>NC_134117.1:68297500-68922500 GCF_040939455.1 Microcebus murinus
AGCCACACACTGGGAGGATATTTGCAACTATTAATAAAGTAACAGTATCCAGAATATATAATATAAAGAATGTTAATGAATCCATATGACAAGGATAAATATCCCAGTGGAAAATGCACACACAGGCATGAATAGACACTCTGAAAAGGAGAAAGTGTGAATAACAAAAAGTCATGTGAATACATGCCCAATTCCAACAGTAATTAGGAAATGGTAAATTAAGACAACAAGGAGATGTGTAACCAATAGGCAAAAATATAAAAATATAACCATAACAAGTGTCATGAAAGACATGAAGCAAGAGAACCCTTATATGCTGTTGGGAGAACAATACCAGATTTCAATGATTATAAAATGTCACTAATTTAAAATATTCCATTACTTTAAATACAATTCCAAAAGAGAAAACAAAACAAAGAAACAACAACAAAAAAGGACCAAAAAACCTCACCAAATCAATACTTATCATTTGTAATTTTTATGTTGTATATATTGAAGGATCTATTTCACTCTTACTAAAGGGTGTTTAATCAGAGGCCACTCTAGTGCATAGAAACATAAAGAAAATGAAATTGATAAAGGGGTGTCTAAAAATGTTTTACAATTGTAATCAGCTCCATAAACAAGAACATATTTTTTATAGTTGTTTTTCTTGTAGTTCTCTTATGTTTCAAGTTCCCAGGCTAGTAAGATTTACTAAGCAGAACTTTGTGGTGGAGACTACCTGTAGGCAGAGATCACTATCCACCCTCACACCACCTATTTGTCCAGAGAAGACAGGATAAACTACAGCCCACCACAGACTGTGCCCAAGTACCCACTGAACCTGCGCACAAGTCTGAAAGAATGACCAATATTAACCCCTAGCTCATTATATTACTAAAGTCCCCATCCTGGGAGGGACTTGCCCCCTATTTTTGATCATTGCATGTATGAACTAGAATGATTCCTCACTGTGCTTCCATGCTCTGCACTCCACACCAAAGGTAATGATGCTCACTCCCGTCATGCATTGTTCATTTCACCTCCAGAAACACCCCTGACCCTGCTGATTGGGGATGCAGATTTGAGACAGTTCATACCTCCCCCCCTCCCAGTAGACAGGTCCACTATAATAAACCCTTTCTTCCTGGAGAATCCTCCTTGTCTCAGTAATTGGCTTTCTGTGCAACTAGCAACAGTGAACCCCCCTCGTGGGTTTGTTAGCACAATTGATTTTCTGAATTCCTTTTGAATCAGAGTTGTCTATGCCAGCAGTCCCCAACCTTTTTGGCACCAGGGACTGGTTTCATGGAAGACAATTTTTCCACTGATGGTGGTGGGATGGTGGAGGCAGAGCTCAGGCAGTGCTGCAATGGGTGGGGAGCAGCTGCAAATACAAAGATTTGCTCACTCCCCCACTGCTCACCTCCTGCTGTGTGGCCCTGTTGCTAAGTTTCATGGAAAACAATCTTTCCACCCATTGGGAGTGTGGCGGGGGCAGGGGAAGGGAGTGCTGGCAGAGCCTGTGTGGCCTAGTTGCTAACAGGCTTCTGACCAATATGGGTCTGAGGCCTGAGGCTGGGGACCACAGATCTATGCCCAAGTTCGCCACACAGTATAACTCTGCCATTCAAACATTGGTCAGGCAGCAGTTTCAAGCATGGGTGCACGTCAACTCATCCATATTCCTTCCATGGAGAGGTTGGGTCTATGTTCCCTTCCCCTAAATTTTGGCCAGCTTGTGACTGCTCTGACAAATAGAATACAGTGGAAGTGACACTATGTGACTTCCAAGATGATATCATAAAAGGCTCTACAACTTCTGCTTTGCCCAGTAGAAATACTCACTCTTGGAACTCTGAGCCACCATGTAAAAAGTCTGAACACCCTGAAGACACCATGCTGTGAGGAAGCCCAAGCTACACGGAGAGGCCACATGCAGGGTCTCCATTAACAGTTCCCGCTGAGCACAGCTTTTGTGTCCTATTATCCAGGTGTGGCACTTGTGAGTGAAGAAGCCTCCAGATAATTGCAATCTTCAATCACTCAAGTCATGTTGGCGGCTCAAGTCTACCCATTGGAGGCCCTGACACATGGAGCCCTCCCCACCCTGCCCTCTCCAAATGTCTGATCCTCAGAACCTGTGAGCATAATAAGATGGTTCTTGGGCCACCAAGAGCGAGTGGTTTGGTGCACGGCAGTGGAAAGCGGGCACGTCCCTTGTTCACAAGGACGTCGGCAGCATCGCACAGTCCTCACCACCTTCTAGATCCCGCCCTCCCCTGGGGCACGTTGGTGCTCACGCAGATGCTGTCTCCGTTCCCAACCTTGGCCTCCCAGCTCCTTGACCCCTCACCCACAGTGACCTTCTTACCTGAGCCACCTCAGGTAGCTCTGTCACTTAACACAAAGGCAGGTTCTGAGGGGATGTGAAGGGACACCTGGGAGGGCAGCAAGGAGCACGAAGCCTTCCTCTTACACCCCTCAATGGCCCTGTGACTCCCACTTGAGATGGTCAGCATGCAGAACACTGGGCAGAGCTGCAGGTCACAAAGTCACCATGTCAACCTTCCTGTCAGTCATAACAACAGGGAACTCTGCCCCCAGGGTGGGGGAAGGGCAGGCAGGTAGCTGAGGCAGGTGTACCCAGAGCCAGACACTGCCCCTGCTCCCTGCGATCTGGGCAGGTAACTGGTGTTGGGCCATAGTGTGCCCTGGTGGTAGGGCAGGAGGGGTGTGGCCCCTGGGCACAGGCAGAGGCCACAGAGAGTGGCCAGAGGTGGCTGGTGCTCAGAGAACCTGGGCCCTGGCGGAGAGGCCACAGGGACCCAAGAGCCCAAGAGCGAGCTGAGGCCACAGGGACATCTGGCCCAAGAACCCAAGAGCGAGCTGAGGCCACAGGGACATCCAGGAAAATGGGGAGCCGTGGTGTCCAGGGACCCTGCTCAGCGCTATTTCTGCTGCTGCTGCTGCTGTTGCTGCCACCCCCACTTTTTAGAGCAGGAAGTTTCCAGCACCCAAGACCTGGCTGGAGAATGTTCCACCACCTGGGTGTGGGCTCCAGAAGGGGCCATCACCGCCGCGGCCCAAACGCCAGGCATCACTGGCGCCAAGGGCAAGCCCAGCAGGCTTGCAAGAACAAATTGGACCTCTACCTCATTGTGGACAAGTAAGTGTCCTTCCAGGCCTGGCTCTGCGTGGCCACAGGAGCCACCATCCCCTTTTCACTGGGGGCAGGACAGGGCCTGGAGCCCAGAGATTCTGCCAGGGAACCGGCCAATCCTTTGGTCAGACGACCAGAGCTAGGCCTCCTTCTTCCCCAAGGCAGAATGAAGGCCCCAGGTATTTGTTCCTTGGTACACTGTCTCTTGGATGGGGAAAACACATCTGTCATATGTCATCATGCCCCGATGCACCAACAGAGACCCATCCAGGCCCCTGTGGTGGCTCTCATGCCCCTTCAACAGCTGATTACCAGGGGCTGCCTTTCAGCAGTTGTTACAAGCGCACTGTGAATTTTTGTTTTTTTGTGTTGTTTTGTTTGTTTCTTTTTTGTCTCAAATGATTTCTGTTTTACTAGGCCCAGAGAGATTGCTTTGTTGCCTCTGCTGGGCCTTCTAATAGTGTCACTCTTAGAAAGTCCTTTGCTGCTGCTTCTAGGTGTTTTGCTTCTTTCATCTACACCCTGGGACCTCGTGACAGTTCCTGCACTTTCAGGAATGGCTTGGTCTGTCTCAGTGTGGCCCTGGGACAGCTGGGCTGTGCACTAGGCACCTTCCGACTCTCAAAGAAAGGGGGAGGGTCTTCCGTCCTGGCGACGTTGTCTTGGTTGCGTTTCAGCTGCTGCCGTTGGGCGGAACAGACTTGGTGGCTGCTCTCCAGTGGCAGTGGAGCGACTGTCAGTGGGTGCCGAAGCACCTCGGTGTGTCCAGAGCCCTCCCCTGCACTCCTGCATCCTCACATCCAGCCCGGGACGTGGAGGAGCGCAGGCATTTTTCTATCCTATTTCCTGGCCAAGGGGGGCTCCTGGAGCTTGGTGCAGTCCCAGAGGCAGGTGGCGTGACAAGACTTGGCGTCCTGCACTGCGCTCCCCCCACCATCCCAGGTGGAGCTCCTCTGGCGTCCTCGTTCCCTTGGATGCTGATGCTTGGCCACTGCTTGGCTGTCCTTGGGGAAGGGCCGCCTGGCTTTGGAAGCAGGCAGACCCCATTCACCAGCCACGTGGCCTTGGGCAAGTTGCTTCAAGTCTCTGTGCCTCAGTGTCCCCATCTGTGAAAAGGGTATCTTCATACCCACCTTGCCAGGTGTATGAGGAAGAAGGGAGAGTTCCTAGGTCAGATGCAATAGCCAAGGGAGAGTGTGACGTGAGCTGCCAGGCAAGGCAGAGTCACAGGCTGGGAACTCCCGGCACTGCAGGGCCCTGCCCCAGTCCTGGCTGCTGGGCTGCGGGGTTGCAGCTGTCTGTCTCCCTGTGCCCTCTGCCTCTGGTGGGGCTGGGTCAGAGCTCCTCTGGGGGCATTGTGGGGCAATTAAACCTGGGCCCGGGTCAGGCACCCCTGAGGTGCTCTGGGATCTTTTACCCGTGCAGAGAGCCCATCCTGGCCATTGGCTCTTGCCCTTGCTTATTCATCCACTCAGGGAGAGTGAATGAGCAGCTCCTAAGAGCCAGTCACTGTTTGGGGCAGTGATGATAAGGCAGCAAACAGAACTAGACCAAGTCCTTGCCCTCTTGGATCTTGCACTTGAGTGGGGAGACAGGCAATAGACAAACCAAAGAGGAAAGTCTCGTGTGCCTTGGGGACAGAATCAGGGCAGGAGAGTGGGAAGAGCTGAGGGCGGGCCTTCTAGAGAGGCGGTCCGGGGAGGGCGCTGCCTGCACTGCCTGTGAGGTGCCCGTGGGCAGTGTCTGCTGGCAGAGGAGGGGTGTGATTGGGCTCCTGTTCAGAAAGGATGACAGTTGAGGGGGCGCAGGCAGAGCTGGCAGGAGGCCAGTGCAGCACCCAGGGAGGGGATGGTGGTGTGGGCCCATGGGCAGGACAGAGGTGAGGAGGGGGCAGAGTCTGGATCCGTGGTGACGGTGGAGGCCACTGAATCCCAGACAGGTTGGATGGGGGATGTGGGGTGGGGGCGTGGACTGGGGGTTCAGGGAGGAGAGGCAGGCACCTTACTTGGCCTCTTGTGTCTGGCCGATTTCATTTAACATAATGTTTTCAAGATTTGGCTGTTGTAGCATCTATCAGAATTTCATTCCTTTTATGGCTGAATAATATTCCACTGTATGTAATATACTACATTTTTAAAAATCCATTCATCTATTGATGGACCCTTACTCGGGTTGTTTCTACCGTTTGGCTATTGTGAATAATGCTGCCATGAACATTGGCATACATTTATCGGTTTGAGTCACTGCTGCCACTTCTTTTGGGAACATACCTAGGAGTGGAATTGATGACCATATGGCTATGTTAAGCTTTCTGAGGAACTTCTGAACTGTTTCCCACAGTGGATGCATCACTTTGCATTCCCACCATCAAAGCTTGATGGGTCCAATTTCTTCACAGCCTCTCCAACACTTGTTATTTTCATTTTTTTTGATAATAGCCATCCCAATGGGTACAGAATGCTATCTCAGGGTAGCTTTGATTTGCACTTCTTCAGTGACTAGTGATGTTACAGCTTTCCTTTTGAGCATATGTACTTATTGGTATTTTTTGTTCCACTTTTTTGTTTGTAGTTTCTTTTTTGTTCTTGGTGTAGGAGTTCTTTGTATATTCTGGATATCAAATCCTTGGCTGATGCATGATTTGCAAATGTCTCCATTCTGCAGGTGTGTCTCACTCTCTCTGTAGTGTCCATTGATGCGCGAAAGTTTTTAATTTGGATGAAGTCCAGTTTTTCTATTTTTTCTTTTGTTGCCTGTGGTCATCGCGTCATATAAAAAAAATCATTACTAAATCGAATGTTATGGCTTTCTCCTATATTTTCTGCTAAGAGTTTAAAAGTTTTATGCTTTATATTTAGGTCATTGGTACATTTTGAATTAACTTCTGTGATGATGGAGGGAATAGTCCAACTTCATTATTTCACATGTGGACATTGAGTTTTCCCAGAACCATTTGTTGAAACTACTGTCATTTTGCACACTGATTACTCAAGGGACAATGGTGGAAAGTCAATGAGCATAGATGTGAGGGTCAGTTTCTGTAGAGGGTCTCTATTCTGTTCCTTGGTGCATGTGACAGTACTTGCTACAGTGCCACACAGTTCTGATCACTGTAGCTTTGTAATAAATTCTGAAATCAGGAAATGTGAGTTCAACAGATGTTATCTTTTTTGAGATTTTTTTGTTTGTATGGCTATTTAAAGTCTCTTGTGATTCCATATGAAATTTAGGATAGATTTTCTGTTTCTGCAAGAAAATACTGTTGTAATTTTGGTACAGATTACATTGTCATCCAGACAATATTGTGTCTTCCAATTCATAAACATGTAATATCTTTCCATTTATTTGTGTCTTTAAATTCTTTCAGCAACGTCCTATAGTTTTCAGTATATATTTCTTTTGTCTCTTAAGTTAAATTTATTCCTAAATATTTTCTTCTGTTTGATGCTTCTGTAAATGGAATTTTTTTTCTTAATTTAGGTTTGGATTATTTATTAGGGCCTTTTCCAGTCAAATAATCCTCACCCATTTCTTGTCCACACAGCCCCACATAGCTTGATGGGCTGTCCTGGTTAGCCACCAAATGTCCCTCATCCCAGGAAGCTCCCCAGTCCGAGGAAGGCAGGTCTGGACCACCACGTTAGGCAGACCACTCGACTGATGGAAGTCCCCATCCAGGATGACAGGATGACCACTGAGGCTGTGCCCAGCCCTCAGCTGTGTTCGGGTGGGGGCAGGCTTGTTAACGAGCCTGCTGTGGAAGCATGTCATCACCCTGACTTATGTCCACTCTGTTTTCAGGTCAGGCAGCGTGAACAACAACTGGGCTGACCTTTATATATTTGTGGAGGACATTGTGAAGCAGTTCCAAAAGTACGATCTCCATGCCGCTGTCTCCTCTGTGCTCTGGGGCGTTCCCTCTGGGAAGCAGAGGGAACGTCCAGTTAGATTTGGTGGGTGGGGAGTCCCTCGTGGGGAGCACAGAGCCTGGCTGGCATTCTGAGGTCTCGGCAGCTGTGGCCGCCCCTGCCTGAGAGCCAGGTGAATGGCAGAGGCCACCGCCGCCCTGGAGGCCCTCGCAGGCTGGGGAAGGGAAGCTGGGCAGAGCAGCGGCTCAGTAACAGCCCTGGCTACACCGCGCTGAGGCCCAAGGAAAGGGACACAGAACTTGCCAAGGAAGGTTACGGAAACAGAGAATTCCCGGGGACAAAGTCAAGGATGGCTTCCCAGTGGAAGTAGAACTTTGAACTGGGTCTTGTAGGCTGGAGAGGACGCAGCCACAGGAGCCATCAGGTGACCTGTGGTGCCGTGAGGGGTCTGGCTCGCCTGGGGCCTGGGGCCAACTCGGGAGGGCTGGAGCCTGAGGCTGGGCAGGCCAGCTTGGGGCCAGGGACACAGGAGCTCATGGTGCCAGCCCAAGGGCTCCGATTCGTGCTGGGAGCCACAGGGAGCCAGAGAAGGTTCTTGCGCAGGGGAGTGACGTCATCAGGGTTGTGCTGCGGGGACAAAAGTCTGACAACTGTGGGGGATGTGGGTGGTGACAAGAGCAGGAGCGCAGCTGGGACGTGTGGCAGCAGCTTCCCTGAGGGGCACAGGGGTCAGCAGGCAGGAAGGCAGTGGTCAGGGGAGGACAGGGAGGAGGTGTGCGTGGTCGCCAGGAGGGAGGGCGATTTCTCTGAGATGGGTGAAGGGACCAGGAGCTGCCCAGTAGAGGAGAGGCCAGTGGGAGGGAGGCGCTGGTGGAGGTGTGGGTCATCGGGTGCGTGTGGGCGTCTGGGTGCTGGAGTGCAGGGACGGAGCAGGTTGCCTCCGGGGGCCCCACCTCCACAGGCCTCAGATCCCTTCACTAACTCACCTGCCCCCCCTGTGCTCCACACGGGCCCCAGCGCGGAAGAGCTGGGGTGGGGAGCAGGCGGGTGGTGCTCACCCCTCCCTGGCAGCTCACTGATGCCCACTGGAGCCTGTGCCTGTGGCTTCTCACCGGCATGTATTTCCTCTCCAGCCAAGAAACGAGAATATCCTTAATCACCTACTCCACTGAGGGTGACATCGTTTTGCCACTCACCTCAGACCCGTAAGTCTTTGACTTTGATCTCCCCAAGGGAATCCTGGTGGGCTGGGTGGCAGAGCTCCAGACAGCTGAGGGGTTCCCCAAGACCACAGTGGAGAACCTTCCAGTGAACAGGGTGAGTTGGCCAGGGCATCCCTCAGTGCGCACCCTGCAGCTAGCCCCGGCTCCCCGGTGCCCTCTGACCCCTGGCTGCACTGGACCTGCAGAGTCCTGTGCCCCCGAGTCCTCCGCCTCCCACCCTCTGTCCCTGCCCTCCCTCTGTCCCTGCCCTCCCTCTGTCCTGCCTCCTCTCCTGGGAGGTGGCTGTGAGGATCCGGGGCCCAGGGGCCTGGTGTGTGTGGGTCCTGGTGAACACAGCCTGTGCTGGGCACGGCTCTGTGCCTGGCCCTCTCGGCCCTGGCCAGTGGGGACAGGAGCCGGTCTGAGCGCGGGGCAGTGCTGGGGAATTTAGTGCAGGGTGCCTGGTCCGGGGCGGGTCCCCGACAGGGGAGCCCGTGGGTGGGTCCAGAGCCAGAGGCCAGGCTGGGGTGCTAGAGGGCGGCAGGACGAGCAAGTGTCCAGGCGGCTGGAGGGTCCCAGTAGGGGAGCCTGGCCTGGCGGTGGGTGTCCTGAGGGTTCCGGGTGGGCTGGGAGGTGAAGGACCCCTTGGGGAGCCGAGGCGTGGAGCGGGGTGCGGAGCGGGTGCGGCACGGGGAGGAGAGGGCGCTGCGCACCGCGTGGTGCCTGGGCCGCCCGGGCAGCTTCGAGGGGAGCAGGCAGGCGTGCCGCTCCGCGGGCTGCGGCGGCTGGGGGTGTGTCCCGTGCTGTGGGTTGGGGGAGACCTGAGTGGGCCTGACGGGGGAGAATCAAGGATGTGGGGAAGGACCTGGCCGGTGGCCAGAGAGCAGTGGGAGCTGGGCTGGGCCCAGCCCAGTGTGGCCTCCCCTGGGCACGCAGGGCACGGCCTCCTCCCTGGGCCGGCGGGGCAGGGCCCTCAGAGCTGCCCTGGCCGCTCTCTGCCGGCAGCGCGGGGCAGGCCCTCAGGGTCCACACGTGGCTCAGCCTTGCTGTGCTGGCTCAGCCTGTCACATTGGATTAGCCAGACGCTGGGCCCCCCTTTCCTGGCCCAGTCCTGCCACCAGAACCAGCCCTGCCTGCCCACCGCGTCCTGTTGGCTCTAACAGCGGCTGACAGGCCTCATCCCAGAGCCGGCGCGCCCACCTCTGCCCTCCTGTGGGAGCACAGGCCGCCAAGGGCCCGAGGGCTCCGAGTGAGATTTGCTGCTTCCTCGGCAGGATGAAGGGGAGGAAGATGGAGTCAGGCCAGGCTGTGAGGCCGTGGGGGTGGGTGCAGGCCTGGGGGCTTAGCAGGTGACCTTTGCCTCTCTCAGCCTTGGGTTACGGTAGAGCGGGGATTAGGATGGCCGGCCCCATTGCCAGGCCCTGACTGGCAGTTGCACCTCTCTGGGTTAGGGTGAGGATTTCGGTCAGGGTTTGGAAAGTTGGGAGGACTTTGGGAGAGCCTGGCTCGCAGCTGCACATCCCTGGGAAGCTCTGACACTCACCGCAGATGGTACAAGCAGGGCCCTTAGCGATGTCCCCAAGGCCTGCGTCCCTGCGACAGGGAGGAGCTCAGAAGGTCGTGAAATCTGCTGTCCAAGTCACAGTGAGAATGGGCAGGTCAGAGTACTTGCCTGCTCCCCTGCCTTGTCCAACTGGGTCTGCACAGTGGAAAATGGCTGGAGCATAGGTCGGGAGCTGGTTTTCTAGCAGTCAACTCTGTCTACTTCAATCTCCCTTGGTTAAAATTTTTTTTCAGAGTAAAAATAAAGCAAGGTCTTGAAATACTTGAGAAGGTGGTTCCTGAAGGACACACATTCATGCAAGAAGGATTTAAAAAGGTACAGACCCCTAAATCTCAAAGAGTCTATTCTAGTTTCCAAGGTCTTACTGGGTTACCGGGTTCACCTCACCATCCATCCCCATATTTCTTCATTTCCTTGCAGGCAATTTTGCAGATTGAAAGATCCAAATCCACAAGTAAGTGCCTGCTGCCTGCATGGCGTCAGGTACAGGGGGCAGACCTGGGCTCAGGGAGGTCTGTGGCCGGTGGAGCACGTGGCGCCCCCGCTCTGAGCTCCAGGCTCCTCCCTGTGCAGGGAGCGTGGCCAGCCCAGGGTGCGCTGAGAACTCCTGAGATCACACGTGTGTCTGTCCCTGGTTCTTAGCAAATAGGCGGTGTGGCCCTGCAGTTGGGCCGGGGGAGAAGAAAAGGGGGGAGCCGGGGACCCTGAGAGAACAGCCGCTTTCCCTCGAGGGCGCCTCTGTCCTTGTCCTGTCCAGTGTCCCCTCCAGCTGACTTGCACCCCATGACGGTGTCTCAGATGGTGCCAAAGGCTGCAGGGCGCAGCCGACCAGTCCCTCCGCTGTGGACCTGCGGCTCCTGTCGGGAGGGAGGCGCCTGGTGGGGAGGGTGTCGGGTAGGCGTGGGCCCTGCCAGTGTGGTTGACCTGGAGTCCTGACCCGGGTCCAGCGCTGCCGCTGCCGGCAGGAGCAGGACCCGCCCTGCGCAGCCCTCTGAGCCTGCTTTTCACAGGAGCGCCTGGCTTGCGCTTGTGGGCGGTGGCCGGGGCTGCTCTTCAGGCAGAGGGTTGCGGCGTGGCAGGTGGCCTACTGGGAAGGCCTTGAACTGCCTCTGTCCCCATCTGTAAAATGGGTCCTGGGCTGAGGCCCTTCTCACTCTGGGAGTCTCTGAGTGGTGGGTGCTCAGGTCTGGGCAGCCTCTCCCCAGGAGGATGAGGTGCGGGCAGCACCCGGCCATGTCCTGAAGTGTCAGTGCTGTGGCCCTGGCAGCCTGGGGCAGTCCTGGAGCTTCTGGAGGTCACCCTGGTGCCTTTGCCGACCAGGCCACTGCTTGCCTCCCCTGTAGCTGAAAAGATTCCCAGCACAATTATCGCTATGACTGATGGGACAATGGAGCCAGAGGCATTTACACAGAGCCTGGAGCAAGTGAGTGCAGTCCATCATTGCTGGCATTTGCTCTCCATATTTGGTGATTTCTACTCAGTGATTTCTTCCTCTTAGGCTAACAAGGCACGGAGCCTGGAGGCAACTGTTTACTCTGTGGGTGTGGCCGATTATGACAAATCACAGGTAATTCAGAGCAGGTAACCACATGCCAGTCTTGAGCCCTGTTGGGGAAATGTGTCACAGGCAGTTTTCTCAGGGCCACTCAAAAGCTGCTGTTGTAATCCTTCCCAAGGGATTTGGGCCAACTGATGGCCACTGCAGAACTGACTAGCAAGATGTTTTGTTCATCTTCCCACAGTGTAGGGAGAGCGAAAAGCTCTGCACTCCCTGAGAGTACTGGCAGAGCCAAGGACTGGCCCTCAGAGTCTGCCATCCTTCTGTCCCCATGGCATGAGGACAATACACTGTCTCCTGGGCCTGGGGACCTGCAGCATCCTCAGCCCTGGCTGGCAGGTCCAAGCCCCTCCTCTTTCTGCAGATAACACAAATTGCGGACAGTGAAGCCCATACGTTTACAGTGGACACAGGCTTCAAAGCCCTGAGATCCATTGTTGACCAGGTGAGGGGGGCTACTGGGAGTGGTGGGCGGCCGGGCACCAGTGTCCCTAGTCTCACACCTCTACGCTAGTCCACCCCTCCCTCTGTTACAGATGAGTTCAAAGATGTGTACTGAAGTCAAATATGTGGAGCCTTCCTCTGTGTGTATAGGAGGTAAGAGCTCCGGAGTCATTGCTGTGGGCTGGCAGGTGTGTATGTGTGCGTCTTTGCATGCTGTGTGTGTGGGTTGTATGTATCTGTGGGGTGTGATTGGAGGGAGGGTGTGTGTGGGGAGAGAGTGAGAGTGTGTGTGTGGTAGGTGTGCTGTGGATGCGGATGCACACGTGTGGTATGTGTGGGAGTGTGTTGCGCGCTGTGTGTGATGTGGGTGATATGTGGTGTATTTATGGTTTGTATGGTGTGTATGTTTCTGGTGTGGCATGTTTATGTGGTGTGTGTCATGTATGTGTGCTGTGTGTGAGGTGTGTGTGGTGTGTGTGGTGTGGTGTGTTTTTGTGTGTTGTGCCTGTGTGCATGTGGTGTGTGCAAGCACAACACAACGTATAAACAGACAAGAGCAACCAGCAGGGCTTGTCCCAGAAGCCCAGGCTGCTGCAGGACCTGGAACGTCCCTGTCACTCACCACATCAATGACAGGGGGAGAGAAACCGGGCGCTTGTCTCAATGGGGAAGAAAACGGGTCGGGCACAGTCCAACCTCCACATCCCGCTAGGGACAGGAGGGGACCTGCACGGCCTGACAAAGGCACCACACAGGCCCCAGGGCTCACAGCCCCCAGCGGTTATGCCAGCGCCTGTCCTGAGGTCAGGAAAGTGACAAGGACACCCTCGCCAAGCTGAGGCCCCACTGGTGTGCGGAGGACGCCCTGTGTGGTGTAAGGTGGTGACATCTGTGTGCTGAGCTCTGTGGGTGCAGGCGGGGTCCCCACACTACAGGTGTTTGTATGACTGCGGCTGCCCTGGGTGTCCTTCCTTCGTGGGGACAGTGCTCAGCTGGGTGCAGCTGGGTCCAGACCAGCTGCGGGCTCTGCCTCCATGTTCCTAACTGGAAGGTGCCTTTGCACTAGGCTGTGGGGACAGACACACCATGCTCGAGTGCGAGCTCTGCGCCTGCGGGCACACAACCTGGAGCAATTGCCTGACGCCCGCCAGCTCCAGCGGAGGCTCCTGTGAGCGGAGATGCTGCCGCCAGGTGTGTCGTGAGATGCACAGGCCGTGGGCTGTGCGGAGGCTGGCACAGGACTGGCAGCTGGTTGGGCCCGAGAAGCAGTAGCTGGTGTGATATTTCCATCTCTGCCCCTGGCTTCTGGTCCCAGTCCCCGTGCCGTGCGAAGGGTGGGGGTGGGGTAGAGGCTGCAGTGCTGGGGGGTAGAGAGACCCCCGTGCCCTGAAGGGTCTCTTCCTGCTGCTCCTGCCGTAAAGCAGCCTGGCCGTGCAGCCGGCCTGACAGCTGCAGCCGCGCATGTCCTCTGGACACACAGTCCGTGGCGTCGGAGCAGCCCTGTCACGGCCCAGGTGAGGATGTGAGTTGTCACTCCTCCCTCCCAGCAGCTGAGTCAAGGTGACAGGTGCCCTCTGTCCACCAGCTCAGCACACTGCCTCTGCCTGCGTGGCCAGCGGTCCCAGCCCTGACCTGTCAACTGATCTATGCAAAGCTGCCCCACACAGGGGGACAGTCCCGTGGAGGGAAAGTCAAGGCAGCATCCTGACCCCAAGCGAAGTAGAAGGAGCCGTTGCACCAGGGGGGCCCTGAGAACCAAGGAGTGTGCCTGGGAAGGGAGGCCCGGGGAGGCCAGGCCGTTCCGGCTCCAGCACTCAGCCTCTGGGCCTCGCACCCAGCATGGCAGAGGCCTCGGCGGGCCTCCGTGCCTCAGGCCTGGCCTCCAGCCCAGCCTCTGCACAGGGCCTGAGGGTCTGAGCTGACCACCTCCTTCACCCCAGCCTGGCTGGGGTGTCTGAGGTACCTTGGCTGGGCCACCAGGCCCTCCAGGGGCCAGTCTGCGTTCTGGGTCCCCGCTGTGCAGAGGCAGGGCTGAGGGGCCCCAGCTTTCTGCAAGCCCTTGCTTAAGGGCTGAGCCCACCCGTCCCTTGAGGCCCCCTCACAGGACACCTCCCCTGGATGCGTTTCCTGCTTGACAGCCCCTCTGACTTCCTGCAGCCCTAAGTGTAGGTTGGACCCTCTCATATGCTGAGGCTCCCACGTGGCTCAGGCTCCTCCAAGGCAGGGTCTGGGCCATCGGGTGGGAGCTCAAGGGGCCATGCAGACACCATGAGCAAGAGGAAGGCCAGGCCCAGCCAGGACAGTGTCAGCTGTCCTTGTAGGGCCTTGGAGTGAAGGTGTTCCTGGGAGCTCCCCCATCTGAGGAGGGCTGTGCCCTTGGGCCCCAACCAGTGGTTGTCAGGGAGGAACACAAACCCATGGATGGCTGCTGTTCCTGTTTTCCAGAAAAGCTAGAAATCTGCATTGTCAGGGAAAATGTTCCAGCTTTTAATGTTTGCTCCCATTTCTGAGGCACCAGAAAACCTGACAGAGCATGTCAGCAGGCCAGCTCTGCCCACCGCCAGAGGTTCTGCAGACTCTGCCTGTGAGCCATGGTGCCAAAGGAAGGCTGGACACAGGGGCCAGAGGCAGTGCTCCTTGGGGAGCATCTGGGGTGCCTCTGGCCCCATCAGGCGTAGGAATGAGCCAGCCCGGGCCGGGCAGAGCCCAGTGCGCTCGAGCAGCCTGGAGTCCTGCGGGAAGGCGGGCGGGCTCCTGGGCCAGCCCTCCCACTGCCTCCCGTTTCCCTGTGGGACTCGCCTGAGGGACAGGAGCCCCGCTTGGGGAGAAGTGCTTGCTGAACCCCAGCGTGGTGGGGGCGGTGCGGTGGGCCAGGAAGAGGCAGGGGAGCAGGAATCGTCTGTAGGTCTCTGGAAGCTCAGCCAAGACAGCACTTGTTCTGGGATGGGTTCTCCTGAGCAGTGTCCTGGGTGTCTCACCTGCCACACTGAGTCCAGGCCCTGCCCCTGGGGTCTCCAGCCTGCCACAGGCACACAGAAAGACAGAAGGGTACACCCCCACATGGGCAGCAGCCCAGCAGACATCAGGCCCGGGTGCCCAGCTCAGACAGGAGACAGGGTGTCTTCAGCCGCCTTGTCCTAGCTCCTCTGACGCCTTACAAGAGGGAGGACCTGGCCTGCTGCCCTCTGGCCTGAGGGTGCACCATGGGACCCCAGGGTGGGGAAGGCCCGGCTCAGTCGGCCCCTGTGCAGGTGCCTTTCACGGCTCCTTGGGCCAGGGAGGGTGGGGAGAGGGCTCTGAGTGCTCAAGGCCCAGCCGCCTCCTCATGCACCCTCAGTGACACCAGATGAGGACTCGGCCTGGTGGACACACATGTTGGTAGAGGCACAGCTTCTCCCTTGCAGGAGCGCCCTGGCCATCGGTATTGGGTGGACCGCCGGGAAGGGCGAGGTGTGCGTGCGCACAGCGCTCCACCCGTCCTCACTCAGACTTCTGGCTGTTGTGTCTGCAGAATCCTATGAAGTGGTTGTTCATGGATCTGGCTTTCTGAATACGCAGGGGCAGGACCAAGTCATTTGCAGATTCCAGATGAGTGAAAGTGACTTTATTGGTAAGTTGTCCGCTTGGTACCTCTGAGTCACACATTCCCCACACATCGCCGCCTTTCTCCACAGCCAGCCAAGACTCCAGTGCGTGGTGCCCATTCCCTGTGGACACTGTGGGTGACAGCGGTGAGGACAGGTGGAATAAGGACCTAGCTCAGAGCCTGGCCACCCCTCCCTTCATCTGCAGAGTGGGGAGGAGTAAATCCCCCAGGGCCACAAGAGCGTCCCAGATCAGGGCTTGACCCCACCGAGGCTGGGTTGGGGGCTGGGTCTGCGTCTCAGCTGCACCTGCCCACCCTGTTCCCAGCTCTCCCTTCCCTGGAGCGCTGAGGCCCCCAGCCCGTGTGTCTGCTCCTGCCAAGTGGCAGCAGCCCGGGCTCTGGGCCTGGCCGGGTGTACCAGTAGCTTGCCCAGGCCGGGGTATTTGCCCTGGATTGAGAGAGGATGCCGGCCGCCAGGCCTGGGCCCTGGAACCCCGGCTCAGGCACACGTTGCCTGTCACCTCGACCAGAGGAGTGTTCTGTTCTGAGCCTCTGTTTTCTCTACTGTAAAACGGAGCCAAAACGGTGGTTGTAGTAGGCACCATTGCAGGTGGAAGGGCTTAACACTTACAAAAAAAATCTCCTATAATTTGGCATCTGTCAGGCAGGAGGGGTGCTTCTACCACAGGGTGTGGCCTGTCCACAGTGCAGCGGCCTCGGCGCTGACGTGGGAGGGCTCCTCCCCACGAGCTCCTGGGCACAGCTGGACTTCCGGCAGCCTCCTCACCTGGCCCTTGATACACTCATTGGATCTGATTATATTATGTTCCATGATGTCTTTGATTCCAGGGCCATCTGCTGAACCCAGAATGACCCCTGTCCCCCAGGAGGCTTGTTGGCCATCTCCCCTCTTTCCATGAGTGCAGAGAACGGGGCAGGGGCCGTCACTGCCACATTCTCACTGGGCACAGCCGTGTGGATGGTCTCAGGGAATTAGGTTTTCATTGGAATGTACTTTCTCAGGAGTGGCTAAGGACTGAGCAACCCCTTCCTACAGAGAGCGACGTTTACTGAGTACTTCTTGTATCAGACACTGTGCCCAGTCCCTACATGCAATATCTCCGTGAATTCCCAAAACAGCCTTAGTGTCACTTTCTTGTATGAGTCCACCTAAATAACAAACAGACAGGCTCTCTAAAAGAAAACTGTTTATTCAGGAATAGAGCATTGCAACGGGAATATGCATGCCATAGTCAACTATGCGCGAATTCAGGGAGATAAAGTAGTCTTTAGGGTAAAAATGAGGAGGATTTCTGATATTTTTGAGCTCATTATTCTTGTCTACGAAGATCAATAATGTGGGTGAAACCAATGTGGTGTGGAACAGGTAGTTGCTGGGCAGATGTTCTTGCAGAAGTATTTTTTGTGTAAGTTTTGCAATGGCCTTTGTGCAAGGTTGTGGTTTTTGCTAAGACTTTTGTGATAGTTTTTGTTTACATATACAAGCAGGAGAACCCTCTCTTTATAGACTTCTGCAGCTCAGTTTGTCAGGTTTTTTGTTTTTTAATACATATGACTCTGTTTTGGTGCTGACAATTTTTGTATTTCTCCCTTTTGATTAAAACCTTTCTCTGGCAGCATCACTGCTCAGTCGTCCTGTGTCTAAGGTTTGATTATCCTTCAGTGCCAGGATGGATTTGTCCTGGTGCTGGTCTCATTCCATGTTGGAGGGAGTGATTGGCAACTCGGAGTCAGTGTCAAACTCTTCTAGCTACATTTGGGTGTCAAAAGAGGTTGTAGAGAGTGGCTCTCAGGCTAAATCTACCTGGAGTCCAATATTAAGTTCAATTTTGTCTGACCCATAGGCTTTTTCTATTATTTCGAAGTACTGGACTGGCATTATTCTGTTACACGTTGTACTTCTGCAAAAATTTAATGAGTAACATATAGAAAGTTTTAAAAAGGGAAAATATAAAGTTAACTTACATTCTCAGTTTGTGTAACAGTTTCGAACCATGAACCTAGGCTTAAAGACAAGCAATTGAATGAATCAAATGGGCATAGGGAATCAGGTGAGACCTTGTTGTGATCACGTGGCCTGGTTTCTTATTTGGTATATATGAGTCTCAACTTTCCCACAGGAATGTATCCAGGTACAGCATGTAGTATTAGCAATAGCACAGATATTTTCTTAGTTAACCAATGGATACCAAAGTATCTCTTAGGTCAGGTTCTGTTGAAGTTACCAACAAAAAGCACTGGTTGTGAAATTTCAATTACAACACCAACCTGCTTAGTAAAAAAGGCACTATTAATGGGTATAAGAGTCTCATGATGTGGAGTCTTGTTCTGATATATTGAGAAAAGCTGTCTATAGTGTGAAAAGGTCCACTTCTTATTCTGGTTTGGAGTTTATCTCTGATTATGGCATAAGGTGGTTTGGTGAACTTTTATTGTAGCCCGTACATCAGACACAAGGGTTCTTAAGATTGATCTAGTTTCAGCTTATAGGGCTTTAGGAACAGTTTTTCATTTTTAGTAATGCCATGGAAGAAGGTTAGATTGGAGGAATATAGAAGAATTCAAGATCTAGTCTCTAGGTAGATAAGGACTTCAAAACAATGTACAGGGCTATACAACATAATAACAGGTATATTATAGATTTTTTTAAGAAACATAAGTTTTTATCTCTACATTGATTCCATAGGATCTCAGATTTAAAACCCCTTATGTTTAGGAATCCAGACAAAGGCAGACTTTAGATTTTATCTGCAGGCTTAAGGTGCCAGTCCTGGGCCCGCCAGGAAGTGACAATTTTTACTCACTCACTGTCAGGCTAGAAATCCTGGACTCCAAGAGTTTTATGTACATTCTGAAATATAACATTTCAGGAAAAGCCTTAGTAATATAACCAATGTCTCAATCTTTTCTGTCATAAGAGAGAGCAGATTTTTATTGAACTTATGCAAATAACCATAGTGTTATGAAAATTAAGAATACTCATAAACATTTTTCACATTTTGGGAGAATCAAGTAGAGAAAAAGCAAATGCTTCCATTTTTGTCCACAAAAGTACACTTTACCAAATTGTTGTAAACTACAAATAGCTTAAGAGAGAAAACTTCCTTACAACTAAAAAAAAGAACATTTAAGTAAAGAACCAAGAATGTTTTAAATAAAAGTCATAAAACATCATCTTCATCTGTTACTCAATCTCAAGTAATTAATTTTTGTTCTTCTGGGTCCTTTTTTTATTTTATTTTATTTTAATTTTAATTTTTTTTATTTTAGCATATTATGGGGGTACAGATTTTAAGGTTTCAATAAATGCCCATTCCTGCCCTCCCCCTACAAGTCTGAGTCCCCAGCATGACCATCCCCCGGATGGTGCACATCTCACTCATTATATATGTATATACCCGCCCCCTCCCCCCTGCCCAATACCCTATTACTATAGTACCTATGTGTCCACTTAGGTGCTGCTCAGTTAATACCAGTTTGCTGGTGAGTATATGTGGTGCTTGTTTTTCCATTCTTGGGATACTTCACTTAGTAGTATGGGTTCCAGCTCTAACCAGGAAAATATAAGGTGTGCTATATCACCATTGTTTCTTAGAGCTGAATAGTACTTCATGGTATACATATACCACATTTTATTAATCCATTCTTGGATGGATGGGCACTTGGGCTGTTTCCACAGCCTTGCAATTATGAATTGTGCTGCTATAAACATTTGAGTGCAGGTGTCTTTTGTGTAGAGTGTCATTGGACCTTTTGGGTAGATGCCCAGCAATGGGATTGCTGGATCAAATGGTAGATTCTCTTGTATCGCTTTAAGGTATCTCCATATTGCTTTCCACAGAGGTTGAACTAGTTTGCAGTCCCACCAGCAGTGTAGGAGTGTTCCTCTCTCTCCACATCCATGCAGCATTTATTGTTTGGAGACTTTGATAAAGGCCATTCTCACTGGAGTTAAGTGATATCTCATTGTGGTTTTGATTTGCATTTCCCTGATGATTAGAGATGTTGAGCATTTTTTCATATGTTTGTTGGCCATTCTTCTGTCTTCTTTAGAAAAGTTTCTGTTCAAGTCCTTTGCCCACTTTTTAATAGGGTTATTTGATTTTTTCTTGCTGATTTTCGTGAGTTCTAAGTATATTCTAGTTATCAGCCCCTTATCGGATGCACAGGATGCAAAAATTTTCTCCCATTCTATAGGTTGTCTGTTTACTTTCATGACTATTTCTTTGGCTGTGCAGAAGCTTTTTAGTTTCATCATGTCCCATTTATTTATTTTTGTTGCTGCTGTGATTGCCTTTGGGGACTTCTTCATAAACTCTTTGCCTAGGCCGATGTCTAGGACAGTATTTCCAACATTTTCCTCTAGAATTCTAATAGTTTCATACCTTAGGTTTAAGTCTGTTATCCAGCGTGAGTTGATTTTTGTGAGAGGTGAAAGGTGTGGGTCCTGTTTTAGCCTTCTACAGGTGGCTATCCAGTTTTCCCAGTACCATTTATCGAAAAAGGATTCTTTTCCCCAGCGTATGTTTTTGTCTGCTTTGTCAAAGATTAGATGGCTATATGAGGATGGTTTTATATCAGGATTCTCACATCTGTTCCATTGGTCAATATTCCTATTTTTGTGCCAATACCATATTGATTTAATTACTACAGCTTTGTAGTATAGTTTGATATCTGGCATATTAATGCCTCCCATTTTGTTTTTGTTGCCTAGAATTGCTTTTGATATTCGGGGTCTTCTTTGGTTCCATACGAAGCATAAAATTATTTTTTCTATATCTGTGAAGAATGCTGATGGGATTTTAACAGGTATTGCATTGAATCTATAGATCAGTTTGGGTAGTATAGACATTTTGATGATGTTGAGTCTGCCGATCCACGAGCATGGTATGGATTTCCATCTGTTTACATCCTCTGCTATTTCCTTCCTCAGTGATTCATAGTTCTCCCTGTAGAGGTCTTTTACCTCCTTGGTTAAGTATATTCCTAGGTACTTTAATTTCTTTGTTGCTTTTGTGAAGGGAATTGAGTCTTTGATTTGGTTCTCAATTAGATTTTTCTTGGCGTATATGAATGCCTCTGATTTCTGTGTATTGATTTTGTATCCTGAGACTTTACTAAATTCATTGATCAGTTCCAGGAGTTTCTTGGTTGAATCTTTGGGGTTTTCTAGATACAATATCATATCATCAGCAAACAGTGAAAGTTTGATCTCTTCTGCCCCTATTTGAATACCTTTAATTCCATTTTCCTGTCTGATTGCTGTAGCCAGGACTTCCAGCAATATGTTGAATATAAGTGGAGATAGTGGGCAGCCTTGTCTGGTTCCAGTTCTAAGTAGAAATGCTTTCAATTTTTCCCCATTCAGTATGATGTTGGCTATGGGTCTGTAATATATGGCTTGTATCATTTGTAGGTATGTCCCTTCTATGCCTATTTTCTTAAGTGTTCGTATCATGAAAGGGTGTTGAATTTTGTCAAAAGCTTTTTCTGCATCTATTGAAAAAATCATATGGTCTTTGTTTTTGCTTCTGTTTATGTGGTGAATTGCATTTATAGATTTACCTATGTTGAACCATCCCTGCATCCCTGGGATGAAGCCCACTTGGTTGTGATGGATTATTTTTTTGATAAGCGTCTGGATTCGGTTAGCTAAGATTTTGTTGAAAATTTTTGCATCTATATTCATTAGGGATATTGGTCTGTAGTTTTCTTTTTTTGTTGCATCCTTTCCTGGTTTTGGTATCAGAGTAATATTTGCTTCATAAAAGGTGTCGGGGAGGTTTCCGTTCTTCTCGATGTTGTGGAATAGTTTCTGCAAGATAGGTACTAGTTCTTCTTTGTAAGTATGGTAAAATTCGGGTGTGAAACCATCTGGACTGGGACTTTTCTTTCTAGGGAGATTTTTAATTGCTGTTTCTATTTCAGCTCTTGAGATTGGTCTGTTCAGGAAATCTATTTCTTCCTGGTTGAGCCTAGGGAGGCTGTGTGTTTCTAGAAATTTGTCCATTTCCTCCACATTTTCCAGTTTTTGTGCATGAAGATTTTTGTAGTATTCATAAATTATATCTTGTATCTCTTTGGGATCAGTGTGATATCTCTTTTTTTGTTCCTGATGGAGCTTATTAGAGATGTCTCTTTTCTGCTTTTCGTTAGCTTAGCCAATGGCGTGTCAATTTTGCTTATTTTTTCAAAGAACCAACTTTTTGTTTTATTAATCTCCTGAATAGCTTCCCTGTTTTCAATTTCATTTAGTTCTGATTTGATCTTGTTGATTTCACTTCTTCTGCTGGCTTTGGGGTTGGTCTGTTCTTCTTTTTCCAGCTCTTTGAGTCATTTTGTTAGATTGTCTATTTGTGATCTTTTTGACTTTTGGTTATAGGCATTTATGGAGACAAACTTTCCTCTCAGAACTGCTTTAGCTGTGTCCCAGAGGAGTTGATAACTTGTCTCTCCATTGTCATTTTCTTCATAGAATATTTTTATTTCCATCTTGATTTCTTCAGACCCGCGGCTCAGGTCTGTGCACACACATGGAGGTGCCCCACGGGAGTTGGGAGCCTGGTGCCGCATCCGCTACAGGCTCACTGCTCGCTGGCGGCGGCCGTCTCTGGGCTGGTGTCCGCAGGTCTCTCCACCCGCTGGGGAGCCCACCAGCAGTCCCAAATGCAGGGAGGGGAAAGGTGACTGATCCACCTACCTTCCCGCTGGTCTCCGGGCTGCTCGGGCGGTCTCGGCTTCCAGTTCTCCTCCACAGCCTCCTCCCGTGGTGTCTCTGGTGGTCTCAGGTACCCCTCCTTCCGGCCCTCGTCCGCTGTATGCTCGTCTTCTTGCTTCTTTATTCTAATTTCTGCTAGAATCTGTCTTTTCTGCAGAGACGCTCTGTCTGGCAGTGTTTCTCGTCCGCCATCTTGATCCTCCCCCTTCTTCTGGGTCTTGATTAGCATTTTCATGAACTTGTTAGTTTCCTTATCAGAGTTCTGGAAATTTTTAATTAGCCCATTGATCTTAAAGTTATCACAGATCTGCCTTCAGGAGTACTTATTAGAGTTTTTTCCATGAAAATTAATTTTAGGCTAAAGCTAATTGCAAATCCTGTTAGAGTAGAATTCAAGACAAAAACTGTGGATGAAAAAAAAACTTAGAATAGCCATGGTTAAAAGTCTGATGAAAGCTCAGAATTGACAAAGATATTTAGTTATTTTTATTAGATGCAAGATTTTAAGATATCCACTAGAATCATGACTGATAACATATCAGGACCGTGAGTGAGACTTTATAAATTTCACATATCTTTAGAATACTCAGATCAATAACATAACAATGCAAATAAAACTTTAAAAAATATTGCCTAACAACCAAAATTATGATTGATAATATATTAATTTTATGATTGATAATATATTAATTTTTTTTTTTTTGAGATAGAGTCTCACTCTGTTGCCTGGGCTAGAGTGCCATGGCATCAGCCTAGCTCACAGCAACCTCAAACTCGTGGGCTCAGGTGATCCTACTGCCTCAGCCTCCCAAATAGCTGGGACTACAGGCATGCGCTACCATGCCTGGCTAATTTTTTCTATATATTTTTAGTTGGCCAATTAATTTCTTTCTAGTTTTGGTAGAGATGGGGTCTCGCTCTTGCTCAGTCTGGTCTCGAACTCCTGACCTCGAGCAATCCACCCGCCTCGGCCTCCCAGAGTGCTAGGATTTATAGGCATGAAGCACCATGCCTGGCCTAAATTTTTAAGAATTTATATAATTTCAAAACATTCAAGTAAATAACATGCCCATAAATATAACTAAGAGATCTAGCATTGCTTATCATTTGACAATGCTTGTCATATAATTTACCAAATAAGCCTAATCATTTAATATATCTATGAGATGAAAAATAGGTTCCTTGAGATTCTCCCGGGGCCCAACTGCAAATCTCAATGTTAATTATAGTTCAAAAGATTAGTTTAGAATTTTTACCCTGGAGAAGCCCGGCAAATATTTCAAAAAGTTCAAAACACTCACTCAAAAAAGAACCACAGGTTACTGTGAAATAATGGCTATTCATTTAATCAGATTGATAATTAAAAGACTTCAAAAGCAATACAGAAAGCTACATGAATTTAAAAACCTTAACCCTTCCAAAGCTCAGGTTTTTTTAAGAAATCAAAAGCTTAATAAAGACACAGGAAGTTATCTTTATGAAACATAACTTTGTAGGTTTTCTTAGGTCAGTTACCAAAAAGATAAAAAAAAACCCTCTTGCAGTATAATTACTTCTCCTTATGGGAAGCCTGTTTAGATAACCTCAAAGTTGAACCTGTTGAAACGGTACTTAAATTTAATTGGACATATGAAGACTGTGTCCAAGGTTATGAGCAAACTCCCAAATTATAGAGGAATGTAAACAAGAGAATTAGTACCTTGAGTGGGAGAATACATGGCTCTGAGAAAAAGTAAAACAATGTAAAGTTTCCTGGTTACATGGAACAAAATCAAGTTATGCTGGAGGAAAACATTGCTTTTCTGGGCCTTCAGGATAAACATTACAAGGCTGGGCAGGGCGCCTCACACTTGTAATCCTAGCACTTTGGGAGGACAAGGTGGGTAGATTCCTTGAGGCCAGGAGTTTGAGAACAGCCTGAGCAATGGCAAAACCCTGTCTCTACAAAAAATAGAAAAATTATCTGGGTGTGGTGGCATGCACCTGGAGTCCCAGTTACACAGGAGGCTGAGGCAGGAGGATCACTTGAGCCAGGAATTTGAGGTTGCAGTGAGCTGTGATGATGCCACTGCACTCTAGCCAGGCAATAGAGTGAGACCATGTTTCAAAAAAATAAAAAATAAAATTAAATAAAAAATAAACATTATAGTGCCAGGGCATAAAAGCAGAGTTAAAACTGGATGAAAAAGTTGTAGGAGATGATGAAAAGTTGGAGGAGAGAAGAATTATCATCTCAGCTGACCAAAAAGATAGACCTTCTCAATGGAAGACAGGAGAGCTAAAGAACAGAACGCACACCTGTAAAGCATGTGCAGTGAGGTGTGAATCTGAAAAACTTCAAGAGGAAAACTCTACCTCAAGACATGAAATTACCATGCTGAATGAAAAAGGTAGCATTTTAAACCTGAAATTAGGGAAATAAAATGGATCTCAGGAAGAAATGTGCCAGAAATAGTCAGAATCTGTCTGCAGTTTAGAAGATGGCTATTAAACAGATTTCAGGATTCAAAATCAATACGTCTTCCAGTTTTACTAGAAGCAAATCAGTATTTCAAGAAAATCTTGTTCTAACACGAGACCATTTTTTTAGTATTGTAATATTATATTTTTAATATCAAATCTCAATCCCTAGAAAGACTTATAAACAATTCCCTTATAAATATTGCCAACTTAGTTACATGCTATTTTTTCCCCCATAAATTCACCCTTTTGGAACGTTATCATGACTTTACACAGATCTTTGACAACATGCTAGAACTTTGTTTTGTCCTATATTTTCTCTTTTTTACATAACTGGTCATCTTATTTTAGGACATAAATTTACCACACAAGATTCTCAATCATATAAAATTATTCTCTTGTTTTTAAACTTCCTTACCAAAACTACATCTTCATACCCGTAACTTTCTATACCTCTCTCTCTCACTTATTGGTTCTTTTCTATCATTTTTTGTTGTTGTTGTTCTGAATCTATATTTTAAAACAACCTTTAAATAACCATTGAATTACATAAAATTATTCTTTTTTCTCAGGAAAAAACATTTTAATGCCTTTTTGATAATTTTATTCATCAAAACAGCTTATTTTTTGGTACACTATGTACAGAATTATGTATATTAATTAGAATTTTAACTCTTAGTAATCTCTATTTTTAGTAAGCAATTTTGAATTCTGTTATACATTAATATTTTATAGATGAGAACCACTTTATAGTTTTAAAACATGTTTCCCCATAATATAATTTTTATATGTTTTAATACACACAAATATAGTCTTTTTATAAGAAGCCAGGAACAAACTTATATTTATGTTTAGCAACTTGTTTTAGTTTTTAAAACTATCATTTGGAAATGACTTAGACATTTAATGAGTATTATTAATTAAATTTAACATTACTTTAAGATTTCAAATTACATGAAAAGTTTATTTATAAGTGTTTATCTCATTGACATTTACCTGACTGATTTTTAACAATTTGCCTAGATTACCTATGAAAACTGAGATATTAGACAAAGCTAGAGCCCTTTCAAATAATTTCCCTGTCAATCATTTTTATAGCCTGTGAATATCAGGTGTTTACCTAAGGAAGAATTTCAAAGTTAAATATATGGGTATTTTGCTGATAACTCAGAAGATACAAATAGTTTCATTAAATCAACAATATTAAATTAGTCTTATCAAAGAATTACATGAACAAAGATCATTCTGTTTTTAGGCTGAGTTTTATAACTTTTGTGTCAAACCCTGACACCTTAAAATATTTAGTAAATATAAAAATGTCTGACCAGTAAACCCAGGCAAAAATGTATGCTGGCAATTTTGAGGACATTTTTATTTTCCCAATAATTTTAAACCAGCTTATTTATTAAAGATATACTTAAGTTAAGTGAACTAAAGAGCATTATATATAATTACTATATATTTTATATAAGTATTTATTTAAGCCAATCTAAATAGAATTACTTAGGGGATTTCTGGCTATGTCAGATTTTACCATGTAGATATAACATACAACATAATACATGTACAAATGCATAAACACACCTAAACATATATATACATAAAGATCTATGGCTTTCACTTTAGAATGTTAGTCATGAGATAGTGAAACATACAAACTCACCAGTTAATAAAAGACAGTTGGATCCAAATTATATTTCTGATAAAATTAAGACTTGTTAATTTGGCTAAATTTCATTTGCCCTGATCAGTAATCTAATGAATGGTGTTCACTAAAATTTTGGGCAAATCAGTTGCCGTAGCAGTTTTATTTTTAAAAAAACTCTTTCACTCTTTTGTTTCTTTTTTCAGTTTCAAATGAGTTTAGGATTAAATATTTAATGTTTACATTTTAACAGAGGTTAACTGAATTGTATAAGGAAAAAAATATATCCAAGTAGCCTTTTTTTTTTTTTTTCTGCAATCACACGAGGAGGTTTATTTTCTGGCTAGCCAGGGTCCAAGCCCCAGAGCACCAACGCAGTGGCCACTCTCGCAGGCAAGGACCCCGACCGGAACTACAGCATGCCTTTTATCCCCATGGTGCACAAGCTGCGCACAAGCTGACTACGCATGGATCATGCGTTGACCTTTAAAATGATTGGTTGCCCACTATTGCCTTTTGAAATAATTGGCGGGTTGGTTGCCCTCTATTGCCTGATGGGCCAGTCGCCCGTGCTTCAATGACCTCATCCCATAATTCCCCCTACCGCGGTGTAGCAAGCAAGCAATGACCAGAAGCAAAAGTTTGCGGTTAGCTCATTGCCCCACCCAAGTAAATTCCCGACAATTGGAAAAATTCCTCTGCCCTTCCTCTGCCCGACATTCCCCCCTTTCTCTAGGTAGCAGACGAGCACTCTTGCTCGTCCTCAAGGTCTCTTAGGTGCTCTAGTTCTATAGCACTTGACCATAGCTGCTGATATTGTTGTTGCAATACTAGTAGCTGGACAGTGTTTATCCGTTCTTTCACAAAAGCTACTAGTCTGTTAATTACACATGGCGCGAAAGTAAGGACTAAGATTAGCATAATGAGTGGGCCTAGTAGGGTGGATAGTAGCGCTGTTAACCAGGGGGAACTGTTAAACCAAGACTCAAACCAACCTGCTTGCTGTTCATATTCCCGTTTGCGGCGGGCAAGCCCTTCCCTGACCTTAGCTATATATTCTCTAACAACTCCCGTATGGTCTGCATAGAAACGACATCCTTCTTTGAGGGCAGCACATAGTCCTCCTTGCTGGAGGAATACTAGATCTAACACCCTCCGGTTCTGGAGCACTACCTCGGATAGGGAGGTTAGTGACTTTTCTAGGTGTGAGATTGAATCTTCTATCCTTGCAATATCTTCATCAACAGCTGCCCTCAGAGTATTAAACCCTCTTTGCTGCATTGCCAGAGAAGAGATACTAGTTCCTGCTCCTATTGCCCCTAAGCCAAAAAGAGTAGCCAGGGTTATGGCAGTGAAGGGCTCTCTTTCTTTCAAAAATTAGGTTGGTGACTCTTCGCCCTACTATGCCCTCATACATTGTCTCCTCAGTGTGGTATATTATTTTTGGGAACACTAACACCATTATACAGTAATCTTTAGACTCATGTAAGGTTATGGGGTTGGTGGGGGTTCAGGGCAGTAAGTACAGCTGTAGGTCTCCATCCCAAAAACATTAGACCAAAAACACAACATCCCAAAAACACAACAACCAACCCCCACCGCGACCCGTCCATGTTTGTCACCCAGTCAATCCTTAGATGCCACAACCCCAGTCCAAGTCTGTGTCAGCAGTCCTGGGCTGTCACCGCCATGTGGGTAAGTCTGGCCTTCAGAGGATTCTTCGGGTCTGCAGTTGCTTTCCACTGATCCTGGCACCGTTCCTGGTCTTTTTTATTAGCAGGTCTCACGTGGGAGTGGTGTATCCAGGTCGCTACTATTCTATCGACCTTAAGAGCAGTGGGGATAACAAGAATAATTTGATAGGGGCCCTTCCACCTAGGCTTGAGGGTTCTGCTGTTATGCCATTTCACCCACACCCAGTCCCCCGGCTGGTGTGGGTGAAACGGGTGTCCGGCACCCTCCTCCTCAGGCCAGTAGATAGCACGGAGGGCCGGCCATACTTGACTGTGGACACATTGCAGAGCCTGCACCGCTTGTAACACTTCTTTGGGATGTCCCGGAAGAGCCTCAGGGCTCATCCTAGGAACTACAGGAGGGGGTGTGCCATACATGATTTCAAAAGGGGTTAAACCCAAGTGATAAGGGGTGTTCCGGGCTCGGAACAGGGCGAAGGGAAGGAGGGTCACCCAGTCTCCGCCAGTCTCCAGGGCCAATTTGGTCAGGGTCTCCTTTATTGTTCTATTCATTCGCTCTACCTGCCCAGAGCTCTGGGGATG
Source organism: Microcebus murinus (assembly GCF_040939455.1). Lineage (NCBI taxonomy): Eukaryota > Metazoa > Chordata > Mammalia > Primates > Cheirogaleidae > Microcebus > Microcebus murinus. The sequence continues at coordinate 68,325,989 of NC_134117.1, forward strand.
ATATGCACAATGTAATTTCCAATCTATCCCCATAGCCTGGGCCAGCCCTTGACTAACCTGACAGACAAACGCAGGTCCATTATCTGATCCTATCCCTTCCGGCAGTCCATACCTGGGGACTATTTCTTCTAATATTTTCTTAGCTACTGTCAAAGCTGTTTCTCCTTTCGTAGGGATGGCTTCTACCCATCCGGAAAACGTATCTACCATGACCAGTAAATATCGGTACCCGTATTTTCCAGGCTTGACCTCTGTGAAATCCACTTCCCGAAATAGTCCTGGCTGCCTCCCCATTTCCCTCGTACCTGCGTGGGTCCCTCTGGTCCTCCCCGGCTGCATGACCTGACAGGCTCGGTAACTTTTGACGATGTCATCTGGAACCCGTCCTTGTGACTTGAACCTTAGTTGAGCAGTGTCCAGAAGTTGCAGCATCTTTCTCTTCCCTAGATGTGTGGTCTGATGCAGGTGCTCTAACAGGTGGCGTCCTAAGAGTTCTGGCACTATTAGGCGATGCCCTTCATCCCGCAACCAGCCATCTTCACTTTTGCTTACACGTAGCTGGTCTGAGGCCCATACCTCATCTATACTGGAATAGTCCGGCAGAGGAGGCAACTGTCCCATGCCCAGGGGTGGCAGGCTAAGGTGCAGGATGTTTGGCTGCGGAGTGCCTTCTGCAGCCTTCTTAGCTTCAGTGTCCGCTCTCCGATTGCCCCGTGCTTCCACTGAATCCCTGCTCTGGGTATGGACTACCGCCACTGCCTTTGGCAGCAAAACAGCCTCCAGTAAGTGGAGTATTTCAGGCTTGTGCTTAATTTCTTTTCCCTCTGCCGTGATGAAGCCCCTTTCCCTGTGGAGGGCTCCATGTATGTGCACAGTCCCAAAGGCATAGCGGCTGTCAGTGTACACTGTCAGCCTTTTTCCTCGGGCCCGGCTAAGAGCCTCCGTCAGCGCTATTAGTTCTGCCTTCTGAGCAGATGTCCCTTGCGGAAGGCGTGCCGCCCAGACAAGTTTACCTTGGTCATCTACTATGGCCGCCCCTGCGTACCTGCGTCCGTCCCGGACGAAACTGCTTCTGTCCGTGAACCAGGTCAGGTCGCTACCTGGAAGGGGGCGATCCTTCAAGTCTCTACGGGTCGTCTGGGTCTCGGCTAGGACCTCAAGGCAATCATGTTCAGGTGCGGCTACATCAGAGGTTGGCAGAAGCGTAGCCGGATTCAAGGCGGCAGGGGTCTGGAACTCGATGCGGGGTGCGTTCAGCAAAAGCCCTTGGTAATGAGTCAGCCTCGCATTTGTGATCCACCGTCCTGGTGGCTGCTTCAGAACCCCCTCTATGGCGTGCGGGGTGGTGATCTGCAGCCGCTGCCCTAGGGTTAGCTTATCAGCGTCTTTGACCAACAGGGCTGTGGCTGCAATGATTCGCAAGCATGCTGGCCACCCTGCCGCCACCGGATCTAGTTTTTTTTGACAAGTATGCCACCGGTCTCTTCCAGGGTCCCAGGGCCTGCGTAAGTACCCCCTTGGCTATTCCCCTCTTGTCTATGAACAGGTGAAACTCTTTTGTAGGATCAGGGAGTGCTAGGGCCGGGGCTTCCAGCATGGCTGCCCTCAGGGCCTGAAAAGCGTCTTCCATTTGCACAGTCCACTCCCATGCTCGCCCCGCCTTACGCCCTTCACACAGAGGTCGAGCCTTTTCTGCAAATCCTGGAATCCAGAAGCGGCAGTAACCCACCAACCCCAGGAATTCCCTCAGTTCTCGGCTCGAGGCTGAAGTGGGTATCTTTAACACAGTCTGCTTCATTGCCTCGGTTAGCCACCTTCAGACACCTTTTATTTTATATCCCAAATAGGTGACTTCATCCTTGCAAATTTGAGCCTTCTTTGCACTGGCTTGGTACCCCAACTCGCCTAAAACTTTGAGTAAGTTTTTGGTGTCCTCTAGGCAGGCTGGGGGGGTTAGGTGCAGCTAACAGCAAGTCATCCACGTACTGCAGCAGAGTCACCTCTGGGTGATTAGTTCGGTACTCACCCAGGTCATCATGGAGGACCTCGTTGAACAGGGTAGGCGAGTTTTTAAACCCCTGGGGCAGTCTCGTCTACATCAGCTGCCCATGAATTCCTCTCTCGTCCTCCCGCCACTCAAAGGCGAAAATCTCCTGGCTGTGTGTCGCCACCGCCAGGCTAAAGAAGGCATCCTTTAGGTCTAGGACGGTATACCAAGACAGCGTGGGAGAAAGAGAGCTCAACCGAGTATAGGGGTTAGGGACTGTGGGGTGGATATCCAGGGCCCTTGCATTGACTTCCCTGAGGTCTTGCATAGGCCTATAGTCCCTACCCCCCTGGTTTCTTCACCGGCAACAGGGGGGTGTTCCAGGCCGACTGGCATTTCTGGAGAATCCCACTGTCCAGGAGTCTCCGAATGTGGGGCGTAATTCCCACTCTGGCTTCCTGGGACATGGGGTACTGTCTGACTCGGGCTGGCTCGGCTCCGGGTTTTAACTCAATGTAAAGAGGCAGCCGGTGTTTTGCCCATCCTGTGCCCCCTGTCTTGGCCCACGCCATGGGAAATTCACAGAGCCATTGCTCCATGCCTTCCTCTCTGCTTTTTGTGAGCTAGTACAATCTATATTCATCTGCCTGTGTCAGGGTCAGGATCTGAGTGACCCGGGGGCTGTTGATGAGATTGCCTTTATTATCAGTTATTATTACTCCCTCTTCTTCAAAATGAATTTGAGCCTTAAGCTTGGTAAGAATGTCTCTTCCCAGTAGCGGCGTGGAGCACTCAGGGATGACCATAAAGGTGTGACTCACTTGTCCTGAACCCAAATCCAATTTCTGCCGTGTGGTCCACCGATACAGTTTGGCTCCTGTTGCCAAGTAGCCTTTAATTTATCTTTTGTTTGCCAGTCTGCTATACAGAGATACTTGGTATTATTGCCCTGAGTTCAAGATTTTGACCTGTTTATTTGAAAGCCTAACTTTATAAATGTTTATCTAGTCCTTTCTCTTTTTAGAATACAAATTTTTTAATTAACTATACCATCACTCTGTTAGTCAGGCAAACCTAAATTTACATTTCCCAAAAGCCTTTAGGTTGTTGGTTGTCACAGAGCTATTGTACTTGCAAAGTCCTTAATTTGAAAGCCCTTTAAGACTTTTTTATCTTGGCTGGAATGCCATAAACAGTGAGTCATCTCAACATCAGTAGAGGAGCCAACAGAGTCAAAGTATGCAGAAAAAATAAATAGAGATAAACAGAGAACCTAGAAGACTCTACATGTTCACTCTATAGTGGCAGGGTGTTTTTTTTTTTTGTAGCGAATTTGAATAATGACCATTTGAGCTCTTGATGTAATTTGTTCATCAGTTTCAAGTGTGCACAAAAATGGGCCATAATATGTAGCTGGCTGGAGTCCCAGAAAATCTGGCAATAATGTTTAAGAATCCCATTCCATTTCTTATTAATCTCTCAAGACCAAAGAAGATCTGTAAATCCTGCCCAGAAATGTTGCTGCTGCCCAACCAGGTCCATTTGCTCACTGCCCAAGAGGGAGCCAGTATTCTGAGACAGCAGGATTTACGGCAGCAAAAGGGTTTATTCTGCATGGCACTAAGGAGGGAGACAGGAGATATTTCTCAAATCTGTCCCCCTTAGAATTTGGGAGACAGGGTTTTAAAGACAGTTTGGTATAGGCAATTGAATGTGCTAATTGGCTGGGTTCTGGGAGGAACCAGAGGGATGTAGAAATTGTCTTCTTTGCCGACCAGGTTCTTTGGTGGGGTCACAAGACCTGTTGAATCAGTTCCTTGGTATGGGCCACTGCCCTGGGTGGCTCAGCTGTTCCACTGGAAAATGGGACCTGGGAGATGTCTCAGAAACTACTCCTAGGTTTCGAAAAGGTGACATTATCTATGGAGAAAGCTAAGAATCTTTATGACCACAAGCTATGTGGCTCCAGAGTGGCAGTTATACAGCAGTAAACAGGGGGACAGTGGCTAATTATTGTTATTATTTTTAGCTATGTCCTTACCACTGTTCTCGCCTTGCACCCCTTTTTATTAATTTGTAAGGGCAGTTTCAATGTCAGGAGTTTGAACTGTGTTTTGATGGTGGCAACTGCCTTAGAGGCTTTTAATTAGCTACCTTGCATCTGTATTTAGGATGTTTATTTTACTGTGGAAAGATTTTCAGAAACAAGCAAGGGAAAGAGCCAGATCATTCATTTACAGACACATATAACCAAAACAAAATCAGTATGTTTGCAGAAATTTGAACTCAGGTACACAGATAAAATAAAATATTAAATTAAGCATGCAGAACCAAAAGTGAATTCACCAGAAAAGACAAAACTCACAGACAGGGTATAAATTCTGTACAACCAAAGTAATCAACCCAGAAAGACACTTGTCTCTATACCAGAAAGGCCTTACCAGAAAACACAAAAAAAATTATCATCCCAGGAGGGATGTGGAGTCTTTTATTTAAAGTGCCCTTAACCAAATCAGATCCTAAATAAAGTCAAGCACTTCTACCAAAAAGAGGGAGGTTCAGCCTAAGAGAAGACTCACTAGGAAAGAAAAGGCATGCCATGGAAGAAGAGAGCTCACAGGACTCAAGTGAATACTGCACACCAGTTCCATCTGAAAGTAATCTTACTCCACTTCCCATTCCCAGAAACTATTTATGTCAACCTAAATAGCAAACAGAGAGTCTCTCTAAAAGAATGATGTTTGGCTGGGCATGGTGGTTCACACCTGTCATCCTAGCACTCTGGGAGGTGGAGGTGAGAGGAGCACGTGAGGTCAGGAATTCAAGACCAGCCCGAGCAAGAGCAAGACTCTGTCTCTGCTAAAAATAGAAAAAAAGTTAGCTGGGTATGGTGGTCACCACCTGTAGTTCCAGCTGCTTGGGAGGCTAAGGCAGGAGAGTTGTCTCAGCCCAGAGTTTGAGGCCTCAATGAGATATGATGATGGCACTGCACCAGGGCTACAGATGGGGACTCTGTCTCAAAAAAAAAAAAAAAGAAAGAAAGAAAGGAAGAAAGAAAGAAAGAAAGAAAGAAAGAAAGAAAGAAAGAAAGAAAGAAAGAAAGAAAGAAAGAAAGGAAAAGCAAGCATTTATTCAGGAAAAAAAAAAAAACATTGCAATGGCAATACACATGCCATAGTAAACTATGTGCATATTCAGAAAGGAAAAGGAAGATAAATGTTTTCAAAGGAAAAATGGAAAATTACTTAATTGTTTTGAAATCATTGCCCTTGAATAAAAAGAGAAATAACAAGGTGATGGCAGTCCAAGTTTAGAATGCCAGTTGCTGGGGAGGTGTCATTGTCAGTGTCTTCTGCCTCCCTGAGATGACAGTCCTGGGGTTGCTGAGGCCAACGCTCCCTCCAGAAAGGGTGTCCAGACCCTTCCTCTGTGGGTCTGTGGGGGTGCTGGCTCCTCATCCTGGAGATCACCAGTCTTTACCTCCATACGTGGGCCACCACCAAGGTCTCACACAGGAGCCCATGTGCAGTCCTGGGTGCCTTTGCAAACAAACACTCTGCTCCTGACTGGTGGCTTAGAAAAACAAGCTTATTTTTCAAAAAATCGAAAACAAATTTTAAACCTGTTTTAACTATTAGGAAAGGGTTGCCTGTGAATGTCCCTGGACAGTTGGCCCACCGATGGACATCCCCTACCCACTGCTGAGACAGCAGAGCTACCTTCCCTGCCCTCTGACCCAAGCCCTGGGGTGCAGGGCAGGGAGGACCTCACCTCTGTCCTGCACTTGTGCTCTGGGGTCAGTAGGCACAGAGCTGCGTGGCCGGCCTCTGGGAAACACAAACTGTAGCTACTCGGGCCTTGGGAAGCCCAGGTCATGAAGAAAGCCAGGGAAAGGACCTTCCTTCCAGAATCTCAGCTGTCAGGACTCCTAGGGCCCTCCCAGGCCATTTATTCCCCAATAGGGGAAGCCTGGGACCTGGGGGCTGAGCCCAGTGGAGGAGCTGGGAGCAAAGCCAGAAGGGGGCGCTGTTCAGCCCTGGCCTCTTTCACAGGCCAGCAGTCAGCAAAGGGTGTGGGCTCAGGAGGGACAAGGCTTCACCTCTACAGGTCATGGGATCTCCTGAGCCTCCTCAGCTCCCACGAGAATACATAAATACCATAAAAATTGGAAAATGAAAACACACATAAAAACCTCTATTCCCTCCTCAGCTTCCCCATCTGAATAAATGGCATCCCCACCTACCTGGTCACTCTAGTCAGAAACCTGAATGCCATCCTGGGTTCCCCTTAGCTTCCTGGGCACATGCAGTCCCCTGCAAGTCCTGCTGCCTGTGTGTACAGGATATACCCTGATCTGTCCAGCCCCCGACAGACTCATTGCACAGGAACAAAACCCCAAGTCACTCCCAGGGCCTACCAGCCCAGCCGCCTCTCCTGGGCCACCTCTTTCCTTCCTCGACAAGCTCAGTTAGTCAGCGCCCCAGGGCCTTGGCACGTGCCACTGTCACAGCCCAGAACACTCTTCCTTCAGATCTTCCCCAGCTGGCTCCTCATCCTGTGGTCTCAGCTCAAACGTCACCTCCTCAGTGAGAATTTATTTTTCATGGAAATTTTGAACGGTATAAAAAGGAGTAAGAATTCTGTAATGAACTTGAAGCACCTGTCACCTACTTTCAGTCATTATTAACCCACACCATCTGGTTTCCCTGGTACCCTCACCACAGAGTATTTTGAAGCAAATCACTGTCATCATATCATTTCACGTGTAAATATTTCAGTTTCTCTGAAACAGAAATTGTGTCTCCAAAACATAGAAGAGTTCACCTGGAAGCACCTGCCCCTCCCCTCCGCTCCCTCTGTCCGCTGCGCAGGCACAGCACTTGGCACCCTCTGCCGTGGGTTTTGCTCACTGTTTTTATTTTCTTGTCTGTCTCCCCTGCAGTCCCTAAAAGGTAAGTCCCTTGAGAGCAGGGACTCTGCCTGCCTCGCCCCTGTCAAACCCCAAGCTCTGCACAGGGCGGGGCGTCCTGGGTGCTCGGCAGGGTCTCAGCACAGAGGACGGCAGAGAGGAGAGGCCGGGACAGCCCAAAGTGTCAGCTCTGCCTGCCGGGGGCAGGCGGGGGAGGGGCACGGCGGGTGGACGTGTGCGTTGACATCCTTCTCATGTCATTTCCTTCTAGATGAAAAACCAATCAGAATGGATGAGACTTCCATCACTTGCCCTGGACCAAAGATAACAAATCCTGGAAAGTGAGTGCCCCTGGTTGGGGACCTAGCGGGCAGGGGATCACAAGGTTAGCATTTGCCACCATGATGTGTACAGAATGTGGGATGCCCCCTCTGCTGGGGCAGCACATGTCTCTTTGTGGGTGGGTTAATGGCACCCTCCTCACCTGTCCTTGTTGGTGGCCCCCAAGGTGTTCAGGGATATGTGGTGGCCCAGAGGCCTCTGAGGAAGGCAGGATGCAGGGTACAATATGCTTGAAGAATGGTACCTTTGCTCCAAGTCACTTTTTGATCTAAGCCAGCACACAGTATAAATACAGAAAGGTTGGGATAGTGACACCAAGCAGCCCTCCCTGGTCACATAGCCCATGTTCACCATGGCACCAGACCCCATGCAGGGCTTCTCCCTGCCTGACCCATACACCCTTGGCCTTCAGTGCTGAGGTTGATCTCACTGTGCTTGGGGACTGTGACTCTCTGGGGGCCTGAATGCTGGATGTTCAGTGTCATTACCATGAGAAAAGCTGTGGGTGATGGTTTGAGCCAAGGGCGAGAACTGCATCTCTCTGGGCTGGTTTTCACTGTCTGCCCTTTCTGTGCATCAGAAAGGTCTCTGTTAAAGTCAGCCTAGACAATGGCGGCAAATTCTACTCTGCTGAGAAGGACAGCTTCACCACCACCGACTGTGTGAGTAATGGAGTGGGCCAGACACCTACAGGGAATGTCTAGAGGTGTTGTACTGGAAGGAGATCATTCTGGGGAGGCTAAAAGGACAAATGGTTTCCAGGTGTTCTCAGAGAGTAGCTTGAGCACATAGGCCCCTGGGGCGGCTCCATCCTGGCTTCCACCTGGAGCAGGAGTGGGGCTGGGAGGCTGGCTGCTAGGAGCCAGAGTCCAGGACCTCTAGGGCACCTGGGCCTCCACGGGGCGCCCCAGGCACAGGGCATCCGGAGGAATCCACCAGTTGCAGACAGGGTGTGTGTGACTGAGTCAGTGCCCCGACTACCAACCTGGCCCTAAGCCCACTCATGACCCCTGGGCCCCAAACGTGCCTGGTGAACACCTGTTGACCACCTGCTGTCACTATGCAGGGGCCCCAATTCCTTTCTGCCTCTCCTGCTTTCTCAGGCTCCTGAGGCATCCCTCTGCTCACCCTGTGACCCCTGCAGTGTGTGTGTCCCCTGCCTTGGAGGGAAAGCCGTGAGGGGTGTGGGCCGGGCTCAGCGCAGGAAGGGACTCCTGGGGACGAAGGTGCTGCTCCCAGGTGCCTGCTTGTCAGAGCTGCATGTGACTTGTGTGCCTGGCTCAGGGCAGCATGACAGGAGGACGTGCCGGGGGCGGGGAGGGGGGCCTGAGCCTACTTGCACCGCCCCGTGCCCAGTCCCGGCTGGTGAGGGCCCAGCAGAGCTGACAGTCCTCCCTCTGGGTCTGCCTTCACTTGTCCCTGCACATCACGCACGATCAGCAGTCGGAGCACACATGGGCCATGGGGAGTCCAGCCGCTGGCAGCCCGCAACACCAGGCACATGTAGGCAGGACCTGGGGAGCAGCCCTGGGGCTCCAGCCCAGCCAGGGGCCCTGCCCTCAGCCTGAGGGGCCTCTCCTTCAGCAGCCTGTGCCGGCACAGGCTGTCTCCCCTCTCTCCTTGGACTCAGGGGAGGACTGGGCAGCCTGTGTTCCCACGGTGCAGCCCACGCTCCCTTTATTGGGAAGAACACTCAGGATGAAAGTTCCTGTTGCAGTTCCCCCACAGGGACCAGGCCCGAGTTAGGACTCTCTGGCCTCTCTACACCTCACACCGGGGGCGCTCCTTCCGTTTGTACGGTGTGGACACTGAGGCCAGAGCCCAAGTCGTGTGCCCAAGGCGGCAGAGCCGGCTGTGGGGAGAGAGGCTCTGGGGCCATGCATGGGTCGGCTGCCCCTGCTCACGGCCTGCACCTCTCCTGGGCCTCAGCACGCGCCCCTCACCTGTCTGTGCACTGTAGGTCCTGCGGGCCTCACCCCAGCCCTGTGCTGACAGCCGAGCTGTGCAGCGAGGGCGGCTTTGTCAGACCAGGGAATGTCCCGGGCCTTCTGGGCAGAGCCTTTGAGCAGAGCCAGAGGTGGGGCCTGCAGGTCTCTGGGGACCAGCCCAGCTCCTGCCCCACTGTGGCCCCTTGAGGTGGGGCTGCCTGGGGCCAAGGGAGTGAGGGCAGCTGGTAGGGAAGAGGCCACCCAGGCCTCCCCAGCTGCTGACATTTGCCTTATCCGCTGGACCATCGGGGATGTTCCCCTCCCCCAGAACTTCGAAAACTGGTACTGGCTCATACCCGCCCTGCTGTTGCCACTGCTGCTCTGGTTTCTCTGCCGTCTGTGCTTCAGGAAGGTAAGTGCTCCCTGCCACCCGGCCCTGGGGCCCCCAAACAGGCCCAGCCTCTGAGGAACAAGAACGCGTGACGGCCCCACAATCCTGCCTTTGGGCAGGTTCCCTTTGGCTCCAAGGTCATCACGTGAGCCAGGGGAGGGCAGTTTCGGTCCCTGCATTAGCAGGCCATGGAGAGCCTGGGCTTCCACCATGCCTCAGCCCCGGCTTGCCACAGATAGTGGCCTGGGACGCCCTGGACATGGGGCCAGGACCTGTCCTGGTCCTGAGAGAAGTGACCCCAGCCCCTGGAACAGGGCTGCCTCACACAAGCCCGTCTTCTGGAAGCCCCAGGTGGAACGGGCCAGGAGGGGGCTCCATGTTGAGGGAGGGTGGGAGGGGCGTGAAGCACTGATGGCTCCAAGTGCAGGACGGGGCTGACCAGGGAGGGACGGAAACTTCTGGTCCGGCTGTGCCTTAAAACCCAGCGTGGATCTTGGCCCATTTCTAGTGACTTCCCCACGCCTCCCTCTGTCCTTACTAAGTGCCAGCTCCTCCTGGACCCCATGCAGGGCTGGGGAGGGACAGAAATGAAGCCCCCACCATTGTCACCTGCAGGGGCTCACAGTCCTGCCTCTGGTCTAACCCCAGGGTGAAACGTCCACCATCGTATGATGTGGCCCGTGCCCCACGTGAAGCAGAGCCTGAGCAAAACGGCAGACCCTCGCCGGGTTGGCGGGGAAGCAGAGGCACTGGGAGCTGGGGTGGACAGGACCCACCCAGAGAGCTGGAGAAGACAGGGGACAGAGCACAGGGAGGGAGGGACAGGGCACGGCCACAGAGACCAAGTGGGTTTGATCTCTGCAGGGGAGCAGCAAGGAGAGAAACTGCAGGGACCAGGAGAGGGACAGTCCCTGAGGGCTGGGAGGTCAGGGACAGAGAAGTTCTCCCAGGGGAAGGGCAGTGGGCCCTGTGTCCTCCTCCCCATGTGGGCTCTGGGCTCATGAGGGGCACGTCCTGGGCTGGGTCTCTCCAGGGCCCGGGCCCATAACCTGGCTGATACTGGAGGACGCCAGGGCAGGGGTGCAGGGACTCCCCTGGGGTAAGGTGGGGCCTGCTGGCCGCAGCGCCACAGGCTCGGGCCCCCGACTGACACCCGCAGTCTGGCGCCTGTCCTGCTGCTCCAGAGCAGGGTCCCGTCTGTGTGCAGGGACCAGACAGAGCCCCCCCCCCCCCCATCTCACATCTTTCTCTTTTGAACATTCTAGAAGAAGGACCAACCTGTGCAGACACCAGAACAGGTAAGTCGTGGTTCTGGTCTTGACATTGTCGCATGAGGGGGGGCTGCCCTTCACGAGGAGGCTCCGTGAAGCCTGTGTCCCTGAGCTCCCACCTTCCTGGGCAAAGGAGAGGGCTGCAGAGGGGCAGGGAGTGGCCAGGGGATGGCGTGGGACTCACTGTGATGTCACCCAGACAAGGCCCTTCCGCTCCCAGCACCGCCTGTCATGAGCCTCTGTCAGGGAAAGTGCAGCCTGGGCCCCAGGTTCCGCAACTTCGGGGTCCCTGCTGCGATGCGTGGAACTCTAGTGTGGTCCCCAAAGGGCTGTGGTGGGATGTGAGGACCCAGGTGAGCTCTGAGAAGGAGCCTCCAGTTTGGGGACCTGGTCCCAGCCCAGGCTCTGCATGGAGGCTTGGCTCCGTGAGATGCGTCTGGTCCCCGTCTCCCGGCAGGGCCGAGCGCTGGCTGGGCTCAGCCTCCAGGGACTGCAGGGCTGAGGGGGTGGGAGGGACGCCAGCCCCAGTGAGCACAGGGACCAAGGGCAGGAGCCGGCTGTGGCTCACCCGGGCTGGGGACCCGAGGGCCGTGAGTGGCCGTGGAGGGTGGCTGAGGCAGGAGGCCCTGGCCGGGCTGCGGTGGAAACAGCCTGGCTGTCTCTGCCTCTGCGCGGGCAGCGTGGGCCTGGGGACGCTGTGGCCGCAGGGGCAGAGCAGAGGGCGTGGGCAGGGACGGCCACTCAGCCTCCAGGACAGGCTTCTGCCAACGTGAGTGGCTGAGGAAGCAGGGAGGGCACAGGCCGAGCCGTTGGCGTTTAGGGGAAGAGCCGTGTGCGCAGCCCTGAGCAGTGTGCGCGTTTCTCCCACGGAGGACGCTGCCCGTGCTGGGTGCCCCTCACTGGTGCTTTCATTCAGTGACCGGTGTCTGCTGAGGAGCCAGCCCTGTGCCAGGTGCTGCGGCCACAGACCCCACGTCCCTGCTGCCCAGAGTCTGCCAGGCAAGGAGGCAGACAGCTGTTTTTCTCCTGACAGCCTCCACCACCGCCTCCTGTAACTGTGTGTCCCACAGTGATTGTTTGCTGCCATGGGTGCCACAGAGGGTGCAGAATGTGCGGAAGGCTGGAGGTGAGAAGGGCCCAAGTGGGGAGGAGCTGGCGGAGGGGGGCAGCCGGCTCACATTACAGAGCCCGGCCCTGGAGGCAGCGTGGCTCTGTGGGTGCTGGACGTGACCTCTTGGTGCTGAGGGAAAACCAGGGAACCAGCCCGCCCTAGTGGGCAACAAGAATGAGGGCTCCTGTCCCCCAGCCCCAGGCCTGTGCAGCACCTGGGGTTCCCCCTTTGGAAGCATCCAGGATTCTGGACAGTGGCAGATGGTGACACTGGCCAGTCCGTGGTTCTCACAGAAGTCACAGTCAGCTTGGGCAGTGGCTTGGGTTTCCAACCACCTGCCTGTGGGTGCCTGAGTCCAACAAACTGAGTCACAAAGAGTCTTGCAGAGGTCAGGGAAAAAATAGAAACAAGCAGTCCTGAACCAGATTCTTACCCCCGTGGAAGCTCTCCAGAAAGGACAGTGGCACCTGCTTGGCCTGGCAGCAAGCCATTCACGTAGAGTGAGGAAAGTGCTCACGGAATGGGCCTCGTCACCTGCTGAGATGGGGTGTCAAGGGCTGCAGGGAGGAGGGTGGCGATGGAGACACAGGGCCTCACAGGCAACTGGGCAGGAGTCTGAGCCCTGGGACCCAGACAACGGCAATTCACCCTGAGGAACCCTCCTTGCCCAGGAAGTCCCCTGGCCTCCTTAGGGGACGGGGAACGAGCCAGGCAGCAGCCATGGGGGCCCCAGGACAGGGAGGGAGCGGCCCCTGGGGGGCTGGTGGTGAGGGGGCGAGAACTCCAGACGTCCGGCCTGGCTTTGCCCTCCCTCCTCCTTCCCGGGCCGGGCTCTGACCCTGGTCCCATCTACCGCTTCCTGCTGGGAGCCTCCAGCTCCTCGGCCACCCCAGAGGGCAGCAGGGAGGCCAGGCCTGCCTCTCCCCTGAGTGTGCAGCACAGAGAAGCCAAAGCGTGCCCTCCAGTGGGAGGAAGTCTCCTGCCAGCGCCTTGTTCCTGCTTGTAGGGCACTAGCCCTCCCCCAGCCCCTCCAGGGCCCAGGAAGGCCACACTGCAGAGCCCTGGGCCCGCGCTGCTGCTCATGGCTGCAGGGCTGCTCTCCGCCTGGACTCTGCCGCCTCTTCTCTCTGCCCTGATCTCGGGCACCCGGCCCCCTAAGCAGGGCACAGTCCTTGCATCCGCCTTCCCTCCCTTGCTCCTAATGCAGCCTCCTTCCCCCACCCCGAGTTCCTGCCAGGGCCCGTGCCCAGTGCCCTGCACCACCTCTGCTGGGCCTCCACCGGTCCCTCCACACTTTGGACTTTCCCTCTAGATCTGCCCCTGGCTTCTCCTCCCCGTACACCAAAAATACGGTGTTGTGCCAGATTGCAAACCTCACTGTGACCCTCAGTGACCATCCCTCAGCACACCGGGCCCCAGGGCCCCTCCCCAGGGGGAGCCAGGAGCTTTGTCTTCTGGGGACAGAGCTGTGGGGAGTGGGGTCCTGACGCCTCTGGGGCAGCGTCCAGGCCGCCTGGCTTCCTCATGGCCACATTGCTTTTCAGGACAATCTGGGCACCATGTGCGGCCTCGCTCAGCCCAGCTACAACGAGATGCCACCGATGTGGTGTCCACACAGGGTCCAGGTGAGCCGGGCACAGGGACCCTCCCAATGGGCAGGAGGCCACTTCGTTTGCCCTTGACAGTGGCCCTCTGGGACTGTGGCTCAGAGAGCTGTGTCAGGGCACCTGCCAGGCAGGAACGCCCAGGACAGGGGGAAACGGTGCCCGTGGGTCCCCCGACTGTTTCTGGGTGAGACACGCTGCATTTCCTTTGCTGGTCCCTGGGTGCGGGGAGTGCTGGTGGGTGTGGTTGACGGTGCGGTCTGGGCAGCACTGACCGGTTCTAGAAGTGGTAAAGCGTCCCTCCTTGTGTCATCGCCTTGGGGCCATGGGGAGAACCGAGATTGTTACTGTACTTCTCCCGTGACCTAAAGTCAATGAGGACTGATAGTGAGGGCTGCCCCGCGGGCCAGTTGCTAGCCTAGGAGCCTTCCCTGTGTTCACTGCTTTATCCTCCCAGTGACTATATGCGCAGGTGCTACTGTTTATTGCCCCAGTTTGCTGAGAGGAACTGAGCACAGAGCGGTTGAGTGGCGTGTCCCAGGTCCGAAAGTCCAGGAGTTCTAGAGCTGGAGGTGATGCCATGCCTGGCCCACCCTGCAGACTGCCTTGCCCCTCTTTCAGATCCACATTCCTGACCTCATGGTGGTTACCCCAATTCCCCCCAGGGCTGCCCTGCTCAGGCCTAGGGCTCCAGACAGTTCTGCTGCTGGCCCAGCCTGGGGCTCACCTGCCTGGGCTTCCCACAGTCCCGCACAGACTGGGCCTGGAGGAGGGTCTGATCCCCAGGGTCTGCAGTGAGTCCCACACTGGCCATATTCCCTAAATCAGGCCCACACAGGTTCTTGGTGGCCAGGTGGGTGGGCACTTGCAAGGCCTGTGCAGGCCAGAAGCTTCTGGAGTGCTGCTGTGGAGAGTCGGGCTGGCAGACATGGAGGCATGGCCGGTGTCGGGGGCACACAGGGCTCCTCTAGCAGCGGGGCCTGGCTCTGTCCGTCTGACCAGGGCTCCTGGTCCTGGCCGTGCTTGTGTGGAAGCCCGTTGTCCATCTGATTTCTTGTGGTGCCTCTGCATGTCGCCACAGCCCAAGTGCAGCAGGCCCAGCCCTCTGCACTGGACAGACCACACGCCCGGCCAGAGAAGCCCTCCCAGGGTGGAGGCATGGAGCAAGCCTGAGGGCTGTGACAGTGGGCACCCCTCATTTCAAGTGCAGGAAGGAAGGCGGGAGGGAGGAGAAGGGGGACCAGTCGGAGGAGGCCTCACTGCGCAGCATGGGGAGGGCGGGAATCAAGTGACCCTGACATTGTCCATTCCTGAGGGCAGCTCTTTGAAGATAAGGTGTTGGGGAGCGTGGCAGAGTGATTGCCTTATGGAGGGCACTTTCCAGGGCTCTGCCAGGCCCTTGCCACCACCATCGCGTCAAGTCCACCTGTGGTTCTGTCAGCCAGAGTGACCATCCTCTTTTACTGATGGCAAAACAGAGGCCCAGAGAGGTCCAGGAAGTTACCTGAGGGCACCCAGAGAGTAAGGGGCAGCATCCAGGGCTATTTGAAGTTAACCCCAGCTCTTTCCTGAACCGAGGGGGGCCCACCCTCTGCTTTGTAGACCTTGGCTCCCTTCTAGCTACTCTTGTCCCATCTAATTTGACCTTGTCCCCCCAACCATGAAAACCTTGCTGAGTGTCTTGTAAGACTTCTGTTGGGTCCCCAAATACTCAGATGTGGGGAGGAGGTCCAGGTCTCTCCTCTGTAAGCCTTCAGTGTATGGATTCCAGGGTCTAAGGTGAGCCAAGCAATAAAGAGGATGGGTGTCTGCGGGGACGTGCAGCCCCTGCAGAGCACAGGGTCAGCCAGCAGCCCCAGTCCTGGGGGTGCAGTGCCAGACACCGGCCCAGGCTACTTGGCAAGCTCAGCTAACAGGTTACATAACTCGCCTGCAACCGCACAGCCAGGAAGCAACTGGGCCAGCGTCAGAGAGCCTGGCTCCATGTCCTTACCATGTACGTGGCCACCTCTTTGTCCTTTGAGGAGGTCACTACTCTGCATTTCACAGCTGTGGAAACAGAGGCTTTGACATTTAGTCGTGGGCCATAAATAGGAGGGCTGTCGAATGATAGAGCTAGGCCATCAACTGACCCCGGGAGAGGCTCACCTCTGAGTCTAGGCTCTGCCCCCCATGTCATGCTGCCAGGGTGATCTATGGAGCCATCTGAAAAGCCTGTCTTTTGACAGTGCAAAATATGGTACAGCAGGTCCTCGAATGATGTTATTTCATTCAATGTTATTTCCTTATATTAGCCAAAAAAAAAAAAAAAATTATTCCCAGCCCCAGCCACTCTCTGCACTCTCTTGCATGTTCTCCCCACGACTGCTCAGGCTTTCTTCCCAGTCCTCTGGTTTCCTCCTACATCCCAAAGATGTGCACATTAGGTGACCTGGCGTGTCTGCACGGTCTCAGGCTGAGTGAGGGTGGTGTGTGTGAGAGCACCCTGCTGTGGGGTGGCGTCCCGTCTGGGTGGGCTCCTGCCTTGCACCCTGAGCTGCCGGGATGGGCTCCAGCCGCCAGAGGCCCTGAACTGGAATGATTATTAATAGGTAAATGATTATCTTACTTGTTTTTATTAATCTTTCTTAAATGTATGTACAACTCACATTTACTTCAATGTTTAAGATTAGAAGCATTTTGGTCTTTATTTAGAAGTTAAGTGATGTCTCTGTGACCAGAAATATGCCACAGTAACTTGACTCTTATTTCTATCAATTGGCTTATGGAAAAATTAGTTTCCTTATACATCATTTCACTTAAAGTCACAGTTTCCAAGAACCTATGGATGACTCTTAGTGAGGACTTACTGTATATGCACAACAATTGTGGATATTAATATCTTGATGTTCATGCTGTGTCACTTGCAGATCTCCTTCTAAATTTAAACTCATGTATGTTTGCTGAGAAACGGTTGTTCTAGGTAACAGCAGAGCTGGATACACATGGCCTCAGGATGTGTTCATGACCAAGGGGCTCCACAGTTCTTTTCTGAGCCTACCCTTGGAGGGAGTACCACCAAGAGGCAGAGGCAGTGGAGCTGGGTGGGTAGCCCCAAGTGTCTAGGAGTCCTAACTAGCAGCTTCAAGCCAGTGCTCTTTGGGGAAGTCTTAGACCATAGCTTTGATATTGTGATAGTAGCTGTCTCCCCCTGGACTCCTCAACACCCCCCTTTGCCCCAACACATACTTACACTTGCCCACAATGTAATTAAGAAATCCAGAAATAGAGCCCGAACTCCAAAGCACTGGCAATTAAGGCTTTTGAGCAATCATTTGCCAGTCACTTCAGGAAAGGCCCGGCCACTGTGGAGGGTTGAGCTGATGTGAGAAATGGTTGCTGGCTTAGATCTCTGCAATGGATAGAAAGGCAGCAAGGAAGGAGACCCCTTCTGCCTTCAGGGGACCTCCCTCACCCCCTCACACTTACCCTAGGACTCGGGGTCCGCAGGCAGACTAGGAGGTCTCCTCTACTGTGGGGTGCCCCCAACCCCTCCCCATCACTGCAAGTGCAGATCCAACCCTCAGAGTTCCCTGCAGCTCTGGGCGATGGCTGGGGCAGGGGAGCAGATGTGGCCTTGGCGCCAGTGCCCTGGGTCCTGCTCTGGAGGAAACCAAAGGGACCCACAGCAGCAGGTCTGGAGTGATTGTGCCCATTCTGCAGTGAGTAAGTAGAGACATAGGAGATAAAAATAAACATAAAAGATTCTATTCTCTTCACAATGGCAACAAAAAACCAAAATACTCATGCATAAGTGTAACAGAAACATGCTGACCTATGATGAAAAGAAATCACAAAACTTTACTTGTTGGTATAAGAGATTTGAAAATATAAAATCCTGGACCACAATGTCAGCTTTTCCCAGAGGAATTCATGAACTTAATGTTACTTTGGTGAAAATTGTAATGAAATATTTTTAAGGATTTTGATCAAAATGATTTTGAAGTTCACCTGAACAAATAAACAGTTAAGAATATTTAAGGAATTTTTGAAAAAGAAAAACAGTGAAAGAATATTTGCCTTGCATTAAACTCCAGCAATTAAAATAATGGCAAATCAACCAAACACTATCTGGAATAAATAGATTCAAGCGATAACACCGTAGTGGTGATGATGTACATGCGTGTGTGTTCAGGTGTACTTATGTATGTTTAATGATTAATGTATGTTAAAAGAAAAACTTTAGACAAGTTAAATTTAACAGAGTTTAATTGAGCAAGATAAAAGCAAAATATGATTCAGGAATAGGGCAGCCCCAGCATCAGAACAGATTCAGAGAGACCCTGGGGCTGACACATGGTTGGATAAGCTTTCTGCACAAGAAAAGGAAAGTGACATATGGAGAACAGAAGTGAGGTACAGAAACAGCTCTCGGGGTTTGCCTTGTTCAAGCAGGTTTGGACAGCTTGAGTTCAAACCTTTGACTGCCTGCCTGTGAGTGGTTGAAACCTGGCTGATGCGTAGCTGGGGCTCAGACGCTTTCCAGAAGCACACTCCTAAGCCAGGTTTTCAGTTCGTTTGTGTGCTAAGGTAGGCTATGGTTCATATGTGAACACTCAAGCGTGTGAGTACAGAGGCTTTCCCAGGCCAAATTTCAGTTTAACAATTTCACCCTTTTGATCAGCCTCTAATTTTGTTGATTCCATTCTCTGTCCCTGTCATAAATAAGTTATTTGGTCTCAGGATGGAATTCACAAGTCATGAGGTTGCACCAGTTGAATCCTTTTCTATGTTCTAGTAATGAACCCATGGGGGGGTTCACTGTTGCTGGCTGCACAGAAAGTCAATTAGAGAGTCAAGGAGGGCTGTCATGGAAGAAAGGCTCCATTGCAGGAGATGTGCCCACGTGGAGGCGGGGGAGGTATAAACTGCCTCAAATCCGCCTCCCCAGTCGACAGGGTCAGGGGTATTTCTGGAGGTGAAATGAACAATGCACGAGGGGAGTGAGCATCATTATGTGTTTGGGGCGGAGTGCAGGGCATGCAATGCAGTGAGGAATTATGCTAGTACATGCCATGCCATGATAAAAAAATGATATTACATGCCATGATAAAAAAATGGGGGACAAGTCCCTGCCAGGGTGGGGACTTTAGTATTATAATGAGCTAGGGGTTAACATTGGTCAGTCTTTCAGCCTTGTACGCAGGCTCGGTGGGTCATTGGGCACGATCTGTGGTTTGTCCTGTCTTCTCTGGACACAGGGTGGTGTGAGGCTCTGTACTTGTCTCATGGCTGCAGGAGGCTCCATAGTTTCTGGAAAAGAAACTCAGAAGGGAATGTGTCAGTGCAACAGAGTTCAAAAGTTCTGCTCAGCAAATCTTACTAGAACTTGAAACATAAGAAAACTACAAAAAACAAAGCTATGTTTTCTTGCTTATGGTGCTGGTTCCAGTTCTTGCTGACCTAGTCAAGGTGCGGCTGTTCGGCACTTGAGGACTGGCTGCACACGGACATTTAAGCCCCAGGGGGACTGTTATGATGACCATCAAGAGGATAATATCAAAAGACAAAAGTGTCCTCCTTAACAAAATTTCTTATGAAACAAACCAAACCGAATCAAACAAGTCAAGGTACAGGCAATATAGGCAGCTCAGCAGTATTTGAGTCTAATCAGTCATAGTCCCTGTTCATGATGTGATGATGAAAAGGCCTGATTTTGTTGTTAAACCGGTAGCACATGTCATAATAATCTGGAGAAGATATAGAAAGATTAGAAAAACTTGGAAAAACCAAGCTTGTCATCCACCATTTAGGATGCCTGCACACCAACTGTTAGTCGCTCCTGTAAATGTATCATGTGTTTCTTTCTCTTGAGAGATTTCCTTACTGGATTTGGTGGCAGTGTCTACGGAAACAGCAGTGTCAGCTTTCTATAGTAACAAAGTAAGGGGAGAGATAGGTACAACATTCACTTTTGTTCAATACAAAACACAGGCCTTCAACTTGAGCAAAAAGGAGATCGGGAGTTGCACTATGGTTCATTAAGTGCTTTGTTGAACACGTGTGCAATTAACCATCCACCTTTTGCAGAGTGGATTCTACCCATCTGAAGCCACAAGTGGTCTGATTGGCTATAAAACCCAAGATTTCCCCCAATTTATGGATTAGCTCCAAATTCCATACAACCAGAACCACACTACCACCAAGAGCGAGCCCCCAGGCACCCTTAGTGGGATTCTTCCTCAGTGGAAACTAGCTTATCTCCATCCGTTTCAAGGTTAGTGCTAATTTTGGTTATTGACGATTTTGGCTTCTGATCACAGAAGCTGTTGTGGGAGCTTTCAGGGAAAGCGATTCCAAAGGCAGAAGGGAGCCAGGAGGAACAAGACCCGTACCAGCAAGAAGGCAGAAGAGAACAGGCAGGTTCCCCGCTGCAGGCTCTCTGGAGTTGGAAGATGGGGCCACCTACTTGCATTTGAGAACGGTCAGCTAATTTTCTTTGCCCACAAATCTGCATAGCTCCTGAACAGGGTCCAGTTGAAAATTTTCTTTTTTGTGGTCCCCTTGTAATATGTTGTAAGGGTGTATAACCACATTTAGTAAAAACAACCCTACTGGATTTAATCTGGTGGCATTAGGCAAGCAATTACTTGTACCCACATAGGTAAATTCCAGGTCTTGAGAAAGTAATGCCTGGAAACACAATTTACTTTTTTCAGGCATCACTCAAATAGGTTTTCTATATTTGGTAATGATCAGGTTATTAATTGGAGAAGTTAGAGTGTTTCTAGCTAGTGCAGAAAAGTAAGCAGTACTTAGAAGAGTGGGAGATGCTCTACTAAACTCTGATATGTTTCATAAGGACTGAAGGGAGGAAGAGTATAAATCTTCCAGTGACTATTTTATAAGGGGTCAACTTATGTTTTCCAATGGGAGTGGGCTGTTTGCCTTTAAAGCCAGTGGTAGTACCTTTGGCCAAGGCAACCCGATGGACTCAGTTAACTTTGTCAATTTTAGTTTTAAGATGCCATGTGTTCTTTCAACCTTTCCAGAAGACTGAGAGTGATAAGGACAATGATAGTACTCATAAAGACAATTAGTATGTTCATAAGACCTCGTTGAATTGCTATACAACTTGCCCAATAAAATGAGTTTTCCTATCACTAGAGATTTCTCCAGTGATGCCCCATAAAGGAAACATATTTTCTCATAATTTCTTAGCTACTGCCACTGCATGGGCACTACGTGTGTACATAGGAAAGTACCCATGGGTTCTACCCAACCAGAAAACATACAAGAACATACTGATATCTCATTGAGGGTAGCAACTGAATGGAGTCCACCTGTGAATGTTCAAATGATCCATCAGGTAGCAGAAATACACCACCTGAAGCTCTGATTGTTTTCCTGGGATTATGAGTTTGACAAGCGAAACATTGCTTATAAACCATTTTAGCAATTTTGGGAACAGGTGACTCCACCAATATTTTTTGATAATTTGGATCATGTTTTCTGCTCCATGATGAGTTGTGGAGCTTTTAAGAGTGGAAGCTTTAAAGACTCAGGAAGGGACCAGGCAACCATCCCGGCCCTCTGTGAATCCATACTTAACATCGAATTTCCATTCTGTAGATACAAAATTTGTCTTTTTTTTTTTTTTTCAAATCAGGTTTATTGTACTGATTATTAAATAGGTCATCATAAGGAAGTTGATTTGGGTAAATCTTATGAAGTCCATTCAAATTGCATATCCTAACAGCTGATTTAGCATAAAAATATGCCAGGGCATTCTCTTGATATTCCAGTGCAGTTTTACGGGTATAAGCTTCAGTCTTAATAATGGTAGCCAGTCATGGTGGCTCACACCTGTAATCTTAGTGACTTGGGAGGCTGAGGCGGTAGGATCGCTTGAGGCCAGGAGTTTGAGATCAGTGTGGGCAACATAGAAAGACCTGTCTCTTGAAAAAAAAAAAAAAAAAAAGGCAATCTGTAATGGTAACAGCATAGCAGAAAGGAGTTCATCTACTTGGAGTCCATTTTTTTTTGGATGGGGTCCCACTGGGAGTGAGAAACTCTTGTTGTTTCCATAACATACCAAAACCATGCAGTACTCCAAAAGCGTTATCTGCTATCTGTATAATGCTTATTGACTTATCCTTAGCTATAGGACAGCCTCAGGTGAGCAAAAAGCTCTGCAAGTGGAGCTGACTTGACTTGAAGAAAAGTTCGCTAGTTTATTATTAATTCACTTTGAGCAAACCATGCCTGATATTTTCCTTTGAGTTTTACCATATGACCCACCAGCAAAAAGTAGTAACTTAGGATTATCCAATCAAGTACCTTAAAAATCAAAAGGGGCCACTGTGTCGAATGCTGCACTCACACGATGCGGCCTTCCTCGCCACCAGGCAGAGGCAATGAAGCAGCAGGCTAAGTAGGCCGCAGCATTCTAGATGGGGATTAGGAGACAGGAGAAGAATTTCCTAAGATACTAGTTTGCTTGCTGGAAAATGCTGAGTTTGATTGAAATTTAATACGCTTTCCATAGCACATGAGACTTGCAGATTAAGTTAATTCCCTAAACCCACTCAGATGAAGCTTCTACCAAGGTGGCTGCTGCTGCTACTGCTTTTAAACAATTGGGATATGCCCTAGCTAATGGGTCTAATTGCAGGCTATAATATACAATGGGCCTATGTTTCCCCCAGTTTTCTGGAGAGAACTCCTAATGCCTGATATATTCATGAACAAACAAGGTAAAAAGTTTAGTGTAGTTTGGAAGTCCTAAACCTGGAGGCTTTGGTAAGGCCAATTTCATGGTTAAAAGCCTGCTTGTGACTGTCTTCCCAAGGCAAAGGCTCTGGGACTGCATTTCTAGTGAGCTCCTACAATGGTGAGGCCATTAAGGGAAAACTCTGGGACCCAGGATCTCTAATATCCTTCCTGCAAGTCCAAGGGAAACCTCTAAATTGTCTATTGATTGCAGGCCAAGGAAAACTTTGAATGGGTTTTATTCTTTCAGGCAAGAAGGAAGTCTCTTCATCAGTCATGTCTCAACTAGCGGATTTTTTTCCCTGAAAACTCAAGTTTTTCCATAAGGCCTTGTGACCTTTATGTGAGAGTTGCTGTAAAAGGTAAATTGAATCAATGCCAGAGCACTCTTTAGTGGGAGAGCATGACAGCAGGTCATCTCCATGATGAATAAAACTAGAACTCTGAGGAAACTGTAGGGTTGCAAAGTCCTGACACAATGCCTGGGAAAAACACAAAGGGGCTTTAGTAGATCCTCGTGGCGTTGCAGTCTGGGTGTACTGCTGATGTTTCCAAGTAAAAGCAAACCAATATTGACTCTTTATAGCTGGAATAATAACGAAAGCTGAGCAGTGGTCTATTACCATGAACCACCTTGAATCAGGGGGTATATTAGATAATAAAGCATTAGGATCGGGACTACAGGAAACCTTTGTATTAAGATTTTATTAATTGTCCTTAAACTTTGAACAAATCTCCAACCTCATCCATTTGGGTTTTTGACTGGTAGGATTAGAGTGCTCTGAGGACTCATACATGGAATTGTAAGTCTTTTTTAAATTAAATCTTTTGCAATTAATGAGACTCTTGAGTTGCTTCAGGTTTTAGTGGACATTGGAGTAATTTAGGCAATGGTTTAGAACAATCAACTGGATCTTTATAGGTTCTGCACTTTTAATGCTTCCTGTATGGATAAGGAAGAGACCCACGAACATTCAGGTATTTTAGAAAGGTGAGGGATATTACCGGCCTGAGAGTCCATTTGTAGAGAGCCCAGCGGTTCTGCCTCAGGAGAGCCCAGGAGCTCTGAGTGCATTTCTTCTTCTAGGAGGACTGTGCACGCCCTTTCAGCTTTGAAAATGAGTCCAGCCCTAGCAAGTGGCCTGAAGGGGCGTCACGCAGTGAGAGGCACGTCTGTCTGCTGACAGCCCCAAAGTCAGCTGGGTGGGTTCGGGTATGAGAACTTCTGCAACATGATTCAAAACCCTTACCACAGAAAGGACCTTTTTATTACTACTCCAGGGATTTGTTGGCTTCTTAAAGTGGGCTTTAAACAGGGCGGCTCTGGTACCCAACAGGATTGTATAAGAGTCCCCATTTATTTTTACCTCTTGTTTCTCTCTGTTTATTTAAAGGTATTGCAGGGAGCAGCTTACCAGGGGAGCCCTCAGAACCTTGTCAGTGTTTATCCTGAGTTAACATCTCCTGGGACCAGAAGGTCCTTTTGGTCCCAGCCCCTGTGGTCGTTGTGATTGGAGAGTTGTACTTTTGTTGGCCTTTTGGGTTTTTTCTTGCTCTAAAGTCCCCTCAGAATTCTCAGCTAAGGCTACCAATTCAGTCACATCTGTAACTTCCTATCCTGATGTATGTGTTTTAATGAAACTTTTAAGTTCAGGATGGAATCCATTTGTATTTAGAGCAATTCATGCCATTTCAGTCCCCACGGGAAATATTCCTTGCTGTACTTTGAGCCCAGAATGTTTCTCACAGTGTCTAAGCGACTTCTGGGATCTGAAACTGGTTTATCCTTTTTTTGTCTGTAGAATTACATGATGGGACCAATCAATTTTTTATGGAAAAAATTTTATAAATTGAATCTAAAATGCTTTCAGCATTTTCTAGCTCCTTTTAGCCCTGCTTAGGAGAAGGTTTTGGAGGGTCTTTAATGTCCTCGTCAGGTTTGTCCCTTCTGCTGCTGCCATCCGTTGTTGAGCTTCAACAGGTCCCAATATGTGAATAAATGGGTTAAAGTCATGGAGTCCTATATCATAAACCCCCATGAGATTCTGAATTCCTCAGTAAGTCTTTGAGGTTAGGAAGGTCCCCTACAATGGCTCCAAGCTTAGTTTTAGAGCATTGAGTGAAGGTGGTTATGGCAGGAAGGCTGGGCTGGTGAGAAGGTCTTACTTTGTAAGGCATCTGTCTAGCTAATCATTGTCATCTTTAGGGTGAAAGGGTAACTTAGCAAAATGGTTAGTGGACTCAGAGTATGCAGAGAGGGACGCAGAAAGAGAAGGAGTGGTCAGCTTAGTTCAGAGTGCAGTCCTCTTTCGTCAGGTCCTTCATCTGTTGCTAAAGCTTTTCATTTGCTTTTTGCAAAGAATCTTTTGAAGACACAATATATCGATTCATTTAGTCTTTTAGTTGACTTTGAGTACCAATTAAAGAAAATATCCCATTGTTTTATGGGGTTTTGATACCCTTTTTCTAATATGCCTCACAGATAACTTTATCCAAACTAAAACTTCCCATTGTGAGCCAGACACATCAGTGCACACCTGTCACCTGAGCTACTCAGGAGGCTGAGGCAGGAGGTTTGCTTGAGGCCAGGAATTCAAGCCTGAACTATACTACCATCACGACTGTGAATAGCCACGGCACTCCAGCCTGGGTGACATAGTGAGACTCTGTCTCTAAAAAAAAAAAAAAAGAAAAAGAAAGAAAAAATTCCTAACTGTGGCCATCTTAGCTCTAAGCTATCTCTAGTAAGATTAATTCATGTT
The DNA here is from genome assembly GCF_040939455.1 of Microcebus murinus. NCBI lineage: Eukaryota > Metazoa > Chordata > Mammalia > Primates > Cheirogaleidae > Microcebus > Microcebus murinus. The sequence goes on from NC_134117.1 coordinate 68,351,045, forward strand.
TTTGAAAATGCACACATCCTTCTGGGTCCATAAGTTTGAATTTTTTTTCTTTTTTTTTTTAAGACAGGGTCGCACTCTTTCACCCAGGCTAGAATGCAGTGATGTCATCATAGCTCATTGCAACCTCAAACTCCTGGGCTCTGGTGATCCTCCTGCCTTTGCCTCTGCCTCCCAAGTAGCTGGGACTACAGGTGCATGCTAACTTTTTTTTGTTTTTTGTAGAGCCAGGATCTCAGTTATGTTGCCCAGACTGTTCTTGAACTTTTGGCCCGAAGCAATTCTCCCTCCTCGGACTCCCAGAAGGCTGGGATTACAGGAGTGAGCCCCGGCACCCAGCCCCATAAGTTTTATATATAAAATTATCTGGAGTCCCAGAAGGTGGAGTCCTATACTCCTAGGATTGAGACTAACCCATTATTCAAAAGGTACCTACACAAGGCCCAAGGCTTCTAATTGTATCTGATTTAGTTAATTATCAAATCAAATCCAATCCCAGACCAGTCCAATCTAAATATAGCTCAAATAAACTCAGAGTACTCAGAACACAAATTAGTGGAGCTCAGAATCCAAGAAAAAACTCACCTACAACCTCCAGTTACAAAGAAGACAGAAGTGAGCACAACTGAATCCACCGATACCTCACTTGGTCACCTGGTGTTCTTGGAGGTCACTGCAGTTTTACCTTTTTTTTTTTTTAATTTATTGATATATAATTTTTGTACATTTTTATGGGGTATATGTGATATTTTGTCACATGCATAGAATGTGTAATGGTCAAGTCAGGGTATTTGGGGTATCATCACCTCAAATATTTGTCATTTCCATGTGTTGAGAACTTTCAAGTCTTCTCTTCTAGTTATTTTAAAATATGCAGTACATTGTTGTTAACTATACTCACTCTACTGTACTACTGAATATTGGAAAATATCCTCCTGCCTCAGTGTATTTTCATACCCATTTACCACCCTTTCTTCATCCTCCCACCACAGACACCTTTCCCAGGCTCTGGTAACTATCGTTCTACTCTCAACATCCATGAAATCAATTTTTTTAGCTCCCACATATGGGCAGGAACATGCAATATTTGTCTTTCTGTGCCTGACTTATTTCACTTAACAGAATGACCTCCAGTTCCATCCATGTTGCTGCAAATGACATGATTCATTCTTTTTCATGGCCAGGTAGTATTCCACTGTGTATATGTACCACACTGTCTTCATTCATGTGTTGGTTGACACTTAGGTTTATTCTGTATCTTTGCTACTATAAATAGTGCTACAATAAACACATGAGTGCAGTTATCCCTTTGACACATTGATTTATTTTCATTTGGATAGATACTCAGTAGCAGGGGTGCTGGATTGTATGGTAGTTCTACTTTTAGCTTTTTGAGAAATCTCCATACTGTTTCCCATAGTGGTTGTACTATATTAATTTTTATTTCCACCAACAGTGTATAGGAGTTCCTTTTTCTCTACATCCTTGCCAGCAACTGTTATTTTTTTGTCTTTTAATATTAATAATATTAATAACAATAAAGACTATAAGATAATATTTCATTATCATTTTGGTTTGTATTTCTCTAATGGCTGGTAATGGTGAACATTTTTTCATGTACCTGTTGGCCATTTGTATGCCTTGTTTTGAAAATTGTCTATTCATGTCCTTTGCCCACATTTTAATGGGATTTTTTTTATTGTTGAGTTATTAAAGTTCCTTATATATTCTGGATATTAGTCTCTTATTGGATGAATGTTTGCAAATATTTTCTTTCATTCAACAGGTTGTCTCTTCGCTCTGTTGATTGTTTCCTTTGCTATGCAGAGGCCTTTTAGTTTAATATAATCCCACTTGGCTATTTTTGTTTTTGTTGCCTGTGCCTTTGAGGTCTTAGCCATAAAATTTTTGCCTAGGTCAATGTACTATGATGTTTGTCCTATGTTTTCTTTTAGTCGTTTTATAGTTTGGGGTCTTATGTTTAAGTCTGGAATACATATTCAGCTGATTTTTGTACATAGTGAGAGATAGTGTTCCAGTTTCATTCTTTTGCATATAAATATCCAGTTTTCTCAGCACCATTTATTGGAGAAAGTGTCCTTTCCCCAACACATATGCATGGTGCCTTTATCAAAAATTAGTTAACTATAAATATGTGGGTTTATTTCTGAATTCTGTGTTCTGTTCTATTGGTCTATGTGTCTGTTTTTATACCAATGCCATGCTGTTTTGGTTCCTATAGCCTTGTAACATATTTTCAAGTCAGGTAGTGTGATGTGTACAGCTTTGTTCTTTTTTCTCAGGATTGCTTTGCTTCTTCAGACTCTTTTTTGGTTCTATATGAATTTTAGGATTGTATTTTATATAGGGTTGCATTGAATCTGTAGATTGCTTTGGGTGGTATGCTCATTTTAATAATATTAATTCTTCTGATCCATGAGCATGGGATGTTTTTCCATTTGTTTGTGTTGTCAGCAATTTCTTTCATCAATGTTTTGTAAATAAGTATGGGCAGAGTGGACATTTTAATGTTGTTATTTCTACCAATCCATGAGCATACGATGTTTTCCATTTGTTTGTGTCCTCTTCAATTTCTTTCATTGCTGTTTTATATAATAGTTTTCCTTGTGGAGGTTTTTCATCTCTTTGGTTAAATTTATTCTTAGACATTTTTTTTGTAGCTACTATAAATGAGATTGCCGTCTTGATTTCCTTTTCAGATATTTTATTATTAGCGTGTACAAATGCTACTGATTCTTGTATGCTTATTTTGTATTGCTCAACTTACTGAATTTGTTTATCAGATCTAAGAGTTTTTGGATGCTTTTTATTTCTTTCTCTTGTCTGATTGCTCTATTAAGACATCCATTACTATGCTGAATAGAAATGGTGAAAGTGGACATCCTTGTCCTGTTATAGTTCTTAGAGGAAAGGCTTTAAGCTTTTCTCCATCTGTATGATGTTAGCTGTGGATTTGTCATATATGGCCTTTACTACATTGAGGTATGTACCTTCTATGCCTAGTTTGTTAAGAGTTTTTGTCATGAAGCATTGTTGGATTTTATCAAATGCTTTTTCTGCATCTATTAAAGATGATCATATGGTTTTGATCCTTCATTCTGTTGATGTGATGTATCAGGTTTATTATTTTGAGTATGTTCAGCCATCCTTGCATTCTAGGATAAATCTCACTTGATTGTGGTGTATTTTTTTGATGTGCTGTTGGATTCCGTTTGCTAATATTTGTCTGAGTATTTTTGCATCTATGTTCATCAGGGATATTGGCCTGTAGTTTGCCTTTTTGATTGTGTTTTTGTCTGGTTTTCTTATTAGGGTAATGCTGGCCTTCCTGTCCTCATAGAAGGAGTCAGAGAAAGTTCCCTTTGCTTCACTGTTTTTGAATACTTTGAGGAGAATTGATGTTATCTCTTTTCTATAAGCATAGTAGAATTTGGCAGTGGTGCCATCCAGTCATGGGCTCTTCTTTGCCGACTTTTTATTGCTGATTCAATCTTGTTATTCATTATTGGTCTGTTCAGATTTTCTATTTCTTCCTCATTCCATCTTGATAGGTTGTAAGAGCCAGGAATTTGCTCTAGATTTTCCAGTTTGTTAGTGTATAGTTGTTCATAAGTTTCTGATAGTCTTTGTATTTCTATTGTATCAGTTGTTATGTCTCCTTTTTCTGTTCTGAACTTATTTGGGTTTTCTCTCTTTTTTTATTGTGCAATCTAGCTACAGGTTTATTGATTTTGTTTCTCTTTTAAAAAAACAACTTTTCATTTCATTTTTAAAATATATTTTTAGTTATTATTTCATTTAGTTCTGCTCTGATCTTCATGATTTCTTCCTTTATACTAATTTGTTTTTGGTTTGTTCTTGCTTTTATAGTTACTGGAGGTGCATCATTAAATTGTTTATTCGAAATCATTCCACTTGCTTGACATAGACATTTATTGCTATAAATTTCTCTCTTAGCACTGCTTTTGCTATATCTCATATGTTTTGATATATTGTGTTTTCATTGTCAGGTAGAAGTTTTTTATTTCCTTTTTAATTTCTTCATTCATACAATGGTTGCTCAGGATCATGTTGTTGGCTTTCCATGTATTTGTACAGTTTTCAAAGTTTCTCTTGTTATTGATTCCTAGTTTTATTCCATTGTGGTCTGAGAAGATCTTTGATATGATTTTGATTTTCTCAAACTTTGTTGAGACTTTGTTTTGTGGCCTAACATATAGTCTATCCTGGATAATGTTTTATGTGCCAATGAAGAGAATGTGTATTCTATAGCTGTTGGAGGAAATGTTCTGTAGGTGTCTGTTAGGTTTATTTGGCCTAAATCAGGGGTCCTCAAACTATGGCCCTAGGGCCACATGCAGCTAGCCGAGGACATTTATCCGGCCCACCAGGAGTTTTTGCCACCGCTGCCTGTCCTGCTTAGCAGCCAACTTGTCCCGGGCCCGCAGTGTGCATGTGTGGAATGTACACCACACTCTCCAACAGCCCTCCAAAGGTCTGAGGGACAGTGAACTGGCCCCTGTTTAAAAAGTTTGAGGACCCCTGGTCTAAAGTGTTGTTTAAATACAATTTTTCCTTCTTTATTTTCTTTCTAGATGATCTGTCTAATAGTGAGAGTGGGGTGTTGAAGTCCCCAACTATTATTGTATTGGTGTCTATCTCTCCCTTTAGATCTCATAATATTTGCTTTAAATATCTGAGTGTGGTAGTGTTGGATGCATATATATTTCGAATTATTATATTCTCCTGCTGAATTAATTATTTTTTCATTGTATAATATGACCTTCTTTGTCACTTTTTAATGATTTTGGCTTAAAGTCTTTTATCTGATATACGTATGCCTACTTGTGTTTACTTTTGGTTTCTGTTTGTGTGAAATAACTTTTTCCATTCCTTTACTTTCATTCTAAATGTATCTTTATGAGTGAAGTGAACTTATTGTAGGCAGAATATATTTGTGTCATTTTTTAAATCCATTCAGCCAGTTTATATCTTTTAAGTGGAAAATTTAATTCATTTATATTCAAGATTATTATTGATAGGACTTATTTTTGTCATTTGGTTAATTGTTTTCTGATTTTTTTTTTGTATGTTATTTGTTCCTTTCCTTCTCTCTTGCTGTTTGTCATTATGATTTGGTGGTTTTTTGTAAGGGTAACATGTAAGTACTTTTTTCCCCTCATTTCTGTGCTTGCTGTACCATTGAGTTTTATGTTTTCATGTGTTTTCATGATGGTAGACATCATCCTTTTGCCTCCAGGTGTAGGACTCCTTAAGTACTTCTTGTATGGCTGGTCTAGTGGTGATGAATTTCCTCATTTTTTGCTTGTCTGGGAAAGATTTTTTTTTTTTTTTTTTTTTTTTGAGACAGAGTCTCGCTTTGTTGCCCAGGCTAGGGTGAGTGCCGTGGCGTCAGCCTAGCTCACAGCAACCTCAAACTCCTGGGCTCGAGTGATCCTTCTGCCTCAGCCTCCCGGGTAGCTGGGACTACAGGCATGCGCCACCATGCCCGGCTAATTTTTTATATATATATCAGTTGGCCAATTAATTTCTTTCTATTTATAGTAGAGACGGGGTCTCGCTCTTGCTCAGGCTGGTTTACTCCTGACCTTGAGCAATCCGCCCGCCTCGGCCTCCCAAGAGCTAGGATTACAGGCGTGAGCCACAGCGCCCGGCCCTGGGAAAGATTTTATATCTCCTTCTTTTATGAAGGATGAGTTTTCTGTGTATAGCACTGTTGACTAACAGTGGTTTTCTTTCAGCACTGAGAATATATCATCTCATTCTCTCCTGGCTTGTAAAATTTCCACTGAGAAGTTTGCTATTAGTCTGATAGGGGTTCCCTTATATGTGACTAGATGCTTTTCTCTTGCTGTTTTAGAGTTCTCTATTCATTTTGGCTTTTGACAGTTTTACTATAATGTGTTGTGGAGAAGATCCTTTTGGGTTGTAACTATTTGAGAATTCCTAAGCTTCCATTATCTCAATGTCTAAATCTCTTGCTAAACTTTGGAAGTTTTCATTAAAGAGATTTTCCATGCCTTTGGTCTCATCTTCTTTCTGGAACACCCAAAATTCATGTGTTTGATCACTTTATGGTGTCCCATATGTCACATAGGCTTCGTTCATTCTTTTTAATCCTTTTAAAAATTTTATCTGACTAGGCTATTTCAAAGGCCTGCCTTCAAGTTCTGAGATTGTTTCTTCTTTTTTTTTTCTAGTGTATTGTTAAAACATTTAAATGAATGAATATTTTATTTCATTCATTGAATTCTTCAGTTCCAGGACTTCTGTTTGGTTCTTTTTTTAGATATGTATATCTATGGTGAATTTCTCATTCATATCCTCAATTGCTTTTCTGATTTTTTTGTATTGTTTATTTTTGTCTTCTTGTATCTCATTGATATTCTTTAATATCATTATTTTGAATTTTTTTCTTGTGTTTCATACATTTCTTTTTCATTGGAATCTGTTGCTAGAGAATGATTGTGTTCCTTTGGAAGTGTTATGTTTCCTTGTTTAGTCATGTTTCTTGTGTCCTCACATTAATGTCTAGGCATCAGGTGTTGCAGTTGCTTCTTCAAATTTTTTGGGTTGGCTTTCATAGGGAAAGATTTTTCCTGAAGATGTATCTATGGTATTGATTGGGTAGGACACTTTAGCTTTGATTCTGGGTGTGAGAAGTAATGTAGTGTCTGCATGATTTCTTCACCTTTAAGTAGCATCAGGGGTGTATGATTTCATCAGTGCTTAGATTGTGGTTGTTAGTGGAGGTTGTGGTGAAGTTTTGCTTGGAATAGGGATGTCAGGTGGGCCTGTCCTGAGGCCCCAATGGTGACAGTGGCAGGCCCTGGGAAGTGTACAGGCACCAAAGTCAGTGAGTCTAAATGGGCTTATTCTTAGGTCTCTAGGTGGCTCCAGGTGGCTTTCTTAGGTGCTGGCAGTGGTGGGAGTAGACTGGGTGAGTGGGTAGGTCCTTGGTTCCCTTTGCAGCATGTGTGGAGTGCAAAATGGCAGTAGCAGTGGCCAGACAACCCTCAGACTCCAAAGCAGCATGTAATCGTGTTAGTAATGGCTGCAATGGGCTGGTGGGGCAGATCCTAGGCCCCCAAGGTGTGTACAGATGTGTGCAGGGTGTGGTGGCAGTAGTAGGCTGGGCTGGGTGGTCGAATCATCAGGGCCCTGGGAGGAGTACCCAGATGTCAGTAGTGGTGGACAGGGTGTGCTTGGCTACTAGGGTGGGTGGTGCCATGCTGGGTGGGCCTATCCTCAGGCCCCCTGTAGTGTACTCAGGTGCTGGCTGTTGTGGGCAGGGCAGGGTGATCCCCAGGTCCCCCAGAGGAGTGCTTGCTTGGGTGGCTGCAACAGTTGTAGTAGTTGGTGTGGGAAGCATATGCTAAGGGCACATGCAAGTGATCTGTGGCCCTGCTGAAAGGGTGCGGGGGTAACAGTCGTTGCAGCCACAGGGAGGTGGTTTTCAGGCTCTAGGGAGCATGAGCTTTGGCCTCTAGCAGTGTTGGTGCAGCATAGGTAGCAGCAGCAGCAAGGAAAGCCAGTAATAGTGCACCTGCAAGTACATGGTGGCTCTGCTGCTGAAGGGGGCAGCAATGCCCCCTGCAGGTGGCACATGTTTTGTCCCTGGCAGCAGTGGCAGCAGCTGCAGGAGCAGCAGCAGAGGTTGTCCTCAAGTCGTGTGCATGGCAGCCCTACTGCTGGATGGGTGGGGTTGCTGTCTGTGGCAGCCACCCCAAGTAGATGGTTCTCAGATTCTAAGGAGTGCACACCTTGCCTCCTTCTGTTCCAGAGGCAGCAGTGTGCCTTTCCCAGTGTGCCTTTCCCCTGATTCCTTGTGGTGCAGGACGCTGTGTGTGCTAGAGCTCTGGGCCCCTACTGTTCCCCTAGTTCCACTGGTGTTGTGCCATAGCAGCCTTCCAGGTGGATGTAAGGGGATGAAAATTAAGCTCTAGGATGTGGGTGTGCAGGGGCTGTTGGCCCTCAGGGCAGGATGCAGTCTGGCAGAGACTGGGCTCTGAAAATGGCAAAGTGCTACAGCTGCACTCTGGGGATGTGCGAGACCCAGTGTGAGCTCTGTCTCTAGGGCAATGTCATCGCATGATTTCCAGGCAGTTCTCCATGTCAATCTCAGGGCCCGCTGGGATCGAGGCGTTCTCCAATGGCTAGGGTTGCAGGAGTCTGTGGTGGGATACAGACCACTGGGGACCTCTCACTTACCCTTTTTCCATGCTGGGGACCCTCTCTGGGTCCCCAGACAATCCTGGCTGAGCTGGCTGCCTTCCCACCACTTCCGTGTCTCAGGTGTTTCCCATTATTTCTCTGTTGAACTTCAGCATTCTCTCTTAGGTGCTCTATTTGAAGTAAGATTATCTACTTGCTATTTTGTTTTTTCCATGTGGAGGAGGTGAGTGCCAGATGCCTCTAGTCAGCCATCTGGAAGCCCCTCCAACCTTGTGGAGTTTTGTTTTGGATCCCAATTCTGACACCTTATTTCACAACATACTAAAATAAATTCCAAATAGTGTAGAAAGTACGTGTGTGTGTGTGGTATTACTAATGATAACTGCAATAAAATACAAGTAAATATTTGATTTCAGCATAGAGGTCTAGGTAAGCATAGAAGCAGTAGAAGGAATTTGCAAAGGAAAATATTCATGGATTATTCATATTCATTAACTCAGCAAAAATTTATTCTGTATCAGATGCTGGAGAGACAGAATGAACCACAAGAAGAATGTCCCCTTGTCATAGCAGGGCTTACATTTTCTCTGGGGAATGTCAGATGGTGACAGTGCTGTCCAGAGAATTAAAAGTCATGGGTATATCAGCAAATGCCTGGTTGGCCATAGAAGACTCTCTTGAGGGGTAAGGTCTTGGGGGGATCGGGTGACATTTAAACTTAGAAAAAATTGATAAGGAGTCAGTGGAGTGAAAATTAGGGGAATTCCTTCCACAACCAGTGAAAGTGTCCTGGTGTGGCTTGGACTTGGTGAACCAAGAGGCAGGAAATCAAATACAGTATCCATCAATTCAGTAGTCAAGCTGTTCATAGGAACACTCGATGTCACACACTTGTGTGGCGTGGGAGACAGACGAGTGTCAGCCCTGCAGGTTGGAGTGTTGACAGAAGTAATCTTTCCAGAAGCAGTTGTCCTGTATCTGAGTTCATAGATACAGAGCTCTCTGTCGATGAATGAATGAGTGAATGAATGAATGAATGAATGAAGAGTGATCACTTCTAGTCAGACGTGGTCCTGTGAATACACTTTTGGTCTTTTCTCTGACACGAGGAAGCACTTCAGATATGATGTGTATGAAGCACAGGAATCTGTCTTGGGGGTATCTGTGGAGGGATGAGAAGTCCCTTTGGCATCTTCAAGGGTGGCCACAGAAGAATGTGGCTCCATCAAGTTGAGTTGCTTAACCTCTCCAAGTATCATCTTTCTCATTTCAAAGAGAAAAAAGACAACGTAAAACTCCACTCTCCAAAAAATGCTGCCATAAAGAATGCTAGGTCACACTATGGTGAGGCTGCAGGAATGGCAGGTGACCCTGTGTAGGCAGACGACCAGCAGTTCCTGGAGCTCTGTCACCAGATCCAATGCAGGCCCAGCTGCTGGCCACCTGTGCCTGGCAGTCGTTGCTCACGCCACCATCAGGACTGATGGGGACAGTTCTGGCGACGTGGCTGTCTGGGATGTCAGGAGAGCACCCTGGGCCCTGTCACTGGCAGCTCCTCCTCCCACAGAAAGAAGCACAGCCAGCCCTCACAGCAGTGCCACGATCCTGCAGGCGGTGTGCGCAGTGAGAGGAAGAGAAGGGGCCACCTTCTTCTGCACATGGCGTCGTCCTTTCGGGTTCCCGTCATGACTCCCAACAGTGCCAGAGAGAGTCTGAGGAGGGCTTAAGCAGTCTGGCCTCAGCCTGGCCACAGGGACAGCCGAGAGAGGCAAGGGGGATGGACACCCAGGCCCAAGGGACAGAGAAGAGTGTGATCAGCAGTGAGGACCTTCCCTAGGCCCTAGTCAGAGGTGTGAGGTGTGAGCTTCTGGGTCCCCCTTTCAGAACCACCCCAGTGAGGCCTGGACTGTGACCCATACATCCTAATGATGTGTCCTGGCTCTGGGGACAGCAGCTCGTGGTCAGGAGCGGGGGCGGATTGTGTGGCTGAGCCTGTTCTGAGCTCTGAGGAGAGGAGGAGGGAGCCATCCTTGTGGCTCCAGGCTGAGGTCTTTGGCCATGCCTGTGGACGCTCTGTCACTCTTGGTGTGTGACCTGAGGCAGGGAGGGCCAAGGTCCTGCAAGGTCAGAGAGTCCCCAAGCCTGTGCCAGAAAGAGGGGTGGAGGGTGTCTGCCTTACTGCTGGGGATAGAGCCCAACACTGGGGACTGGGGACCAGGGTGCTCCCTCCCAGCCTTGAGGAGGGCAGCCTGGCAGCGGCAGCACCAGGGCTGAGACCCAGGCTCAGGATGGCCGAGTTTGGACATGCAGAATGGAGGGGCAAGGAGGAGGGCCCTCAAGGCAGAGGAGAAAGGAAGGGTGGGGCATGGCTGGTCTTCTAGTAGCCGGGGCTGTGAGTGCCTGGAGGCAGCGTGGAGACAGCCCAGCGCCCTGGTGGGGAATGTCTGGCAGTGCAGCACTGGGCACAGGGACTGGATCATGTCTGCAGTGGGGGCATCTCTGAAGGATGTGAGCTGGCTGGGAAGGTGCTTCTGGAAAGCCTGGATTGGTGTGGGTGGAGCCAGGGAGGACACACTTGAGTTGTCCTAAGAAGGGAGCCTGAAGCCTAAAGGGGCAGGAGGAGCCCAGGGGGGCAAGGAGGAGGGTGGCCGGGTGGCTGCAGACATAGGTGGCTAGGACAGGGTGAGGGGGCACAAGGGGAAGGTGAGCATCATCCTGGGGCCAGCAGGACAGGGCAGGTGAGGGCAGGCACCAGGGCGGGTCTGGAGGGGAAGGGCCGATGTCTATGGAGAGAGTCCAACGTCTGTGGGAAGAAAGCAACATCGGGGCTTTTGTCTCCAGATGCCCGAGGTGAGGCTGTGTGATGAGTGACAGGCCCAGGCAAGCACCAAGTCTGCTCCCTCCATGGAGCACCTGGGGGGTTGTACGGTTTCCTGGGGACCAACAGGCCCAGACTGGCCCAGCAGGGCACTGGTGGGATCCCAGCGGCCTGGGGAGAGTGGGCTTGAGTAGAGAAGGCTCTCAGCAGGCGCTGGGGCAAGGGAAACCCTGGAAGTGCTGGGCTGCAGTGCTGGGCTGCATCCCCCTCCATGGACATGGCCCATTTCACAGACAGGGAGGTCGAGGCAAAGTACCATGCCCCTGGGCAACCTTGGAGCCCTTTTCAGCCCACAGCCTCAGATGCTGGAGGTGATGCAGGTCTGATGTGTGCAGAACAGGGACAGGCGCTCCTGGAGGACGCTGGTCATTCCCACCTTGGGCCTCCAGTATAATTTGGGAGCTTCCATACCCAGGCGCAGACTGTGCATAAAGTGTTATGGTCTGTAACCTGTGACACAAAATGTGTTCAGAGTAAGCAAGAGAGGAAATTATCAATTATTCTGAAGGAAGTTGGTTTGTGTCTGTGTCCCATCTGGTTGGACTGGCCCATGCGACCCCCGGAGCAGTGTGATCCTGGGCACTGTGACCCTGGGCAGTGTGGCACGCCTTTCCTTAGAGTCCCTGCAGGTCATACAGGCCAGAGGCAGGAGCCCTGCCACCCCAGCCCCCAGGGCACAGTCTTCAGGGACAGAGGAGGAAAGATAGAGCCTCGGACTCAGGAGCAGGGCTGGAGGAGAAGCGTGACAATGGCACAGCACGACTAGAGTGGCCCGGAAGGGCAGTCACTTTAGCTGGGAATACGGGTTATGGACCTCAGGGAGGATGACATGCTTGAGCTGAGACGGAAAAGGTGAACAGGGTTCACTAGGCAAACACGACAAGAAGAGGCACTCCAGGGACATGAACTTGGACATGAGAACGCTTGGGCGCTCTGAGAAAGACTTTGTCTGACTGCATACTAAGCCCCTAGAGAGCAACCTGGAGGGGACGTGACAATTCTTCTTGAACAGGCCAGGCTCTCTATTTTTTTCATGCTTACAAGGTGGCTCCTGGACTCCAGCCATCACATCCATATTCCAGGCAGCAAGAGCTGGACAAAGGCAAAGGAGCCCTCTCTAAGTCACTGGCCAACAATTCCTATCCATATTCCATTTGCCATCATTTATTCTGGGGCCACTTTGCTCAGCAGGGCACACTAGGAAATGTCAGTTTACGCCTGAGAGCACATTGCCTGCTCCCTAAAATCAAAATAAGGTGTCCATTATTAAAGCAGGAAGGAGTGACTGACTGATCAGCCTTTGGTGTTGCGGCACCCATTTTAAAGATGGAAAAACCATTCCCAAGAGACCGAGTGATTTTCCTGATGTCAGAGACAGGATTGGACCCCAGCCCCTTAGACCGTGCTTAGAGTGACACTTAGGGCTTTTCTAAAGGCCACAATCAAACCTTCAGACAGGCTTGTCCCTAATCATGTGGGCATAAGAAGCCAGTAGAGAAAGTGACATCGCAGACAGACACGGAGGAAGCCAGCCTCTGTGTGGCTCGGCTGTCCAGACGGTGTGCCGGCCACCTTGGCTGTGTGTGCGCAAGACGAAAGCAAAACGGTTGGAACCGCAGAGACACTTTGCCGTCCCCAGGGTCTGGACCAGTCTCTTCCTAAAGCTGCTGCTGCCGAGTCTGCCCCACCCCCTGCCCAGAGCCCTGCAGCCAGGCCTGAGGGCGCGGCGAGTCTCCCTGTCACCCACGCTTGCTCGCCAGAGCCTCTGGGCAGCGCTGGGCCACAGGGAGCGGGCCTCCTGCTGCCTGCTCCCCAGGCTGCCAGCCCAGGGGCACACAGACAAGGTGAACCCCAAGCACAGGCCACCAGAGTCAGCGTGCCCAGGGCAGCCTGGGGAAGGCAGGGTGGACATTTAGTACCTCACTTGAGTCTGGAAGGAGGAGTGAGGCTGGAGGCCAGCACCCAGGGGAGAGCAGGAGAACCAGCAAGGCCCCTCATCAGCCCTGACTGGTCCCGACCCCCTGGAGCCAGGCAACCGCGGCCTTCCAGGCCCAATTCCAATGCCGTCTCGGTGACCTTGTCTCTCCTCTCTTCCCTACAGGGGAGGTGCTTCAACTTCCAATGTCTACCCTGCAGCCCAAATATCTGCCCTTCAGCCAGCCAGGCGTGCCGCCCCCTCCCCTGCTCGCCCAGGCGCTACCAACTCCCAGCCAGCTGCTTGAGACCTTCCCCCACGATGCTGCCGATGCTCTGCCACTCTTCCCAGGCATACCGCAAACCCTGTTTGTCCCTCCCGCCCTCACAGCCTGGCCTCTAAGGCACCAAACACACACGATTAACAGGCCTTTTGTCTGCCAAATTGGACATATACATTGAGTCTTGCTTTACTGTCAGAGGAGTTGGAATTTGTTGCTGATCAGATGAAGAGTCTGTCCCTGGGGAGCCTGCTCCTCGTGTGAGACGTGTTTAGACCGCCCCTGCTGGGACAGCCAGCCTGGTGTCCTGTGGATGGAGGGCAGGGGCGAGTCCCAAGGGCTGAAACATGCGGGGTCTTATCATCACATTTTCTCCAGAGAAAAGCCCCCAAATTCGTTGAAGTATGAATACAATTCTGTGTCTCCTTCTCTAGATTTTGCAAAGAGAAATACTTAAATTTCTCATTCTCTGAATTCCTCCTTTCTGGTTTCCATTTTTTGGCTCCCCCAATTCTGAATGTGTCATAGAAGGAGGCGAGGCCCTTTTTGGAAATGTGACTTCTCTTTCCAGATACCCCACACTGTCCACAAGCCCAGGAGGATTCAAAGGAATCCTCTCCATGTCACCAGAGAACATCAACCTCCCTCCTAAGCCGTTGGCCCCACAGAGGAAGCCCTGTTACCGGGAGGGGCAGTGTCCTCCCCTGCCAAGTGCACACGCCGTGCCTGTGTGACTGCCCAGGGACCCACTCACAGGCCAAAGGCACACAACTGGGGATATGACAAGAGGGGACCCTAAGGGGAACTTGGCCAAGGTCACCCAGTTGTCCCTGATCCATCTTAAAAGTGAACAGCTCTCCACACCCTCATCTCTTTTAATGTATTATTTATGCTTTTCAGTGGAATGTTTGAAAGGCAAGTGCAAGTTACAAATACAGCAGCTTTGGGTTTCAGGCAGCATTGGCACATTAGGTTGGACAGTGATGACTACGCCGTCCCTCATGTTTAGAGAAAATAAAAAGGTTTGACCGAAGGTTTGCCTATGTGTGTGTGGGCATGGTGTGGGGGCTTGCTCCAGGTCGTGTGATGTTGGCCTTCAAAGCATTCATCCCAGGGAGCTGCTCATCCTGGCTCCCTTCTCTGTCCTGCCACAGCTTGGGTCACAGCAGGGGCCCGCCCACTGCCAGGATGGGAACTGGGCCTGTTCCTGGGACTCGCCCGCCCCAAAGCACATCCACCTCCCGAGCAGGTCACCAGAGGCTTTCCCAGGCCCAAGGCGCCACGCGCAAGGCACCGCAGAGACGTCAGCTGGGGCAGAGTCCCAGAAATGGAAGAGGCCGCTGCAAGCCCTGGGAGGGCTCAGTTGTTTGGTTTTGCCCCGCCTGGAGACTCACTCCCAGAGCTGCCGTGGGGCTCGAGAACGAGTACCCCTGCACACCCCACTTCTTGACGTTCTTCGTGGAATGTGAGGCCCAGCTCAGTCACTTTTTCATTTTGTTTTGGTTTCTATACAGCTTTTGTTTCACAAAGAATGCCCGCCTCTGCTCTGTAACTTCGGAGATTCACACCTGACTGCGGGACCTGACTATGGCAAGGGAGCCTGGTGCCTGGAGGGCAGGTGCTGTCCCACCTGCAGCCCCACGGGGCAGGCTCCAGAGAGGCGGGTCGCAGGCCCCTGCAGGTGTGGGGTGGGATAGGCAGTCCCCTGGCAGCCCCTGGTGCTCTCTGGCCCTGGCCCAGCTGCCTGACACCCACAGTCACGTGCAGTGGTGCCCGGGGCGCCGCAGGCAGCTACAAAGGTGGGGGACCCTGCGCCTTTCACAGTCAGGCGTGAATGTTCGCGGTGCTCCGGACGCCAAGACAAGCCCGTGAGACCTTTCACTGGGCAGCAGAGGGTTAAAGTACCAGAGTGTGGGCAGAGAGCTCATCTTTTCCTCATAGCTGGACCGTGTGGGCTGTCCTGAGCGGCGCCAGCTCTGCCCGGCCTGAGAGGCTCTGGCGCCTTTCTGAAGCTGGCCTGTGCGCCTGCGCCATCCACCGGCAGGCGCGGAGATGGCGGTGCCCGCCTCGGCCTCTCTGGACCCAACAGGGCAAAACAGATGTGCAAGTCCACAAGGAGCTCACTGTGATCCTGGCTAGAATCAACACAGCTGTTTACTTGTTATTTTATTGTTTTAGCAGCAGGGTACAAGACCTGTTGTCCAGGCTGTTGCCCAGGCTGGAGTGCAGTGGCATTATCATAGCTCACTGTAGCCTCAGACTCTGGCTCAAGTGATCCTCCTGCCTCAGCTTCCTGAGTGGCTGGGACTACAGGTGTGTGCCACCATGCCCAGCTATTTTTTTTTTCCTATTTTTGTTGTAGAGATGGGGTCTCAATTATGTTGCCCAGGCTAGACTTGAACTCCTAGCCTCAAGCAACCCTCCCACCTTGGCCTCCCTAAGTGTTGAGATTGCAGACATGAGCCACTGTGCGCAGCCCCGTTTCTGTTTATTAATGGGGGTTGAGAGCCCTCGTGTTTGGCCAATAGGAACCAGAGCTTGGGCTCCTCATGCTTCCTCATCCCTCAAGGGGGGATGTTGTAGCTTAAGAAGGTGAGATTGGAGACATCAGAGGGGAGGATCCCTTTACTCTGCCACCCATGGAGACCCTGTCAGACTCCCTGTGGTGAACAGTGACAGGAGGAGGCTGGAAGAGGGAATTCCGGTGGCCCTCTGCTCCCGGCTCCTCTCTCCCAGCCTCCTCCATTCCAGCTGACCTGGTCCCCCGGCTTGGTATCAGTCAGGGGACTCCTCGCTCCAGCCAAGAGCAAACGGGCACAGCCCTCAGTCATGGCTGACTTGCAGGTGAGCTGCCTTTTGTCCCTGCCCCCTCCTTGGGGGAGCAGGATACTTTTAGAAAACACGGCTCACATCAGAGCTGCCCGAAGCAGAAATGTACGAGGAAACATGGTGAGAAATTTTGATTCCTAATTTTAGATCAGGACTATAAGAATGCACATTTCTGCCTTGATCATGGATTTTCCAGCCTCCAGAAGTGTGAGGGATAAATCCCTTTTCTTCATAAGCTACCTAGTTTCTGGTCGTTTGTTTATAGCAGCCCAGACTAAGACACAGTGGGGAACTGTGGCCTGAAGTCAACCTCTCTTCCCTCTGTGTCAAGACTGACGCTCCTGAGAGGTGATGCTCAGTGTCTCTGAATGAGGGGATTGGGATG
Source organism: Microcebus murinus (assembly GCF_040939455.1). NCBI lineage: Eukaryota > Metazoa > Chordata > Mammalia > Primates > Cheirogaleidae > Microcebus > Microcebus murinus. The sequence continues at coordinate 68,367,546 of NC_134117.1, forward strand.
GGAGGTGGGAAGGGCAGAGGTCAGGGGTTAGAGAGGCCACCTGCAATTGCTGGACACCACACGGGTGGCTGGGTGGTGACCGGCTGGGAGACACAGCCTTACGAGAGCCACCAGGACTGACTGACCCTGACAGGCCCATGCAGGACAGACACTGGGTGACTCGGGCAGCCTTGGGGGCCTTCTGGATGTAGTACTTTGGCCCAACCCTGGAGGAGGAGGAGTACCTCTGGAGCATATGAAAAATATCCCTAAATAGCAAGAATTCCATTCCTAAATTGTGAGTTTTTTAGATGAACCACAAACCTTGTGACAATGTCAAAGACAACTTTGGAATATTCCCCCAGCTCGGGTTTACGTTCACTTCTATCAGCTGGGGAATTTATATGGCAAAGGTTAAGAAACATGGGAGACCCCAGCCTGCCCCTACGTGGGGGCTGTGCAGGGGCAGGGCCCAAGAGCGAACCGGAGGGCAGGGCCGCCCCTGGGCCACATGGTCTTGGCTGTGCCCCTCCCTTCTCTCCGCGTCTTCCCCCTGCCCAGCCTGCCTCTGCCTCTCTGTGTGCTGGGCTGTTGCACCGTCTCTGCTTACTCATCCTCTGCTCGGACTGCTGGCAGAGGTCGAGCGGCTGTTCCCCAGGGCCACGTCGCTGGGGGACTCTGATCACCACCTGCGTCAAGGTGTCCATGCCTGGTCTGACCACCCAGGTCATAGCATGCACTCTGCTGTCTGGCCCAGCCTGGGTGTGGCCATGGGCTGAGCAGGCACCTCCCAAGTTGTCTTCAACATGTTAAAGAGCCTGTACCCACTGTCTGCCAGAGTGGCACCTTACGCCCACCTCCTGCTGTCCACACGAGGCTGGGCCATGTGGGCATGAGGGAGCCCCTCTGTGACTGTCTCTCTGCCCCAGCACCGGCCCTGCACCTGGGTGTGTGCCAGCTGGGAGAACAGGGCTGGGCTTGGGCAGAGGGGATGAGGAAGTCCCATCCCTTGGGTGCAGGAAACAGGGCTCTGGGCTTTTAGCAGCAGACATTGTAGTCATCTGCAAGGCTGCCATGACAAAGTTCCACAGACCGGGTGGCTCAAGAAGAATTGTGAACGTTTTATCACAATGCTGTGAGCTAGAAGTCCAAGATCAAGGTGTGGACCGTGCCAGTTTCCTCTGAGTCTCACAGAGGTATGGCTTGTAGATGGCCACATTCTAACTGTGTCCTCTCACCGTTCTCTCTCCATGTCTGTGTCCTAATACCTCCTCCTATGGCAGCCACACGGGATTAGGGCTCACCCTAATGACTTCCTTTAACTCTATCACCTCTTTAAAGACCCTGTCTCTAGCTACAGTACAGCTACACTCTGAGGTCCTGGGGGTTAGGACTTTAATATTTGAATTGTGGGAGGACATGATTCAGTGCACGCCAGCCTTTATCAGTGACACTGGCAGGGGCCCCTCTCCTCGTGGCGTGGTTTAGACGACCATGGGCCTTGCGGAAAGACCCCAACAGGTTTTGGAGACAGAAAAGCCCAGTTCCTGCTGGACTCCATCATATGGGTGAGCTGGGCAGCCACAGGCAGGTCCCCTCACCTCTGCAGAGACCACAGTGGCCGTGAGGAGGACATGAGATTATGCAGAGACCCCTCCCAGCCCCCAGGTGGCTCCTAGGTGGCCGCTCCTGCCTGATGGGCTGCAGGCATCTGACTCCAGCTGGGCCAGGGCCCAGGGGCTCAGGCCACGCTGCGGGATCTTGAAGAGACCTTGGAGACCCGTCACCTCCTCGGACGAGCGAGGAGCCAGGGCAGACAGAGGTATGCTTGTGGTTCTAGGGGTGGTGGCCCTGTGGAGATTTGGGGGTTCAAGAAACATTCTGGCCAGAATGAGCATCAGTTCATCACCTCCTGCCCAAAGGGCATCTGCCAATCTCAATCCAAAGATCCAGTTATTTGAACCAAAAATCCTGACCCTTCCCTCTCTATTTCCCTGCTCCCCTGGGTCGGCCTGGCACTCTAGGAAGGGGTCTTGGGATCAGGGGTGCTCACCAGATAGTCCAGAGGCCCTGAGGGGAGGGGCGGGGCTCAGGCTGTCTCAGAGACCAGTAGGGGCCGAGTCTGCAGAGGTGCACGCGGGGCAGGGGGCAGCGGGCACAGGGCCTGAGGGGCGTCTCCTGCACCCCATCCCCAGGGGTCTTCCTGCCTCAGTGCCCCAGAGCCTTCTTGAGGCCTGGGGCTGAGATGACGGGGAAGCAGTGTGACAGACGATTATCCCCTGCTGTGATTATTAGGCTGATGCTAAAAATTTTTTTTAAAACGTCAATGTTTGCAGAATCACAGAATCCAAAGGAGGGAGACTCTGTTCTAATACATAGCTGTTTCATACCCGTTTGTTGTCACTTTCCAACTGTTGGAGCTATTGTCCCCTTTCGGGAGCCTGGAGATGTTTGTTTAAAACACAGAGAGGCAGGAGAGTACTGGGAGGGGCACCTGCACCACCCTACGCCCCCAGTGCTCACGGTTCCAGCCCACGCGCCTCCCAGGGAACCTGCAGCCTCCTGCCGGGCAGAGCAGACGCCCAGCTGGGCTGGCTCTGGCACCCTGAAAGGCTTGACGCACCCAAGCCCTTGGGCCCTGTGCCCTGTCGGGTACTTGAGGAAGAGGCCTGCCTCTCAGCTGTGCACCCTCTCCCCTTCTCCCCAACACCAGCCCTCGCTCCCACCCACTGAGACTCGGGCACCTGCTGGCGCTGCCGCTGGCCCACGGCCCACTGTTACCCAGGGAACCTCAGCAGCCATGAGATAACCCGCCCACTGAGGTGGCCTTGAATGGTCCTTGCCCTCCTGCCCTCCACTCTCCTGCACTCCCCCTGGTCCCGAAGACATCCTGAGCCTGTCAGTGGCCAGTGAGGTTTCCCCTGTGACTGCCCCCTCAGGTGTGCATGGTGGCTGCCTAGTGAGAAGAGAAGTAGATCCAAGGCAGAGCGTAAAGTCCCACCTGGAACAAGGAGAAGCCACCTGGCAAAAGCGGGATTGGGGGCGTTTGCAGGAGACAGCCTGGCCGGGCGCAGAGGCTACATGTGGGACACAGTTGAGGGCCCACCAGCCACCGATGCAACCACTGACAGGGGCCACCTGGGGGCCTCTTCAGGGTGGGTGCAGCAGGTGGCCACAAAGCCATGTGAGGAGGGCAGACAGCTGGCGTGGGCATCGTGGGGAGCTGGATGGGAAGAGCGAGGGCCACGGAGGGCGTGCTGGAGGGCAGGGATGCTGCGAGCTCTGGGAGTCCCAGGGGAGAGCTGGGAGCAGCAGGAGACGCAGGGAAAGGGGGCGGGGTCAGTGAGAAGAGGGCGGGCATGGGAGCCCGGCCAGACTGCAGACTTGACTTCAGTGAGGAGGGAAACAAAGGCAGGCCCTCTCTGCCAGCATCTTCAGAGCAAAGGGCAGAAACAGAGGGCGCGTGGGGACAGGCTGACATCCTCCCAGCTGTCCTGCGGGTGGTCATGTCTTCAGCAGGAGGCGAGATGCTAGGCGAGCTGAGGGGTGAGGCAGTGGGGGCAGTGTTTGGGAGGTGAGAAGTAGTCACTGTGGGACTGAAGGAATCTCACCTGTAGGGGACACCCGGCATGCACATCTCAGACACTTTGAGGGACTCCAGAGCTGAGTGAAGACTGCCCTGGTCCCTGAGCGTGGGATCTGTTCTAACCACCCGTGTACAGACCAGGAACGCGTGTGCCCCAGCCAGAGGCGGTGTCCACCCTGCTCCGCCTGCCTGTCAGGACCCTCCGGGAAGCGCAGACCCCTGACTCCCCGCAGCAGACGGCTACTGGGTTCCGCCACTGGGGCTCGCTGTGTGGCCACGATAATCGGCCAGCTCAGCCTGCAGGTACAGGCGTGTGCGTGCGTGTGTGCGTGTGAGAGAGTCAGAGAGAGAGATTGAGAGAGAGAGCGCTTGGTGTCTTTCCTTCCACCTCTGACCACAGAGGCTAGAGACTGAGCTCCCTCGTGGAAGCTTCTCGCCTGCTCCTCGAATGTCGCTGTCCTGTCCATGGCTCAGGTCTGTCCTTGGAGTTACTCCCCTTTTCCTCTTCAGATTTGTCTTGTGCTTCATTTCTATTCAACGCATTTTAGAACTTTGCTTTGGCCGTTTTAAAGCCCTGTCATCACGAGCTGTTCTTGCTGGTTTATTCCTCCTTCATCTTTCTTGAACATTCTGCATGCACTCATTTAATACCGCTCTCGATTGCTCGGTCATCTCTGCTTCCTGACACCAGAACCTTCCTGTTTTTTGTGTCTGCTGGCTCACTTTGGTTGGATCCCTGGAAGGTTTTCCTCTGAGCTCCTGTCCAGTAGGAGACGGTTTTCCATGAGGATCCCAGTGACCCTGCCTGGGGAAGGTGTCTGCAGAGGGACAGTTTCCCGTTTGGCTTGCTGGGCCCTGGCAGATTCTATCAGTTCCTGATGGGCTGTAATGTCTTCGCAGCTCAGATTGTCGGCACCAACTCAGTGCAGACACGTGGCTGCGATTTCCTGCCGGTGCCCAGGGCAAGTGGCCTTCCTCTGAGCTGTGTCCTGGGCTGGGCCCAACATTCCTCTTCTGTGTCACGGGGTTGGAGGTTACGGTGGGAGGGGCTCTGCAGCCCCCGCTTATGAGGGAGCAGATTCCAGCGTCTCCATGCCGAGAGCTGAGGCCTCACCGCCCAGTCCACCTGTCACACAGCGTCGTAGGCCTTTAGGCATCAGTCACGCTCTCGAATCGTCACGGTTCTTCATAGCCAATCACTGTTCTGGCTTCAAGTTTCCTTCCTTAAACATTTGTAGATAATTTCCTAATACTTAGAAACTTGCTTTTCTTGCTTCTAGTCGAACGTTGCATTAAAAAGTGCTCAGCATTGAGGCTTCAGTTGAGGCTGTGGGCATTAACTTATGTGGGTGCCAGCCAGCCCCATGGTTTATTTTTCCCCCAGTGTGTTCAGTAGCTCAGGATGGGCACAGAAAAGGCGAACGGTTGGCTTCATCCATCATCAGTGTGATCCTGAGCACAGGACACACAGAAAAGGGGCTGGGGCCGTGTGCCGTGTGGGAATGAGAGTGGTCTAGGGGTCAGGCTCTGGGGCCAGGACTTGAAAGAACAAGGAGACAGGAGGTGGATGGGTGGCAGGTCCTGGTGAGGTCAACAGGATAGAGGGGGAGCAGCGAGTCCATATGGTGGGGGCGTCTGTGCTGCTGGTGAAAGAGCGATGTCTGGATTGTGTGTTAGCTCCCCTCCCCCGGACAATGCCCCCAGCTGTCCTCCTCCCATGGCTTTGTGGCCACCTGCTGCACCCACCATGAAGAGGCCCCCAGGTGGCCCCTGTCAGTGGTCGCATCAGTGGCTGGTGGGCCCTCAGCTGTGTCCCATCTGCAGTCCCTGCACCTGGCCAGGCTGTCTCCTGCAAACGCCTCCTGCCCTGCCTTTGCCAGGCGGCTTGCCCTTGTTCCCAGGTGGGACTTTGCGCTCTGCCTTGGATCTGCTTCTCTTCTCACTGGCCACTGACACTTCCATCTGCATGTTTGCTGCTGTCTCTGCAGAGAAGGGCTGCGTGGGGAAGAGACCTCGTGACACCCTGGGTCTGGGGAGGGAAGGGCACTGGACGGCAGGGCTGGAGGAGCTGAAGACAAGCACTGAGAATGCCCTGTCTTTCCTGGGATTGTCCCTGGGGATTAGGGCTCTGTTCACAGGGTCTCCTGGGCTAAGAGGGTCCCTGTGCTGGTGGGTTGCGGGGGTCAGGGGGACCCTCATACCCTGCAGGGAGGGAGCTGAGGGCACAGCCAGGGTCAGGACAGTCACTCCAGCTGCAACCTCTGCTGGGTTGAATGGAGCAGAAATTGAGTTGAAGTGCTGAATCGAGGGCTGAAGCATGGCCTTTCTACCTGCCCCCCTCTGCACCCACGATCCCTGGAGAACACGGGAGTTGAGGATGGTGCTCTTGCCTTAGTTGTTCATCTCAGCCACCTCTCTGGTTCTGGTTCAGGAAGTACACAATGTGCAAGTGGAGTGTACGGTGGAGAACGGACATAACTTCAGGGCCAGGGACACTTTCTCACTCCCCACACTTCTCTGACTGCTAATCAGAGTCTACAGTGCCACCAGTTAAGCCCATCCCCTTAACATAGGCCTTGTCCCTTATTTAAATGCAAAACCTCCAGGGGTGTGGTTAAATGTGACTGGTCACTCACACCTTCCTAGTCCTTTCCTAAGAGGTTTAGATGCTGAGAAAAGTGAGAGCACAGCAACCTAAGAGGAGCGAGACCTTGGGCAGGAGGGGAGAGCTGAGAGCAGGTGAGCACCCAGCACACACACTGTCCCCTGGCGGAAGGTCCCGGGGTTCAGATCTGCCCAGGTAGTGCACCATCCCCCCATCAGCACAGCCCGCCAGGCCCTGCTCGGGTTGGGCAGCTCCAACTGTGGAGCTCTTGGTCATGGTGGCCAGGAGGGACGCCGACACTTGACACATCTATCCACCTTTTTTTTACCAAATTCACTGAGTTACTGAGCACTTAACACTGTGCCAGCCCCCAGGCTTGGTGCTGGGAACACAGAGGTGGTGACACCCCAGTGATGTTCCCAGTGAAAGAGGAACGCCCCAGCGCAGTGACAGGAATGCTGAGGGGCAGCAGGCAGCAGGAGAGGCAGCAGTTTTTTTAAAATTTCTGGTTAATTTTTCATTGTTCATTATTTTTAAATGTGCACAAAAGTAGAATCAACAGTATAACAAACTCCCTGAAGCCATGACCAAGCCCTAACCATTTTTATTAGTATTTTTATCAGTATTATGTCATCTAACTCTTCCATGTTTTTTGACAGAGGATTTTAAAACAAGTTCAAGATGTCACACATTTCACCCATAAATCCTCCCACATCCCTGATACGAGCCTTTCTCAGTCACCGTCACAGCAGCGACCCTGACTCCCAGCAGCACACCTGGGCCCTGCCTCGCTCTCCTGCCCCTTGGGACATCACTCGCCACAGAATGGAATCCTCCATCCTACATCTGTAGGAGTCTCCCCAAGGACCTGCGACCTCGGGCCATGACACACCAAGGGTTTCAGACCTGAGCCCACCAGCAGCCCCCAGCTGCAGAGTCCTGGACCCCCCAAAATGTGGCCAGGAAAAAGACATGGGAGGTCAAAGAAGACAGTATTGTGCTGTGCCGCAGGTAGGGGTGGCAGCTGAAAAGCCATTTGGAAACGTAGTCGTGCTCTGTGGCGCACTTGCTGCTCTCTTCTCAGTTTCTGCCCTCCTGTGACTGAGGCTTCATGACGAATGCACACTCTTTCCTGGCTCCTATCTGCTGTCCCCAATGACAATTGGCCCCGCAACCCAGAGCCACCAAGGATCCAAGGCTTCCTCCAACCCATGCACTAGGGGAGAATGGAGTTGGTGCCATTTGCATGTGGTGTGGCTGCCAGTCTAACCACTGCGGGTGACCTCCTCCCAAATTATAACTTCAGGAAGAATCCCCCATGGGCCAGGTCTCAGTTAGAACCAAGGGCTACTCCCCAAACCTCCAGAGTCCTCACCCGGGCTGCCAGAATGGCAACCCAGCCACCGGAACAGGGACAGGCCTAGGCCTCTTCCCAAGGGCCACCAGCTGCCCAGGGACTTCCCCTCTGCCAGGCTCTTGTCCCTGTGCTCATGGTTGTAGAAGGGGCAGGCAGCCTGCTTCTCCTGCCTCCTCTGGCGTCTCCCCTCAGCTTCATTCTTCTTCTCTGAAGCTGGCACAGGCACAGGGAGCAGAGCACAGAGGATGGCGGCTGTCCATGGGGCCAAGAGTCACTTTGTCATGTTGAAACCATTTCCAGGGGTTGGGGTGACACAACTCTTCCACGTGTTGCTCACTGTGGTCCCATCAGGAAACTCTGGGATGTGACCTCATGTTCTCCATAAAGGGCCTATGAAATCGTCTCCAAGGCAGGGACAGGACTAGACACTGACCCCGAAGGCAGGAACTCCTTTCCTAAGGAGAGGGTCTCCAGGAGGAAACTGGGGTCTGCTCTGCCGTTCCTCCCTTTCGAGACGCAGGTGGTCTTTATTTCCCGTGTCCCTGGCCCACATGGCCCCAGATCCTTGGTCACATCCAGCCCTGTCCCCAGTGTCTCCAGATGTCCTCTGGCTGCACCGGGGGCGTGTGGCTGCATGTGGCTTCTCCGCGTCTGCACACAGCAGCGTGGACAAGCTGCGCGGCACCCAGGCCCTGCCTGACTTTGTTCACACGCAGGCTCTACGAGGCAGGGGAAGGGAAGCAGCGAAGACTCGGTGCTGCCAAGCGACACACAAGCGACCGCCCAGACCTGCCGGCCCAGCCCACCCGCCTCTCCCTTTCCTTCCAGTGACTGACCGCTCAGGCCGAGAGGGCTGCGCAGCCGGCCCCACGCCCAGCGCCTTTCTGGGCCTGGACAAGGAAGATGAAGGCCCAGGGAACGGAGCGGATGCCTCCTGGGCCGAGACACCCTGCAGCTCTTCAGCTGCCGAGAGCCTAGGGGGACAATCGGGAAGTCCTTGCCCAAGGGACTCCTGTGTACTCCGTGCACAAGGTGGCCCGGAGGGAGTGTGTCCAACCGCAGTCGAAACCTGCTCAAGGAACAGACAGCGTTACACAGAGGGGACTCGAACGCGCCTGCGCACTGGGGCGCCGCAGCCTAAGACGCTGAGGGCACGAGGACAGTGACTGCGACGAACCAGCCCGAGCAGGAGGACTACATCTCATGTCAGGTCTCCTCTAACCAGGGGCCCGGGTCGCCCCCAGTCTCCTGCGGCTCCAGCAGTGCCAGGGAACACCCACAGGAGGCAGCTCCTTCCCGTAGCCGGACTCAGCCTCTGATCCGGCTGCTAGGAGGGTTTGGCGACCTAGGGAAAGCGTGTGTTCCCTGGGTGGGGGCTCTCAGGGTGACGATTCTGCCAGTCTGGGGACGGGGGTATCTGGGGAGGGGGCGTGACACACACCCAAAGGGAGAGCAGGACTCAGCTAAAGATTCTCTCTGCTGCTCTTAGGCTTGGAGAAGAGGAAAATAGGGGAAATACCTTCCTTCAACAGAAAACAAAAGCCTTAAATGAATAAAACCAAATATGTTTAAATCTGAGACCTGTCAGGGCTGCCATGTGTCATAGCACTGCGTGCAAACGGAAACGCAGAGAAGAAGCCCCCTGAGAGTGGCAGGGCGGGCACTTCTGCCCGTCCCCCCATGCCCCACCAGCACCGGCCGGCGCAGGGACCAGCCCAGGCCTCGGTGCGGGGCGGCTGCTCCTCAGTGCCCGGCGGAAACCTGGGCCTCGCTCCCAGGACAGGCCTCCCAGGGCCCAGCCTGCCAGGGGGGCGACGGGGACCAGGCTGGGTCTGAGGAGCCATGGAGGCCGTGAGCCAGAGGCTCCTTCCTCAGCAGGAGGGGGAGAAGCAGCCGGAGGGACCCTGGCCTTCTCCACAGGGGTGAATGGCTCGGGACACGGGCCCAGACTCAGTGGCACCTGAGGACATGGGTGTCACCTCCATTCTGTGTCCTTCCTGCAGGCCATGCTCATCCTCACCCACTGTGCAGAGCGAGAACGGAGAACACGGTGTCCCCTCAGCACACTCGGGGCAGCTGCGCAGACGGTCACTGAGCATCTACTGAGCCCCCGACAGGCCTGGGCGCTCCATGACACGTGAGGAGGATGGAGCCCTTTCCCCAGAAGCCAACAGATCTGAGGCCTGCGGTCTGGGCCTGAAAGGAGGTAGACAGTCCCAGCAACAGGTGCCACTGAAGTGGAGGTGCTGCTCCTTCAGAGATGCTCCAGGGCAAAGGCCAGACCTGTCTCCCAGGGCCGCCCAGCTCTGGGGACACGGGGAAGCGTGGTCAGAGAGGAGAGGGGTGCCGCAGCCCCACCCCAGCCCAACGTGGAGGCCTCGGTCCGTTGTCCTACGGCAGTCATCGCAGCTGCGCTCCTCTCCCTGCCGCCCCTCCAGCGGCCAGGCCCCCTCAGATCCCAGAGAGACTGGCCTTTGGCACCTCAGGCCTTGGGACATGCAGGCCTGTGCCTGGAGTGCTCTGGGGCAGGGTGACGCAGCAGCAGCTGTCTCACCCCCCAGCTGCTCTTTTGTCCTCGTCACCCTCTCATTCGACAAGGACCAGCTCCTGCCCCCAGACCGCAGCTGCTCCAGCTGCTCAGCTCCGTCCCTGCTGTCGGCATCTCCCTGCTGACGTGGAGCCTTGTGTCATGCTGCCCAGGCCTGATGGAGCCACCTTGTGTCATGCTGCCCAACTCCTGGGTGAGGACAGCCTAGCCAGCGACCCCTGAGTCCCCATGCAGCGGGACACTGCTTGGCCAGGCCCCAGCCCCTCCGGGAGAGGACACTTGCCAGGTGCGTGGCTGCCCACCCGAGCTGCATGTCAGGATGGAGCCGCTGCAGGTTTCTTCTCACGTCCCCCCTCACCTGCTCCCCACCAGGCGGGAGGCAGCCACGAAGGACACTCGTGCAGGAAGCCCCGAGCAGGTCTTTCCTGAAGCTTCCGCGGCTGCCCAGCCCACTCTCCACACAGGGCAGCTCCGCTTCCCCGCCCCCGCTCCAGGCTGCCGTCACCCCCTTTCCCCAGACCCCCAACCCCGCAGGCCCAGCCTGGCTGCTCACGGCGGACAGCCTGCACCCCCTCCCAACAAGAGAAAGGAAGAAGTAAAAGTTGAGCCCGAGAAGCAGGAAAGAGCTTCTTTGTTCAGCTGCACAGCTTACCATTCTGAAAAGGAATGTAAGTGGTTTGTCGGGTTGTACATAAACGCTGCCAGTCAACAATGAGAGCAAGGTGAGAAGGTGGATAGACAGCCACCCGCAAGAATTAAAGCCCAAAACTGCCCAGCATGGGACCCCACCTACTTGCCAGGGGGAGCCACCCTGGGCTCTCAGCGTCACCCAGCCCATGTGCACACAGAGCACGGCCAGTCACATGAGTGCCAGTGTTTACAAGTTTTGAAAGCAAACTAACTGCTCTGAGAACACTACTCTTACTGAAAGACCAGAATTTCCCCTGTGGGTCCTTGATATGTGTTGAACTGTATCCGCCCACAGTGCCTATGTTGAAGTCCTAACCCCTATGTCTCAGAATGGGACCTTATTTGGAAATAGGGTCACCCCAGATGTGCTCAGTTACCATGAGGCCACTAGGGTGGTCCTAGTCCTTGATAAGGACTGGGGTCCTTATTACAGAGGATGCAGACGGGCACTGGAGGAAGGGGAGGGGATGGCATGTGATGGGACACAGGGAGGAGACGGCCACCCACTAGCCAAGGAAGGGGCCTGAGAGACCCTTCCCTCAGCACCCTCGGGAGGAACCAGGCCTGCCTGCTGGCACTGCCACACAGGCAGTGGGAATGCAGAGCACAGAGGCAGTGAATCCTGGGCTCGGAATCCAGATCCTGTCCCCACCCCAGAGGCTTCTATGCGGAGAGCTGAACTCCTGGCGTCACACGGGGCTCTGCACAGGGAGGCCTGGGCCTGGGAGGTCACGGAGCAGCACTGCGGGAGGCAGACTGAGCACCAGGAGACAAGGGACACACGTGTCTCAGTGCGCACGCGGATGTGCGAGCACATTCTCCTCAGGACGGAGACCCCACCCAGGGAGGCAGAGACACTTCTGCACCACCTTGAGGGACAGAAAGGGCGGGGCCTGGACCCTGGAAGAACAGGCTATGGGATGGGAGAAGAGGATTCTGTTGAGGGCAATGAGTGATTGCCAGGGAGAGTGATTGGCTGGCGAGAGGAAGTGACCCCCAGGGGCTCTCTGTGGAATCTGAGTGAGGCTGAGGGGCAGAACATCATCTTCTAAATGAGTCTGCGCAGATGCGCCGAGACTCCCAGTCTCATGGGGACGGGAAGAAAAGGAACAATTGTTCTCCTTGGCAGGTCTGGGTCTTAGGCAGATGCAGGAACTTCCACTCCTCTGGGGGAGACAGTGGGGAGGGTGAGGTCAGAGAGACCTGGAGGCTTCTTTAGTTCAGCCTGTCAAAGTGTCACAGAGACATCAGTTTCTGAGCCCCAACAGTCGCAAAGGTAAAAGCAGAAGTTAGCCCAATGTGGACGACCGCTGCAATTTTCATTAAACTACATTAGATGACGACATCATAGAATTACCTCGAAGACCTTCTTAACAAACTCCTCTCAAAACTCAGAGCTGGGAAGAACAATTCTCCTCCTAATGCACACACAGGCTTTCTATAACTCAGCAGTGAGGCCTGTTTATACATTCTGTGTTCTTCTTTGCCTCCAATTGTAGTAATCGCCAAGCTATGTATTGTGCATTGTTTTAGTTTTCACTGGCAAACTTTTTTTTTTGATACTTTGTTTTTTCTGTTCTCATTACTTCTTGCTAATTTTATGTAAATCTTCATTAATTTGCAAGAGCAGCTCACAGGACTCAGGGAAACACTTGCCCCTGCTGGCTTATCACAAAGGACCCATTTTATATGATGCCAATAAACAGCCAGATGAAGGGTACAGAGGCTGAGGTCTGGAAAGGTTCCAGCGCTGAAGCTTCTGTCTCTGCGGCGCTGGAGCACCACCCTCCTGGCATGTGGGTGGGTGAGTTCTGGCTGACCTCCCTGTGAGCCTCCAGCTGTCCAACTGTCTGGGAGCTCCCTGAACCCTGTCGTTTTGGGCCTTTTAGGGAGACTTCATTGGATAGGCATGATTGACAACCACGTAGAAATGTGATCGGACAAAAAGGATATGACCTAACACTATTAGACTGAGTGGGAAACCCAGCAAACCCTGTGAAAGATTCCTCTTGGCCTCGTTGTGCAGGTTTCCTTCTGCCTAGGAATGGGGCAGGACCCTCTCTGGAATGAGGGTCTTGTGACCCACAAGCAGATTAGAGTCCTGTCTCGGGCAGGTGAAAAGAGGATGAGAGAAGGTCAAAGAGAAATTTCTGTTTTCAGAGTCCTACTTCTGGGGCCCAAATCCCCAACATTATAACAAAAGACTGTAGAAGGGCTATGGGAGTTATAAGCCAGGAACCAGGGACAAAAACAAATATGTATGCATCATCATATCATAGTGTCCTAAATATGTGTAACATTTTAGTCTTTCACACCATGTCTTAACTATGCTTTTCTACATTACCTATGTTTAGAGAAACAAATAGTTACCATTTTGTTCCAATTGTGGAGAAACACAAATGTGTGCAGGCCTGGTTATCTGTGGCCTTGTGCTGCTCATGACCATTTGGCTTCAAAAATATTTTAACAATATAAAAAGTAAAATGTAAAAAATAAACTAGCTTGATATGGGCATATTGCCTGAGTCCCAACTACTCAGGAGGCTGAGATGGGTGGATCACCTGAGGTCAAGAGTTTGACACCAGAGTGGGCAACATAGCCAGACATGGATTCTTGAAAATAAAGTGAAAAATATATTAGGTGGGTTTGGTGGCGTGTGCCTGGAGTCCCAGCTGCTCAGGAGGCTGAGCTGGGAGGATTGCTTGAGGCCAGGAGTTCAGGCTGCACTAAGCTATGACAGTGCACCATGCCCCAGCATGGGTGACAGAGCAAGACTGTGTCTCTTAAAAAAGTAAAAACAGTAAGAGTCCCCCTAAGGAATTGGTTCTGATTAAAAGCCATTTGCGAGTTAACATTTAGATCGGGGCACTAAAGCTGTTCCCACCTGTTTGTCTAGATGTCAGCGAGACTATTTTTGGTCCCAGGCAAGGGGCTGCTTTGGATTACAATTGGGGAGGCAGATTTGATCTTGGCAGACACAGTAGGTTTCTGTTTGGTCGTTGTTGTTGTTGTGGTGGTGGTGGTGGTTGTTCACTGCAGCTTGAACTCCTGGCCTGAAGTGATCCTCCTGCCTCAGCCTCCTGAGTGGCTGGGACTCCAGGGGCATGCCACTGTGCCTGGCCTCGTGTGGACCTTGAAATGTTCTTGTGCCTCAGTTCTTGTAGCCTCTAGCAGTGGAGCCTCCATAACGCGGCTGTTGCGCCACCTGTGAAAGAAGTCTCGAATTTGTCGGGGACAGCTCTTTTTTTTTCCTTTCTCTCTTTTTATTTTATTTTATTTATTTTTTATTTTTTATTTTTTTTTGAGACAGAGTCTCACTTTGTTGCCCAGGCTAGAGTGAGTGCCGTGGCGTCAGCCTGGCTCACAGCAACCTCAATCTCCGGGGCTCAGCGATCCTCCTGCTTCAGCCTCCCGAGTAGCTGGGACTACAGGCATGTGCCACCATGCCCGGCTAATTTTTTGTATATATATTTTTAGTTGGTCAATTAATTTATTTCTATTTTTGGTAGAGACGGGGTCTTAATCAGGATGGTTTCGAACTCCTGACCTTGAGCAATCCGCCCGCCTCAGCCTCCCAAAGTGCTAGGATTACAGGCGTGAGCCACCACGCCTGGCCTTCTTTTTATTTTTTATTTTAGAGTATTATGGGGGTACAAGTGCTAAGGTTACATATATTGCCCATGCCCTCCTCCCCCCTTGAATAAGAGCTTCAAGCGTGTCCATCCCCCAAACGTTGCACATCTTACTAATTGTGTTTGCATATACTCATCCTCTGCTCCCCCCTCCCACCCTCCCGACACCTGATAAATGTTACTCCTATGTGTCCACTTAGGTGTTGATCTGTTAATACCAATTTGTTGGTGAGTACATGTGGTGCTGGTTTTTCCATTCTTGAGATACTTCACTTAGTAGAATGGGTTCCAGCTCTAGCCAGGAAAATACAAGAGGTGCTATATCACCATTGTGTCTTATAGCTGAATAGTACTCCATGGTATACATATACCACATTTTATTAATCTACTCATGAATTGATGGGCACTTGGGTTGTTTCCACAGCTTTGCAATTGTGAATTGTGCTGCTATAAACATTCAAGTGCAGGTGTCTTTTTCATAAAGTGACTTTTGATCTTTTGGGTAGATGCCCAGTAGTGGAATTGCTGGATCAAATGGTAGATCTACTAGTATGGCTTTGAGATATCTCCATATTGCTTTCCGCAGAGGTTGAAATAGTTTGCAGTCCCACCAGCAGTGTAGGAGTGTTCCTCTCTCTCCACATCCACGCCAGCACTTATTGTTTGGGGACTTTTTGATAAAGGCCATTGTCACTGGAGTTAAGTGATATCTCATTGTGGTTTTGATTTGCATTTCCCTGATGATTAGAGATGTTGAACATTTTTTCATATGTTTGTTGGCCATTTTTCTGTCTTCTTTTGAGAAGTTTCTGTTCATGTCCTTTGCCCACTTTTTGATAGGGTTGTTTGATTTTTCTTGCTGACTTTCCTGAGTTCTAAATAGATTCTAGTTATCAGCTCTTTATCAGATGTGTAGCTTGCAAAATTTTTCTCCCATTCTGTGGGTTGTCTGTTTGCTCTCTTGACAGTTTCTTTGGCTGTGCAGAAGCTTTTAAATTTCATCAGGTCCCATTTGTTTATTTTTGTTGCTGTTATGATTGCCTTCAGGGGCTTCTTCATAAATTCTTTGCCTAGCTTTGCCTAGGCGAATGTCTAGAAGAGTATTTCCAACATTTTCCTCTAGAATTCTAATAGTTTCACACCTAAGGTTCAAGTATGTTACCCAGTGTGAGTTGATTTTTGTGAGAGGTGAAAAGTGTGGGTCTCGTTTCAGTCTTCTACATGTGGCTATCTAGTTTTCCCAGCACCATTTATTGAATAAGGATTCTTTTCCCTAGTGTATGTTTTTGTCTGCTTTGTTGAAGATTAGTTGGCTATATGAGGATGGTTTTATATCTGGGTTCTCTGTTCTGTTCCACTGGTCAATGTCCCTGTTCTTGTGCCAGTCAAAAGCTGTTTTAATGACTATAGCCTTGTAGTATAGTTTGAAGTCTGGTAAATGGATACCTCCTATTTTGTTTTTATCGCCTACGATTGATTTTGCTATACAGGGTCTTCTCTGGTTCCATACAAAGCATAAAATTATTTTTTCTATATCTGTGAAAAATGATGATGGTATTTTGATAGGGATTGTGTTGACTCTGTAGGTCACTTTGGATAATATAGACATTTTAACAATGTTGATTCTGCCGACCCATGAGCATGGTATATTCTTCCATCTGTTTATGTCCTCTGCTATTTCCTTCTTCAGTGTTTCATAGTTCTCCCTGTAGAGGTCTTTTACCTCCTTAGTTAAATATATTCTTAGGTATTTTATTTTCTTTGTTGCTATTTTGAAGGGAATTGAGTCTTTGATTTGGTCACACTTTTACTGTTGTTGGCATATATGAATGCCTCTGATTTCTGTGTATTGATTTTGTATCTTGAGACTTTACCAAATTCATTTATCAATTCAAGGAGTCTCTTGGTTGAATCCTTGGGGGTTTTCTAGGTATAATATCATATCATCAGCAAAGAGTGAGAGTTTGATCTCTTCTGCTCCCATTTGGACACCCTTACCCTTAATTCTGCTCTCTTGTCTGATTGCTATAGCAAGGATGGGAGGTATCAATTTACCAGACTTCAAACTACACTACAAGGCTATAGTCATTAAAGCAGCTTTTGACTGGCACAAGAACAGGGACATTGACCAGTGGAACAGAACAGAGAACCCAGATATAAAACCATCCTCATATAGCCAACTAATCTTCAACAAAGCAGACAAAAACATACACTGGGGAAAAGAATCCTTATTCAATAAATGGTGCTGGGAAAACTAGATAGCCACATGTAGAAGACTGAAACAAGACCCACACCTTTCACCTCTCACAAAAATCAACTCACACTGGGTAACATACTTGAACCTTAGGTGTGAAACTATTAGAATTCTAGAGGAAAATGTTGGAAATACTCTTCTAGACATTCGCCTAGGCAAAGAATTTATGAAGAAGACCTGAAAGGCAATCACAACAGCAACAAAAATAAACAAATGGGACCCGATCAAATTAAAAAGCATCTGCACAGCCAAAGAAACTGTCAAGAGAGCAAACACACAACCCACAGAATGGGAGAAAATTGTCACAAGTTACATATCTGATAAAGAGCTGATAACTAGAATCTATTTAGAACTCAGGAAAGTCAGCAAGAAAAATCAAACAACCCTATCAAAAAGTGGGCAAAGGACATGAACAGAAACTTCTCAAAAGAAGACAGGGTAATGGCCAACAAACATATGAATAAATGCTCAACATCTCTAATCATCAGGGAAATGCAAATCAAAACCACAATGAGATTATCACTTATCTCCAGTGAGAATGGCCTTTATTAACAAGTCCCAAAACAATAAATATTCCCGTGGATGTGTAGAGATAGGAACACTCCTACATTGCTGGTGGGACTGCAAACTAGTTCAACTTCTGTGGAAAGCAATATGGAGATACCCTAAAGCAATACAAGTGGATCTACCATTTGATGCAGCAATCCCATTACTGGGCATCTACACAAAACATTAAAAGTCACTCTGTGAAAAAGACACCTTCACTCGAATGTTTATAGCTGCACAATTCACAGTTGCAAAGATGTGGAAACAACCGAAGTGTCCATCAACACATGAGTGGATTAATAAAATGTGGTATATGTATACCATGGAGTACTATTCAGCTATAAGAAACCACGGTGATATAGTACCTAAGTTTCAACTTAGTTCTTTTAGCCCCTGAGTTCTCAATGTGAGACACCCAGCAGATGCCTCTCAAACAAGATTTTCTTGGTCCCAAGTCATCACAGAACACTGGCAGGTCCTGGTTCAGCTCCCTCCCCTCCCTCTATTTTCCTAGCCACATTGCACTTCTCCAAAACGCCTTGACCTTTGCTGAGCATGTTTTAATTTCTAACAAAAATAAGTCTCTAGCAGATGGGGATATTTTTAATTGAATCGTATAAGCCAAGAGCTGCAGGATAAAACCAGGGTTCCTACTTCAAACTACCCTACAAGGTTTTTTGCTTTTAAATCAAACCACAAAATAGTTATATTTCAACATGAAATGAAGATGAACAATGTGAAAAACAATCTCACCACTAATCAAACTGAGCAACTTAGCAGTCATGAAATGGTTGTACTGAGTGTTTTGTTTTGAACTGCCTAGAATGGAAAAGGGAGGCTCTAGGGTTAAGTAAGAGACTCTCTTGTTATCACAAAGGCCAACCAAACCAAATTTCTACATTGTCAAATTTCTCAATTATTAGCATGTGTAAGACGTGGCACAAATGAGGAAATGCAGTCACTCCCTGTCTTCAGGAGGTCTGTAACCTCACTAGAAGGTAAGGTATCCATTTCACACGTGCTTCTCCAGATCCACTAAAGACCTACGGTAAGACCATGTGTACTGATTTGATGAATTGACAATCTCTTAGCACTGAACATGTGTACAAAGAAAATAAATGTTTTAGTTAGGTGAAGCTATCAGGGCAGGCTTCCTGAGGGAGGTTGGGCTTTAACTGCCCTGGGCTAAGAAGAAGTAGGAAAGAGAATGGAGAATTCATTCTCCGGTGGTCTGGTGGCATCCTGGTTTCTCGGGCACAGAGTCTC
Organism: Microcebus murinus; assembly: GCF_040939455.1. NCBI lineage: Eukaryota > Metazoa > Chordata > Mammalia > Primates > Cheirogaleidae > Microcebus > Microcebus murinus. The sequence continues at coordinate 68,386,009 of NC_134117.1, forward strand.
AGTTGGAAATGCCTGGGTAGAGAGACAGGCTGTGAAGCCATCAGCACCCAGCCCACACTCTCACTACTGAGAGCTGTGCCACCAGGGCAGGAGCAGCAAATAAGACAATGCCTACCTTTCCAGCTCCCAGAAAACAGTGTGCTGAGCTTCCTACACAAAATGCCCCTCCAACAAACTGCACATTGTCAAGGTGCAGGATACTGTAGATAATGCTGGGAGACTAGAGTGTGGACCAGGCTTATGGTGTCATCTCCAATGGACATTGGTGAAGCCAGCACCAGTTTGGAGGAGATTGAGGGATGAGGCATGCTGGGCAGTTCAATGAGCCAGGCAGGCCCCCAGGGCTGAGCTGTCCTTGGCCTCCCTGATGCCCCACCCCTCACTGACAGACTAGGCATGATCCATGGAACTGGGCAACAATGTTCTAGAATAACAACAAACCCTATGCTACATTGCCTTCCCATCAGAGCTGTGTGAAAGGTGCTGGGAGAGCTGTCTTCCCTGATGCTTGCTTCTGTGCAGTCCAGCCATCCCCCCACTTCTTGCAGCCCCTCCACCCCCCCGCCCAGTGCTCCAATAGCTCAGTGACTTCTCACCATCCCAAGCCCAAATTTCTCTGCTTCACAAACCCAGTAGTCTCCACTCATAAATCTCTTCTCCTGCTCTTCCAACACACTCTATGTCATCTTGGACTCTTCTACTCCGCTAGGTTGCAGAGGCTCATGTCCACCTTGGGGTGGCTTCTTCCCATTGTTTCCACCATCTAAAACACCTGCTCCCTTCCCTCCCTCCTATGTCCTGGAGTGGGAAGGGCTGCTAAAAGCCAGGCTCCAGCTCTCCAATCCTGCCTTGATCTTTCTGGGACCAGCCCCCATCCTGAAGCTACCTAGGGGCCCCTAGCCATTAGCCTATCCATTAACATACAAAAAGACATCACTTTGGTGATTCTAAGAATTTTAGGAATTGTATCCTAGGAAACAGGGTTGAAGATCAAACATATATATTTTGCATTATCACAACTACATTAATCAAGACAGTGTGATCCTGGCAGAAAGGTAGACATATAGGCCAATCAAACAGAATTGAGACTCTAGAGACAAACTTTTGCATTATTGGTGAATAGATTTTTGACAAATGTACCAAAGCAGTTCAATGTGGGGAAAAGATAGTCTTTCCAACAAAAATGCTGGCCTAATTGGATATGCACATGTAAGAAGGATGAGGTTAGTCACTTTTCATCATACATAAAAATCAAGTCAAGAAAGATCATTGACTTAAACATAAGAGCTAAAACTATAAATCTCTTGGTTTAGGATGTATATATAGGGGCAAACGGAAAACTTCCCTATCACTCTCTGAAGCTTCACTGAAAATCACTGGCAAAAGGCAGATAAATAGGAGAAAAAGCATAGAAATTTATTTGATCATAGTTTTAAGTGACATGAAAGCCTTCAGAATGAAGACCCAAAGATACAAAGGAAACTTCATTTTTATGCATGAGTTCAGCAAAGTGTGGACAGCTGTGTAAAAACATGATTGGACAAAAAGGATTGGCTCTAATGCCAATACACTGAGTGGGGAGACCCAGCAAGGCCTGTTTGGCTTCTTCTCGTCCTCTCCGTGCAGCATTCCTTCCTTCTGGATATGGGGCAGGACCTTCGCTGGAATGGGGGTTTTATGGCCTACAATCAATGTAGGTTGGATAATTTCTTCATGGGAAGTTTTTACATAGAAAGGTTGGAGAAAAAAAAATATTTTTAGGCTTTTTGGCTGGCATTGGGGAAAAGGGGTTCTGGTTTGTATGACCTGCCTCGGGGAAGGGGATTCTCATTTCTATGCTAGTCTTGGAGGACAATGAAGGACCAGAGATAGGAGAGTAGGAGAAGTTCAGAGAGAGCTGCTTCTGAGGCCTTCATTTTGGGGTATCATTTTGTGAGACATTACAAGGCAGTCATTTCTTAGATACGGCATCAGAACTATAAGTGATAAAGAAAAGTATTAACAAATTGGCGTTCATCCAAATCAAAACCATTTATATTTCAAAAGATACTATTTAGAAAGTCACAGACTAGGAGAAACTATTTACAAATCAAGTATTCAATACAGAATTGCATCCAGAATATATAAGGGATTCTAACAACCCAATAATAGAACAAACAGTTAAAAATGATCAAAATATTTGAATGATCAAGGAATTGAAAAAACAAATCATTGAATGGCAGAAAATATTTACAGATCACATATTTAATAAGGGACTTGTATCTTGAATATATAAAGGACTCTTACAATTCAATAATAAACAGATATTTCAAGAGTAGGTATATTCATTTGCTAGGGCTGCCATAATAATGCACCACAAACTGAATGACATAAACAACAGAAATTAATTTTCTTACAACTCTGGAAACTAGAAGGTCGAAATTAACATGTGGCAGGGTTGGCTTCTTTTGAGGTCTCTCTTCTTGGCTTATAGATGTTCATCTTCTCCCTGTGTCTTCATGTGGTCTTTCTTCTCAGTAAATGTGTCCTCATCTCTTCTTATAGGGCCAGTAGTTGTATTGGATTAGGATCCACCCAAATGACCTAATTTTAGGTTAACCACCTTTTTAAAGGACCTATCTCAAAATATGATCACATTTTGAGATACTGGAGATTAGAATTTCAAAATAAAAATTGAGGGGGACAAAATTAAGCCCGTAATAATGGGCAAAGGATCTGGATAGACATTTCTCCAAAGAAGACATACAAATTGCTAATAAACACGTGACAAGATGTTCAGCATCAGTAGGCATCAGGGAAATGTCAATCAAAACCACAATAAGCTCCCACTCCACGCGCACTAGGATGCTATAATCAAAAGACATAATAATAAGTGTCGGTGAGGATACAGAGGAATTGGAGCTGCCATACATTGCTGGTGAGAATGTAAAATGGTCTATCCCTTTTGGAAAATGGTCTAGTGGTTCCTCAAAAGGTAAAATACACAGTTACCACATAACTCAGAAATTCCAGTCTCAGGTATATACCGGAGAAAATGAAAGCTTCCACCCTCCTGAAAACTTGCGCACATGTTTATAGCAGCATTATTCATAATAGCTACTAAGTAAAAGCAACCCAAATGTCCACCAACTGGTGAATGGGTAAGTAAAGTGTTGTCCACCCATACAATGGAATCTTATTCAGCAATAAAAGGAATGAAGTGCTGATACACGCTACAACATGGGGTTACCTTGAAAACATTCCACTAAATGACGGAAGCCAGTCACAAAAGACCACGTATCATGTGATTGCATTTATATGAAATATCCCCAAAAGGCAAATATATAGACAGAAAGTAGGTTGATGGTTGCCAAGGGATGGAGGATGGAGGGTAGGGGAATGCAGAGTAACTGGTAGTGGGTACTGGGTTTCTTTTTGGAGTAATGAAATGTTTTAAAATTTATTTTAGCAGTGATGTGGTGTGGTGATTTATAGTTCTGAACATATGAAAAACCACTGTATTATGTACTCGAAACAGGTGAATTTTGTAGTATGTGACATATGTCTCAATAAATCTGTATAGAAAAAGTTATAGAAGGGCATTTTACCAACGAATTTACAGTCATGTGTCACTCACTGACAGGGATATGTTCTGAGAAATGCATTGTTAGGTGATCTCAATGTGTGAACATCACGGAGTGCACTTGCACAAACCCAGATGCGGTGTATCCTCTGCACACCGCCTGCCTGGCGCAGCCCGTTGCTCCCAGGCCACATATCTGCACAGCGTGTCACTGTGCTGAATACTGTAGGCAGCTGTAACACATGGGAAGGGTTTGTGTATCTAAACATAGAAAAGGTACAGTAAAATTATGGTATTATAATCTTATGGGATCTCTGTCATATCTGTTGTCTGTCATTGAAGTTATGTGGCCCATGACTGTATATGAAAATTCAATAAGCACATGAAAACATCCTTAGATAATAGGGAAATGGAAATTAAAACGCAATGGATGCTACTTCATGCCCTAAGGAATGTCTGCAATCAAAAAGACAGTCAATAACAAGTGTTGAGAGAGAATGTGGAGAAACTGGGCCCTCATGCATTGTTGGTGGGAATGTAAAATGACATCTTCACAATGCTTTTCCAGTTTCTTAAAATGTTAGACATAGTTTTACCATATGACCCACTGATTCTACTCTCAGGTACACCCAGGAGAAATTAAAATGTATGTCCACATAAAGATTTGCATGTGAATATTCATAGCATCATTTTCCATAATAGCCAAAAAGTGGAAACAACTCAAATGTCCAACAACTAGTAATTGGACAAACAATATGTGCTCTATCCATTCAATGGATACTGTTCAACAATAGAAGGAATGAAGTAGTGATGCATGCTACGGTATGAACGGACCTTGAAATCATTACACTAGGTGAAAGAAGCCATATATTGTATATTTACGTTTATATGAAATGCCCAGAAAAGGCAACTCTATAGAAGCAGATATTGGGTTCATGGTTCCATGGAGCAGAGGGCAGTGATGTGGGTGACTGCAAATGGAAATGAGCTTTGCTGTTGGTGCGGTAGAAACGTTCTAACATTAGATTGTGGTGATGGTTGCTCAACTCTGTAAGTGTTCTAAAAATAATTGAATCATACACTTAAAATGAGTGAATATTATTGTATATAAACTATATCTCAGGCCGGGCGCGGTGGCTCACGCCTGTAATCCTAGCACTCTGGGAGGCCGAGGCGGGCGGATTGCTCGAGGTTGGGAGTTCGAAACCATCCTGAGCGAGACCCCGTCTCTACTAAAAATAGAAAGAAATTAATTGACCAACTAAAAATATATATACAAAAAAATAGCCGGGCATGGTGGCACATGCCTGTAGTCCCAGCTACTTGGGAGGCTGAGGCAGGAGGATCGTTTGAGCCCAGGAGTTTGAGGTTGCTGTGAGCTAGGCTGACGCCATGGCACTCACTCTAGCCTGGGCAACAAAAGTGAGACTCTGTCTCAAAAAAAAATAAAATAAAAAAAAAAAAAAAAAAAAAAAACTATATCTCAGTAAAGCTGTCTTAAAAAATGACCAAGAGGTTTGGGAGTCGGGCTGTTGGCGGGTGCGTGGTGACTGGAACGAGGGCCACGTGACAGGAGCTGGTGAGGAGCAGCCAGAGCAGCAGGAGCAGTGAACGTTGGGTGCGGCTGACGAATTGCTGGAGGCAGTGAGGTGCAAAGACAGGAGCTGATAATCGGAAAATGGGATGATTGAAGTTGAGTTCATTGTTGGATTGATAATGAAAAATTTAAAAATGTAATCACGGATGGCAGTGAGTGGCTCTGGTTGCATAGAGAGGAAGATCATTGGAAGTAAGGAGGGAAAGTGACTAAAGGATCGTTTATGATGATGCCAAGAGTTACAACAGTAGTCCTGGAGTGAGTGGTAATGACAGGGGAACTAAAATCTTCAGGGAACACCCCAGCGGAGAGATGACTGCTACAAAGATGAGTAATAAGTCCAGTAGCGTTAAGACAGGAGATTCACAGGTGGAGTTAAGAGGGAGAGGGTATTGTCTTGAAGCAGGAAGAGATAGGATCAGAACAGGTTATAGTTGGATTATATATCTGTAGAGGCAAAACCCCAAAAAACAACCTGAATGGTTTTGGTACTAGTCAAACAAGTTCTAGTACATCTGTAGCTTGTATTGAATGTGATGTATTGTTATAGTAGCAATCTAAGAGGAAGGTAAAGCTGGTCAGCTGAGTGGCCTGAGAACATATTAATAAAAGGAACATAATCAGTAAAATCAGAAAAAACCAGGCAGGTTGGCCAGAACTTTTAGAAAGAGATATAAATTAGAGAGCAAGCAAAATTATGGAGTGCTTGCCTTTAATGAAAGGAATGAGGCTCTCCAAGAGTAAGGTGAGATCCAGCACTGCAGAAATAAAAGTCCTGGTGACAGCCAGACTGTACACATTCCATTCTGCCACTGAGTCCCTGATGCCATGGCAATGACATCATAATGACCCCAGTGCAAGTGAAGTGATCCGGTGAACTAGAGCTTGCTGAAAGGTGTGGACGGGAGCTTGACAGAGGCTTGCGTCCATGATAAAAGGGAAGATTAAAGTGTTCGTTTGAATCTGTAAGTGTGGGCCCTCTTTGGTAAGGTTTACTTGTGCTCCTGGCTCTGATTTGAAGTCAAAATTAGGTAAGAAATCATGTATTTACTTATTCGTCCATGTTGACCATTCTATTCAACTGCAGGATTGATTCTTGAATAGAAACTCCGGCACTCAGGAACTCAGTGTGGAAGAGGAGGGCGTGCACTGTCTTGATGCCCCGTGTAGAGGGTAGGGTAACCTAGGCTGCTGCTGCTGGGAATTTTCTTCCCACTCTTTTCATTATCCTGAAGGGAGCTTTGGGCCTGCCTGGAGAGGCTAGTAGTGCCGAGAGTCAGATTGTACAGCCGGTCAGAAGAGTGGGCTATTGGCTCTTCAAAACACAGATTGCTGTCTCTCCCTCCCATCCCGCTGCCTGTCCGCAGTTTCTGATTCAGTAGGTCTGGGACAGGGTTTTATAATTTGAATTCTAAGTTCTCAGGTGACACTGACGTCCTTTAACCATACTTTGAGCAGCACTAGGTTAGATTTCTATGTATTTCTGCAGAAGGATGTTTTTAATACTGTGGCAAACGCGCCCTAAGTGTTATGGGTTCAATTGTGTCCTCCAAAGAGATAAGATGAAGTCCTAACTGCCAGTGCCTCACACCATGACCTATTTGGAAATAGGGTCTTTGAAGATGTAATTGTAATAGTTAAGATGAGGTTATACTGGAGTAGGCAAGGAAGCCAGGCAAGGAAGGACTCTCCTTGTCAGGTTTCAGAGTGCATGTGGCCCTGCTGACACCTTGATTTTGGACTTCCAACCTTCAGAGCTTTAAGATATTTTTCTGTTTTTTTTTTTTTTTTTTTGAGACAGAGTCTCACTCTGTTGCCCAGGCTAGAGTGAGTGCCGTGGCGTCAACCTAGCTCATAGCAACCTCAAACTCCTGGGCTCAAGCAATCCTCCTGCCTCAGCCTCCCGAGTAGCTGGGACTGCAGGCATGCGCCACCATGCTTGGCTAATTTTTTCTCTATATATTAGCTGGCTAATTAATTTCTCTCTATTTATAGTAGAGATGGGGTCTCACTCTTGCTCAGGCTGGTTTTGAACTCCTGACCTTGAGCAATCTGCCCGCCTCGGCCTCCCAGAGTGCTAGGATTATAGGCGTGAGCCACCGCGCCCAGCTTTTCTATTGTTTTAAGCCACCAGTTTGTGGTACGTTTTTTACAGTGGCCCTAGAAAACTAGTACACTAAGGTTACTCCCAGTGAGTCATGCCCTGTGCTGTCCACTCCTTCTGAGTGTGGGTACAACCTGAGACTTGCTTCTCACGTGGCTGGGGTGGTGGAATGTCACTCCTGTGACTATGTTATGTTGCATAAGACTTTTCCTGGAAGATAGGAAAGATAGATTCTTCTGCTGGACTTAAAGAAGCAAACTGCTGTGTGGTGGTAGAGAACTTCAGGTGGCCCTGGCACCTCAGGACAAATGTCATCCAACAGCCAGTAAGAAACTGGGACTCTCAATTATACAACCACAAGGAAATGCATGCTGCCACCACCTGAACGGGCTGAGGAGGAGATCTTCTCTTGCTGAGACTCCCATGTGAACATGGCTTGGTTGACACCTTGAGTGCAGTCTGGTGAGACCCTGAGCAGAGTTCCCAGCAAGGCCACTCCTGAACTTCAGAAACGTGGGAACTGTGAGAACATAAATATGTGTTATTCAAATCACTAAGTTTGTAGTAATAGATATGTTATTAAATAAAGTGTAAAGATAGATATATTTATTAACTTAAAAAGAAACACTAAGCAGCCAAGAAGTGGGTATAGAGTGATCCCTTTTTTTGTTTTCCAAAAAGAATGAAAGAAGGAAATACATCCAAGTTCTGTGGTTTGACATATTTGCATGAGCATAAAGGTACATAAGTGTATGTACCCAACAGTATGTGTGGAGAGGTGACTATTGTTTGCAATAGTAAACATTTAGAAACTAATAACAGTCAGTAGCAAAATTTATAAATAAATTATGGTCCATCTATTAAAAATTCAGGTAGATCTAGATGAAATAATGTAGAAAGAAATCCAGGATAGTCTTCAGGGAAAAAGTAAAGATGTAGATCATTAAGTGTGGCTCAATCCCATTAAAGAAATAAACCATACGCATACCTCCAGTGGGGTCCCTTTCCCCTTCCCCTTTAGAGTATAATTGCTCTAAATATCGCCTCTACACACACTGAGAACCACATCAGACAATGTTATAATTTTTGCTTCAGTTACCTAACATAGTATAGAAAATGTAAAAGGAAAAGGATAATCTATTATATCTACCTACGTTTGTACTCTGTTTTTATTTCTTCCTTCCTCATGCTTCAGATTTTTTTCCTTTATCATTTTTTCTATTTGAAGAACTTCTTCTAGCCATTTTCTTAGGGTAGGTCAGCTGCTGACAAATTCTCCTAGTTTTCTTTTTTCTGAAAGAAATGATTGGTTTCCCCCTAAAGTCCTCCTTCATTCTTGAAAGATATTTTCACTGGTATAAAATTGTGGTTTGAGAGTTCTTTTCTTCCAGCACTTGAAAAATGTGAGCCAATTCTTTCTGGTCCCCATGATTTCTGGTGCAAAATCCATTGTTATTATTAAATCATTGATTCTCTATAGATGATGTTTTGTTTCTCTCTAGCTGATTTCAAGTTTCTTTTTCTTTGTGTTTTATTTTCTGGTTTATGATGTGTCTTGCCATGCATTTTTTTGGGTGTATCATGTTTGAGGTTTGCTCAGCTTCTTGACTCTGGAGGTTTTGTGCCTTTCACTAAATTTGGGCAATTTTCAGTATTAATTCTTCAAATATTTTTTCAGCCTTACTCTTTTCTCCCCTTCTTCTGAAACATCAATGATACTAGTGTTAGCTCTTTTGTTATTATCCTACAGGTCCCCAAGACTCTGTTCATTTCTCTTCAGTCTATTTTCTCTCCGTCATTCAGATTGGGTAATTTCTATTTTTCTATCTTCAAATGTATTGATTCTTTTTTGTGCCATATTCATGCTGCTATTGAGCCCATGTAGTAAGTTTTAAATTTATTTTATTTTATTTTTCAGTTCTAAAATTACCAGTTGATTCTTCTTTTTTTTTTTTTTTTTTAAGATAGCTGTAGAAGATGAACGATTCTTCTTTATTCATCACCTGTGTGACCCACACAGATTATTTAAGCTCTCTAGACTTTAGTTTCCTGATAATTATAGTTAGTACTTATCCAAGAAGTTGGCTGTGAGAGCTCAAGGATATAAAGCTTAGTGTGTAGCAAAAAGTGAACATTTTGTAAATATTGGCTCTCTTTTAAAAATTATTTTTCTACAAATAAATTAATGTCAAATATTTCTGGCTTTCTGGTGTGTTTGGTTTTTATTGTATGGGGGTCAGTCCACCTTACAGGCCCACTGATACTGATAATGAAAGTCAGTGGGAAGATAGATTCTCATTTCACTAGGGAAAATTCTATACATCAGTGGAATTTGTTCACTCAGTCTTAACTTAAAAAAAAGTATTGGGTACATTAGGAACTTTAGCCTAACATCTTAATCTAACATTTTGATATTTAATGATTTGTTCTAAATATATTTCATGTATTAGACATACTTATATAAATAAATATACATCATCTATACTGTATAAATATGTAAGTGGATGTGGGTATATATGTATATACACATACATGTAGTTGATTCTCATCATTCACAGCAGTTATGTTCTATAGTCTCTGTGAACATTGATTTAGAAACTACTGAATCATTGTTCCTAGGAGAAGTACAGGATTAGATTCCTACAAGCTTCTAGTCACAATGTTTTCATCAGCTGATCAACATATAACCTTGTTTTATGTACATTTCTGTTTAAAGATACCTTATTTAATATATATTGCTGATTCATTAACATTGACAAATGTATAACTCATGCCTGAACAAAAGTTATATAACACATGAGTTTTCTCTTCAAGGCATATCACAGCCTCTTATACTTGGGAACAGTAGACAGTACCTCAACACTATATTTGAGGTTATTTTAAACAACAAAATCATCAACAAAAGGCACAAAACTGTGAAAAACACAGCACTAAAGATAACATGAAAAGGATACTTGTTTACAGTATGAGAAATGAAACAGGTGGCAGAATGACACTTTGACCTCAGTTGGGAATATAAGTGTCACACGACTCAAATTTTCTCTGTCCTGTGCATGTCTGTGAGTGACCACAAAAGCACAGTGAGTACTGATTTTGGGGTTACAAGTAAATTTTAGCAAGTAGTCATATTTGCAAATATGGAATTCATGGATAATGATGATCAGCTGTATACACACACATAAACACACATTTCCTTAATGGTGGAAATTCCAGGTAGACAAAACAGATTTTTGTCTTATTTGGAAGTACAATATGGTGCTATATTGGGGAGAAAATTTAGATTTTTGTAAGGCATATTAATTTTACAAACCACATTTTATCATGATGTATTTTTTTAATATATTATTTGACTCAAGTTGCTAAAATATTAAGTATTTTTGTGTCTGTATTCATGAGAGAAGTTGGTCTATAGTTTTCTTTTTGTGTGTGTGATGTCTTTGGTTTGGGGGCCAAAGTAATACTAAGTTAATGAGGTGATTTGGGGCATATTATCTTCCTTTTTATTTTCTGAAAAAATATGTAGGAATTGTATCATTTTTTACTAAAATGTTTAATAGGCTTTATCAGTAAAGCCATTTTAGCCTGGATTTTTCTTTTGTGAAGTCATTTAATTACAAATTGAGTTTCTTTAAGGGATATAGGGCTACCTAAATTTTCTATTTCTTTTTGTGTCAGTTTGGCAAATTGTATTCTTTAAAGAATTTGCCCATTTCATTTATATTGTTGAATTTATTGACATAACATTGTGCATAGTATACTTTCGCTATTTAATATCGACATAATTTGTAGTGATATCTTTTCTTATATTATTTATATTTGTAATTTGTGTTTTTCTCCTTTTTTCTTGATTAGTCTTGCTAGAGTTTGTCAGTTTTATTAATCTTTCCAAATAGCTAACTTCTGCTTTGTTGGTATTCAGTTTCATTGATTTCTTCTATTTTGATTTGTTTTTTATTTTGCTCTGATTAATTCTTTTTCTAGTGCTTTAAATGGGTAACAGATCAGTGATTTTATGTTTTTTCAAAAACTCTAGGCATTTTAAAACTACAAAATTCCCCTAAAGAGCTGTGCTAGCTGCATTGTCAAAATTTTGACATGTATTTATGTTATCATTCAGTTCAAAATACTTTCTAATTTCTTTGTGATTTATTCATTGCATTGAGTTATTTAGGAGTGGATAGTTTAATTTCCAAACAATTGGAGGTATTTTCTAGATATTTTATTATTACTATTGATTTCTAATTTCATACCGTAGTGGCTAGAGAATATACTCTGTATGATTTAAGTCTTTGTATTGTGGCCCAGCATATCATCTATCTTGGTGAAGGTTGCTTTTACACTGGAGAAGAATGTCTACTCTGTTTTTGGTGAGTGTAGTGTCTCATAAATGTCAATGACACAAAGTTGATTGGTAGTGTTATTCAAATTTTCCATATTCTGACTGATTTTTTCCTACTTGTTTTACCAGTTATTGAGAGAGGGATGTCAACATCTCCAACTATGATTTTGATGGTGTCTATATTTCTGTTGTTCTCTCAATTTTTGCTTTATGCATTTGTGACCTGTGATATTGTGAATTATATATTTGGTCTTCATCCTGTTTCCTGACATATAGTCCTATAATCCTTGGAATCTCCTGAGTGATGAGTGGTTTTGTATGCTAATGAGATGACTGATGGCTGGAGGCCCCTAGATAGCTTCAGGATGGGACTGGTCACTATAAAGACCAAGGCAGGATTAGAGGGTGGGACTTTCAGCACCATCCACCCTCAACCTCCAGGGAGGGGAGAGGGGCTGAAGGTTAAGTTGATCATTATTGGCCAGTGATATATTTTGACCTATTTACTCTTACTCATTCCTTTCTTATAGAACCATAAGTCTTAGATTATATATATGTGTGTGTGTGTATGTATATATACACACACATCTGAGATTCTGAGGTTTTATATATATACACACACACACATATAATCTATACCATGCCTCTATTTTGTCAAAGAGAATGTTTATTTTTAAACCTTAAGCTTTCTGGTGTATCATAAATGACAATTTCCTGTTTTGATTTAACCAGTGAGATAAAATCAAGTTGCTTCCCCAAATATTTCCTTTTTTTTTTTCAAAAGCTTATCCTTAAAAATATATATTTTAATATACAATATATAAAATATATATAATTTGTTATATTATTGCTGCTACAAATTACCTGAAAACATAGTGGTATACAACCATGAAGTTTCATTTTTCTCATGATTTTGTATGTTAGGAATTAGGTAAGAAAGTCACACTTTTGGGTCTCTCATGTGGTTTTGCTCAGATGTCAGCTGGGTCTGCAGTCATCTGAAGGTTCTGTTGGACTGAGCACCTGCAATGACTCACTCACATGGCTGGGAGTTGATGCTGGCTGTTTACTGGGAGCTCAGCTGAAGCACTTATATGCAGCTTGTCCATCAGAGTGGTTTCAGGATAGTTCGACTTTTTACATGGTGGTGGTTTCCAAAATTCCCAAGAGAACTAGGCAGAAGCTTCTCAGACTTTTGAAGGGCTTTTCAGAACTATCCTTGGTAGTCATGTGGCATCATGTCTGTTGTGTTCTATTGTTTGTAGCAGTCACAGCCTGATTCAAGGGGAGGTGACATAGATCCCATCTTTTCATGGGATGAGTGCCCAAGAACTTGTGGGAAATATTTTTATACTGCCTTATGGTTACTGAAATATACTTTACATATAATTCAATACATAGATCTTAAGTGTTGAGTTCAATGAATTTTGACAGTTGTTCAAACCCATGCATCTACCTCCTGGTGTAAGGTATACAACATTTTTTCACGCTATAAAGTCCTCTCGTGTCCCATTCAAGTCAATCTTCATACATAGTTTTTCCTGTTCTGTGAAGTCACATAAATGGAATTATATGCTGTGTGTGTGTGTGTGTGTGTGTGTGTGTTTGTGTGTGTTTGGCTTCTTTCACTCAACATGAGGCTCTCAGATTCATCTATATTGTTGCATGTATCAGTTGTTTGTTCTTTTTTATTGTTGAGTTGTATTTCATTGTATGAATATACCATAATTTGTTTATTCTTCATCTATTGTTTGACATTTGAATTATTTCCAGTGAGTGGCTATTATAAATGAGGATGAGATGAACATTCTTGTATAAATCTTGAAATGTTATTAGAGTTTTCTGGGAGTAATATTTTGTTATTATTCATATACATAGTGTTTCCAAATTGTTTTTATGCTCAAAGATCGTTGATATTATTTAATTCTCTAGATGATAAAGATTGGCTATCATAAACTGTTTAAGATTAAAGAACATACACATACAGTTTATAGGATCTACTAGAAAGAATGGAATGGTGCCTTCTCGAGAAGACCACACATCTACATCATTTATCATTTCAATTATATAGATGCCAGGTGTCTAAGATAAAAAAAGAAAAAACAGAAATTTCCCCTCAAAGCCAACTTCTCCTCTCCAACTGTCTTTGAACCTGATCCTCAGAAGTTAAAAGAAAATAGAGTGGGTTCTATTTCTTTCTGCATGTGTGTAAGAAGATAGTGTTGTTGGTAAGTGGAACTTCATTATTGATTACCAACTACAAGTCAGTAATATGAACACTTATATGTCCTTTCCAGGTGACTCCAGCCCCAAGATATTGCTACTGTTGCCAAAGAGGAAGTGAAGGTCATTGTGTCTGTCAGAAAGTAGGTGTCCCTTCTATAGAAGGCATAATAGGTTTAGGATTCTTTAAAAAAAGGCACAGCTAGTAGTCATCTGCCCTTTGGCTGTAGGGGAATTATCTCTATCCCAGTTAGGAATACGGGTCTGAAATATACCTAAATGCACAAACTCCAAACCTTTGCAGGCTTAGAATGGAATCTTTCGTAAGAAAAAGCTAGACCCCTTGGAATGGACATGAGTAATTTGTTAGAATAGGTTATTGGGGGTATCATGCAGGTAACAAAATGTTCAGTAAGAAGATTATTAAAGTAATTAGATTTGCCCCATGGATTCTGCCTAGTGTTCTTGAATGTAAAACAAGATTAATTTGAATATGTAGGGAAGAAAAGAAACTTGGGATTGATAAGTGGCTGACTTTTTTTTTTTTTAAAGACTGATGGTGTCATTTACAAATTTAAAATCTGTATCTGCCACACACAGAAGAATCTCTAGTGTGGCACTAGATTAATGGGGGTAGCTTGGGAAACTAGGTCAAAATAAACTGACAGAAATTACAGAACATACATGATAATGATAATAAACAAGACATTTATTGTTCTTATTCATTTAGGGGAAAGGAGAAAAGTCAATTTGCTTACTCAGTGATGGTCTTTCTGAAAGATTCTCCATTCATTCCATAGAGTCAGACAGTTTGCTTGGTCTCAAGAGGATTTTGTACCTTTGATTCATAAAGAGAACTTCCTTTGGAGAGAACAGTCAAAGGGTGAGCCTTTGTGAGCAGCTTCGCTGGTGCACAGCCAGACTCCCTCTCTGAGTAAAGCTTTTCCCACACTGGCCACACAGATATGGCGTCTCTCCTGTGTGGATTTTGCCATGTAGAATACAATTCCCCCTAGTGTGGAAACTCTTCCTGCACTGGGTACAGGCATAGGGCTTCAGGCCTGTGTGGACTCTGATGTGAACAATTAAGCTTCCTTTCTGACTGAAGGCTTTTCCACACTGATCACATCTATAGGGCTTCTCACCACTGTGAACTCTTCTGTGAACAGCAAGGTTACTTTGATTCCTGAAGCTCCTCTGACAAATAGCACACTCATAGGGTTTCTGTCCAGTGTGGAGTCTCTCATGGACGGCTAGACTACCTCGCTGACTGAAGCTTTTCCCACACTCCTTGCACTGATAGGGCTTCTCTCCTGTGTGTATTCGCTGATGTGTAACAAGATTACCTTTGGCCCTGAAGCTTTTCCCACAGTGAGTACACTCAAAAGGTTTTTGACCAGTGTGGATTCTCTCATGTAATGTTAGACTACCTTTTTGCCGGAAGGATTTTCCACACTCCTGGCACTCATAGACCTTTTGTCTCACTCCAGGTGGATCTTCCTGCAGTGTCTTAGCATCTGGGGATTTTTGTTCCAGCTTCTCTCTTCTGAAAGAATTCTGGATATCCCAGCTTGAGGATCCTGTGGCCTCAGAATGATCATATTTGTGGTGAGCTTCGGTCATCACATCTGGTAAAATGAGAGGGGAGTCATGTAAGATGCACCAATATGTTGAGTGAGAAGAATAGAGAAAAAAGAAACATAATACTTTCAGTGCTTATTATGTGCCAGGCATTATAATATGTACCATGCATGGATAATTTAATCCTAAAAACAATCCCATGAGATTGCTACAGATAATGAGAACAAAGGGAGGCTGTTAAAGATCACACAGCTAGGTAGGTTAGATTTGGGATTCAAACTCAGGAATGTTCCAGTGCAGTATACTGCCTCTAAGTTTTGTTTTCTTCCTTTTAAAGACAAGAGTCTTGCTCTGTCACCCAAGCTGGAGTTCAATGGCACCTAAGCTGTAGCTCATGATAGCGTTGAACTTTGGGCTCAAGCAATCCTCCCATCTCAGCCTTCTGAGTAGCTAGGACTATAGGTGCACACCACCACGCCTTGCTAATTTTTCTAATTTTTTGTAGAGATGGGGTCTCACTAGGTTACCCAGGCTGGTCTCGAACTTGTGGCTTCAAGTAATCCTCCCACCTTGACCTCCAAAGTGCTGGGATTATAGGTGTGAGCCATCATCCCCGGCCTCTAAATTTAATTTAATTAAGCCTCACAAATAATCTTGTGAAGTAGACATGATTATTTATTTATTTATTTTTTGAGACAGAGTCTCGCTTTGTTGCCTAGGCTAGAGCGAGTGCCATGGCGTCAGCCTAGCTCACAGCAACCTCAAGCTCCTGGGCTCAAGCGGTCCTTCTGCCTTAGCCTCCTGAATAGCTGGGACGACAGGCATGCGCCACCATGCCTGGCTGATTTTTTCTATATATATTAGTTGGCCAATTAATTTATTTCTATTTATAGTAGAGATGGGGTCTCACTCTTGCTCAGGCTGGTTTCGAACTCCTGACCTCGAGCAATCTGCCCACCTCAGCCTCCAAGAGTGCTAGGATTACAGGCGTGAGCCACCGCACCCGGCCATGATTATCTCTTTCACAGGTTAAAAAGTAGCCTCAGAAAATTAAGAAGACGATATAGGATCACATACAGCCCCACACCCAAGTTTTATCTGACTCCAAAACAGCTGTGGATCCAGGCTGTGTAGGGCTCAAAGCTTTACAACTTTAGAGGCAACCCTTTAAGAAAATGTATAAAATTAGGTACAGGTCCTTGAAGAGACCAGTGCAAGTGAGGGATCCTGAAGTTTAAGTTGCATTAGCTTCCTAAGAAATCCACCTCTGTCTAGTCTGCTCTCTTGACAGTGGGGTGAGCTCCATGACCTCAGAAAATATGTAGCAGAATCCTTGGTACTTTTTATCTACCATCGCTAATTCCATGCAACCCTACAAGATACAGTTTACTGTCCCATTTTACAGATGAAGAGCCTAGAGCTTAAGGAAGTTAACTTGTCTGATATCACAGATATAGTCAGGATAATTATAGAATCTGATTCAAGGAATTTCTCCCTTTAAAATCAATGCTACTTTCAGTCTACTAAGCTATGGTTGAACTGAAATCAATTTTGGTTTGAAAGTTATTGTCAAACACTTCCTATGCAGATATTGACTATTTTCCAATACTGCCTCTGAGCCTCCTAGTATACTTTAATAAATATGGGACCATTCATGACAGTTTTCTTGGTGTCATCCTAGGGGAATTTTCTCCCTGTTCCATTGCCTTATATATATTCAGTGACAGTGCTAAGATTTAAGCTGTTCATTCATTCTCTCAGAAACTACCTCAAGACTATCTCCCTATCAAGATTGTTCTCTTGCTCTGTTGTTCCTATTATATCTAACTCCAGCTTGTAGGCTTTTCCTGTAACCTCCAGGCACAGTAAGCTCCATCAAAAGAAGGTCTCCCCTGCTTCCTCAGACTGCCGACCAGTGACGTGGACAGGAACACTGAGTATCCATGAGCTGAGGGCATCCCAGCCATCAACCGACTCACTCACTGAAGAATGCTACATTCTGGGCGTATCTTCCGTGACAGTCCAGCAGGGTAGCTGTTGGGAATCCAAACATGTCCACTCCTGCTGTATGACTTCAGTTATCCCCTCTTCATGTGATTCTTCCATGAGCTGTTCCTGAGCACCTGAGGGGCAAATCAAATAAAAACAAACAGGAAAGGGCAGGAGAATTGGTAAGGGGGAAGGATAATGTTAACAGGAGCTCCAGTTTGGGGTACAAGTGAATAAAGGAAATCTGGATTGCCTGATGTAATGTCAGTCACCTGCAATGTCACTGCAACATGGGCCCAAAGGTGCCAGGGCCACACACAAATGAGTCGAGGAGGAAAAAGGAGGTGAGAAAGCAGAGAACACATAAACGCCTATCCTCTTCCTGCCAGGCCCAAGGTAATGGTCACTCCTGTTTGTACTTTGGTCTTGATATGTGATTGGGATCTTCCACTTTCTTCACTCACCTAACCACCTACTATTTTATCCTCCCAGCCCGAGGAATTCAGAATCTAAAACACCAGCACTGTAGCCTTCATGATTGGTTCCATGTTGGAAATAGTTCCAGCTTTCCTCTTCAGTATCCCCATAGGTTAAGGATAAAACAACGGACTTCCTATGTTACTTTTAACAATTCTTAGGAGGCTCCAGACCCAGAACCACCCCCTCTCCTACTCTTGAAGATATGAGAGTACCAGTTCTGAAGAAGTGCAAACACTTGTCAATTCTTGGAAAAGGTAAACCTACTCTGGACTCTAAAACCAAGCCCAAGGCACTACAACTTGGTTAAGTAACTTGCCTAAAGTCCCATAATCTACTGAGTCAAGGGTGGAGCAAAGGTTCAAATCTAAGACTTCCTGGATCAAAGCCTATGCTTTCACTCTAGAAAATTCTCTAGTTCTTCATCATTAAAGAGTTGGTGAGGATTCTTATAAAATGGAACAGAAGGTAACAGAATTTGAGCAGACTGAATTACTCTTCCAGGTGCTAGGAAGCCTCTTGTATGTCCACATTATCTTTTTCTGCTATTTTTGAATATTCCTTCTTCAGACCATAATTACTGAATTCTTATACTTTTTTTTTTGATGTAGTGATTCAATGCATAATCTTCATTTCCGTCTGGTGTGTCCTATCAAAATGCTGGCCTCCTGATTTAATAAGATAGTAGTATGATGCTACATTTCTTTGTTTTGTTAACCTAAATACCTGGTTCTTCTTGACAACTACGCATTCTGCTACATGTTGTGATGACCAGAAGAGCTATTCTGCACTTTCATTTGGAGGACTCCCACTTGGAACACAAGCTACAAAGGAATTCCCTATCAGAGTGTCAGCACTTCACTTGGAAGTTTAAGGTATTCCTGCTCAACAACAGCATATCCACTAAGAATCAGTGGTGAGTACATGGTACCTACTACCCAAGGTTGGAGTGTTGCTGGGCATTCCAGAAAATAGAATTTGGTCAGAACAACTGGGTAGAATTTACAGCTTTGCCTCTTCCCCTGCTGTGAGGTCTTCAACAAATAACAACTGAGCTGTGTCTCCAGTACTTCCTTGATTAATAAAGAGAAGGTGTCATTTTTTTCCTCCCTAGATCACAGCTCTGAGGAATCAATTTCCTGAAGATTTTGGAGAAAGTGTCTTTATGATAGAAAATAATCATTTTACCTTTTAGAAAGGCTATTATATCCTTTGTAAAAAGCTAAGAATTAGGCCTGGAGAGACCTGGATTTTTGCAGTGGCTCCCCCAGTATATGACCTTGGGCAAGTAACTGAACACCCTGACTCAGTTTCCTCGCTTATTTAAGTTAATATCACTGTCTTACTGGGTATCTCCCGGGAGCATAATAGAACCAAATGTGTAGGGTCTCTGACACGACCTACATACTTAAGGTGTAAACTCCAGAGTCCTCAGAAGAGGACTAGCGCAGGGTAAACTCCTCAGAAGAGGACTAGCACGGGGCAAACGTTGCCGTCTTGGGAACCTCTTGGGGGATAGTTTCAGGATTTCGGCTTCTGAGCAGGGGGATTTTCCCCAAACACCCCGCTCCAGTCCCTCCCATTCTCCACCCAGAGGGTCTGCCTCTTTTCACCTCCCAGGAGTGCTCGCTCTGTCTTCCCATCCCTCTCCTGAAACCCTCCCTGGGGCCGCGGGGCCACCTGCCCTGGCCCCCCAACCCCCAGTCTCCGGAGTCCCGGGCCTTCGCCTCGCTCTGCCCTGCGGGGGCGGCGCTCCGAGGGGCTCCGGCTTTCGCGCAGACCCTCCCGTTCCTCCTCAGGCCTGCGGGCCCTGCTTCCTGGACCTCAGTACCCCGCTCTCCGGCCCAGAGGACCCTTCTCTGAGGGCCGCCGACCCCTCCTCTCGCGGCCAGCCTCCCTCGGGGCCCAGGCCAGCCAGCCCTGCTTACTGCCCGGGGCCGCAAGCACAAAGCGGCACGCGGAGGACCCGGGGGCGGCGGCCAGATGGTGCAGTGCCGCCTCGCTCGGGCGCACTGACCCGGCCGGCGGTCTCACTCACCGCAGCGGCGCGTGCCCGCAGACAGACAAAGGCCGGCGCCGAGCCCGCAGCAGCACCGGCTCCAGGGGACCTGACTACAACTCCCAGGAGCCCCCCGCGCGAGCCCGCCCGCCGGTCCCGGGACCTCGGCGTCGCTGGCTCCCTGGAGCACTATGGGAAATGTAGTCCGGCGGCGCGCACAGCGCTCAGACGCCGCGAGGCCGGTCAGTGCGAGACCTCAGGCAGCCGTGTGTACTGGGAGCCCGGAGCAGCAAAGCACTGACTTGTCCGCGGACGCAGAGCCGGGCTGAGACATGCACGCTCGGGTTAGCAAGACGTGGAATGACAGCATGGTGTAGCAGGCCGCTAAGCCAGGAAATCAGGAATCCAGGGTTATTTATTGCGGGGCGTCATGGAAGGAAACGAAGTCTTGGGGAGAAATCAGTTCGTAAAATCTTGGGTGATTGGAGGTCATGTGTTGAGCCCCTCACTGCACGGAGAAAGACTAAGTGTTCTGTAATTAGGGCTCTGAAGCAGGGAACAAATATTTCAGACAGAGACTGTGGGAACAATTTGAACACCCTTCTGATCCATTTAATAAGAAGTTCCAGCAGAAATAATGGATGAGCGATCAGATTTCGTAATTGCCCTACATTTTCTTGTAGGCTCGACCATCGACTAGTCGAAGACTCTGGGTAGACTTCCTGCCTGCTGAGGAGCCAGGATGGGATCAGGTGACAGACAGCGACAGGAACCAGGTGGAGACGTCTGGGCAGGGCTAGGGTGCTATCTTAAAACTTCAGAGCAAAGGGAGGTGTGAGTGAATGCAGAAAATATTCTGCATGGGCCTATGGATTACGGAGAGAACATAGTATTTCCTAGGATAACAAATTAAATTATTCTTTTTTTTGCTGAAGATGTGGCTGAAGCATTGAGAAACTGTAAGTCCAGAAAGTCACTGGGCACATGGGACAAGAGCCCTCTTTCAAGAGCTCTGTGAAGAGCCACAAGAACACAGGCAGTCAAGTCCTTGGCCCTGTTGTGTGATTATGGGAGAAGATGTGGTTGCTTTTGAACACCCACCAGATAAAGGCTCTTTCAAATGCACCTTTATAGGACCTGGGCCTCATCCTGGAGCTGTCTTGCCTGGTGTAGGTTCTCCCCGGATTCCTGCTTCTACAGCTCCCGCTCAGTGGGCTTGTTCCTCCTCACGAGTGAAACTCTTCATAAGGAACATTTCCTCTTGCTGTGTCCTCGTTCTCTGCCTAACAGCCACACATCTGTTACAAAACAAAACAGAACAAAAGATTTAATATCATAAAATATACAAAAGTGTCATGTAAGTAATAAGTTGATTCCTAAGCGTTATTGCTATTACTAATAATACATAGTCTGTTAGTTTCAATATACGTGTGTCAAGCCCATTTTAAGTGTTGAGTGCTGTGCTGAGTGTTGGTTCATAAATGTGAACAAGACATGCTCACTCACAGTCTAGTGGAGAAGGCAAACACGCCATCTTCCTCAGACTGGGCTCAGCAGTGATGGATTGCACGGCCGAGTTGAGAGGGTGCGGTGCAATCTGCCCTGAAGCTCCCCACCCCCACAGCCCCTCAGTACTGCTGCAGAGCTCCCCACGGTGCTCACAAGAGAACGGGGGCACCAGGAGGTGGGCACAGTCACTTCTCGCTCTCACTCTACTTCCAAGGTGACTATGCCCTGCTCTCTCTCACTCTACTTGAAGAGCAGCCAGACACTTTTATTTTTATTTTTTATTTTTCAAAGCACAGGCAGCACACAGCAAAGGCCAGGGCTCTGAGCGGAGGAGGCTGTGCCCCCATGCCTGCCTCCAGGACCAGGGGTCATTTCACCTGCGGATAAACAGAACCATGTGCCTTGAAGTCTCTCCAGGATGTGTGGGTTCTGTCGAGATTAGGACCAGCTGTGGACACTGGGAGAAGCTTCTGATCCTGCCATGGAAGTAGATTCTGAAACTTTGGTGGGAAAAGGCGGTATGAAGGGGGACTGTAGTCACGTTTCTCAGATCAATCTGCGTAAATTCCCTTAAGGGTCTCACGAAAGCAGACACGTTGAATGACGAAAGTGGGGGAAAAAGTGGTTACGATTGGGGTTGTTGAGCGGCAGGTGAGACCCAACTCTCCCTGGACAGACACTTACCAGTCTTTGCCCAGGTCCTAAATGGGCCCAGTCCTCACTTACCACCTACCTCTTAAAGCAAATGGTCAACAGGAAGGAGAGTGTGGGGTGAGGGCAAAAGGGAAATCTTTATCAGCTGTGTAGATTTGAAAAATTGCTAAAGAACTATTTTCCCTCTTCCCAGGCATTTCAGAACTTTGGGGAAAGGACAGATAATTCAATAAATGGTGTCAGGACAAAAGGCCAGACATTTGGAGTCGGGAGGTTAAATGTTTACTCACTTGTGTGCCAAGAGAATTTCCACATGGATTAGATGTAAAATGTAAAATACAGACCCATAAAAGGCCCAGAAGAACATATGGATTAATATTTTTATAATCTTGGCATAGCAAAGGCTTTTCTAACCATGGTAACAAAAGCAGAAACAATAAAGAAAAAAAATTAAAATCCAGCACTTCTGTGTGGCCAAAACCCCACTAAATGAAGTTAACACAGGACCAGCTGGGAAAATATTAGCAACTAACTTATTTAAAGACAACATATAGATCATTGAGAAAAAGACATTTTGACAGGAATATGGCAAAGGACACCAACTTGCATACACACAAAAAAAAATTGAAGAAAGATACTCAGATGCAGTATTCATTTTTTTTAAAATGCCAATTGAAACAAAGAAAATTTCCCCCCTACCTACTGAATGGCCAGATTGCAAAGGGGACAGGGGAAATGGACATCTGCGTCCCTGTGTACATCGAGACAACCATTCTGATTAGACACTGGCAATATGTATCTAAAGTCCTAAAAATGTACATATTATTAATACTTCTAGAGTTTTTTCCTCAGGAAAATCCCCAGATTATTATATACTAAGCGTGGAATGGAAGCTGTGGGGTCCAGGTCTCTGAAGTGGGCTATTGACTCTCAGTTCCCGTGAAGGCAGCGGCTGACCTGAAGCTTCCGCGAGACCGAGAAGCTCAGAGCAAACTCATGCCTTCACCCGCTGCCGTAGTTCTGGACAGGGTGCAGCCAGGTGACCTCACCACAGGGACCCCTGAGAAACTGGCCGTTACATCTCAGAGCGCATGCGCACAAACCCGATGGTACAGCCACCGAGGCCACACGCCCACGCAGACGAGACTGTGCTGAATAGCACAGCCCAGGCAGTTGTGACGGTGGGCATTTGTGTATCTAAACAGAAAAGGTACAGTGAAAATAGGACACTATAATTTTGTGGGACCACTGTCGTATGTGCAGTCCATCATTGAAACAGCGTTACACGATGCGTGACTGTATTCGGGTTCAGGATGCTCAGAATTTGGCCTTCATGAGCTTAGTGTAAATGTTATTGCTTTTGTCTCCTCAAAACTCCCACAACTGTTACATCAAAATCATCCTCACGGAAGCTGTTTGTGCACGCATCAGACGGTTTTATTCTCGCTATTGCTGCCATTTGGCTAGCTGTGCCCTTCTTTAGCCTCTTGGTGGAGTCACTTACCACCCAGAAGGTGTGTGTGTCTGGGGGAAGTTTGCAGTGGGACGGATAACCTGTACCTGGTACGTGTTTCCGACACTAAGGGCCCGGCCACCGCTTCCTTCTGAGGCTCTCATGCCCAGAGCTGATTATCCTGTTTGGTGTCACTTGGTGGGGCTGCATTAGTGTCCCTTTCAGATGTATTTATGATGCTGCATCACTCACAAAGATGAGGTGCCATTTGCTATGTGAGTGAGTGTTGTCCTCTCACGATGAAAGTTCTGAGGAAGTGTCAAGGGGGAGCACACAGTCCTGCATCTCCGTGTCCCATGTTGTACGAGGGTCTCCCACGTGGCCAGAGGGCAAAGGCCTGACTGCGGCTGATGGCGGGAGCCAGGAGGCGTCCCTCCTCAGATCACCTGCTGGATGCCACTTCCTCCTGCGCCCAAGTCTTGAGCTGTGGCCCAGGGGGCCCGAGTTCTCCCCTGGGGCCCACAGATGGGCTTCACGTGGTCTGTGAACTTATAAAATGGCAAAAGTGGCTATCTTAGCTCATGTTTGTTGCTACCCAAGGCTGGGTGATTTGTAAACAAAGGAGGTTATTTGCCGTGTAGTTCTATAGGCCGGATAAGAAGCACAGCACCAGCATCCCCTTGGCTTCTGGTAAGGGCCCAGGCTGCCTCCACTCATGGCAGAAGGTGAGGGGAGCGTGGCAGAGATCACATGGCGAGAAAGGAAGCGAGCGAACGAGAGAGAGAGAGAGAGAGAGAGAGAGAGAGAGAGAGAGAGAGAGAGAGAGAGAGAGAAGGGCCAGGCTCTTCTTAATGACCAGCTCTTGCAGAATGAACAGACTGAAAACTCACTCCTCCCGCCATTAATCTATTCATGAGGGGTCCTCACTCATAACCTTTCATTAGGACCCACCTGCAACACTGGGATCAAATTTCAACATGAGGCTTGGAGGAGACAAACATGCCAACCACAGCAGTGCACTTGGAGGCTCTTTAGGGTGGATGGTACATACTTTTCATCAAAGAGTTGGTTGGTCTCCAAAAAGATTAAAACAATTGTCTTAGAGAATCCTTGAATAAGCAGAGATATATCATTTTAAGCTTTCTTTTAACTTTTTATTTTGAAATGGTTTTAAACTTACAGAAAAGTTGCAAAAACAAGTGAGAGTTCACATCTATCTTTCACTCAGCTTCCCCTGATATGAACAATTCACAGAATTGTAACAACCAGGAAATTGACACTGGTGCCATACACACTAGTACCCAGTGAACTACTGACCCTGTGTACATTTCACCGGATACCCCAGTGTTCATTCTCTGTTTCAAGATCCAATCCAGGATTCCACATTGTGTATAGTTGTGTCTTCTTAATCTCTTCAAATCTATGGCATTTCCTTATTTTAAAGAAGAAGATAAAATCTGTTGGTAATGATGATGTTAAAATTCAAGACAAACAAATGGGGGGGCAACAAATAGGGGCAAACAAATGATCTGCCTCTCTTTCTTCCTTCTTGCCTTCTTACTCATTTTTTGTCCCAAGCAAAACTTTAAAATTAGTTTTATTTTTATTTGCTACCATTGAAGTAAAAAGTAATAATTTTTATTTTAAAATAAATAAAATATATTGTTGTTACTTTTAAAGGCTTTAAAGGCCTTAACTATTAAACATATTTCACATCAGTCAAATATATTTAATATAAATATTAATACATGACTATATAAAATATACAGTACATGACTAATATATATTTAATATAAAATATGTGACTGTAATAATCATATGACTGATTTTACAACTTCGCAGTAAAGAATTTAACAGGTCTCACTTTTGTCCTCAGCTTCTGGGAGGTGATCTCTAAGCTCTTGGAATATAATACCTCACAGGATTGTCTTCATTTGCCTGGGGGCCTTGGCTCACACTGGATAGTCTAACAATGTGATTTAGGGTGGGGCTGCCACACTGGGTAGTCTTAGGATGGGACCTGGACATTCCAGGTGGGAACAGTATATGTGGGGTGGGGGCTTTGGGACATGTGGTGTTAGGTGACCTCTGGAGACTGGAGACTGAGGTTGGCCACACAGAAGGCCAGTCTTCCCTCCATGGTGGAGCCCCAAGTCTGCTCTTGGAAACAGACGTGTATGCAGATACTATGTGTGTTATATTAACTTGGAAAGGATTTTGGTAGGCATCACTCTTCTCTCCACGGTTTAGAGAAGTTACCATGGAGCCCAATGGACATCAAGACTTGAGTGGCTTCTCCTGTTGGCTGTAACACTCCATGTGTATTGTCACACATCAATGCTGGGACAGTAATGCTGTGCTGGCTTGTGGGAAGAGGATAACAGGGACTGCATTTGGTGCTTTTCCTGGACTCTGTGTGCTGTTCCCGTGGCTGATTTTAATCTAGCCTTTCACTGAAAATAAACCATAGCCACACGTAGAACAGCGTTCAGTGAGTTCTATCTCTTTTTAGCAAATTATTAAACCTAAGAGTGGTTTTAGGAACCCTCCAAATTTGCAGCTGGTTTCACCAATGAGGGCAGTCTTGTGCACTGTTCCCGTAATTTGCAGTTGGACTTAACTCTTGCAATGAATTTGAAACCCATGAGTCTTTGCACTTGAAGATAAAAATCATTCTTCTCCCAAGACAAAAAAGGGATTGTTTCTAGTAAAGTGGCATTTTATATTTAGCACATGGATTTTGATGAAAGTTTCTTTATATTTCAATGTTTCCTATATAAGAACACAACAGAACAAAGCTGGTCAGTTCAAGACCTGAAGTTATCTCACCTGCATTGAGGGTTTATAACGACCATTAGCTTTCTTCTAAACTACAATGGAGATTAAGCCCAACACAGAACCACTGTCTTGAAAGATCCCAACCATGATCTGTCACACATGCACCTCTGTCTAGAGTCCAGAGCTCTTAAAAAGGTCTGAAATGTTTTGCCAAAATCTAAGTTCTTCAGGACTAAAAAACCAGCTTGATTGACTTGTTTTGTTTTAGAAAATTGTCTTTTAGTTTTAAGCACAATTATGTAATTCTAGCAGATGGGGTGGTGGTGTAGTTTGGCAACAGGGGTATCTTTCCAGGGGCTCAATTACAATAGGTTTGCTTTGCATTGAGTGCGCTTTTTATTATGGGAACCAGACGTATCAAGTGTGGTGTATTTTCCTGGCAATTGAACTTGCCTTGATGGTTATTAAGTTTCTGAAAGCAGAAGTCCCAAGATTTACTTAAAAAGAGGAAAGATAAATTATAGGGTAAAGGCTAAACTGATGCTTTACATTATCAAAGACTGCTATTTTCAGAGCACTACAAAAATGGACTTTAACTGTGAAGATGGTTTATGCTATGGCATTTTTGGAACATATTTGTTGATTTTAAAAGTTTAAACATATAGGAAATATTTTAATGTGCATAAGTGAACACATCCTTTTTTTTTTGCTTTTATTTTCTCTATTCCTAAAATCCTTCCAACGGAAAGTTCTAATCGTGAAAAAGTACCGTAGTCTGTTAGCATTTCAACCGTTGGTAAACTTTTATTTAGGACTTTTCCAGCATTTGATTCTTAACTTACCAGTTTATTAACTAGAATGCCTTTAAAATAAAATTCACTGTACTAAGAGTTGAAATGAGTTGTTTTTAACTCACAAAATGAGCTGCCAAAAAGTATTTTCTTATATTTTGATGAATAACATTTTCAGAATGTTTATAAAAATTTAAAACATTTAATTGGATATAATTTTACATTTAAAAGTACTCGTTAATAAAATTAGAGACTTTTTTTCTGTAATCTTTCTACAAGCAAAGGAGAAGTTGCTATTCTAATTTTAGGACCCTGTTCTTGTTCACATAGCTGGAGGTCTTCTCATGGCATACAATTCTTTGTGCATAGCAGGCATCCGACAAACACTAAACCATAGTGAATACACAGAAGCTCCCAAGAATGGCCTTGGGAACAGTCCAAGTCTATTGCTCTTGGAAACAGACATGTGTATGTAGATACCATGTGTGTTATATGTAACTTGACCCTTTTTGGTAGGCACCGCTCTTCTCTCCATGGCTTAGAGAAGTTACATCTCGTGTCCAGGATCTCATGGCTAGTGTGTCTGGGATTCTACCCAGGTCTGAGGCAAGGCTGGCTCCTTCCAATTCTCCAGGTTTTCCTGATGGGATATGCATTGAACAGTAACAGGTGCACCTGGGGAAAAAAAATAAAGAAAAAAGAAAAAACCCAGAAGGGCTTTACCAAATAGGAACAGAGGCACTGACATCAATGTTAACATTAAAAAAGCATGGTTTTGTCAACAGATATTGGCAAGATATATGTGAACAGCATTTAACAAAAATTATGATCAACATTAAGGATAATATTTTTGAAGCTTTATGAATTTTGTTACTTTTTGACATAAAGACATAATATTTAGAGTTAAGAAAAATTTGACCAAATACACTAGTTAGGTAATTTGATTCACCATTATTAGTTTACATTAGTCAAATTGGCAAAGGTAGGTATAGATTACAAAGCAATAAAATAGAATTAATTGATAGATTCTGAGCTTTGGAGATTTTTCAGTATCTGAAATTACTACAAAATATTATAATTTATTATGAGATAAGGAAAACCAATATATTATTAACCACTTCGGTACGGCGCTCACCGGCCACACAACCTTGCCCACAGCCGGCACTCACAGTCCGCACAATAGTCTGTGCTGTGCATTGACGACGGATCCGTTTTGCTCTTGTGTGATGAGGAAAGCTTGAAAGCACTGAAAGCTTGTTTTATTTTACAGGCAGCTTTACTTGTAAATCCGAATAGGTAACATGTACATATATGTTTTTATTATATTATTTTTAAATGCTCAAAATTTTATTTTGATAAATGAAAAATTAGAAAAGTCAATTTTTGTTATTCACGCTAAAGTGGCTGTGCGCCTTCATATCACGGCTGTCGGCTAAAGTCGCTGTGCACGTTCATCTGTGGCTAGCGACTATAGCTGACGCTCGTACCGGAAGTGGTTAAAAAACTTTACAGCCCTTTATATAATGTAGTAAAACTAGTAGCAATTAATGTTTCAATAAGAATTAACAAAATTGTGCCATTTAAAATCTGCTCAGTTCTCTCCCAAATAATAATTATCTAAAGTGGGAAGCTAAAGAAGATAGCAACATACCATTTATTAAAGGACAACACTACATATAAAATTCTGTACTTTTCAAAGTAATACATGAGAAAAAATTCAGTGTTTTAATCATCAATAAAGAAAAAGAAACAAAATAACAAAAATTCAATTTGCATTTCTTGGGAAGGGGGAATTCCAAGAAATATAATCCAAAAAATAATATTAATAAAAGAAGAAATAAATTAGAAAATATCAAAATGGAAAATTATAAACCTCAAAAAAGACAACCCACTAAAAATCTGATCAAGAAAAAAGATAAATATGTACAAACCATGTTATAATTAAAAAGGAGAAAAGCCAAGGTATGTATTTTTTGTAATATTATAAGCAAATATGATTAATTGTTAACAAGTACTTTTGGAAAATTTGATAGATATTTTGGTGTCCTTGGTCTCAGTTGTGACCACTAGAGGGTGTGGTAGTTTAAAAAATTTATTTTTCCACCCTTTCCCTCTTTGGAGAAGTCCTGGATGAGGCAGGGCTGTTCATTTTAGCGACAGGCCTGGGAGAGCAAGACTGGAGGCTGAAATGCTAGTTCAGACAGGCTCAAGAAGATGCTGGCTTGCCCACCCTCCACTGGAGGGAACATCAAAATGAGTATTGCAGGGTTCTGGAGGAAAAAGAAAAAGACCCGGACTTTATAGCATGAATTGATAATACGGTATGGTTTTCAGGAAAATGAAAAGTGGATTTCTGACCAGAAGAAGATGCTAGCCCATACTGCTGTCAGCATTCAGCCTAGGAGGTCTGCAGAGGGAGTTGCTTCTCTTCTGTGACTTGAGAGTGCCTCTGAAACCCAGAGGGGAGTGGCAGAGCAGAGCCCACCGGCCAGATGTACCATCCATGCCCGGAAGGGCAAGCAGTCTTCCCAGAATAGCAATGCTAAGTTAGAAAAGAGGTTAGTACAAATCCACCCTAAGGATTTTTATCATTAAATAGCTTCCAAGATCCATCTTTGGCTTTGACATGGCGTAACATGTTACAAATATAAAAATCTCACAGCTGGCATAGATCGGTCATCACTCCAGGCTTTTGGCAGACCACCTTTGCCTGCATCATGGAGCTGTGAAGGTTAATTCTGGCAGCAATGTTTCACTTTGTGAAAAACAAAGCTTTCTGTGTAGGTAAGAATTTCATGGTACCCAGTAGAAGTCCCATTGTCAGTATATATTTTATGATCCTTGGGCCTTTCTATGCTGCATTAGCAATAATTATACATATTGCCCCTTCTGTGAACCCCCTTCATTATTGAGCAACGTGATACATATAACTGTGCTGAAGCCTATGCAACACAGTAAGACCTCATTTCTAAAAAATAAAATGAATAAAATAAATTGTATAGGGAAAGGAAAAGATCTAAAATTGCTAAAACAGTCTTTAAAAAGAGGAACAAAATTAGAGGACTCACCTAGTCTGATTTCAAGAGTTATTATTATTACACTAACTGAAATAAGCTGATCACAAAAGGACAAATACTGTAGGATTCCACTTATGCAGGGTACCTAAGGTAGTCAAAATCATAGAGACAGAAAGTAGAGCTGCCTTGTGCTGGGATGAGGGGGGAATGGGAAGGTATTGTTTAAGGGTACTGAGTTTCAGTTTGGCAAAATGAAAAACTTCTGGAGATGGATGGTGATGATGTTTGCACATAAATATGAATATATTTAATGCCACTTAACTACTAATACTAAAAATAGTTAACATGGTAAATTTTGTTATGTTTGTTATCTTACCACAATAATATTATAAAAGAAGAATAGATTAGAAAAAAACATTCTGCTTATCAAAAGCCACCAGTAAGAAAATGAAATGAAAATGCAAGCCACAGAACTGGGAGAAGATATTTACAATATCTATAGCTGACAAAAGATGTATATTTAGAATACATATAGAATAAATAATAAAAAGACAAGCAACTCAATTGAAAAGTGGCCAAATGACATGAAAAAGTAGAAAAGGTATTCAATGTCATTTATTTTTAAGGGGAATAAAATCACAATGACCTACTCACTAAAATGACTAAAATGAAAAAAGACCAACAAAAATGTAGGCAAGATGTGAAGCAACTGAAACTCTCATTTTTTTTTTTTTTATCTGAGACACAGTCTCGCTTTGTTTCCCAGGCTAGAGTGAGTGCCGTGGTGTCAAGCCTAGCTCACAGCAACCTCAAACTCCTGGGCTTAAGTGATCCTCCTGTCTTAGCCTCCCAAGTAGCTGGGACTACAGGTAGAAGCCACCGTGCCTGGCTAATTTTTTGTTTCTATATTCAGTTGACTGGCTAATTTTTTTTCTCTTTTTTAGTAGAGATGGGGTCTCACTCTTGCTCAGGCTGGTCTCAGACTCCTGACCTCACACGATCCTCCTGCCTGGGCCTCCCAGAGTTCATATGTTGTTGAAAGGAGTATAAAATGGTTTGAGAACTTTAGAGATCTGTTTGTTAGTTTCTTGTAAATTTCAAGATATATCCACCCTTTGACTCAGAAATTCCACTCCTAGGTATTTACCAGCAGAAATAAAAACAAATGTCTACAAAAAGACTTGCACAAGAATGTTCACTGCAGCCTAATTCATAATAACCATGAAGAGAAAGCAACACAAATTTCTATCAATAGGAGAACAGATTTTCAGATTGTGGTAGGTTAATACAATAGAATATTAGGTTGGAACAAAAAGAATGATCAACTCACTCACAACAATATGGATCAATCCCAGAAATATTATGTCGCATGAAAGATGCCAGACATAAATGAGTGATACAATATTGTCCCATTTATATGAAATTCAAGAAAAGAAAAATTAACCTATAGTGATAGAAATCAGAGTACAGTTTCTCTGGGATGGAAGAGATTGGCTGGAATGAGCCTGAAGAGACTATTGGGGCAACGGACATGCCCTATATCTTGTTTGAAGTGATTGTACAGGAGTGATATAATTATCAAAACTTATCAAAGTGAGCACTATGCATTTTATTGTAAATAAATTATAATATCTCCATTAAAAATTATCCCCAAAGAAGTTTTATCAGTGAAGGTAGATTAGGTTATGTTGCAGTAAAAAAACTAAAACCTTAGTGACTTAACTCAGAAAAGGTGTATTTCTCCTCTAGTCCATGCTGGTTACAGACATTCAGCAACCCAGGCTGGCAATACAGTCTCTATCTTGAGAGCTGCCGGTCACTATGGCAGAGATATCAGAAGGCTTTGGAAGATCTTATATTGGTAACTAAATGCACAGCTCAGAAGTGAAGTCACTTCTGCTCACAATTTGTTGGCCAGAACCAATTAAACCATCCAACTTATCCCGAAGTGTGGCAGAAAGCACTTTTCTACTATTGTACAGACATTCTGTGTTATGGACTGAGTCATGTCCCTTAAAAGTCTGAAGCCCTAACCCCTAATATGACTGTATTGGGACATAGGACCTTTAAATAGGTAATTAAGGTCAAATGAGGTCATAGAATGGGGCCCTGGTCCAACAGGACAGGTGTCCTCATAATAAGAAGAAGAGACACCAATTGTCTTAGTCTGTTTTTCCTGCCATAACCAAATACCACAAACTGGATAATTTATAAATAACAGAATTTATTTCTCACAGTTCTGGAGGCTGGGAAGTCCAAGACCAAGGCACCAGCAGGTTTTGAGTCTGGTGAGGGTCGCCTGCTTCCAAGATGGTGCCGTCCAGGTGTCCTCACACGGTGGAAGGGCAAAAAAGGGCTGAGCTAGTTCTCTTCAACCCTTTTATTTTTCATTTATTTTTTTAGAGACATGGTCTCTGCTGCCCAGGCTGGAGGGTAGTGGTGCAGTCACAGCTCAATGAAGCCTCCAACTGCTATCTCCAACCCTTTTATAAGGTTGCTGATGGTATTTACGAGTGCAGAGCCTGCAGGGCCTAATTGCCTCCTACAGGCTCCACATCTTAATACTGCTGTGTGGGGATTAAGCATCAGTGTGAATTGTGGAGGGGACACAAACACTTAATCCATAGCACAAGGAATGAGTGCTCATAGAGAAAAGGCCACGTGAGGACAACATGAAAAGGTGACCCTCTCCAAGTCAGGAGTAGAACCCTCCCGGGAACCAAACTGGCACCCTGATCTTGAACTTCTAGGCTCCAGAACTGTTGTTGAAGCCACAGCTAAGTCAGGTTGAGAACGGAAATGATAAAGTAAAAAGAACTAATAAACCAGAAATACCTAAGTAAGTCATTTCATGTTTTTAAGGGACAACTCATATCCCACATACACTCTGCAAAACAGGTAAATCCATGCAAAGATAAAAGCCTTCCTGATTCATTACTGAAGCTAGCAGAGCCATGATAGTAAAATCTGAAATGCTGTATTACACTTATACAGATGAGAAAAAACTTACCACAAACAAAAGCAACTATACCAAAACACCCACATTTAGTGTTTTTTGGGTGCCTACTATGCACAAAGAATTCTACGTTTCAGGCAAATCAACACTGAAGGGCCTACGGTGGAATTAGAAAGGAGCCAGGTGCACGTGGCCAGGGCGGACTGCGGGTGAGGGAGGACCGGGAGGGCGCAAGGCGCCGGCGCGGGGCGGAGGCAGCCCGGCCCCGCCCAGGGGTGCACGGTGCACATGCGCAGTCCGGCCCGCACATGCGCAGTCCGGCTCGCTGACCACCTTCCTGGTTTCTCTGCTGCCTTTGGATGAGGGGCCGCCTTCCTGTTGCTTCTCTCCTTTACCAAGCTGGAGGGGAAATCCGCCGGCTTGTGAGGCTGTGGTGGTTATCCTCAAACGAGATCGGCCTCATTTAAAATATATCTAAGAATGGCAATGAATACGCAAAGCTTTAGGTGCCCTTTATGGACCTGTAAGAATTTAATGATGTCTGTCTTCCCTCGGTCCACGTTCCCACCCCTTTCCTATTCTTTTATTTAGTCTGTGATCTTACGTGCTGGTTTAAAAGGACGTTGTCTTCTCTACCGTTACGCACCTGTGTGTGTGTGTGTGTGTGTGTGTGTGTGTGTGTGTGTGTGTGCTGCGTTCATTTCTCTGGTCCATCACATTTGTTAGTATTAGTGAGTTTTGGCGGGAGAGATATTCAGACCGTAGCAGCAGGTAACCGTCATTACCGGCAGAAGGGGAGCCCACGGGAGCCACAGTAAAGGGCTGGCCTCCTGCTTCCAAGCCAGGATGTGGTCTGACCCCAGGGGCCACACTCCTCACCACATGTCTCCTGCTTCCTAGTGGTTTTTGTGTGTGCTGATTATAACAACGTCACACTACTCTCGCTCTTGTTGCATGGCTTTAGCTGCTGCCTCTCCACTAGAAGTTTCTCAGAGGTACTCCTGCCCCATTAGAGGTTTTGGGTTCCCTCCATAAGCTGGTCCCAGTGACTTCCCAGGGCTCAGAGGCAAGTCATGCCGGACCCCCTCACAAGGGCTCCTCTGCTGATGTGTGGTGAACAGGACAGCCCTAGGTAACCCCAGGGACAACAAACCCTGTGTTGCCACAGGAGACCTGGTAAACTCTGGGCATAAGGTGCCTGCAGGCCGAAGTCAGCGCCAGGTACGCTGTGATTTCCAAGCACTGAGAACCATGCTAGTTAGAAGGCTGCCTCAAAAATGTTTTAACAGGGTGGAAATGTTGGCCAGGACAGAGTGGGCCCTGGAAGGACCAGGGCTCCTCTGGGCTTGAAGCTTCTGGCAGGGGGGTGCCAGCACACTCCGGAGCCCCTTCCCCACTGCAGGGGGCTTTTCCTTGCAAGATTGTGGAAGTGATTGGAGAGGCTTGATCGTTGTTTCACGGGCTAAGGTTTAACTGATTTTGCTCCCAACTAAATCATTGCAAACTGAAGGAATTCTCCTAAAATCAGCACCATAGATTACAATTGAGTTGAGATGGAATTTTCTTTCTTCTCTTCCCTTTGGACATCTGTGTCGCACTACACTTGAATAGGAAAAAAATGTAATTCTCCTTATTTTCTGTAATTTTGATCTAGTTTCTCTTTTATGCCTGATAGAGATCAATCAACCACTTCCTGGTTAATTCTGCTGAGTTAGTGATTGTTCAGCGATTTTAGGTTAAAACTCCGCTGCCCCTGCCTCATCGGGGTTGATTCTAACTTGGGGAGCTCAGGGCTCAACACATCGCTCACAGGGTGCTCTGGGGCTGGTGGTCCCTTCTAAGGCCTGGTCTCTGCAGGCCTCTGTGACCTGGCCTGTTTCCTGCATTTCCTGTATTTTCCTGTGTATTTTGTGTCATCAGGGGCCTTCCTCAGAGTGCTGGCAGGGCTCTGGGATGGCATCTGCGGGCCCTGGGCTCCTGGGACAGAGATGTGCTGAGATAGCAGCAGTGTCTCCACTCACCCAGGCCCCTTGGAGATTGTACCCATGGCTCCCCTGATGCAGTTTCCCATATTCCAGTTTCCTGACTGTGGAGATCCACCGGGTTGTCTAACGTCCAAGTCCCCTTGGCCCCTGGAGCTCAGGGATGCCCTCCACACCTCCCAGGTTGGGGAGGGGTGGGGCTGCTGTGGGTGTCCTGAGGCTGGGTACCACGGCTCCTCCTAGAGTCTTGCTGCCATCCCTCTGGCTGTCCTCCTGCCTCAGTCCTAGGCCAGACCTTCAGACTACAAGAAGGAGTCTGCTCTGTGTCCGCCCCTCAAGCCCACGTGCTTAGCCCAAGGAGTGAAGGTGGGGCAGGGCCTCAGCGCTGGGCTTGCTTCCGCCTTGCTCTCCCCACTCTTCCTGCCCCTGCCCAGCCTGGAGGGTGCAGACACTCAGAGATGGACACATGCAGGGACACACAGAGACACACAGAGATACATGCAGGGACACACAGACACATGCAGGGACACACAGAGAGACACACACAGACACATGCAGGGACACATAGACACATGCAGGGACACACACACAGACACACAGAGATACATGCAGGGACACAAAAAGAGACAGAGACACACAGAGATACATGCAGGGACACACAGACACATACAGACACATGCAGGGACACACAGAGACACACAGAGATACATGCAGGGACACACAGACACACACAGACACATGCAGGGTCACACAGAGACACACAGAGATACATGCAGGGACACAAAAAGAGACACACAGAGACACACAGAGATACATGGAAGGACACACAGACACACACAGACACATTCAGGGACACACAGACACATGCAGGGACACACACAGAGACACACAGAGACAGACATAGACACCTACAGAGACAGACACACAGAGACATAGTAATACATAGACACATGCGCACATAGACACACAGGATTATAAGGATAAAGAAGACGAGCACTTAGCTTCTCATGTCCCGTGTCTGTGTGTGCCGTGGGTAAGGATAGCAGTGGCGGTGGACAGTGAACAAACTGACCCTGCATCTTTCTACTTCATTGCCTTTCACATCTTGGTCTCACACCCAGATGGCTCTTTTTGAGCTGAGAAGCCAGGGACGCACCTTCTTTCTTTTCTGGTTCTGCAGTGACCCCTGTCCCCAGAGCAGCAGTGAGTCTGGGTCTGACCGTCTGGGCAAGGGCAGGCCCTTGGGCCAGCAGGGGCTCTTCAGAGGCGAAGGGACAGGCTCAGTCCTTTGTGCTACCTGGGCCTGGGCAGGGCACAGCCTCAAGGCCAGACCATGCCTTGAGTCCATGGGGCTTCTCTTGAGGGGAATGGCCCTTTACTGTCACCATCCTGGGGCGTGGTGGGTCCTAGGGCAGGGCATGGACTTGGGAGGGGTTGGGATATCTGGAAAGATCCATAAAGACACCCCCAAATGTTTGAGTTCTGAACAAATTAGAACTATTCCACAAGAGTGGCAGCCTGACTAATGCTGGTGGCTTGGTCACACCCGGCCACGTGGAGGCTGTCCTGAGTGAGCTGGCGGGTGTCATTGAGGGGACTCTCGGACAGATGAAAGCCTGCCTCACAGCTCTTCTCTGTGCCACTTCCCTTGGCTTATTCCTGGGTTTTCAGGAAAATCCCACTAAGAATTACAATCTGGGCTCAGGAGTGTGGTGGGCTGCAGGGACAGGGGAGGATTTTGTGCCCATGGCTTGGTGAGCAGCCAGGGGCAGTGCCTGGCCTTGAGGACAACTGGCCTTGCATTGGTGGCCAAGGGTGACGGGAGCAGGGAGCGGGGGAGGCAGCCTGAGCTGGCTTCCGGCGCAACTCCTGCCTTCCTGACTTGGGCCAGAGCAGAGTCGAACACTGGCCTGGCCCTGGTCTGCCGTTCGTTGCGCTGTGCATGCTAGGAAGGCAGTCTGTACAAGAGTGGGCCCAGAGAAACCCCACGTTCCTGCACACCAGCTTCGGCGTGGAAGTCAAATCATGGTACAGGGAGGAGGAGATAGAAACCAGTTTTCAGAGCTGATCAAGGGCTTGGTCAGTTTGCGGTGGCTGAGGGGTTGCTTGAGCCATGACACTCAGCTTTTCCGTGCCGTGTGTCCTTCTCAGGGGTCCTGGAGGGAGCTGAAGGGCCCCTGGCCGCCTTGCACTGCCCTCCCCGCACGGGCCTGCCTCACTCCCACAAAGGACCATTGTCCCCACACAGGCGTCGTCATACCGAGCCGCCCTCTGCAGCTGTCATAACACGGGGGCCGCTGGCTCTTCCCTGGGACAGTTTTGTGTTTCCAGAGCTGCGCCTGAGGTCTGCATGTTGGCCCCTCCCTGTCCTCAGGCCAGACGTGGGGCTCTCTGGGTCCCAGACTTCCTGAGGTCCAGCTGCCGCGCACCGAGGGCTTCCCGAGCTTTCCCGGGTCCTGGCACAGCTGTGTGGCTGTAGGACTCGTCCTAAACGTGTAGGAGCCTGGGGGCAAAACAAACAGATCACCCTGTTTCTTTCTTCCCCACTCCCTACAGCAAGAGGCAAAGGTTGTGGTTTTAAATCAGAGACGGTGGGCCTCGCGGTCTTTGCACGTATCCCTGGCTGCACTCTCTGACTCTCTCCCTTTTTCTTTTGACACCTGGGATCCGATGCCAGGCCCTGGAGCCTGAGGCCCTGTCCCGCACTGTCCCGGGTGTGCCGTGGCTTCTGCACTGCGCCCTGCGGTCTTAGTCTAACCCACCCTTTCCTTTCACCTCCTCTTCCCTCTCCAGACTGCTGGCCTCGGGATTGCCGTCCGGATTAGGATGCTCTGCAAGCCCACTGTCACACCACCTCTGGGAAGCAGCACCGTCTTGCAGTGCCAACCTCGTGAGACAGAGAAACCAAGGCAGGAGGAGGGCCGGTTTGGCCCAAGGTCAAGCTGGTGACAGCTTAGCGTGCCTGAGCTGCCCGTGCCTGTGCACGTGGCGTCCTTTCACAGCCAACGAACCCAGCCCCTGCCGACCGCTGCGCTGCGCGCTGTCATGGGGCGTGCGAGTCAGGAGGTGCCGCTGGGCTCTTCCCCTCTTGGCCTCTCCAGCCGAGCCATGTTTGTGGGACTGTCACTTACTTCTGTTTGCAGGACACCTGCAATGCAGGCAGAGGCCTGGCCAGGCCTGTGGAGACTAGGTAAGAGCAGGGAGGAGATGTC
The DNA here is from genome assembly GCF_040939455.1 of Microcebus murinus. Classification (NCBI taxonomy): domain Eukaryota; kingdom Metazoa; phylum Chordata; class Mammalia; order Primates; family Cheirogaleidae; genus Microcebus; species Microcebus murinus. Next base: position 68,424,232 of record NC_134117.1, read on the forward strand.
TTCCCTCGCCCTTCTTCCCTCTGCCCTTCTGCTTCCTGTCCTCCAAATTCTAGAAGTGAAGGAATAGGGATCTTTGTGTCATTTGCATGACGACTTCTGGGACTCCTGGGAACGTAGTGTCTTTCTCCTCCTCCGTATTTCCTGAGCGCAGGGCCACTGCTTAAATCCAGCCAATGAGGCAGCTCAGAACTCCAAGGGGCATCATTCTCATCGGCGCTGGTGCACACCTGGGTGTCGTTGCAGCCGTTTCCAGCAGGTGGCGGAGCCGTGCCGTGGGCAGAGGTGCCCTGTGAGTCCCGCGTGTGGTGCCGCTGGGAGACAGCGCCCGCCCACGCCTTGCAAGTCTGACACGCTGAGGCCGGGGGCAGGGCGGCCTCCTGTAGCACGACCCGGATGCCGCAGCTGACGGCGCAGGGTGCAGGGTCCCCTCCACCACGGTCCCCCAAGGGCCAGATGTGAGCCCCCGCAGGCCCTTTCAAGACCCGCACGTTGGTCTGAGGGCCCTCAAGCTGCAGCCAGAGGGCCAAATTCCAGACACTGCATGTTTTTGTTTGGCCAGCGGCAAGAATGGTTTTTTACATATTTAAATGGTTGGAAAAAAATCAAAAGAAAATAATATTTTATGACATTTGAAACTTACATAAAATTCAAATTCCAGTGTTCATAAATAAAGTGATATTGGAAGATGCCCAGGCTCATTTGTTTTCTTATTGTCTCTGGCTGCTTCCACCCTACAACAGCAGAGTTGAGAGGTTGTGTCAGACACTGTATGGCGACAAAGCCTAAAATATTTACTGCCTGGCCCTTCTCAGAAAAATGTTGCAAGTCCTGGATCAGTCAGTGGGACTTCATCAGCTGTAGGGCATCCTGCTGTCTTTGAGTATGCGTGCGTGAGCAGAGTGTGAGCCACGGGGACTGCACGTGAGACCCAGCGCCTACTGGTGCACGGTGGGTCCCTGAGAATGCTGGGGAGGGGCTGCTGGGCTGTCTTGTTCCAGGCCACAGCACCCTATCCAGAAGGGCAGTTCCTTGGGGGAAGTGATCTCCCCTGAGCACCAGGGCCGGCTGCAGTCACCGTGGCCCTATGCTCAAGGCTATGCACTCGCTTTAGCATCCCCGATTGGCGCCAGGTCCATGTACCAACTTAAACTTCCAATTTTTCATCTGCTAATGTCTTAGCCCTTCTAAAATCCCAGCCGATTTCTAACAATGTGTAAGGGAAGTGCTTCATGACCTCTGGATGGTGAGGCGGTATTGTACTTAGACAAGAGCTTGCCATACTCTGAAAACCTACACTTGTTGGCCTGGGTTCTCATGGAAGCATTCTCAATAGACCAACTCCGCAAAAGTCATTTCCACAGTGAATTGACTTCCTGGACCACTGTCAGGTCCAGGTTGATTTCCTGGGCCCTGTTCTGTTAAAAAAGGATATACTTATGATATCTGATCAAATGCCCACCATCTATCAGGGAATCTGGCTGTCTGTACCTTCTAAAGATGTCCAGAATTCAACCACCTACCTACTCTGCGGTCACCGGGTCCAAGACACTGCCACCTCATTCCTAATGGTTATTGTAACAGCTTCTCGACGGCTCCTCCTGTTCCCTTCCTTACCCTGTCATAGTCTGCTCTCAACAGAGCAATCAAAGTGATCATTAGAATGTCAGAGAGTTCATGACCCTCCTCCTCAAAATCCTGCAATGCCTCCTAACACGCTGAGAGCAAAGGCTGAAATCCCTCTATCTGTCCATAAGTCCTTCTGCAGTCTGATCTTGTGTGTCTGTGCCCCTCCCTCATTCCAGTCTGCCCTGGGTTGCCTCCTTGCTGTTCCTCTGGGGCGCAGCACGCACCGTGTTGACAGCATTCGCACTGCCTGCTGCCTCTGGTGCGCTCCTCTCAGATATTCCCCTCAAGCCTTGGCTCACATGTCCTTTCTCCCTGAGGCCTAGCTTGACCTTCCTTAATGTTGCAACCTGTCTCCCCACGTTCGACCTGTGCTGCTGCTTCTGCTGCAGTGCTAATCTCCTCAGTGTGCCACTTGATCGGATTATTACTCATCGCTTAATGACTGCCCTCCCTTGCTAGCGTGTGGGCTCCTTGAGGCCAGGCACGCTTCGCTCATTGATGTACCCCACGTGCTGAGGGCAACATTTGGCAGGTAGCAGGTGCTCAACACGTATTTGTTGAATGCATAAATAAATGAATTGTTGAGAGGTTAGCCTGCCCAAGTACTGAAGACCAGTACTTCCTCCACTAAGAAATTATCTCAAAAAGGTTGGGTGTTGTTTCAACAGGGCTCCTGGCTGGGATCCATGAGTCGCCTTCTTCAAGTCAGAGACAAAGCTCTAAACTGGTGTTTTCCCACCGGCACAGTGAGCACCCACTGTGCAGGGTTGTGTGAGAAAGTCACACACGACAGGCACCCAGCCGAGCTCCACACACTCCATAAATGTCACCCATCATAAATGTGGTTGTGATAAAATCATGATAAAGACTGTGACCCACAAGGCTGGAAAATCACTTTGACAACTTGATGTGAATGATTTCAAGAACTGGGTACCAGGGAACATGTACCACCATTCTACTCTTAGCTGTTTTATTTCATTAAAACCATCTTAGTTCAGCACGACAACCATGATATGTACCATATTTTGGCCAATTTCATTTAATTTGGTGCATAGAATGGAAATAATATTATTTTCTATATGAAAGTACATAGCTAGGATGATTGGAACAGAAACATTTTTGTGCACTGAATGGTTATTTTTAACATACACATATTGTGTATATATTCTATGGCTCGCATATAATCAGTAAACATTCTATCACCTATCAATTATTCCTCTTTAGAAGCACATGGAAAAATGAAGAAAACACAACCATGACATCACAGCATGACAGGATTGGGGAATTTTAGAAATGGAAAAGGAATTTTTAGAAATGGTTTCATAGAACAGCACGACATCCAGAGAAGGATTTAGATGTCTCAGCAGAGACCCTTTCTGGCGGTCCGCAGCAGTCTCCCATCTTGCTAAAGTGTCACGTTTGGCACGTAATCCTGGAAAAATAGCAAACTCTTCAGTCTTTTTCAATTAAATTCCATGCTGCTGCTCCTCTTGCCAACCTGACGTTAATCTGGCTCCCTTTGCTGCACCTTCAGTGATCTCCCATTTCCTGTAGGAGAGACTCCGGAGAGACTCACAATCTGGCACCAATATACCTAAGGCTGCTCCCTCCCTTCACATGTCCTTTGTCCCACTCTTGGCCTCAGTGTGAGCTCAGATTTCTGTGACAGGGAGCCCAGGGCATCACGGAGACATCGCCTTGTCCTTGGTGCTCTGGGGTTCTATGCTTACCTCTGCTCACACTTCAGCGCAGGGAGGTGGTTGAGCAGGGAGGGGACACTGATGTCACTACGCAACTGTGAGCCTCTGGGAGGCCAGCCCGGACCACGGCCGCTTGCATGGCCGGCGTCCAGCAACAGCAAGGGCCCACGCGTGGCCTCCTTTCTAGTGCAGGAGGCACCTCGTGGGTACTGGTCTACTTTCTCCTGTAGCTAAAATCCAGCTCACAAGTCCTGCCATAGTCACCTACTGAAGTAGTCACCGTCTTTTAAGGAACAGATAATTTTGTCATTTACTCCAGAGCACAGCAAAAGATGGAACAGTCCTCATCTTTTTTTATTGGTGAACAGAACCCCGATCCCACACCGGGGGCCAGCAGTGCTCTGGAGGGCAGTGTGTCCGTGGGATCTTCACACAGAGGTAGAAAACGCAGTTGCGCAGTTTTGCGCAGTTGCGAAATCCTTCCCTGAGGGTCTGCTGAGTGCTATGCTTTAAAAGGTACACAGATGCCACTAAACAAACAAGTGGCCCTTCATGTTCCCAAGACAGTAAACACTTACAGGGTTAAAGTAATATTTTCTCCGAGCCCTGGTTCTTTGAGCGATTCTGCCTAAGTCGGTTAAGAAATATCTTACTTGGCCGGGCGCGGTGGCTCACGCCTGTAATCCTAGCTCTTGGGAGGCCGAGGCGGGCGGATTGCTCAAGGTCAGGAGTTCAAAACCAGCCTGAGCAAGAGCGAGACCCCGTCTCTACTATAAATAGAAAGAAATTAATTGGCCAACTGATATATATATGTAAAAAATTAGCCGGGCATGGTGGCGCATGCCTGTAGTCCCAGCTACTCGGGAGGCTGAGGCAGAAGGATCGCTGGAGCCCAGGAGTTTGAGGTTGCTGTGAGCTAGGCTAATGCCACGGCACTCACTCTAGCCTGGGCAACAAAGCGAGACTCTGTCTCAAAAAAAAAAAAAAAAAAAAAAAAAAAAAAAAAAAAAAAGAAATATCTTACTCTATCTTTGGCTTCTTGTTTATTTATGTCTTGGGAATAGTTTTATATATATATATATATATATATATATATACATATATAATTTTAAAGATAAAGATGCAGAAGACAGGGCCCATAGGTATTTTCACCCCAGGCTAGATGTGGAGTTGGAGGTTCCTGAGAGTCCAAGAGGCGTGGGTCCCGAGCTGCGAGGCAACGCCAGGAGAGCTCCCTCGGGGGGCGCAGGGGAGCCGAGCAGGGCACCGGACCACGCCACACGCCCCATCACGCTTCGACTGTCCTCATTATGTGGAGGGGCTGGAGGATCCATACAAATGGTGCTTCAAGCGTGAGTTATTAATTTAAAGCGTGAGCTAAAAGCGTGAGTTATTAATTTAAAGTAGACAAAATGCTCTTGGGAATTCTGTATTCTGTGAAGGGTTTTTTATAAACTTCCATGATTTTTCACCTAATTCTCCCTTGTTTACTTTTATCGAGACATTGCAGTATTTTATAATTCAGACTTTTTCACCTTTGGAAATAAACCAGGCTCAGGGAAAAAAAGCTTTGTCAGAATTTTGGATGAATTTAGTAAGCTGTGTAATTTATGAAACTAGAACTACTAATTTGAGGAAGTGGGATGGTTGGAGCCAGCCAGGGCCTGGGACAGGCCTGGGCCTCCCGACCCCATCAGGGTCTCAGCGGGTCCGTGGCCTTCTGGGCCACATCCCCTTCTTGAGAGCAGTGGAACCATCGATGTGGGGTCTCGTGGGACCCGGCACAGAAACCCTGGGCTGAAAGGGAGCATGGGAGAAGCCAGTTGCTGTCCCTGTGCATTTCATTAAATCGGTAAGTGGTTTCTGACAGAGTGGCTCACTGACAGCCCTTCATGCAGGACTGGCCCCACTCACACGCGGCAGATTTGTCTCAAAGTATGTGTGTAGTGGACACAATTAACTATTTTTCTGGTGTTTGTGTGCTGAAAATCCCACTGAGGGAGACGGCAGCCCCCGTGGTTAACTATTCAACATTTATTCTAGCCCACATTTTCTCTTGGATTTTTCCTGCTTTCTGCCTTCCACTATTTGGGATGACGAGGAGGACCCACCCCAGCTCTTGCCGTGGGTGCTGGCTGGCTTCGGCCGATCGGCCCTGTCTTCTCCTACAGTGGCGCCTCTCGCTGGGCAGGAATGGGGACGCGTGGAATCTGACTTCCACAGACTGTGAGGAGGGGGAGCTGACACTGGCAGAAAGAAAGAAATGTAGAATTCCCTGCTACTGGAGGGCTCCTGGCTCAACCAGTTCTGAAGCTATCTTAACTCTCGGACTTCCAGCTATGTGTGTTAACTGCTTTCGGGCTGTGCAGAGCTGGCCTTTCTCTTACGTGTGCGGTGAAAGCCGACAGCCCGGAGCCATGCGAAGTGGACGCCTTCTCTGTGGCTCGCTGCCTTTCTGTGGTGACCACCCCCTCGCGGTTGTGAAGTTACACATCTCGCGAACCAACCGCTTTTTTATTTTTTAATATTGTTTTTAAGTCCTAGGACCATGTTGTAGTAATAATAATAGTAGTGTTACTACTACTACTACTATTAGTAGTAATGATAACAGCTAATATCAACAGTGCATTTGCTATTTGTGGGTCACTTATCATCCTGAGCATTTTATGTGTATATCTTGTAATCCCTAGCACAGAACTGTGAGGCCAAGTTGCCATTTCCCCATTTTCAAGAGGACTAGAACCAAGGCAGGGAGAGGTCCCTAGGGCCACTCCACCAGTGACCAGAGCCAGACCCAGGTGAACTTAGTCTGATCTCGGGGACTGTGCACTTCACCATCTCTCTGAGTGGATCTCTCCAGGCTAAACAGAGAGGTGGGCTTTATGGTGAAGATTTGGAATTAACATTTCATTTTTTTCTTGGTAATCGAAATAATGATTAAATGCTTTGTGTACCTCTGAAGCACTATTCCAAAAGGGTCTGAACCAAGGACCATGTATTTGTTATTCTGATCCTTTATAGCCTCCTTTTTATGTACATGGTCTATCAAAAATGTATATTAAAATAGTTACATTGAAACATCCAAGGATGCTCATTTATTTTATTTGTCCTTATAATTCCCGCAGGATTATTTTATGTGTTGCGTGTGATGTTATGTGAGCCTCGCAGGATCATGAGGGCTGCATGTTCTTTTTGCTTGGGTCTCTGATTATCGTAATATGATTCACTTTGCGTCTTTGCCTGTCTTTCCCCCCTCTAGAATTCTACATTGTGTGCATTGAGTGAACAGTTAAAAAACCTATTAACGATTCTTAATTGCACTTTTCCTAACAGACAGTTCTCCCCTAAGATGACTTGGGGACCAAGAACAAACGATACAACTTGGCTTCTTTAAAAGATTGCTTATTCTTCATTTGCCTGCAACAAACAAGCAAATAAATAAATAAAAATGGAGACAGAGAGAGGGCAGAACCTGCAATACCCCACAAAGGCAAAGGTAATGCAAATGCTTTGGAGACGCTTACAAGGACAGAAGCAAGCAGGGTTGGCCCTCAGGGAACCCTAAGGCTGGCCTGAGGTTTTCACCTTCTTCTCTGAGTGCAGTGGAGGCACAGAGTGACGACCCGGCTCCAATTGTCTGCATCTAGGCAAGCGAGGGGCTTGTATGTGAGGCTGCCCAACGTGGCCCCTTTTCTTCACACCACAATGTTGTCTGCCTGCCCACTGTGTCCTCCACACCGCCCTGCTCCCCTCCCACCGTGCCCCTCACCTCCATGTCCCTTGTTAGGTCTGGTGGAGGGTGAGCAGGTGGCAAGGGAATGGCTAAGCAGGGAGAGGGGAAATGAATTGTAGCTAGGAACCGAATTGCAGCTAGGAGCTCTTTCCAGTGGGAACATACACAGTAAATATTTCCTAGTAACTTTTAACTGACCTAGAGCCCATTACCATGTAATTAGCATAACATGGGTGGAGGGTTGTGAAAAATTCTGAGGTAGACGCATGTGTAAGGAAACTGCTATATAACCCCAACCTGTCAATCACCTCAAAAAATGGGAAATGACAACCAATCCTGAGGGGGAAAAGGCGGGACAAATTAGTGGGCTTATAAAAGGCAGCTTTGCTCAGACTTTTCCCACTCGGGGAGACTGATCTGCTCCACTCTCTCTGGAACTTATTTTCACCTTGTATAGCTTCCTTCCTTACTTTCATTCTTTCTTTTATGTGATAAACCATTTGTATAAAATTGCTCTGTGTCTGTGATCATGCCATCATGGGCTCTACTTGATACCAGTTCCCACTCTTGACACTGGGAACTGGGGCCCAGGGAACATCGAGACGAACCTAACACCCTCCCCTGCATGTCCCCTGCCCGCCATGTCTCCCGCACAGGCCCCGGCCTCATGGATGGTCCTCTCAGCCTTACACTGGGGTTCCTGCTCCCTCCCTGCACCCCACCAAGGCCACCGCTTTTTCTTGACATTTAGCAAACACTCTTTCACATACACGAATTTACCTTACTTACACATATATTTTGACTCATGGAAATTACTGCTTACAATTTGCATTTACAGTGAGCACTGTTTTTCACACTGCTTCTGATTCAAAGGCACAAAATGCGGCGAGAAGAGGTGGAGGCAGAATGAGTTGGGGGTTTCCCAAGGAAAGCCGCTCTCTTCCACCACTGGGTGTTGATACCACGAGCTTTGCATTCTGTTGTTTTGTATTTGTCCTTCCTTTGACTTCTGGGTTTTCTGATTCTTTACTTTAGGGGTCCCTTTTACAGTTGGACTTAATTTTTTTTGCAAAAGTATTCATGACTCTGTGGTTCAAAATGATTTTTCCTGGTACATCAAAATATGATCTTTTCAGTTGCTGTTTTGTTTAAAACCATAGTAACATAATTGAATTACCATTGGGAGTAGCCATTTCACAGAACTTTAAAAAATATTGAGCCAAATTTGTTTGACACTACACTTTACAACACTAGGAGTAAATCCTTTGTGATGAATGTTTTAATTGCTGAAAAGGGAAACTTGGGGAGGCGGTTTGAGAAGTTCTGGCTGGTGTCCCTGTGCCTGCTGTCAAGCAAGCACTGGCATGGCCTGCGCTGCCCCGGCAACCAGGAGGTCAGGGCACTCGGAGCATGCTGACTTGGCTCTCGCGGGCTCCAGAGCCGCCCTGGGCCTCTGTCTCCTCGTGCTGGTGGGAACACGGCAGGACTCAACGTGGCTCCATTCCCCAGAGCAGTGCGGGATGAATCTCCTGGCTGTTGGCGGGAGGGTGAGGAGAAGGAGAGGGTTCCGTCCTCATTTCCTGCTCATGGTGAATGTTTGTTCCCTCCAAAACCGTGTTGAAATCGAATTGCTTTCCCAAGGGTACTAAGAGGTGGGACCTTTAAGAGGTAATTAGGCCCTGAGTATCTCTGGAGTGGGCTCCTCTTAAAGGGCATATTTGGCCTCTCTCTCTCTGTCTTTTTCTTTCTCTCTCTTTCTCTGTCTCACCATCTCTTGCCCTCTTGCCTTCCACCATGGGATGACTCAGTAAGAAGCCCCTCGCCCAATGCCAGGGCCTTGATCTTGGACTTCCCGGCCTCCAGAACTGTGAGGAAATAAGTTTCTGTTTTTTGTAAATCACTGAGTCTCAGGTATTTTGTTGTAGCAGCAGGAGCAGACCTAGGCCCTTCGTTGGTGCCTTGTGGGAAGGCTGTTATCCAGAATTGCTTCTGTGCTCGCATATTTAGTCCAGAAGAAGTCAACTGCTACTTGATTCAAGGTTATTTAATTTTTTAAATTAACACACAGTGAGTGTGACTTTTTGGGGGAACGCACAGTTCCACCACACTCAGGACCCAGCACCATCCCACCCTGCCCGGACACGCTGGGGCTGTTCCCCTACAGCCGCACCATCGCTGCCAGCCCCTGGCGCCCACGGAGCTACCTCTATCCCTGCAGTTTGTCTTTCTGAGAATGTCGTACAAGTGGAATCACAGGGTACATAACCTTTGAGACTGGCTTCTTTTATTCAGAATAATACCTTTGAGATTCATCCAGTGTATTATGTGCGCCAGTAACTTGTCTCCTCTCTGCTCAGTTGTACCCAGTGTATGGACGCACCTCGGCTTGTTTACCATTCAACCATTGAGGGACACTTGGGTTATTTTCAGTTGTTGGTGATTATGAATGAAGCTGCTATAAACATTCACATGGAGGTCAAGTTTTCTTTTTAAAGAAGTTCCATTTTAAGAAGTTCCTTTTTGAGTATTATTTCTCCCTGTGGAGGCTTTAAAACATGGCTGCAGATTTTCTGACACTCCTCCCATTGGGAGGTGGCATCTGTGTCCCTTCCCCTTGAATCTGGGTGGGCTGCTTTGAACAATAATATTAATATATAGCAGAAGCGATGCTGTGTGACCTGGGCATAAAAGGGCACGCAGTTTCTGCCTTGTTTTCCAGAACACCTGCTCTTGGAGTCCTGACCCAGCATAGGAGACGTCCTGTCTGTCACTGCCGCCATGCTGGAGAGGCACATGGAGGAGCTCCGTCCGACTGACAGTGCCGACTGGACCAGCCCCGTGCCTTCCGAGTCGCTAGACATGTGCGTGAGGCCAGCATGGTCCCTCCAGAAGAGCCCACTTGCCAGCCGGACACCACAAAGTGACCACCATGGTGCCGTGGGAAGCAGAAAGTCACCCAGCCCAACCTTGTCAAATTTCCTGAGCCACAAAATCATGAGACATAATGAAGTGGTGGTTGTTTTTTTTACCAAGTTTGCATTTGTTTGTTCCACAATTGTGGATAACTGGAACACTCCCAGTGAGTACCGAGGCTTCACAGGAGCAAGGATCATGTCCCTTGATAATCTAAAACTTTGGAACCAGCAGTGCTCAATAAGCATCACTTTAATTTTTGAAAACTATTATTTCCTCCCCATGCTTGGCAAGGCACTTTATAAATATTGTGTGATGCTGATAAGGAGGTGGAATTACCTAGTAATTATCTTCATGATAAGAACATTATCCAATAGCTATCACATGCTATTAAATATGTTCCTCATGGACTTGCCGGTGACCTGCAGAAGCTGGCAAGGGCTTAAAAGACCATCTATTTCACCTGGGCGTCAGCCAGTGGGGCGGGGAGGCCCAAGTGGGGAAGGGAGCAGGGACTTGGAGCCCGATGTGTGATTTCTGGTTTGGTGCTTTTCCCTGCACCGCACCACCAGCTCCTTCCTGGAGTGACCAGTCGTTGGGTTATTCTAAGCGTTAGGTACACAGCCTTGTGTCCACCAGCGGAGAGGCTGGGGGCAGCAGACAGGAAGGAGGGGCGTGAGTGGGCCCCAAACCTCTGCACCGTGGAAGGGACAGCAGGTGTCAGTGTCAGGATGTGGTTGAGGGGTGTCCGAATGAGGGCGGTGGGTTGAAGAAGTGGAAGGGGGTCAGTTAGTCATCCTACTAGGAAGAGAAGGATGTGGATGTCCAGACGCCATTCATCCACCTACTCTGTTGACTATTCCAGTTTATTTAGTCACTAATCACCACCTAGTTATCGAATACCCTCTTTGCACTGGTTACCGGAGTGCAGAGAACATGTGAAGAAATACGAGTCCTGCTCTGGGATTGCTTGTAACCCAGAGAGGGAGATAGCAGGGTGGCAGAGTTGAGATGGAGGCGAGGAGAAAGCTTTGGGGGCACAAACCAGGGCTGCTCACCCCATCTTAGTATCGGAGAATTTTCTGGAGATGATGACATTAAGGCTGAGACCTGGAGATAAGGGGCTAGACAAGATCAGTCTCTGAGGACTAACATGCATTTGATAGATTTAGCCGTGGGCCAGCTGGGTGGCCTTGGCGGGAAGTTCCTGGGAGGGGCAGAAGCCAGAGGGCATTGGGTTAAGGAGTGAGGGGGACAAGGAGGAGACGCTGTGTGCAGGGCTCCGGCTTTACTGTTGGTGAGGACTTGGTTCTTCGTCTCTGCAGGCTCTCCCACCCGAACTTTCCCCGGATTGGGTGTTCCGTGGCCTTGACTTCTGTTCTGTGAAACCGGTCCTTCCTGGCACTTCACTGTCGTCCTGTCAGCCATCATGGGCGCCCCGCACGGTGCAGTGAGTGGGAGCAAGGACGCTGCAGCCAAGCAGGCTGATGTTTGAATTCTGCTTTTATTACTCACTGGATAAGAAAACCTTGAAAAATTTTCCTAAACACCCAGAACTTCAAATGTCCCATCTATAAGATGTGGATAAAAGCACATACCTCACAGGATTGTTTTGAGGATTAGTGACGTATGTGGAGCCTTTTAGCTCAGTGCCAGGTAGAAGCAAATGCTCTACCTAGTCTGTGGTGCAGAGTCATGGGCCAGGCAGTGTGGGCCTCGAGGAAGGAAGGAACCCAGTGGGCTCAAGGGCAAGAAGAGGACCAGTTGGCTGGAGAACTTACTATGAGGGCAGAAGGAAATGCAGTTTGGGAAACTGATAGAGACTTGATCATGTGGGGTTTGGTAGCTGCATTTAGGATGCCAATTTGATGTGACTCGTTCTGTCCTCTAAAGTTGAGACTGACCGCATGGTCTCCACCATGTGCAGATTAGAGGTGTGCAAGAGAGGATTCATGGTAGCCCAGGCAAGAGCTGATGGTGGCTGGTGCTAAGGAAGTAGTGGTGTGAAGCACAACTTAGGAGGTAAAAAATCAACCAGGTTCAGGGATGGACTAGGTGTCTGATTGTGCGTGTTGAGGGTTGTGAGGGAAAGGGATATTGAAGATGGTTTAGCTTTTCTGGCTTAGGCAGCTGCACGGATAAGGTGCCACTCACTGAGATGGGGATCCAGGAAGAGGAGCACCCTCTGGAGCACCGTAAGTTCAGGTTTGCGTATTCTGGAAGAGGAGCCTTCAGGACACAAGATGGGAGATACTGAGGAGACACATAGATTCAGAGTCAAAGCTCAGAGATGAGGTCTGGGTGGAGATGCAACCTTGGGAGTCAGCTAAAGGCAGATAGATGTGTGTTAGGGTAATTTGTGCTAGCTTCTGTAACCCCCGAAAATCTCAGTGGGTGAATGATAAATGTCGTTTTCTTGCTCTTGCAAAGTCTGTTGTGAGTCAGATGTTCTCCTGGATGTCCACCCTCCAAATGGTGGCTTGGGGATCTAAGCTCCAGAACAAGGGAGGTTGTGTAGATGTCTTACAGTGTACGCCACACCCACCCATGTTCCATGGGCTGGAACCCAGTCATGTGGGCCTGCCGTAACTATAAGAGAAGCTGGAAAATGGGGCTGTTCTGTTACACATACTCCTGAAGAAAATCCGAGATTGGTGAACATCTAGGCAGGTAGCCATGGTAAAGAATGTTGTGGTTCAACAAGTAAGATGTGCAACGTTTGGGGGATGGACATGCTTGAGGCTCTTACTCGAGAGGGGGAGAGGGGCATGGGCAATATAAGTAACCTTGACACTTGTACCCCCATAATACGCTAAAAAAAGAATGTTGTGGTTACAGATGAGAACCCCTTGGGTTACAGATGACGTGTCCAAGGGCTCGAGCTGTTTGTACACACACAGGCAGTTAGAATAGATGGATTGGCAAAGACAACAGAGGATAGCCAGAGATATAGGAGAACAACCAAGAGAATGTGGAGTCAGGGGAGCCAAGAGGAAGGACTCTGAAAAGCATCCGCTGACGTGAGTTCTGTGGGGACCACTGATGGTAAGAGGAGTCACCTTCTTGGGGAACTGCTGGAGGCAGAAACCTGTTCCAACCCAGCTGAGAGTCAGTGAGATGTGAGTTAACAAAAACGAATGTAGACAATTCTCTTGAGAAGTTTGGTTTTGGATGGGAGAGCAGTTTGGATGGGGGGCGGTGACTAGAAGAAATATTGCAGTTGAGGCAGTTTTTTCATGTATTTTGCTTTTAAGATGGGAAAGACTTGAATTTGTTTAAGCTGCAATTTCAGAAAGAGAGGGAGACCAAGAAATGGGAGAAGAACCCTGTGATGATGAGCAGTCCCTGGGAAGGTGAGAGGATTGAGACCCCCATAGGAGCCGCCCCCGTCACATCTCCCCCGCCTTGTGCTGGAGAGGAAGGAGAGGACCTGCCTGCCAGCCTTGGGTCTGGATTACTTTTGAAATTTACCCTTAGACTACACATCCTGCTCAGCTCTGTGGAGACTGATCGCTTAGCTCAGAGCCCAGGGGATGGAGGAGTGAGGGGAATGGGTTCAATGCTCAATGACTCCCTCTGGAGTTCAGTGAGAGTTCCGCCCTGTGGTCCTGCCTCTGCCGGGCTCTTCCACCCTTACTCACCATACCCTCCTCCACCTACCCACCCTTTGAAACCAGTCTTTTTTTTTTTTTTTTTTTTTGAGACAGAGTCTTGCTTTGTTGCCCAGGCTAGAGTGAGTGCCGTGGCGTCAGCCTAGCTCACAGCAACCTCAAACTCCTGGGCTCAAGCGATCCTGCTGCCTCAGCCTCCCAAGTAGCTGGGACTACAGGCATGCGCCACCATGCCCGGCTAATTTTTTCTCTATATATTAGTTGGCCAATTAATTTCTTTCTATTTATAGTAGAGATGGGGTCTCGCTCTTGCTCAGGCTGGTTTTGAACTCCTGATCTTGAGCAATCCACCCGCCTCAGCCTCTCAGAGTGCTAGGATTACAGGCATGAGCCACCACGCCCAGTCTGAAACCAGTCTTTCCTGATTACTTGCAGTTCTAGTTCCTCAGTTGAGTTTTGTTCTCTCTGCCTTTGACCTAACTCGAAGTTGCTTCTTCTCTCTGGACACAATTCCTTTGATTCTTCCCCCAGGTTATCTCCTGTTCATCACCCTGTATCCCTCTCCACTCATCCCTCCCACCAAGGATTTGTGTTCTTTCTGAGCCATTCTTCCTACAAAGCACACCCAGGATAGGAGAACATTCAGATTTCAAGTAAATGACTCAATAATAGTCCAAACAATCTGGACAGGTGTGAGACAGGCACAGAACTGAAACATACCTAGATAGAAAAACAAGAACATCTGAATAGGTTTTTGCAATGCATATGGTACACATTTAAGAAAGTTCTAACTACAAAGATGAAGGAACAAAGAACTGCTTTTTTTAGTTATTAGGTTGGTGCAAAAGTAATTCTGGTTTCATACTGTGAATTTTAAATCATTATAAATAGACTTAAACACATCTTTATTAATCAAAATAGGAACCATTACAATCAACACATCTTTGCCAATGACAAATAAGTTTGCTTATTCCCATAGTGTAAAAATCCATGCTTTGGGATTCCATGAAATCTTGGAAAGCATTTTCTGCATCCTGCTGGTTGTGGAAGCTTTTTCTGTGCAAAAAGTTGGTGAGATGCTTGAAGAAGTAAGTGGTAGTTAGTTGGCAAGAGGTCAGGTGAGTATGGCAGATGGGGCAAAACTTTGTAGCCCAATTCTTTCAACTTTTGAAGCATTGGTTATGTGACATGCGGTTGGGTGTTGTCACTGAGAAAAATTGGGCCCTTTCTGTTGACCCATGCTGGCTGCAGGCTTTGCAGTTTTCGGTGCATCTCATCGATTTGCTGAGCATACTTCTTAGATGTTATTGGTTCCACTAGGATTCAGAAAGCTATAGTGGATCAGCTATAGTGGATTCAGAAAGCTATAGTGGATCAGATCACCAAACGGTGACCATGACCTTTTTTTGGTGAAAGTTTGGCTTTGGGAAGTGCTTTGGAGCTTTTTCTCTGTCCAACCACTGAGCTGGTAGCTGCCAGATGTCATATAAAATCCACTTGTCATCGCACGTCACAATCTGATTGAGAAATGGTTCGTTGTTGCGTACAAGAGAAGATGACACTTCAAAATGACGACTTTTTTTTTTTTTTATTTTCAGTCAGCTCATGAGGCAGCCACTTACTGAGATTTTTCACCTTTCCAATTTGCTTCAAATGCTGAACAACCGTAAATTGGTTGACGTTGAGTTCTTTGGCAACTTCTCCTGTAGTTGTAAGAGGATCAGCTTCCATGATTGCTCTCAATTGGTCATTGTCAACTTCTGATGGCTGGCCACTGCACCCCTCATCTTTAAGGCTCTAGTCTCTTTTGCGAAACTTCTTGAACCACCACTGCACTGTCCGTTTGTTAGCAGTTCCTGGGCCAAATGTGTTGTTGATGTTGTGAGCTGTCTCTCCTGCTTTACGACCCATTTTGAACTCAGTAAGAAAATTGCTCAAATTTGCTTTGTGTCTAACATGATTTCCATTGTCTAAAATAAATATAAAATAAGCAGCAAGTAATAAGTCATTAGCAAAAAATCCTAAAGTGAGAAATGTGTATTAAAATGATGTATAATAAAATCACACTTATTTAAGAATGTATTCTAATAGCAAATGGCAAATTTCAACAATGCTAAAACCACAATTACTTTTGCACCAATACTTCTTGACTTCAAAATTCCAGGTACCTTTCTGTAATCTCTCAAGTCTCCTGTATTCTGGCCAATTTATTATGAAAGTTCTTGAGGAAAAAAACTCAATCATTTATCTTTGATCTAATCTACAGTTTGAGATTTTTAAAAAAGTTTTACATATTTGGCTTATAGTAGTGGTTTTCTAAGTGTTCTCATAAAACAGTGCATTGGGTTTTACAGGAAAACTGTATTTAATACTAAAGTGATGCTAATCAGTTATATCCTTTACAGACTAGGACAGGAGGACACTCAGTTGCTTTCTAAGAATTCTCTATGCAGATTTGTAAAGCTGAGATGGGTGTTTCACACCAAACCAGTTTTCATTGATTGGTATGCAGCCTTGAACCTGAATTTAGGTGGTGCTGTGTTTTGTGGACTTTCTGTAACATCCTTGCTAGAGTCTTTCTAAAATAAGTGTCTCAGTATTTATTTTTAAATTTTTTTGATTTTTTTTTCTTTCTTTTTTTTAGAGAGAGAGTCTTGTTCTGTCATCCAGGATGTAGTGCAGTGGCATGATCATAGCTCACTGTAACCTTGAATTTCTGGACACAAGCAATCCTTTTGCCTCAACCTCCCACATGGCCAGGACTATTGGCACATGGCACCGCCAACCTAGCTAAATTTAAAAAAATTTTTTTGTAGAGACAGGGTCTTGCTGTGTTGCCCAGGGTGGTCTCAAACTCCTAGCCTCAAGTGATTCTCCCATTTGGGCCTCCTAAAATGCTGGAATTACAGAAAAGAATGACTGCACTTGACCTCAATGTTTATTTTTAAGTTGATTTTTTAACCTTTTAAAAGAGTTATTTTTAAAATTTATTACTTTCTGACTCCATAAGTGGAATACTTAGAATACTTAAGGTTTCAAAGAACTGGATTTGAATAAGAGGTACAGTATATCTAGCAGCTTGATTTTTCAGGGTAACCCCCTAATAATATGAGATATTGTGTGAGAAAAGATATTCTTCTCAATTCTAATTGGTGCAAATTATATATTTTTTTCCAAGACTGGAAACACAACTTCTGGTTTCCTACTTGTTTGAGAAATCCTTCACTAAGCAAATTCATATGCCCCTAGGTACAGTTTGATTGTAGAAAACTATTTCTGACAAACCCAAACACACACACACATCTCTATATAATATTATATTATACATATATGTATGTGTGTGTACATTATACATATACATACATAAATACATACACACAGAATCACAAAAAGTTCTAATTTTTTTGTCTTTATTCCAACAAATATTTATCAAGCACCTACTATGTCTATAAGCTAGACTCTGTGGTTACAAGGCCAAATAAGAGACTGTCTCTGGCTTTGAAGAGCCCATAGCAATTCTAGCCTTCATATGTAAACAACGTACTGAATGCAAGGTCTTGATAGGTACAGTGGGGAAATCGTGGCTGGTTGGGCTCTTCACATGGGGCACTGGGCCAGCTTCCCGGATGACCCCTGACTCTACCCACGTGGTCACTTGCACAGACACATTCCTTGGCAGCCCAGTGCAGCAGTGCAGATCCCAAACGTGTCTCTGTCCTTCCTACTGGCCCATCCGCGACTGGGCTGTGGGGGACTCATGGGCGCCAGGCCCCAGCTGCCTGGCCATGGGCAGGGCTTCACTTCTCTGTGGTTCAGTTCCCTCATCTTTCATTTGGGAAAACAATAGTAACTGCTCAATTGGGTAGATGTGGGTTAACTAAATGAGTTCATTTCTGTAAAGTCCTAACAACAATACTTGGCACATAGCAAGTGTTTGGACAATTTTAGCTCTTATTATTATTACAGATCTAATTGAATAAGACATCTAAAATCCAGAGGCTGGAGGAATGGGTGGGTCAGGAAACAGTTTGGGAGGATAAAGGCAAAGTTGTCTGGACTCATTTAGGGCACACACGCAGAACGGCAGGCCCCAGCTTTCCCCCCGGCCCCCAGCTGGCCACCTGTCAACGGAAGCGGGGTGTTCCTCTGAGGACCTGTTTCCCTTCTCAGAAGACCTCAATCTCCTATTCGGCATCTTGCCTGAACAACCTGAAGGGAAAGGTGTAAGGTGTAAGGTTCACACGCCTCCAGCTCAAAAAATGTCCCGTGGATGCATGGGGAGTGGGGAGCTGATGAAATCCACCAGCTCCACGTCAATCGAGCTCACCCGTGGCTGGGCCACGGAGAATGCTGGGCGGATGGGTGAGCCCCCAGTGCACAGGAGGGGTCTAGGCAAGCACACAAACAAAGGACCCTGACCCAAATAATTAATGCAGAAGACACAGCGTGTTCACACAATTCTAGTCTGCAGTCTCGGAGGGCATTGAGGGGCCAGTGCTTTGATGAAATGCAAGTATAGGCAATTATGGAAGAGGAGCAGCAAGGAAGTGTTCTTGGACATAGAAATGGTTCACAATGGCCCAAATTAAATCAAAACTCATTAGAGGTGGTGAGCCACAAAATGGACTCAAAAACCTGAGGCAGAGAAGGAGTACAGCTGTTCCCAGAGCAGAGAAACAAAAACATGATGAGAGTGACAGGAGAGGGCGAGAAAGCAGAGCGGACGGCTCCCTCCTGCATTTACTGAGCAAGGGTCCCGGAGGCCTCCCTGGGCCTTAGGGACGGCACCCAGTGGAGAGAAACGGAAAAGCCCTGCTTGCTTGGAGCCAGTTCACTGAGGGATGACAGAGAGAAAACAAACCAAAGTACATCAGATGAGAAAGCGGGCATGCCTCTGGAAACAGAGCGAGGAAGAGGAAGGGGGGTTGGCGATCTTAAATAACCTGGTCAGGGAGAGCTGGGGGGGTCGTGGTACTCTGGGAGGAGACCTGGGGAACTACTGCAGCAGAGGTTGTGCCGGGAGGGCTGGGGCAGTTTGGGGGTCCAATCTGGCGGGAGCCAGGGTAAGTCCCTAGCAGAGGGGGCCACTGGGAGAGGGGCAGACGGTGCGGGACTTAAGGCTGTGGGGAGCATTTGGGCCATTTTAAGGACTTTGGGAGGGAAAGTTGTGAGGGATTGTGAACAAAGGAGCCCCATGATTTCACTTATGCCTCAACAAGGCTGTCCTGGCTGTCCTGCTGTCACTAGGTGGAGGGGCAGGGGGAAGCCCGGGGAGGAGGGAGGAGGCTACCAGTAACGCTGGGAGGGATGGAGGCAGCCTGGGTGAGAGCGAGGAGTGACGGAGGTAGTGAGATGTGGCTACTCCCTGGATTTACATTACAGGCAGCTCGGGCAGGATTTGCTGCCGGTGGGTTTGGAGTGTAGGAGAAGACGGTAGTCAAAGTCAAATGCCATTTGGGGCTAAGCAACAAACCAAAGGAAAGGAGTTACCATTTATTGTGGAAAAGAAGATCCTGGGGGAACTGTTTGTTTTTTGGTGGGGGAAGATCAAGAGTTTGCTTTGTTTTTAAGTCTTATTTATTTATTTTTAGTTTTCTGACCACCTGAAGGAACCGGTGGTCAGTAATTTGCAGTGCCACCAGTCTTTCCCAGGGCAGTCGGCAGCTTAGAGCCCACAGAAGGGCCGGGTCCTTGAGCATGTGTTCATCAGGGGAGAGATTCAAGAAGAGGGCCATGGCTTCCGCAGGGACAGGGAAGGGGGTGCAGGGACAGAGGTGACACCCTTGGACTGCAGCTCCAGGGCAGGGAAGAACTAATAAAGTAGGGTACAAAGGGCACCACGGGGAAGGGGGTGTGGGCGCCAGTGTGCGAGGCGGGGTCAGAAAAAGAATGAAAGCCTGGCGGGTGTGGGGGGGTGAGCATGACCCAGGGTGACCCGGGCTTCCCGAGTGACCGCTGCCAGCGGGATGGAGTTGGGGTGTCCGTCTTGCTGTCCCAGCCCAGACCCGCCAGCCGTGGTGGGAGCCCCGAGTCTCAGCAGGAGCGAAGGGCGGGGTCTGGAGCCACTGTCCCCTCAGAGCCCCACACGCGCCGCGGGCAGAGGGCAGAGGGGCCGGGGCGCCTTCCTCAGACCCTCGCAGGGCCAGCCCGGCCCTGTCACTGCGGGCTCATTCAGGCTGTCTCTTCAGGGAAGGGGAGCAGGCTTTGCCGTCAGGTGCGCTGTCCTCGCCGCGGGCTGCCGTGGGGAGCGCCCGTCTCCGCTTCCTGCTGGTCAGGCTCTCGCGTGGCGCACGGCTCAGTGTGCGGGGAAATGACTTCGCCCGCGCGTGGGCCCAGAGGGACACTGGAAACGGGGTGCCCTCCCAGAGCCCTCCACACGCCCTGGGCTTTGGGAAGGAAGGGAAGGGAGGAGGGGAAGGGAAGGGAAGGAAAAAACAAACCCGCCCGGAGCGTTCGGGTGCGAGGCCGGGTGGGACGCTGCTCCTGGCGAGCTGGCTGCGGGATGCCGGGAGTTTGCATCTCGGTGCGGACAGAAGCTGGGCGCCTCAGCGCAGAAGAGCCGCGGGGCGCAAGGCCCAGGCGCCTGTCCAGGCCGGCGGGGGGCGCGGAACCGGCCGGCCAGCCAGGCTGCGGGGCGGCGCGAGGTGGCCGTGGGTGCCGGCGGGACCGCGCACCGGGACTCAGGAGTCCCGCCCCTGCGGGAGCAGGAGGCACCTCCGTGTCCCGCGGCTCTGCAGAGATGGCCGCCGCCTGTTTGCATCTGTCATCAGCTCCCAGACAGGGGCGGGCTCTCGACCCACTCTCACCCCGTGGGACAGAAGTGAGACTTGGAGTAGGGAAAGGAGAAGGAGGCATCTCCATGATCAAACAAAACAAAACAAAACAACAACAACAACAAACAACCAAACTTTTTTTATTGTGGTAAAATACACATAACATTAAATGTACCATTTTTAAGTGTTCAGTGCCACTAAGTACATTGAACATTGTTGTGCAACCATCATCACCATTCACGTGCAGAACTCTTTCATCTCATGAAACTGAAACTACACCCATTAAACAACTCCCCATTGCCCTTTCCCCCCGGCCCCTGGCAGCCACCATTCTACCTCCTGTCTCCAGGGATGGGACAACTCTAGGGACCTCATATGAGTGGAATTAAACTATCTGTCCTTTCGTGGCTAGCTTGTTTTAGTAAGCAGAATGTCATCAAGGTTCCTCCGCTTTATAGCACGTGTCAGAATTTCCTTCCTTTTCAAGGCTGAATAGTGTTTCCTTGTATGTCTATACTACAATTTGCTCATCCATTCATCCATCATGGAGACTTGTTTTTGCTATGCACTGTTATGAATGAGGATGTACAAATATCTGTTTGAGATCCTCCTTTCAGTTCTTTTGTTTATATACCTGGAAATGGAGTTGCTGGATCAAATCCCAATTCTGTGTTTAATATTCTGGTGAACTGCTATACTGTTTTCCACAGCCACCGTTGGAGGATTTTTTTAAAGTGGCATATTTTCAGCATATTTTTAAAGGTTATATTGGACCAAATGATTATTAATTAATAGACTAGGGTGAAGAGGTGCAAGACTCTGGGAAGATGCCAACCAGTGCTGTTCTTTTTCCTTCATGCTTTCTGTCTGTCTCAGGCCCCTGTCCCTGCTGGCAGCCCCTTGCTAGCCGTCCATATGGAAGCTAGGAAGGGGCCGAGTCACCCAGCACTCCGGGGCCCAGTACACCCTCTCCTGTGGTGTTTGCTCACACTCTTTTCCTAAAATTAGTATAATTTCCACGTAGGTCTTCCTCTCTAAATAGCTGCCACACTGAGTTGCTTGCTTTGTGCCGGGCAGGGGGCCACGTCTTAGAGGACGCAGAAGCAGTGTCTGTAGAGCATCCACTCAGGAGAAGGAAGTGTCACAAACTGCTAGAATTTTGGAGGGCTCCAGCCCCTCAAGGCCATGGTCTCTGTTTTACAGATACAGGAACAAAGACTGCTGCAAGCAGAAGCATGTGGAAGAAGGACTCCAAGGAAGCTGAGTCCCAAAGGACAAGCTCAGCAATTCTGGAGGAGAATGGCTTCAGCACTCTTGAGCTCCCAGGGCCTGGGGCTACATGCTGGCACACAGAGCTGCCTGTGTGTGAGGCCACTCCACATTTTTTCTCCATGCGTCTTAGATGACACTATAGCCTGTTTCTCCTCTGTTACTGAGGCTAACTGGGAAGTGTGTATATTTAGCATTTATCTACCCTATGTTGAAAGAGAGGTGGGGGGGCCAAGATTAGGAAACCTTTAAACACAGCTTCAAGGACAACCATCTCGATATTATTCAAACTACACCATTAGATGCCTGGCAGTATAAAGGTCTTGCCAATTCCCATTGCAACATACATTGCAACACAATGCTCTTCTCGTAAATGTCTTCTCAAGGTCACTCCAGCCTGGCTGATCCCTCTCCCCCTTGACCTTCTGCCAGTGCCCAGCTGTGAATCTGAAGCCCCATCTGCTCCCCCCTCCTGCCCACCTGCAGCTGAAGGCTGGCCAAGAAGACAGGAGAGTGCCGCTGCTGGCCCAATGACCAGCGTGTGGTCTTGTGCTCCACTGCACAGGGCTCTGGCTGGCCTCCTCTTCTCAGCGAGGGGCCATTCTGCCCGCTGCCCTGCTCCCCCAGGCCGCTCCCACTCCTCCATCTCAGCGCCACACACATGTCCTTCCTTATGTTGGAAGAGGATTCCTTCAGCTTCCTGCCCCAAGCCCACAAATGCCCTTCCCAGCTGTTCTTAGGTCTCTGAAGCAAACACGCTGCCCTCTTATCCAGGGATAAGTCTTCCCTCTTGGATCTTGACACAGTCACCTCCTTTTTCTTAGATACTTTGTTATTTCACATCTTGCTTTCCTGAGTCCTCAATGTTTCCTTCTTTGACTCCTTCTCTGCAGGTTATGAGCATACACAAGCTTAAAACACCAACAACAGAGAGAGAGAGAGAGAGACAGACAGACAGACAGACAGACAGACAGACAGACAGAAAATGTCTTTGTTTCAAAGCCCGGGCAAGGCCTGCCTCACCCTCACAGCAGAGCTCCTGGCATGAGAAGCCAGCCTGCATTGCCCCCTCCTAGCTTCCCTCAGACTCTGCGATCCGCTTCCGCTCCTCGAGCTCCATGGGAACTGCTTCCCTGCAGAGGGCAGGCAGTCAGTCTCTCACCTCTTCTCTTTCTAGAATCCAAAGGTGTGACCTTTTCATTCTCCGGTCATCAACCTGCTGCTGCCTGGCATGGTTGAGAGAGCGCATGCCTTGCGGTAAGTTTGAGTTGCAGCACCAGTGGGTAACAGCTGTGATTTTGGACCAGTCACTTACCAGCTCTGAGACTCACCTTCTCACATACAAAGGGGGAAGACAGCAACTGGCCGATGGGGCCCAGAGCCTAGAAATGCTTTGCTCGCTGGCTCATGGCTGCGACGCTTGTGGGTCCACAGTCCGCGCTTTACTTTCTCTTTCTTGCAGTGCTGTCTGCAACCAGATCTTTCTCTGCAGTCACCTCATACATACCTCCTGCAAACTCTGTAGGAAGTATGTGAGCCACTGGCTCTGCTCCCTGCTAACTTCTCAGATGCTCTTTCTGAGTAACTCACACTTCAGATTTTTTTTCTTTCTTCTTCTTCTCCTTCTTCTTCCTTTTTAACCATAGATCCTGCTTGCCGGTCCCCAGATGAATCTAGATAATAGCCTAGCAGATAGCAGCTTTAGAATGTCCAACAGACAGAGTCAAGACTGAACTCAACCCCTTCTCTGAAACCTGCTCCTTCTTCCTGTTCCTACTCTTGGTCATTGACACTCCCTTGGGCCAGTGACACCCTCTTCATCTCCCTTACACAGGACTCATGACTAATGTCAGCTCCTTAACTCCCACCGTGGAAGAGCTTTGGAATTCACTCTCCTTGAATGGGTCTTGTGTTATTCCCCTTTTTCTATTTATATTGGTACTTAGTTTCATACTCTTCAAGATCTTGGCCTTTGCACGAGGACTTGTTTCCTCTCTGAGCTGCCTTCTCTTCTCTGCCCAGCAAATCCCCACCTGGCCCTCTCCTCTGCCATCCCTGCTCATGCCCCTTCCAGGGTGAAGCCTTCCCTGAACCCAGCCTCCCATACCACACGGGTCACAGCTGGTGAGTCTCCGGACACGAGTCAGCCCTCCTCTCTGCAAGGGCCTCTGCTCCCGGCACAGCCGCTGCGCTCACGGGTGTTTAGCGAATGGCTCAGGGTCCAAGAAGTATGTGTTTATCTCAAACTATACTCAGTACAGTAAAAATTAGAGTCAATAAACCATCTCTATCGGTTTTGACCTGTGATGTTAACATATAGGGCAACGTTATCAGCATCTCTGTTGTTGCTCAGGGTTAAAATGGAAGCTCTGTTTTGGTAAGTGTCCTGGACCGCCAGTGATAAGTTTGCCTGAACAGACTGAGTGAATGACTTTCACGCACTGAGGTCCATGTCCTTTTCTGCTGGGGGAGAAGCAGGCGTGGCCACAGGCCCCTGTCTGGCAGGGGCAAGCAGCAGTGAATGCTGGGAGGTGGGGCCCTGGCCCTGTGCAGCACATGGCATCACTTCAGTGCCTTCCCTGGGTCCCTGCCTCCCCCCACTCTGCTTCCCCAGACCAACCTCCCCCACTCCTGCCCCATCCCCTCTCCCAGCCCAGTCTGCCTGGGCCTCCATGCTCCCAGACTACCTTCTCTTCTCTCCAGTGTGCTTCAACCTGTAGGAAGCGTCCTGCCCACCGAATGGCTAGTGTGAGCAACAGTTTCCAGACAGTCAGCCCTTTGGTGACGGTCAGGGGGCTGGGAGGAGGGAGAACCTGTGCTCTGCTTCTAAAGCTGAATTTGCTTTGGGACCCACATTCCCGGGACTTGCCTTCACCCTCTGCTCCTGTTCTTGGGCCTGACCCCTCCGCCACTCCATGGGCTTTACCTTTGGCCCTCTTGACCTCTCTTTAGCAATTTTAAACAGTAGGAAAGTACTGGCAGGAAAATTATTGCAAAGAAATGGTATAATAAATGCCCTGACTATGGTCCCATTGAATTACCTTATTCCCCTAGGGAAATGATTTGTTCACAGATAAGGACATGGTTACAGCTAAACGACAACGAGGCTCCGGGGAAATCAGTGCGGCAGTGAATGTGTGTGGAGGAGCTGGCAGTGGGCAAAATCCACGCAGGAAGCAAGGGCAGGTTAGCACAGAAAGCTGCAAGGAAAAGGCAGAGTCCCACCAAAGCAAGAAAAGGAGTCGAACCAGAGGGGATTTTGCTCTCTCCAAACCCGTGTGCATGCACCAGGACCGTGTGTGCGCGACATCCCGGGTGCCCGCAGTGCCCTTCTTCCTCAGCATGGCTTCCGTGGCTCTCTAGCTGAGCGTGCGAAAGCAAGGGAGAACTGCAGTCCCACGTTTTTCCCCCTGCTGGTGGAATTTTCCCACCAGAGCAAGGGGCCTGCCCTTTTTTTCTCTAGAACGAATTCTTCAGGGGTACCGAGGCTCTTTCTCTCTCTTATTTCTGTCACTGGCAGAAATAAGACCTTCTGTCATTGGAGGTCCTATCTCCCCCCAGACCTCGCTCTGCTCCATGGGCCTCACACCAGTGGCCCCACTTTCCAGCTCAATCCCTCCCATCTCTGACCCGGATAATTGCACCTGGCTCGGAGCACGTCCCCTGCCCCTGGTCTCGCTCAGTCCGGCCTACTTCCCGCTAGGCCACTAGAGCGTCTTTGTTACATACACCCTGGGAGCCCCTCTCCGCCAGGCCTGCGCTAAGGCCTTGCCTTGGGCCCCTGTGGATCTGAGGACCCAGCGCCCTGCCATCTGGTCACAAGCTATACCCCAATTGACTCCTGCCCTTGAGAATGTTCTGTCCCCTCCCCCCACACGAGACCCTCCCATCTGCAAGTCCCTCCTCAGAACTCACTTCCTCTGCAGAACACACCTGACCTCAGACCCACGCTGGTGTGCCTGGCTGGGCACCACCTCCTCCAGCAGCCTGGGCGATGCAGCAGCTCTGCAGCGTCTCGTTGATGTTTAGTTTCCCTGTGGCTGCGAGCACAGAGCAGCATGTATGCGTGCTGTGAGTGCATTCGCAGGACATTCAGTAAGCTGCAGTAAACGGAGGGATACAAAATGAAGGAGTTAATGCATGCATTTGAAAGGGTCTTCGTTGTTGGAATTATCTGAGGCCTAGAATAAGAAGGAACAGAGATGTTGAGGGAAGAGTGATGGTGTGAGTGTGTGTAGCGTTTTTTTATTATGGCGTGACAAAGTGCCACAAACAGCAGCATAAAACAATACTCATTTATTATCTAAAGTTTCTTTAGGTCAGAAGATCAGGCCCAATGAAGCTGAGTTTTCTGCTTAGGGCCTCATGAAGCTGAAATCAAGGTGTGGCCTGGGCTGTGTTTCTTCAGCCTCGTGGGAGTTGGCAGAATTCAGTTTCTTGCGGCTGCAGGGCTGAGGCACCCATTCTCTTGCTGGCTTCATCCAGGGACCGTGGTCTGCCATGTGGCCCCTTTCAGCTGCACCACCAGGAAGGGGGCTTTTAAGCACTCACCTGGTTAGGTAAGACCCCTGGGATGAACTCCCTTCTGATGAACTCAAAGTCAGCTGATTAGGGACCTCAATTACACCAGCAAAATCCCTTCTGCCAAAGAAGGTAACGTAATCTCCAGAGTTGAGGCTCATTCCATTCACGTGCATGGGGAGAGGGTTACACGGCAGGGAGTGGGAATCTTGGGGCCACTCTAGAACCCTGCCTGCTACTGCGCGTGTGTGCATGTGTGAGCACGTGTGCACATGTGAGTGTGTGTGTGTGCGCACAGACATTTATTTGAAGGAAATTGAATCTATCTCATCACGTTATTCTAGATGAGTTGAAAGTATCTCACCATGCTTTTCTACAATCCAGCAAGAATTTCCCAGAGGAAACTAGTACCACTTATGCTGGCGCACTCCATATGTAATATAGGGGAGGTTTCCTACAAGCTCAGTGATAATTGATTTGAGTAGTGGAACCTACATTAAATGGAGAATCTTTTGTTTTGATTTATTTGGAATGTAAACATCTAGGAATAAAGGTGTACAAAATCCTTTATGTTCATTCTGCATTATGGGGTGCATGTGTTCCACAGTTTCATTCTTCTATTTTATTCAGTTAAAAAAACACATCTTTTACAGCGTGAATCCTATTAGGGATCATATTCTAAATCAGAAGGAGGAAGACATTTCCACATAGCCTGCCCTATCTGCCTGTGTTCTCCCTGAGGGCTTGACAGCGCCCGCCAGGGCCTCCTCGCCCGCCTGAGCCAACCTCTGTAGGGACGGAATGTTGCTCTTCAGGAGGGCCCCGAGTGTCCTATCCCAGGGCTCTCAGGAGGGGCCCCACCTCATCTGTCTGCCCTGCTGCCTTCATCACACTCGTTTCCCGGCCAAATGAATTTCTCCAATGCCTGAAAATCCCCAATTCCACGTCCTGTGCACACAGCTGCTGATATCGGAGAGGTTTTAATGTCCATGTGAGATGTGATAAGATTGGAGTTTACCAGAGTTGGTCTTCTAGACTTGACTTATCCATATTAGTCAGCACTTGGCTCACACTGGCTGCCCCCGAGGCCTGCAGCACAGCTGTCACCTCTCCCCTCCCTCCGGCTCCCCTGCTCTGCTCTGTGCTGCCTCAGGTGACCCAGGCTCAGAAAGTAGGGCTGTGGGGTGGAGAGAGACAACAAACACACACCAGAACGTCTCTTTCCTACACAATGTATTGCACTGCCCAAAGTCAGGCTATTCGAATTTTTTTCAAATGAAAAGTTTTATAGAATTATTGACTTTAATAATTAAAGTTATTAAAACGGGGGGACAATGGGGGATTACCAAACCATGTCTCATTTCTCCACCTGGACAGGGTTGGGCCACCACAGGCTCCCTCTGGACGTTTTAACGACAGATGGCATGGTCATCTGTGTCGTCTGAACCCAAGCGTTCTTCAGAGCTGGGTGGGGAAGGACAGGGGGGCCCACAAGGCCCATCACCTGCGGGGCCAACGCCACTCGGGGCATCAGTGTTCCGCCGTTTCACGCCGGAGGAGTGTGTGACAGGCTCGCTCTGCCCGGGAGGGTCTCTGTGAGATTTGGGTGAGACTGACCATCCCCACCCCCAACCAGGCCACTCACGGAGGCCTGCAAAGGCTCAGTGTCTGACGGCGACACTTCAGCGATGGAGGCTCATGGCTGCGTTTGCTTCCCGGTATCCGTGCGTATGTTGTTTTGGTGGTTGTGTCCACGTGTGTAAACGTGTGTTGTGTGTGTGTCATGTCAGGACGTGACTGTATGTGAGTCTCTGCGTGTGTTTTTGTGGGTCTGCATTTGCATGTGTGTCTGTGGAGCCGTGTGTTCACATGCGAGTGGCGGTGTGAGCTGAATTTGTGTTCATGTTGAGACTGTGTTTGTGGGTGTGTCTGAAGAGATAGAGGGATGACATTCTTTTACTTGCATTTACTAATTTTGCCCTTGATGTGCTCAATTTATGAAGCTGCCAGCTGCCTTCCCGCCCGCTCCCCGCCAAGCAGAAGGCGAGTTGGCCGGGCTGTCTTGCTGGAATGCGCGCTGCTCTTCTCCAGTGTGCTTTATTATTTTTAAAGCTTTTGGAAGGCCCTGTGAGAGAGGTGCTGGGAGTTCATCACAGATTAATTTTAACAACAGAATTCTAGAGAGAACCGGAGAGCTATGTTTTGTTGGCAAGCTGTCTTTTCCACCTTTAAAGTAAATAAGACTCCATTTTCTACAGGATTTGGTATGTCATCCTTCCCTCCTCTTTTTAATCATCCTCCAAATAGACTCTCAAGGACCAACTGACAGGCATTGAGTCCCGGGGGGCTGCGAGGCTCTGTATCGCAGCCACCAAGACTCAGGCCCTCCTTGGGCCACACAGCACCCTGCTCCAAACCGCAAGCAGCACCTGCTCGGCTGAAGGCCTCGTGCTCACCCATCCTGCATGTGTGTGTGCATGTGCGTGTCTGTGGGCAAATGCATGACAGCGGAGACTCTTACCGCTCCCTGAGAATGTTGATGTCATTGCCCTTCAGGCTGTGGGGAGGACTTCACCATGTCTGCTGTCCTGCTGCTCTCTGCGTTTCTGCGTGCTGTGGCTGTGGGCAGGGAAGACCCCTCGCCACTGGTTCCTGAGGGACACAGACAGCAGGCACCTGTGACTACCGAGGGGGGATGCCTGCACCCCAGCCTCGCCCCATGTCCCTCCCCCTCCCCCTTCTTACACTGGCCCGGCACAGCTCCCTTTGTGGCCCAGCAGGACCCTGCCTCCTTCCCTCCCTCAGGCCCCCCGGGATACTCAGCTTTTATCCCTCATGGGGCTAGTAAGAAGCTTCCTCTGAATAACTCGGGAGGAATTTTGAATAACACGTTGTTCTGCCTAACTACGTCTATAAAGCTCACAGCCAGGTGGAAGGTTTGCTCCACACTATTTTTGTCCCCTGAGCTACTCTTAAGAGAAAAAGCTCATCACCAGTCCTTCCAGGAAACTGTCCCCTCAAGATTTCCAGGACCCCAGGGACCCACAGTGAGTGATGACTTCAATGCCACCTGTTCTCTAAAGCCTCTGTTTCTATTCTTTCCCTTCCTCTTCTCTCCTCTTTCCCCCTTTCTTCTCTCCTTGTTATGAAGATGTCATGCATGTTCCTTCAACCATGACAGATTTGTGGGGAGCAGGCCACACAGCTGGAGAGCTTGCAAACATGCTTCTAGTCGTCAGCAAAACTGCTGAGTGTCGTGGTGCCAGGAATGCTTGGGTGCTGTGGGGCACGCAGAGAGGAGGCCCTGCGGCCCTCCTGGGCTCGGTCTTACAGGGTGGCGGGTGAGCGTGCTGTCGCCCGGGAGGGGGCGTGGAGTGTCTGAAGGAGACTCCTCCTGGCTGACGCTCGGCTCTCTGGAGAAGATGGAATTGAAGCTGTCCTTGAAGGCCAGGTGGGATTTTGGCAGAAGCCAGAGGATTTGACAGAGGATGGAGGAAAGAGCAGGGTGGTCTGTAGTGGGGAACAGAGGCATATTGCAGAACGTGTGTTCCCGGGTGGGTCCTGGCTCAGGCTCCCAGAAAATTGGCACGGCCAGATCTAGAAGAGCCCTGAGGGCAAGAAGCAGGTATTTGGATGCTGTTACTAAAATACACTGAGGCTGGGCGTGGTGGCTTGCACTTGTAATCCCTGCATTTTGGGAGACTGAAGCAGGAGGATCTTTTGAGGCCAGGGGTTTGAGACCAGCCTGGGCAACATAGTGAGATCAAGTCTCTACAAAAAATAGAAAAATTAGTGGGGTGTGGTGGCACATGCCTGTAGTCTCAACTACTGGAGAGGCTGAGGTGGGAGGATTGCTTGAGCTCTGGAGTTTGAAGTTGCAGTGAGCTAAAATTGCGTTATTGCATTCCTGCCTGGGTGACAGAGTGGAACGCTATCTCTAAAACAAATAAAATAAAAATGTGCATAAAAATGTGCATAAAATACACTGGGCAAGAAGGGATGCAAGCAGGATCAACTTCCTATTAATGGGAAAAATAAAACTATACTGTATACAATAAATTGGGGGGGAGCAGAGAGTGGAGGGCATCAAGCCGGAAATGGGGAGCATACCCCATGTAGCATTGCTGGGCTGGGTCCCCTCTGCTTCACAAAACCATTTTTCTGGGAATATGCCCCAGTATATACTCAGCTCAGTGATTTACAATGTTAACTTAAATATTTTTAGAAATGTTATGTCAGAGACATTATCTAATCCTTTCTGTTTCTAACAATTTTTTTCCTCGTTTATACTTTATGCTTCCTCCACCCCTTTAATCTCATAGCAAAAGTTATTTTGATAGGAGGGACAATAACAGAGTTTTTAAAACGTGAGAAGAGAGGTTTTTTCCCATTCTTTTTGTATGGGGGCGAACCTGTCTTGGCAAGTCTTCAGCGTCTTACATCGCAGTAGGTCTTGATGTCTATGTGAGGCAGACGTGCAATGGGCAGTTTTGAGTGGCAGGAGGTCCCACACAGGTGTGCGTGGTCAGGTGAGTCCACCCCTACCTGCCCAGCTGCCCGTACCTTGGCCTTCTGCAGAGGTTGCAGCCTGCACTGTGCCAGAGGCCGGGCGTGGGAGCTGGGGTTTTCAGAGCTCCCAGGGTCTCTGCTGCTTTAGACGCGATATCGAAGCTCCCTTTAAATGCTCACGTGGAATGTGCTGGAGAATCACTAGCTAGAGTTGGAAATGCCCCAAGGAAGAATTATTCTTTCCTGGAAGCCCACACAGATGCTCTCTGTCCTGACTGCGGTAGGCGGGCCGGGCAGGCTTGGGGACTCCAGCTCAGAGCGACATGGTCAAGGGTCACACCTGGGCGCAGGGGGGTCCTGAGTCCTGGCTGCCTGCAGCCTGGGGCCTATTTCCTAGGACCTTCCAGGAATAGAACTGGTGGCAGCCTTTCTGCCAAGGACTCATTCCCTAGGGAAGAAGGATGGTGGCAGGGCAGGGTTATGTGCCTGTGGGGAGCAGCGCTAGGTGCTTCCGGCCCTGCTGCTCGTTTTCCCACTGCTCCTCTTCTCTCCTGGCCTGTTTCCCCTAATGGCCTGGGCGAGGGGCATGGGGAGACTTATTCCAGTCCTTCTCTGGCCCTGAGCGCCTCAGCCCTGCTGACAGGAGGACGGTGGGGGCCCTGGGCAGTGCCGCCCCCTGCCTTGCCCTGGACGGTCACGCGCTGGATCCTGCTGGGCGGGCTGGCCCAAGGCAGGCTGACCAGGGGTGGGCCTAGAGACCTCTCCTTGGGCACAAAGAGAGTTCCCTTGAGATCCCAGTCTCAGTGTCTTAAGGTGGCAGGAGGCGCCTTGGCGGAAGTCCCACGTGTGGAGCTAGGACGCGGGGCAGCAGCAGCAGGCCTCCAGAAGCAAGGCTTGCTGCCCAGCTACGGGTGGGGTCCTGGCGTCCCTGTACACCCAATAGGCTCCGCGAGCCAGAGTCTCATCCTGCCACCCGAGGCCTACCCAGCAGCTGGTGACACTCCGAGCTCAGCCATTCCCTGCACTCACCCTGAAGACCTCAAACCTCCTGATGCCTGGTGGCTCCACGTCAGCTCCCCAGGGAGTAGGACTGCTGCCCCTGCGGCCAATAGCCCCACTGTCCACAGTGTTCCTTTCTCCCCGGCAGCCTGGCGTGCACCTTGGAGTGGCCCCTTGCCTCCGTGCAGGCAGTGTCTGTGCCTTCAAATGGCTTTTGACCGCTCCTCCTCTCTTGTGACCTGCTAATTCCGACCCCTGAACTAGATCCCTCTCATCCCCGTCCCAGGTCAGTTTCTGTTCCTAACTATCTAAGCAGAAACTTGTGATTTGTTTGTACTTTTGCTGGAAACCTGCTGGTGCCAGCTTCTGGGCTCTGTGTTATGGGGAATTCAGGAGGAGACTAGTGGTGACCTGAGGCTATTTTAGCCGCAAGTAATCTCTTCCAATTGATTCTTACAATACACATTGTGGGGAAAAATACAAACTCTGAAATATTTGAAAGAAGTTTATTCTGAGCCAAATTTGAGGACCATGACCTGGAGCCACTCCCAAGAAGCCTTGAGCAAGTGGACTCACTGTGGCTGGTTACAATTCGATTTTATACATTTCAGGGAGATAGGGTTTACAGGTAAAGTCATAAATCAATACGTGGGAGGCATACATTGGCTTTGCCCAAAAAGGTGGGACATTTCGGCATGGAGCTTACAGGTTACAGGTGAGTTTAAAGATTCTTTGGTTTGTAATTGGTTAAAGACATGAAGCTTTGTCTAAAGGCTTGGAATGTTTCAACATAAAGAGCTGTTATCAGAGATAAGCCACACGTACATTTGTTGTGTACATTGAGGAACTGCAGGTCTGTCTTGCATACCCTTAGTCCCTCAATGGGTCACAAAGGAAGTCTTAAGAAGGGAGGGGGGCATGATGAGTCATGTCTGACCTCCCTCCTCCTGGCAGACAATTTAGTTTTAGGATATTCCTTTGGCCATGAGGGGGTCCATTCAGTCAGCCGGTGGGGGGTGAGCCTTAAAATTTTATTTTAGTTCACAACATGAAAGGTCAGAAAATAGCCAAAAAGCAGCACAAAAACCACACAGGAACAATGTCAACATAGCCTTGGGAGGGGTTTCTATTATCTTCGGCAACAATGAGGTAGCCTGGGAGCATAATCAAGGACATTTTCATTGTTCAGTGACTCACTTGGCCAGCGCCGGGGGAGAAGAGGCCTTAGTGGTCAAGCCAAAGTCTAAAGAAGCCACTGGACCCACCAGAGTGCTACAGAGCACCTTCTGTCCCTGTGGGTGGGGGCTGCTGTCCGTCTGTCTGGAGCCTGGACCTTGCCTGGCTTCCTCCCAGCTGGAGTGCAGTAGCGGGGACTTGCCCACGGAACCCTGGAAGGTGTGGTTCCGAAGGAGGCTGAGCCTGGCTTTGTCTTCTGTGCCTTGTATCTGGTGGAACAAAACTAAGACCCTCCCCACATTCACGACGGCACATGTTGTATCAGCCCAGGGCACCACACCCAGTGAGGGCCTGACTCCAAAGCATGGACCGGGCAGTGAGCTAACTGCCTTCCAGCTTTTGGTCTCCAAGGGGCATTCAACCAGGGGCCCAGGAGGTGGTTCAAAGGTGGCATTATGCTGGGTGTCTACTGTCAACACGATATTTACGGAGGATGAATACTCAGAACAATTGAACCAATGAACAGGTTCTGAACTGAATGCGCTGACTACAACTGAAAATATGACTGTTGAAAAAAATTTTTAGGAAGAAGTAAGAAATGATTTAAAGATCCATGTTTCATGTTCTGAGTGAGCTATAAGGATGTATGAGATAATTAGGGGAGCTCAGGATGATGAAAATACAATAGGCTGAGGCACAAGCCCAGATGAAAATGACATCAGGAATATAAGGAAAAGGCCTGGAAGATACTGTAAAGGAAAAGAAAATGTCAGGACCCCGGCCTGCAGCTTCTTATGCAAAGGGAAGGTCAAACTGGAGGCTGAGTCCTGCACTGCCCCTTCCAGATGAATGGCAGTTACTGACATTGCATCAGCCAGACCCCCAGGGAAAGGTGAAAGGCGTCCGGCACCCACAAGGACTGCCCCATGGATCACCCATAAGCGAGGACGTGCACATTGTGACTTCGGGTCTGCAGGCTGAGTCTGGCTCCTAAACTCCAGTCTGGTCATTCCACACTATGGTGTTGATGACATCTTCCCTGGTGCAGAACAGAGACAAGATCAATCCTTCTCCAACCCACCTAGGGACATCTGCATAATTGATGCTTCCTTCCCTCCCTTTTTCTCTTGGAACATTCTCCTTGTTTTATGTAAAATATAGAATTCCTGGGCCTCACAAGAATGTGATCATTTGTCTCACTGCCCACCCCCTCCTATTTTTTTCCTTTCTGCATGCCCTAGCTCCTTTAAAACCTGCATTCCCAAATCCCACTTCGGAAAAGCAGTCACAGATTTGTCTGGGCTTTGTGTTTTTCCCAGGTGTGTCCTCAAACTGTAGTTTAATTATTTGAGGTCTTTACCTCAGTCACTTATTCTGGGTTGTCAACACATACACATATGAACCAAAAATAGTCTTAAGCCCTCTGTTAACTGAATGGATGCCTTGCAGAAACCTTAACATGGAGTTCCCAGCCATAACGGGATGAGAAAGATAAAGCATGGTCACATGCCTACTGATTTCCCTTCATGAATATTCATGACTCCTCCTGTAGCTTGTTGAATATGTATATGTGGCCATCTTCTTATAAAATCTTGTTGCTTTTTGTCTCTATTCTTTGAAGGCCGTGTGGTGTGTGTGTGGGTGGTTGGTTAAGAGTCTGGGACTTGGGGAAGAGGGCTGAGCTACTAATATCACTTCTGGTATCATTGTGGATGATAGTTTAAGCTATGGGATTTAAGGGGGTCCCAGGCCTGAGCCCTGTGTCAATCCAGTGTTTAGAGAAGGGAAAGGAGTAGGATCCACCCAAGGAGGCTGAGAAGGGGCAGACAGTTTGTAAGGAGAGATAGTCATGTCACAGAATTTCTTTTCAGTTAGAAGTATATTTGGCTTCTAGTAATAGAGACCTTCTAATAATAGACACATCTAGAAATGTAACAATGGCTGAAATCATTTAGAAGGGTTTTTTCTCTTCCATCATGTAAAAGTGGGATGTGTGCCCAGGATGTGGCCCATAGGTATTGGGAATATAGACACCTTCTATTCTATGTTTTGCCAGCAACTTCCATCTGCAAAGTCAATTCAGTCTGTGATGGCTGCTGGAGCTCCAGCCATCCCATCTGTATTCTCACCTAAAAAACGGAAGAACAGAAGAGCATGAAGGCTCAGCTACTTGTTAGTCTCCCTCCTAACCTGCTTTCCTGGAAATTCCACTTACAAGTTCACCTTGGCTGCCTCTGTCATAAAGGAGATTGTACAATACAGTTTTTCTGATGCTTACTATCCTTATCTGTAAAAATAGGAAGTTCTTTACTGGTTCATGATTCATTATTCATGCATGCATCCATTATCCACGAACTGTATCAAGCATATATACATCAAGCGGTAGGCTCAGGGCTGACACACTGCCTAACGCACCTGGGCATGTGATGGGGGTGGCCTGGGACGAGAAGTAGGAATCCCTGTCTGCCACCACTGCTGAGCACTGACCGGCTAGGTGAGCAGCGCTGGGTGCTTGGTATTCCACTCATGCTCACAGCGGCTCTGCAGGCTTGTGGTTCCTTCACTGAGAAAAGACAGTGGGTCTGCAGGGGGTGCCCTCGTGGTGGCGCCCCGTGCTGTGCAGTGGCTGGCGGCGCCTCTGCACCTGTGCCGTGGGGCCACCGGTGGCCTGCGCTCTGCTGCAGGCCCTGCAGACTCGCTGACCGGGATAGCGCCGGGCAGGAAGCCTAGAACAATGAGTCGCTGCAGCCCAGAGGTCTGGGCACGCCAGCAGAGATCTGCCCCCTGTGTGTTCTGGAATGTTTAGTATGGTTGACCTTGCCAGTGATTTATGAAGTACCTTAAAAATAGTTTTCACCTAGAAATAAAATATGGCCCTGATTCTTATGCATACAATAACCATTGTACTTGTTGATGACTTCAGCTACAGTTGTTTGAAATCGGTATTACATCCACTCAGAATACTCAATACCCAGGTTCTGAGCAGAATTTCCTCTAGTGGTACAAGGAAACCATTCAGTCCTACCCTTAAGAGGTGATGGATAAAATTATCCTGATTATGAAGAAATTATTTGTCTAGTGGATAAAGCCTGCTGACTCCTTTGTGTAGATAGCCACATTTTTCTGAGTCTGACCTCACTCAGCTATGGCACAGAGGGTGGGACGCACCCGCCATGTGCCCCCCTGCGCTGTGCGGGAAGCTCTCCCTGCTTGTCAGGCCCTTCTGCCTCTGGCCTGGGCCTTCGTCTTCCTAACTCTGCCCATCTGCACGTTGAAGCCACCTGACCTAGTGCTTCAAGTTTTGTTTCTCATTAATCCACATTTCCCTTGTGCTAAGTGTCCAGATAGCCTCAATTGTCATGTTATCAACAGGCAGAGAGGTGGCAGCCTCTAATGCCACGTGTGGGGCCAGGCAAACTCCTTCTTGCCTGTCAGATGGGCGCCCTGAGGGCTCCCCACGGAGACATTCCCGCACTTTCTGTGAGGAATAGTCCAGAGACTGCAACAGAGAAACTGCTAACGTCTCCAAGTGTCTCCTTCCTTCCTTCCTTCCTTCCTTCCTTCCTTCCTTCCTTCCTTCCTTCCTTCCTTCCTTCCTTCCTTCCTTCCTTCCTTCCTTCCTTCCTTCCTTCCTTCCTTCCTTCCTTCCTTCCTTCCTTCCTTCCTTCCTTCCTTCCTTCCTTCCTTCCTTCCTTCCTTCCTTCCTCTTTCTCTTTCTTTCTTCCTTTCTCTTTCTCTCATTCTTTCTTTCATTTTATTTTTTAGAGCAGTTTTAGGTTCACCGCAAAATTGAGTGGAGAGTATTTTTCCAACAAATGTCATCTCATTTGATTCTTATAACAGTCTCATGAATTAAGCATGGGAGGTATTGCCAATGTATTTGAAAAACTTAAGAAAGTGATGTCCTGGGCAGTCATTTCTTGCCTGGTAAGTGTAAGACATGACTCCCAGCTGAGTGTTCAGGATAGGCACGTGGAGCGGAGAGGGGTGAAACTGCAAGCTGCCTTCTGGTGGGCTGAGATGGCCCTGGGCAGGGGACGGGGAGCCACCAGCCCATTCTGAAGTGTGCTGACGGGGGCCCAGGGTTAACAATTCGGAACAAGCTGACAGGCACAGAAGCACAACCGCGACAAGGCCGCGCAGTCGTGTCCAGCTGCCGCCAAATGCAGACACCTGGAGGGAAGCACGGAATCCTCTTTCCCATCTTCAAAAAATGTTCAGAGCAAGTAGATGCAAAGCCAGCAAACCGTTGCCATCGGGGCAGAAGCACGAGGGGGAGGGGAGGGAAGCGAAAGTGGAGGCCAGACTTGGGGATTCTGGAAAGAGCAGCGCTCAACGTGGTGCAGAAGTTGTTTTAGCAAATGGTGAAAAGAAAACAGAATCTTAAAATCGGGGTGGAGGGCTGTGGGGGAAAGTGAGGAAAGACATGACAGGGAAGAACGGCTCCATAAGTTCGGGAAGAAAGTGCTTAGCAGAGGGAGGCAGTGGGAAGATGACAAACCCCAAGAGAGGCGGAGAGAGATGGAAGTGGCTCCTGTTCGTCAGTTTTGAAATGCAACTTCCTGCGCCAGATCAAGTCTGGGTCAGCCACCGCGGAGCGCGGGTAAGACTCCGGCCGGCCCGCTGCTCTGGGCTCACGGGCTCTAGACTCGGTAGGCCGCCCTTCATCCCGAGGGAGGCCAGGCAGGACTTCGGTGCTCCCAGCTGCGGCCCAGAGACGGAGGAGAACTGGGGAGGGCGGTGCGGTCCCCACTGGCCGGGTCCCAGGGCTGTCGCGGGCTCACGCAGGCAGAGGGTGGCCTGGGCAATCCGGGAGAGAGGGGCCCTGACTGAGGTCTTTTCATTTAGAAATAAATTTAGACTTACAGGACAATTGCAAACAATGCGCAGAGTTTTAGCCACGCCGCGTGAGCGTCTGTGAGAGCCGCGGCGCGGGGATCACTCCCAGGGACGGCGGCGCCACGCAGCCTCGTCTGCGCCATGGCGCTGCCCGCCACCCGGCGCTGCCCGCCACACGCGGCGCTGCCCGCCACACACGCGCTGCCCGCCACACACGCGCTGCCCGCCACACACGCGCTGCCCGCCACCCCGCGCTGCCCGCCACACACGCGCTGCCCGCCACACACGCGCTGCCCGCCACACGCGGCGCTGCCCGCCACACCCGGCGCTGCCCGCCACACACGCGCTGCCCGCCACACACGCGCTGCCCGCCACACACGCGCTGCCCGCCACACCCGGCGCTGCCCGCCACACACGCGCTGCCCGCCACACACGCGCTGCCCGCCACACACGCGCTGCCCGCCACACACGCGCTGCCCGCCACACCCGGCGCTGCCCGCCACACACGCGCTGCCCGCCACACCCGGCGCTGCCCGCCACACACGCGCTGCCCGCCACACACGCGCTGCCCGCCACACACGCGCTGCCCGCCACACCCGGCGCTGCCCGCCACACACGCGCTGCCCGCCACACCCGGCGCTGCCCGCCACACACGCGCTGCCCGCCACACACGCGCTGCCCGCCACACCCGGCGCTGCCCGCCACACACGCGCTGCCCGCCACACGCGGCGCTGCCCGCCACACCCGGCGCTGCCCGCCACACACGCGCTGCCCGCCACACACGCGCTGCCCGCCACACCCGGCGCTGCCCGCCACACACGCGCTGCCCGCCACACACGCGCTGCCCGCCACACCCGGCGCTGCCCGCCACACACGCGCTGCCCGCCACACACGCGCTGCCCGCCACACACGCGCTGCCCGCCACACCCGGCGCTGCCCGCCACACACGCGCTGCCCGCCACACACGCGCTGCCCGCCACCCGGCGCTGCCCGCCACACCCGACGCTGCCCGCCACACACGCGCTGCCCGCCACACACGCGCTGCCCGCCACACCCGGCGCTGCCCGCCACACACGCGCTGCCCGCCACACCCGGCGCTGCCCGCCATACACGCGCTGCCCGCCACGGCCTCGTCTCTCCAGGACCCCGCACTGCAGGATCCCGCGGCTGGCTCCTGCACCTCCTCCCATCGGTGATAGCGCCTCGGTTTTTCCTTTAGTGTCACGAGCTTGACACTTTTGAGGGACATCGGGCAGCTATTAGTAGAGCGCCT
Organism: Microcebus murinus; assembly: GCF_040939455.1. NCBI lineage: Eukaryota > Metazoa > Chordata > Mammalia > Primates > Cheirogaleidae > Microcebus > Microcebus murinus. Next base: position 68,463,174 of record NC_134117.1, read on the forward strand.
CTCGGTCGGGGTTGGCCGGAAGTGCTCTGGGGTCCGGCTGAGTCACCACGGCCGGCGCGCGTGTCCGGCCACTGCCCTTCTCAGCGAGGCCGCCAGGGTGCCCGGTGCCCGCACAGCCCGCGCTACTTCCTGCGGCGGCAGTCATTTCCGTCACAGCACTGCCGCTCCTCTGTAAATCGGGGCTTGAGCAAAGAGCAAGGAGGAAGAGATTTCCCCTCTTTGGAGAGTGGGGACGTGAGAGCACCTTGGAGGGACAAAAGACACACACTGTGATCCACTGCCCCTCGGAGTCGACCGGTTCACCCGCCTGCAACCCGGAACTCACTCCACAGCATTTTTGCGAGACAAACATCCAATCTTTTCTTCCAGCGCGCACCGTGGGCAGCCGCGGAGGTCCGTCCCGGGCAGGGCTTTCTGCTCTGCCCACGCCGCCTTCCCCAGCGCTCGGCGCACGGTGCTGCTCAGTATGTATCTGCGGGGCAAATGAGTGTTAGAACGTTTTTGTTGTTGTTGTTACGCTGATCTCAGATTCCTTCTAAATTCCGCCCTCTGGGTTTATTTCTGTCCTCTGTACCACAGGCGAATATACACTGTTCTCAGTTGTAACTTGCCCTTAGTAGACTTAGTTTTCTTTTTTTAATGTTTTTTTAAAAAGTGTCAGAATAGTACAGGGGTACAAACGTTTTGGTTATATAAATTGCTTTTGTGCCATTTGAATCAAAGTTCTAATTGTGCCCATCCCCCAGATGGTGTGCATTGTACCTGTTAGGTGTGAATTTGCCCACCCCCTCCCCCTCCCTCCTGCTTGACTTCTGATGAGTGCTGTTTCCATATGTAAACATAAGTGTGGAGCGATTAGTTCCAATTTAATGGTGAGTACATGTGGTGTTTGTTTGACTTAGTTTTCTTTGTTACTGAATGAAACAGAACTTTATTTTCCTCAATTTGAAAATCTTTTGTTTTTTTCCCCAATCATTATATCGTGGTAAAATACATATAAAATTTACCATCTCAACCATTTCTCAGTGTACAGTTCAGTGGTATTAAATACATCCATAATCTTGTACAAACATCACCATCATCTGTCCACAGGACACTTTTCATTTTGTAAAACTGAAGCACCACTATTCTACTTTCTGTCTCTGTAAATCTGACTGTTGTAGGAGTGTCGTAAGTGGAATCACACAATCTTTGTCCTTTTGTCACTGGCTTATTTCACTTAGCATAAGGTAGTCTGGGTTCATCCAAGTTGTAGAATGTGTCAGAATGTCTGTCATTTTCAAGACTGAGTAATATACCATTGTGTGTGTATACACCCATTTTGCTATCCCTTGTCCTGTGAGGGCACGCGGGCTGCTTCCACGGTTCTGCTATCGTGCATGATGCTGCTGTGAACATGGGCACGTGAGACCCGCTGTGCGCTTGCAGGTTCAGCCCCAAGGTGTCGGGCAGCGGGAGCGGCTTGCAGCTGAGGTTTCCAAAGCACACGAGAGCTCAGTCAGAGGTGTGTTGGCTTCATTATTTTGGGCACAGTGTAATTGATCCTAGACAAATAAATCCTACCCAGAGCTGACCTGTAAAATTCAAGGGGGCCTCTGGGTCATCAGCTTCCTATAAGCTCTGTCTGCCTGGCTCCCGTATCTCATTACCGAGCTCCCCGGACCCCCATCACTCGGGGCAGGCACAAGTCAGATCCCAAGGGCCTAAGAGGCTATGTCCACCTGCATTCTCTGCAAAATGGTACTGCCAGGCCCTTGTGCATGGCGATCCAGCTGAAAGATCCCCCGAAGAGCTCTCTTGCCTTCTGTAGCTCTGGCTTTTTCTGAGGATGATCTATTCATGGCACAGTCACTTCAGTCCTTCAGAGATTTTGTCTTCGTCCACGCATTCTGGGCCCTGTGCTAACAAAACAGTCTGGCCTTTAGAGACGGCACAGAGAATCTGAGCCGGGGACTGAGCAGGGCAGAGGGATCAAGAAACCAGAGTTAATGATGACCCACAAGGCATTCTTTGGAGAAATGGGATGTGAGTATTTTTGTTTTAAATTTGCTTATCAGTATTATCCTATTGGCTTCTGAATATGTTTTAACATAGCTAGGATACAGCGATAATATCATGTAGTTAATACATCCGCAGGGAGAAACTCTGTGCCATGCATGGTCTCAGATACATTGCGTGCAGGTGCCAGGCAACGGTGCACACTCAGCGAGGCAGGCAGTGTGGGGCCCCTCCGTGAGGACAATGACAACTCCACTCAAGTTGAATTGCCGTGTGGGAAGCCTGATCCAGTGTGTTCCTTTGAGGTATTGAACAGCGTATTGGACTTCAAGCCAAGCACACCGCAAGCCTGCCAAGGCCCAGGGGCTGCTGTTTGCTCCCTCTGTCCTGTGCCGTCCAAGTGTGGAGCCCTTCGCTGAGCAAGAGAGCTACAACCCAGGTTGACAGCAGCTTCATCTCAGCTAACGGCTTGATTTCAAGTTGGCCCGGATCAGAGTCCTGCCAGCAATAAGCCACAGGTGGGATGACCGACCGCAACAGAGATTGTGAAGAAGGGGCCTCATGATCAGATGTTTCTGTAGGAGTTTCCCAGGTAGCAAGGTCACATCTGTGTAGCCAAGGGGAGACCCCGCACGGGTCATGCTGTAGTCCAGGTAAGAGGTAGTAAGGATGTGACCCAGAGAAGCAGCTGGAGAGATGGGCGGCAGAGGCCTGAGACATCCCCCGAGCTATGGCCTTCAACCTTAGAGCTGTTTTTGTTTTGCATATTCCCCAGGAGTTTTGAAAATGATGCGCATTTTAAAGATGACACTCAAATTATATTATATTTGGATAATTGCAAGCGATGTAATTTTCATATGCAAATACTAGCAATCTAAAATAAAAATATTACAAGTCTCTTTTAAAATGTATTTAATAGAAATTAAATACTTTGTAATTTGATACTCACCATCACCTATTTAAAAATATATTTGAACTTCACTCTTTAATAGAGGGGAACCCAACACCGTTCCTTTTTCTCCTGGAATTATATTTCCATTTCCCACCTCTCCCATTGATTTTATCTTAATGCATCCTTTATGGCTGAAAGCCTGTTAGTAATTACTTTATCACACTTCTCTGTGGCAAAAATATGCATATAAATGAAAATAGATTTTTAAAAAACACTTCATATGACTACAAGGCTATACTAGATGTTAAGAATATTTATTGTTAGTTGAATTATCATCATTATTAGTAAGCACCTGATGAAAATAGCATAAATAAATTATAAATTTGGATAATTAAAGTATATGAAAAGTAAAAATTTGATGGTAAATTTATTGCATAAAGATATATGTGGGATATTTTTATAAATTAGTTCATGCATACAAAGATAAACATTACTTATTTTCAGGTCCTATGAATCTAAGCCTTGAGAACTTTCATTCTCTTACATAAGCAGATGAGAATGGAGTTTTGTTATTGAGATGTCCCTCAGTTCTTTGAACTTTCCTAGCTACTTGCCAAGAACTGATCTATCAACAAACATTACTTTCAGTGATGTATATCAGCTGACAAATTGACTAGCTTTTTCTTCAACTTTGTTGAAAGCAAAGAATTGGAAACCATGTGGCATGCAAAGCATGTATTATCCACTGATTTAAACCATTCTCTTTCTCAATGTTCAGTTCCTTAACTCAGGTATTTAAAATATTTACACACTGGGCAGTGCATTGGAGAAAGAAGTGCAATGAGTGAGACCTGCACCTTCCTTTGGTGAGAGGGAAGGGCCCCCATGACGGAGGGGAGTGTCATGGGAGGTGGGGAGAGAACCCACGCGACCTTACTGGGGCCTGGTCTCAGATGGGTCAGTTTGGAAAGCACACACATGGATGTGGGAGTTCATTCTCTCAAAACTGTCTATGTCCACATATCCTATTAAAAGTCTTTGTGTATTTCCAGGGTAGGTCTATCCCAATTTGAAGACCACAGATTTAAGGTTTCTCTGGATGAACAATGTGTTATTTTTGTGTGATTCAGAGGAGAGACATAAACTCAAAGGGTGGAATTTAGAGGGAGTCTGAGGTCAGCTAAACAAAAGGAATGTCTAACATTTGTTCATGCGACAGATATATATTGAGCACCGTCGTGTGGCAAGCTCTGGAGAGACAGGTGTGCAGGAAACAGAAAGGCCCCTGCGTGGGGCTGACCAGGAGGGCTTCTCCCCATTGGCCACTGCTCCATCACTAGAAGAAGAGAACTGGACGCCACGGAGTGAGTTCCAGACTTACAGGTAGGTGAATTGGGTCAAATCTGAGACTCCTTGTGAGCCTGAGGGCAGTGGAGGACAGGATGAGTCCTGAGAGCTGTTTGCGCCTGGAAGGTAGGTGCTCACATGTCCATGCTCTCAGAAGAGGAGAAATATCTTTCTCTTTGCTCTTTGTTCAACCCCCCGAATTTACACAGAGGCCTTTAGTGTTTACTACTGAAATGATTACTGAGACCAGGGAAGCGTTCTCCAGAAAACTCGGTGTCTAACAGATGATTCTACATCACAACTAGCCACCAACCCAGTGGGTGCAATGATTTCGGGATATTGGGAGAACAAACAAAATCACTGCCTAGCGTTTAGAATTTTAGGGGCAATTAGCAGATCATTCAAACTTGTATATTTTACAAGGTGCTCCAGAAAGACAGATATTTTTATTGCCCCCCTGATTAATTTCACACCCCAAAATATAGCTCATGGTGTCTCCAGCATCTTTTATGATGTCTGAGCTGGAGCATGCTTAAGTCACAAGCTCTCCCACTAGACAAACGTGGGGAATATCCTTGTTTGAAGCACTGAGATTTTGAGTAAAACAGTCTTCTTCCTAGATTTTCTCACACTCATCACAGGAATGCAGAGCAAAAGGCTGAGAAGGGCCTAAAGCAAGAGCAAGGTTGGACCCAGTGGAACTGAGATGATTTGCAACCTCCACTCCTCCGGTGACACCTTCAACATGACTTCACATTGTCTGGCTTTCAGGCTTTTTCTCCCCCAGCCCCAAATGCCTGGGAAGTTAGCCTATCTGAAGGCAAAAATACACATATACAAATCTAATCTCAAAATTTTTTTAGTACCCCAGCCACGTGGCTACAAATGAGCATATTTTCAAGACCACAAGATCCAATGTAAGTCGTTCCCTCCACTCATCCCCCTGCACACCTGCTTTGCTGGGCAGCGTGCTGGGCAGTCTGAAGCACATGTAAGTGAATCACATGTGCACTTAGCCTGTGAGGAGCTATAAGTGGTCCATGTTACAAGTCATAAAAGGAAAAAAAAACAAGGGAAAAAAACAAAGAAATGAATCATGTAGAATGAGGCAATTGATAAGATCAAAGTTGGAATAAATGACATTAAAATGGTAGCAATGATAAAATAAAACCAAAGATAAATTTTGTAAAAGACAAATTAAATATAGAAAAGCTGATTCTGTCAAAAGACCAATTAAATATACAAATAACTAACAAGCCTGATTAAGGAGAAAAAGAGAAAGTAAAACTAACCATAGATATAAAAGAGATATTAAAAATTATAAGTAATATCATGTGTAACTCAATGACATTGAATATGAAAGATATAAGAAATAGATGATTTTCTAGAAAAAATGTAAACCCCTGCTACAGTCTGAATGTGTGTGTCCCCCCAAGATTTAGATGTTGAAATCGTAACCCCTAAGGTGATGGCATTTGAAGGTGGGGCTTTGAGAGGTGATTAGGTCACGGGGGTAGAGCCCTCGTGAAAGGGCTCAGTGTCTTCTTGAAGAGGCACGAGAGACTCCTCAACCCTTTGACCCTGTGAGGACGCAGCAAAACGGTGTCCTCTGTGCATCAGAGAGCAGGCCCTCACCAGACACTGAATCTGCTGGCCTCTTGATCTTGGACTTTCCACCCCCAGAAGAAATAAATTTCTGTTGTTTTCAGCTGCCCAGTTAATGATATTTTGTTATAGCAACTTGGATGGACTAAGGAAACCACCAAAATTAACCCAAGAAGGAGCAGAATACTAAACAGGTCAGAAGTCACAGAGAAGGTAGGCAGAGTAATGAGGCACCTTCCATGAAGCACATCCAGAGGGACTTTGAGAGGAACCTTCTAGTTAAGCTTTCTAAGATCGTGTCTTGCCTCTTCTGTTTTAAACTGTTTTAGATCATAGGAAAAAATTGGAAAGTTCCACAATTTGTTTTATAAAGCTACTACAACCATAATTCTAAAACATGTAAAAAAAAATAGACCATTGTAACATAAAATTATAGATAAAAATTCTAAATAAATTATTAACTACATTTATCTGGCAGTATATTCATGGAGTCATATAACATAATTCAGTAGGATCTTAAAAGTGGAAAAATTATCTGTGGAGATGAGGAAGATTGGGCTGAAATAGTATTCTAAGAAAGCTGACCAAAAAACCAAAATGGTTTTAAAAAAAAGAAAAGAAATAATGGTTGAAACCTTCCAAAATTTGGCAAAGCCCTCAAACCTACAAAGTTCAGGAAGTTGAATGAACCCCAAAGAGGATAAAACCAAAGAAGTCTGAAGCACATCAAGACATACCCCAGTCAAATTTCTGAAAATTAAAGGCAGAAAAAATCTTGAAAGCAACAAAACAGAAATATCTCCTTACCTATAGGTGAAAAACAAATGACAGTGAATTTATCAAAATCAAAACCTTGGAGACTAGAAATAAGTGGCATAATATTTGTCAAGTGCTGAAAAATAAAAGAAACTGTCAACCCAGAATCTAATATCTAGTGAAAAATATCCTTCAGGAATGAAGAGGAAATCAAAACATTTGAGATGAGGGAAAACAAAGAGAATTTATTGCCTGCAGATTTCCCCCAAAAGACTGGCTAAAGGAAGTTCTCTAAAAGGAAAAAATAAAAGGAGAAATCTGAGAACAACAGGAAAGAAGAAAGAAAATGATGAGCAAAAGGATGGTTAAATGCAATAGGCTTTTCTTCTCCTCCCAAGTTTCCTAGGTTGTTTGACAATTGAAACAAAAATTTTAACTTTGATGCAGCTCTAAATTCTTGTAAAGAGGATGTCAGTGGGAATGGTAGAGTAAGGACCTCAGGAATCATCTTCTCCATAAAAACAATAAGAACACTGCCAATTATTGTCACAATTAACTTTTCCAGAACTCTTGAAACTAACAAAACTTGCCGCAATCTGGGGGGCATATATTCAAGAAAAACCATCTGAATCTTGGTAATGACAGCAACCTTTGGAGCATTTTAACTTGCCCTATTTCCATCTTTCCTCCCACTGCTGCAGTAGCCTTGGGAGCCAAGAGGCCAAACCAGCAGCCTAGCAGCCAGTGGAGGAGTGAGAATCAGGCGGAATTCCTCCAAAGACCCACTCCCAGAGAATCCCAGTACTTGGCTTGCTAGTGGTTCCCCACTCTCAATAATTCCCTTTATTTGATCTGGCTCAGAGCGTGTCCAGTGCAAGCTCCCTATTTCTCAGGGGAGATTTGTCAAAAACCTTCATTGGGGATGGGTTCGCATCACAGATGCCTGATGGTGATAATAGTAGGGGAAGCAGCCAGCTGACCAAAAAACCAAAAAGGAAAAACTGGAGAATGAGATGTCTCTAGGAGGCTTTGAAAAACTCGGACACATTCCTGGGAATCTAGAAGGCCACCTGCATATATAGGGTTGTTCTGAAGCCCAGGGCTGTGTATGTGTTCAGGAAAGACCTGAAGAAGCTCTAAGCTCTCTCTTCTGGCTGACCTTGAGGCTCTGAAGAGCACAAGGAAAGGCTCAGGAAGAGTTTTCTACTACCTGGCTGAGTGTTAGAGACATTTCTCAAAATGCACACAGGGTCTCTTGGCAAAGACTGGGACATTTACTAGTTTCAGACAGTTAAATAAATCTATGTGCAATCATTAGCTGCCCACTAAACTAATTGAGCACAGACCTCTGTGGCCACATATGAATATAGACTCTACAGTATTAGTTTTGGAAATTCACTAAAAGAAACAGCAGCAGCTTCAACAATAGCAGATAACAACAAAACAAATCCTGGGTAGTGGGGAGAATCTGATTTTCAGAGTAGTCACATTATATTATTAAAAAAGTCTAACTTCAACTTGCAAAGAAAAAGAAAATATGGTATATATATATATAGGGGGAAAAGCAGTGAATAGAAACTGACCTTGAGGAAGTGTAGATATTGTACTTACAGGCTATAGTAAGCAAAATAGCATAGTAGTGGCACAAGAATAGAGACATAGATCAATGGATCAGAACAGAGAACTCAGATATAAAACCATCCTTATATTGCCATCTCATATTTGACAAAGCTGACAAAAACAAACACTGGGGAAAAAATTCCTATTCTATAAATGGTGCTGGGAAAATTGGATAGCCACAAGTAGAAGACTGAAACAGGATCTTTACCACTCAAAGAAATCAACTCAAGATGGATAACAGATTTAAACCTAAGGCATGAAACTATATGAACTGTAGAAGAAAATGTTGGAAAAACTCTTATAGACATTGGCCTAGGCAAAGAATTTATGAAGAAGACCCCAAAAGCAATTACAGCAACAAAAATAAATAAATGGGACCTGATCAAATTAAAAAGCTTCTGCACAGCCAAGGAAATAATCATTAGCATGAATACACAATCTACAGAATGGGAGAATAATGTTTGCATGTTATACATCCAATAAAGGGCTGATAATTAGAATCTATAAGGAACTCAAGCAAATCAACAAGAAAAAAATCAAACAACCCCACTAAAAAGTGGGCAAAGGACATGAACTGAAACTTTTCAAAAGAAGATATACTAATGGCCAAGGAACATATTAAAAATGCTCAACATTTCTAACCATTAGGGAAATGCAAATTAAAACCACAATGAGATATCACTTAACTCCAGTGAGAATGGCCTTATCAAAAGTCCCCAGACAACAAATGCTCGTGTGGATGTGGAGGGATAGGAAGACTCATACTGTTGGTATGACTGCAAACTAATACAACCTCTGTGGAAAGTAGTATGGAGATACCTCAAAGAACTAAAAGTAGAACTACCGTTTGATCCAGAAAACCCACTACTGCAAATCTACCCAAAGGAAAAAAGGACATTCCATAAAAAAGACACCTGCACTCAAATATTCTTATCAACACAATTCACAATTGCCAAGATGTGGAAACAACCTAAGTGCCCATCAATATATGAGTGGATTAATAAAGTGTTATATATGTATACCATGGAGAATATTACTCAGCTATTAAAAAAAGTGGTGAACCTCTTGTATTAACCTGGATGGAACTAGAGACCATTCTTCTAAGTGAAATATCACAAGAATCGAAAAACAAACACCACATGTACTCACCATTAAATAGGAACTAATTGATCAACACTTAATGTGCATATATGGAAATAACATTCATCAGAAATCAAGCAGGTGGGAGGCAGAGTCGGGGATGGGTAAATTCACACTTAATGGGTACAATGCACACTATCTGGTGATAGGCATACTTATAATTTTGACTCAAATGGTACAAAAGCAATTTATGTAAACAAAATGTTTTTATCCTCATAATATTCTGAAATAAAAAAATAAAAGCAATGACTATAAAAAAGACTTAAATTCCCCTCTTAAATATGTCTGAAGAACTAAGGACATGATATCTAAAGAATTAAAGGAAAGTATGAGATAATGTCTCTCCAAATAGAGACTATCACAAAAGAGAATTATAGAAAAGAATAAACAAAAATTCTAGAGTTGCAAATAAAATGGAAAGTTCACTAAAGAGTCTCAACAGCAAATTTGAGCTGACAAAAGAATCAGTGAACTTAAAGGTAGAGCAGCTGAGAATATACAATCTAAGGGATAGAAAAAAAAAGAATGAAGAAAAGCAGATCCTAAGAGAACTGTGGAACACTGTCCAGCATGCACAGCATACACAATGGGAGTCCCAGAAGGAGAGAAGGGCAAGGGAGAGGAAAAATGTGTGAGGAAATAAGGACTGAAGACTCCCCAAATTTGATGAAAAACATTCATCTCTGCATCCAGGAAGCTCAATGAACTCCAAGTATGATAAACTCAAAAAGATCCACACTTAGACACCTCATAATCAAACTGTCAAAAGCAAAGACAAAGAGGGAATCTTGAACACAGCGAGAGACAAGTGACTCATCACATACCAGGAATTATCAATAAGACGAACAGCTGACTTTTTATCAGACATGAGGGACAGAAGGCAGTGGGATGACATATTAAAAATGCTAAAAGAAAAAGCCTGTCAACCAAGAATTTCATATTCAGCAGAACTACTTTTCAAAAATGGAGATGAAATTAAGACATTCCTAGATAAACAAAAGCTGATGGAATTTGTCACTGGTAGACCTGCTCTACATGAAATGCTGAACAAAGCCCTCAGGATGAAATGGAAGCACACTAGGCCGGTAGTTCAAATCCACATGAAGTAACAAAGAGCACCTCATAAATAAAAATGGAAGACAGTAAAAGTGTATTTTATTTCTTTATTTTTCCTTTCTGATATAAAAGACAATAGCATAAAGCAATGATTATAAAACTGTGTCAACGGGCATGCAAAAATAAAGATGTAATTTTTATGATGATAATACTACAAAGAAGGAAATTGAGAGAATGGAGCTGTATAGATGCAAAATTTTTCTATACAACTGAAATTAAGTTGCTATTAGTTGAACTAAATTGTCATAAGTTAGAATGTTAATTGTAATCCCGATGGTAACCACTACAAATACAACTCAAAAACTATCTTAAGGAAATTAAAATGGTAGAGTAGAAAATATCTATTTAATATAAAAGAAGGTGAGAGATAAACTTTACGTGCATACAGAAGAAATAATGATGTAACAGAGCCTGGCTGCAGTTTTCTTTTATGTTGAATGACTGACAGCTTTTAAACCTCACCCCTCCTTGTTTCCTTTCTGACCCACATCTGGGCAAGCTGACAAGAAGCCTGGGTTCTCCCTTGTGAACGAAAATGCTCACACCCCTCCCCCCCCCACCGTCTGACTGAATGGACCCCCCTCATGGCCAAAGGAATATTCTAGGGTAAAGTTGCCTGCCAGGAGAAGGGAGGTCAGACATGCCTTATCATGCCCCCCTCCCTTCTTGGAGACTTCCTTTGTAACCCGCCTAAGGGTATGCAAGGCAAACCTGCAGGTCCTCAATTTATGCAACAAATGGTGTCTTATCTCTGGTAAACAGTTTATGTTAAAGATTTCAAATCTTTAGATAAAGCTTCATGTCTTTACCTAGTTACAATCTAAAGAATCTTTAAACCCACCTATAACCTGTAAGCCCCCACTTCGAGATGGCCCTCTTTTTTGGGCCAAACCAATATAAGCCTCCCACATATTGATTGATGGCTTTACCCATAACTCTTGTCTCTAAAATGTATAAAAACCAAACTGTGACCCAGCCACAGCGAGTCCACTTGCCCAAGGCCTCTTGGCAGTGGCTCTGGGTCATGGTCCTCAAATTTGGCTCAGAATAAATCTCCTTAAAATTATTTTACAGAGTTTGGCTTTTTTCTGTTGACTCCCTGCTTTTAATTAGTGGAGGTTCAAACCATGTGTGGGGATCCTTACTCTGGCCCCACTCCCTGAGCACCATAAAATCCAAGCCAGTTTCCTTTCCTTGCTCTCTCAAGCCATTTTTGACACTTTTTGGGAGCCATGGTGCTCACCTCAGAATGCTGCACTAAGTGAGTCATGAACCTTTTCATTTTCTCTTGAAGAGTGTGTGGTATCCTCAGTCTTGACACCTAAACCAAATGTTGGGTGACGTCTGTCTTCCTATGTGAGGTGACTATAGGACACTTAAGACAATTGTAGGTGGAGGAGAGTAGATTGACTTATGAAGAGATAGGTGCTTTTACTTCACTTGAACTGATAAAATAATGACACCTGTAGACTGTGATGTTATGCATATATAATGTAATACTAGAGCAGTTCCCCACACAAAAGCTGTACAAAGAGCTATGCATTCAAAAACAATATAAAACAAAATAGAAATCTAAAACTGTTCAAGTAACCCACAGCAAAATAAGAAAAAGAAAATAGAGAAATAAAAAAGAGAAAACAAAAAATAAAGTGTCAGCCTTAAGCCCTGACATACCAGATATGACATTAAATATAAACAGTCTTAATATAGCAAATAAAAAGCAGATAGTGGCAGACTGGATTAAAAAACAAGATTCTATTCTAAATTAAATTATAAAATAAAAAAAAAAAACAAGATTCAATGATATGTTGTCTATAGTAAACTTACTTCAACCATAATGATATAGGCTGTTTGAAAACAAAAGAATAGAGAAGGATGTGCTATACAAACATTCATCCAAAGAAGCAGGAATGGCTATAGTAACAAGAGATAAAGTAGATTTTAGAATAAAGAAAATTACCAGTGTGAACTAAAATAAAATCTTAAGGCTCCCCCCTACACCAGCTGACTGAATGGACCCCCTCTTGGCTAAAGGGGGTGGTTCTAAAACTAAAACTAAAATTGCCTAAAACTAAATTGCCTGCCATTAGGAGAGAGGTCAGACATGCCTCATCATGCCCCCCTCCCTTCTTAGAGACATCCTTTGTAACCCATTAACAGGCCTAAGGGTATGCAAGACAGACCTGGGGTCCTCAATTTACACAACTAATCTATGTCTGGTGGCTTGTCTCAGATTAACAGACTTTCTTATCTTAAAAACATTCCAAGCAGTTAGACAGAGCTTCATGTCTTTAACCAATTACAAGTCAAAGAATCTTTAAACCCACCTATAACCTATAACCTGCCCTGCTTTGAGATGGCCCACATTTTCATGTCAAACCAATGTATTCCTCCCAAGTATTGATTTATGACTTTACCTGTAACTCCTGTCTCCCTGAAATGTATAACCCAAACTATACCCAAACAACAGAGAGTCCACTTACTCAAGGCTTCTTCAGTGTGGCTCTGGGTCATGGTCCTCAAATTTGGCTCAGAATAAATCTCTTTAAAATTATTTTACAGAGATTGGCTTCTTTACCACTGACACCAGAGACAGGGAGGGACATTATTAATAATGAAGGATCAACACCAAGAAGTCATAGCCACATAGTCATCTTAAAAGAGCTGCAAAATATGTGAAACAAAAATGGGTAGAACCAAAAGTAAAAATAGACAAATCCACAATTGCAGCTGGAGATTTAAGTGCCCCTTGCTCAACAATTGCTAGAACAACTGGACAGCAAATCAGCAAGGATATAAAAGTCAACAACCCCATCAGCCCACAGTATATGGTTGACATTTGTAGAATATTACCCAGCTATAGCAGAATACACATTATTTCCTAGCCCATAAAATAGATACCAAGATAGAGCATATACTGAGCGATAAAACAAATCTCAACACATTTCAAAGAATTTAATCTACAGAGAATATTTTCTGACATAGTGGAATCAAACTAGAAATCAATACAGAAAATGACTGGAAAATTTCCAAACACTTGGAAACTCGATAACACTCTTATAAAAATCCTGTGGGTCAAACAGGAAATCTCAAAGGAATTTAAAAAACACATTGAACTGAGGGAAAATGAAAATATCAAAATATGTGGGGGCACACCTGGCAGAGCCGAGGGGACACTCATGTCACTCAGTGCATGCTTTAGAGAAAGAGATGTTGCAGATCCATAATTTAAGCTCTCACTTTGAGAACTGTGAAAACTTTAAAAAGTAAGCAAAAGGAAGGAAAAAATAAAGATAAGAACATGGATCAATGAAATTGAAAACAGAAAACAATAGAGAAAAATCAATGAAACAGAAAGCAAACCTCTAGCGAGACAAAGAAAAGGAATGAATACACAAATTACTAATGCCAGGAGTGAAACCTAGTATATCACTGCAGACCTGCAGACACCAATCTGATACTGAGTCTATGAACACCTCTACATACATAAATTTGACACCTTTGATGAAATGGACTAATTCCTCATAAAACACAAACTTCCACAACCCAATATTATTAGTTTTAAAACTTAAAGAAAATTGAATTTGTAAGTAAACCTCTCTTAGAAAAGAAATCTCCAAGCCCAGATAGTTTCACTGGATACTTCTACCAAATGTTTAAGTATGAATTAACACCAGTTCTACATAAGCTCTTCCAGAACATATAAGGGAAGGAAACACTTTCTTATGCATCCTTGTGAATGAAGCTAGTAATACCAAAACCAGACTGGTCTAATATCAAAACCAGACATAGTACAAAATACTAGTGAATAGAATTCAGCAATTTATAAACAGAATTATACACTAACCAAGTGGGATTTATTCCAGGGTGCAATGCTGGCTCGATATTCCAAAGCCCATCAGTGTAATTTGTGGAGCGCGGTGGCAACGCCATTAAGATGGCGCCCGCTTCCTGGTCACACCCTACTGTGCGTCTGACAAACAGATGTTCAGCGCATGTGCAAAGCCTTGCCTCCTCTCCTGTTCTGTGTTGACCAATCAGGTTATGCCCCGTGTACTTACTGTCTATATAAGCAGCCACCGAGAACGCCTCGGCGTCTTCCGCATGTAACCAGTTAAGCAATCCCCATTAAAGCGCTGTCAGAAGAACTCCAGTTGCCGCGTCTTCCTTGCTGGCGAGGCGGGCGCGACAAGTGGTGCCGAAACCCGGGAACCGAAACAACTTTGAGGCACCAGCGGAGACGACCTCGATAGAGGTGAGTTCAGAACTGACGCGTGGGACGGAACCGAATTCGGACCTTTGCTGAGCAAAGTAGGCTGTTAGTGAGAGCCCGTGAGCCCCCTGCTTTCGTTTCGGCAGCCCAGGTACAGGCAGGGCAAAAGGTGCTCTCTGATCAAGACAGTACCTCAGAGTCAGACAAAGGGAGAAGGCCTAGAAAGAAGAAAAGGGAGAGAAAGAAGAAAAGGGAGAGAAAGAAATGTAAAGGTACCAAGAATAAAAATAACAAAGGAAAGGACAGGACAGAAGACAGAGGAGAAAGCCTTTTTCTGCCAGAATTTAAGAAATTAGATATTTCTGAGGATGGTTCCTCTTCTTCCTCTTCTCTTACTTCCTCAAGTTCAGGGGAGGAGGCGGGGGAGGAGCTATATTCAGAGGAGGAAGCTACTTTGGAAGAGGAAGCGGCAAAGTATGAGGCGGGGCGATACCGGCCGCCGCCCTACAGTGACGCTGCTTTCACTGCCCCTACCGCCCCTCCTCTGAGAGAGCAGGGAGGAGCCAGACCCAAACAAGTCAGCGGGAGCTCGTTTATCAGGCCCCGCGATATGAGGAAAATGTTTCTCTCATTCCCTGTTTTCGAGAACAACAATCAGCAACGGTATCATGAGCCTCTCCAGCACAAACAATTGAAAGACCTTGCTGAGTCGGTGCGGTCCTGGGGGGTTACGGCGTCTTTCACCATAGCCCAAGTGGAGAGGCTTGGTAACTTAGCTATGACCCCTGATGACTGGAGTAATACAACAAGGGCCTGCTTGACTACTGGTCAGTATCTAGACTGGAAATCAATTTTTCAGGAAGGTTGTATGAACCAAGCCAGAGCAAACGCACAGCCATGGGCAGGATAGCCTGGCAGTGAGAGCTGCATTTGTACATGCTTTGGGGGAGTTGGTAGAGTGTGCGGTGGTTGCCTTGGTTCTTGAGACAGTCACTGATCCTGTTAACATCATTTCAGATTCTTCTTATGTGGTGAATGCGGTAAGGCTACTAGAGAACTCTTTTCATATCTGTCCTAAAAGTACGGTCTTTTCTCTCTTCACTGCCATTAGGACGGCTATCCATAATCGGAAACACCCGTTTTCTATCCAGCACATTAGAGCCCATTCTTTGCTACCCGGCCCTATGGCCGCGGGGAATGCTATGGCTGATCGGGCTACTCGAGCCCTCTGGGTGTGTGATAGCCACACTGGGGCCATGGATTTCCATAAACTTTACCATGTACCCGCTAATACTTTAAGGCTGAAATTCCACATCTCGCGTGCAGAGGCGCGTGACATTGTGCTGCAATGCCCAAATTGTGCTCCCTTCCGCACTGTTGTTCACACAGGCGTTAATCCTAGGGGTTTACGCCCCCTACATGTTTGGCAAATGGATGTGACACACATCCCCTCTTTTGGAAAACTTCAATTTGTCCATGTGTCTGTAGACACCTGTTCGGGCATCATGCATGCTACACCCCTAGCCGGGGAAAAAGCTACGCATGTTGTCACGCATTGCTTGGAAGCTTGGGCGGCCTGGGGTAAGCCCCGGATCATAAAAACAGATAACGGACCTGCCTATGCCTCCAAGGCATTCCAGCAGTTTTGTATGCGTTTGGGTGTGGAACACCGTTCTGGTCTCCCATATAATCCCCAGGCACAAGGAATTGTTGAGCGCGCGCATGGCACACTTAAAATGTATTTGCAAAAACAAAAAGGGGGAGATGCCATACAGTCCTCACCTAAAGGACGCCTCTCTCTTACTCTTTTTACCTTAAATTTTTTGAATTTGGATGCTAACGGACAGTCAGCAGCAGACAGGCATGCTATGCCTGCCCCACACCAGCAGGAGGTAGTAAAATGGAAGGATGTGTTGTCTAATCTATGGAAAGGCCCGGATCCAGTGATAATGAGATCCAGGGGAGCTATTTTTCCACAGGACCAGGACAATCCCATCTGGGTGCCCACGCGGCTGACTAGAACGGTGCAGCAGCCTCTGGAGCAGCATGAAGACGTGCTGGCTACTCCTCCTGACGGCAGCATGGATGATCGCGAGGATGGCAGTGGAGCCACGCTGGGGGATCCTGTCAGTACTTCCCCTGCCGATGCCTGTGACACATAACTCACCAATTTTCCCCCGCCTCTTTTCTACTAATGTTTCCCTGGGCACTGCGTACCTGCCGTTGGACACGCAGAGTAGTAAACTGGAGGGAAATAGATCCTTCTCCTTGAAGGGGACTTTGTGTTTTGTGTGGGGTCAACGGAAGCTGCACGGACTTGGCTCCCCTGTCCATGGGGGCCGGGGGTATGGCAGGGAATGCTAGTTTCGCATGGAATCTTAGCGACTCTTTTGAGGGTTCTGTGAGGGTGATTGCGGGAGGGCGAAACGTGACCTTTGCCCCTACACCTGTCTGTGTTTGGCCCCCGTTTATCTAGGTGGTATCCACGGAAAAACCCTCTGGTACACATGTGAACTGTTCCTCTAGTATGTGCAATTATACATTGTGTTGGAATGCCACGTCTCACCCCTCTGCCATTGTTACCCGCTTACCTAGATACATTCCTGTTCCTGTTGAAGCTCCTAGCTCTATGACTCTGTTTCGGTCTTGCAGCCACGGCCGTCTTGCTGCTTGCTGCGGCTGGCGGCGGGCTGTGGGCCATCTGTAGGCTGCAGGCCCAGAGATGGAGGGACCATGTGGTATTGGCACAGGCATTTGCTGCGCTTGAACTGGGACAGTCTACACAGGTGTGGTTGACCATGCTTAAGGGTTAGCCTAGGTTTGGGTTGCACCCGCTCCTACCCCCAGGCATTTTTAGACATGGCCTTTGCACTCTGAGGGTTCTCTCCCATTGCACCAGATAAGGCATGTCTCCAATCCCACAGCCAGCCTTTGCACACCTCCGAGTTTTGCTCATTGCACGAGGTAAGGTGGTTGCTGGTGGAAGTGAGGCTCTGCATCCTTGATCGTACTGTCGAAGGACGGTGCTGAACGGTTGCTCAGTTCTCATTTAATTAATAAAATAGGGGGAGATGTGGGGCGCGGTGGCAACGCCATTAAGATGGCGCCCGCTTCCTGGTCACACCCTACTGTGCGTCTGACAAACAGATGTTCAGCGCATGTGCAAAGCCTTGCCTCCTCTCCTGTTCTGTGTTGACCAATCAGGTTATGCCCCGTGTACTTACTGTCTATATAAGCAGCCACCGAGAACGCCTCGGCGTCTTCCGCATGTAACCAGTTAAGCAATCCCCATTAAAGCGCTGTCAGAAGAACTCCAGTTGCCGCGTCTTCCTTGCTGGCGAGGCGGGCGCGACAGTAATTCACCATAGTAACAGGCTAACATTGAAAAATCACATGACCACATCAATTTAGGCAGAAAAAGTATTTGCCAAAATCTAATATCCATTCATGATAAACTCTCAGAAACATAGAAATAGAGAGGAAACTTCTTCGATTTGAAAAAGAGCATTCTACAAAACAAAACCTGCAGTTAATATTGCACTTAATGGTGTCTTGTCTGTTCTCATCACTTTTATTTTATTTTATTTTATTTTATTTTATTTTATTTTTGAGACAGAGTCTCGCTTTGTTGCCCAGGCTAGAGTGAGTACTGTGGTGTCAGCCTAGCTCACAGCAACCTCAAACTCCTGGGCTCAAGCGATCCTCCTGCCTCAGCCTCCCGAGTAGCTGGGACTACATGCGCCACCATGCTGGGCTAATTTTTTCTATATATATTAGTTGGCCAATTAATTTCTATTTATAGTAGAGACGGGGTCTCGCTCTTGCTCAGGCTGGTCTCGAACTCCTGACCTCGAGCAATCCGCCCGCCTCGGCCTCACCTCAGCCTCCCTGAGTGCCAAGATTACAGGCGTGAGCCCCCCGCCCGGCCTGCTCTCATCACTTTTATTCAATGTCGAGCTGGAAGTGCTGTCCGGTACGATAACACAAGAAAAGAATATAAAAGATCCATGAGAAGAAGAAATGCAGTTTTCTCTCTCCGACAAGGGCATGGCTGTCTACATAGAAAACCCCAAGCGTCTGCAGGAAATCCCAGAAGCCAGTAAGGAGCTCAGCAGCGTGGCAGGAGCCCGCAAACGGGCGGCCAGTGTGGACGGTGACCGCCGCTCCGCGTGCGGATGGCACGGACAAGTTGGTGGCAGTCCCCAGGGCTGGCGGACCGGGGGGCGTCTCCCAGGGTCCCCAGGGCCCGATGTCAAAGGCGGGAACACAGAGACAGAGTCGCCCAGGCTGGTGGCGGGCGGGCTCCCCTTCATCCTGCGGTCTCAGTGCTGCGGCCACCTTTCCGAGACAGCTTCGGCACGGGCGGCCGGACGGCCCCGCGCCCTCGGGGCAGCGCCCTGCGCCTTGGTTCGCGCCCCCGCGGGACGGCACCGTCTGCGGCGCGCCGTCGCCCTCTGCGCCTTGGTTCGCACCCCCGCGGGACCGCACTGTCTGCGGCGCGCCGGTGCCCTCTGGGCCTTGGTTCGCACCCCCACGGGACGGCACCGTCTGCGGCGCGCCGGCGCCCTGCGCCTTGGTTCGCACCCCCACGGGACGGCACTGTCTGCGGCGCGCCGGCGCCCTGCGCCTTGGTTCGCGCCCCCGCGGGACGGCACTGTCTGCGGCGCGCCGTCGCCCTCTGCGCCTTGGTTCGCACCCCCGCGGGACCGCACTGTCTGCGGCGCGCCGGTGCCCTGCGCCTTGGTTCGCACCCCCGCGGGACGGCACTGTCTGCTGCGCGCCGTCGCCCTCTGCGCCTTGGTTCGCACCCCCGCGGGACCGCACTGTCTGCGGCGCGCCGGTGCCCTGCGCCTTGGTTCGCACCCCCGCGGGACGGCACTGTCTGCGGCGCGCCGGCGCCCTCTGCGCGGCGCCACTGTCCTGCTCGCCGCCCGCCCCGCTGGCGGAGGACCTGGCACGCCAGGGCGCGGCGGGTGTTGTTAATGAGAAGAATGAAGCGGGCCCCAGGGCTACGGACCGGCCAAGGCCAGGGGCTGTAAGCGGAGGGCAGCAGCGAACACAGTTCCTTGGACTCCGGTTTTGCTTGTTTTTCATTCCGACAGGGCACGGTGCTTCCGGAAGCCACAGAGCAAACTGTGGGCCAGCCTTGCCTGGCGTCTCTGCCCGGAGAAGCTTCTGCGACGGCACCACCCGGCCGGCCGTGTGAGGTCTGAGTCCTCCCGTCCAAGGCCGTGTGCAGGTTGGGATCCAGCCGCCGTCCCCTCCCCAGGGCCGCCAGGCCTGGCCGATGGCCAGAGCCACACGGACTTGTGCGAAGCTTCAGAGCATCAAGCGCATCCCAGGGCTGGAGAGAGATTTAATTCTGTGGGCCTGCTGGGGTTGGCGGATGTGGCAGATAAGCGTGTGCGAGGCTTGTCTAGTTTAAACTGTAGATAAGCGCCAAATATTTTAATTAATATAAATGTGTCTCATATATTGCATGGGACATGCTTAGAATAAACAATTATTCATTGTTTATGTGAAATTCAAATTTAATTGGGCATTCTGTATTTTATCTGCCTGCCTTCCTTGGGGCACATCCGGGGAGACTGTGATTTTTGTTTGTTTGTTGGTTGGTTGGTTGGTTTTTAGAGACAGAGTCTCACTCTGTTGCCCAGGCTGGGCTCAAGCCATCCTCTTGCCTCAGCCTCCCGAGTAGCTGGGACTGCAGGCTCGAACCACCATGCCCGGCTAATTAAAAAACATTTTTTTTTTGTAGAGACAGGGTCTCACTATGTTGCTCAGGCTGATCTTGAACACCTAGCCTCTAGCAATCCTCTTGCCTCCGCCTCCTAAAATGCTGGGCTTACAGGTGATATGTTTTAAAAATAGTTCCCTGGGTCGACTCTTCTCATCACCAGTGTTGGGAACAACTGCTAATGCGAATCGGTGATTTATTAGATGCTATTTTCCTTGCATTATTAATGGATAATTTTATAAATTTTTATTCAACTTATGGATCTGGGAACTTGTCGTTGACATTGTCTCTCACTGGCACCTGAGACTAGAGAAGTCATTATTTTCCAGGATTTATAATTTATAGACGAAATTCATGATGGACAGAGATGGGGTCAGATTGCCTTGAGGACAGGCAGAAGGGCATCCTTTCAGCCGCTCTGGTGCTCTGGTGTGCTCTGTTCCTGCTGGAAGGTTAACCGGCTGTCAGGTGACGGGGGGCAATGTCACAGGGTGACTTCTAGGGTGATCTTGTGTTTTTACTGGGGTGGCTGGGTACCTAGTAGTCCCAATAACCAGAACTGGGGACACAAAGACGTGGGTTTGGGGAAGAGAAACGCAGTGCGGTCGTTTTTGGAGACATCCACATGTTCCTTTGTTGCGTCCTTGTGCAACTGGGAAGTTCCCCGGTGTTGGGTCTGGCTGGGGCGTGGTGTGGGCGGGCACACGTGACTGACAGTCATCTGTGTGCCAGTGGGAGGGGACGCTGTGCTGTGGATGCAGCACCCAAGGCCGAGGACCGGCCTCCGGAAAGCGTGTGGACAGCCAGCCCCGTTGCGCAAGTGGGGGCCGGGGAGAGCCATCACAAGGACTGGAACCCTGAGACCAATCGTGGAGGCCATTGACACATCGGAGAAAAGCGAAGGAGCCCGAGGACGGTTAGTCACCAACGTAGGCACAGTGTGAAAGCCAGAGGTTTCCTTGGCAGCATCTGGGCACTCATTTCTTTCAGTCAAAGCGCAGAAAGGCTGAGGAGTGGCGGAGCCGCAGAGAAAGTCAGTTTTGGCACGAGTGGATCTGCTGCATTAAGATTAGGGCTTTGATCGGGAAGGCGTGAGATGCTGAGTGTGGAATGAGGGCACGCATGGACATATGTTTTTATTCTCTTAAGTAAAGAGGCGGAAGTGGAATTTCTGGGTCATGTGGTAGGTTTAAATTGAACTTTTTAAGAAACCGCCACGTTGTTTTCTGCCGCGGCTGCGCTATTTCACATTTCTACTGGTAACGCACAGGGCTCCAGTTGCGGCACGTCCCCACCAAAGCTCGGCATTGTCAGTCTTTTAAATTTTAGCCGCGTCATCTGCTCTGTACTATCTCACTGTGGTGTAATATTGCATATCCCTGACCACTAACACTACGGAGCACAGTTTCATAGGCTTCCTTGCCATTTGTATGTCTTCTGTTGTGAAATATTTATTCAAATATCTTTCCTCTTTCTAAATTGTTTGTCTTTTTATTGAGTTGGAAGAGTTAAGGATTCGAGTTCTTTGTCAGATGTATGATTTGAGCATATTTTCTCCCGGTCTGCAGTTTGCCTCTTTTCATTTTCTGATTGGTAGATTTGAAGAGCAGAAGGCTTTCATTTTGATGAAGTCCAATTAACCAATTCTTTTTCTTTGCGGTAGATGCTTTTTGTGTGCTGAAAAAGTTTGCTTACTCCCAGGCCAAAGATTTTTCCTGTTCTTTCTTCAGCCCCCACTAATCATGTTTTTGCCGCTACCAGACCACAGTGACTGCTCCCGTCAAGTTCAATTCTTAGTTCTCCTCTTCACTGACACTGCCCGCCACACGCTCTCCTCGTGGCTCTCAAGGCGGCCACACGCTCACGGGGCCTCCGCCTTGCCGGCCCGCGCAGTCTTTGTCTCTCCCTTGGCCGTCCTAACGTGTAGCGTGCCGAGGCCTGGCCTCACTTCTCCTGTTTGGCTGAGTTCACTGCCTTGACCCTCTCGTCAGCCTCCGACGGAGCCTGGCGTTGCACCTTCAGCCCAGAGCTCTCCTCTGAACTCCAGCCTGGCCCTCCCTCCGCACGCCTCCACGAGGAGGACTTTGCAGGCTCAAGGCTTACGGAATTGTGCGTTGAATCTTCCCCTGCTTCCACTTGCTCTGCCCGTAGTCTTTCCCATGTCAGGTGGAACGTCTCCGTCTTTTCCCTGCTCAGGCCTCAGACCTTGGAGCCACCCACTGCTTTCTCTCGTGTGCCTCAGCCACTCCGCCAGCAAGTCCTGTGAGCCGATCTCAAACCACACCCGGGATCTGCCTCCTCTCACCGTCTCGCTGCCCTCCCTGGGCTTGCCGTGTCCTGGTCATCTCTCCCTGGGCCACTGCAGCCATTTCCCAGTGGTCCTCTAGTCCCTTTGTAGCTCTTGTCAACATGGCAGCAAGGCTGGTCCTTGAAATGCAGGTCATATGATGTCACTACACACATCAAAACCTGCAGTGGTTCCCCTTGAGATTAGAGTGAAAACCACAGATCTCCCCAAAGCCAGCAAGGCCCTCTGTGGTCTGATGTCCCGTCCCCTCTCTGACCTCATCTCTTCTTTGCTCAAGTCCACCCCAGCCACCCCAGTCTCCCTGCTCTTTCTCCAACGTGAGGGACACACTTCTGCCTTGGGACATTTAAAAAAAGATGTAATTAACACACCATAAAATTCACCCTTTTGAAGCGTACATTTCAGTGGTTTTTAGTGTATTCACAAGGCATCCCAACATCCCACTATCTAATTCCAGATCATTTCATCATCCCCAAAAGAAACCCCCTGCCCGCTGCCTCTGGGCTTCCACATCAACTTTCCCTGCCTTGATTGTTCTCCACTTGTCACCTACTTCAAAGTCGTCACTTTACCAAGGGACGTGCCCAGCTTAAAATCACAGTGTCTCCCCATGCTCTTTCTCCTCACTGTACTCATCACGTTTTAACATACTATGATATACTTATTTATTCTGTTTGTAATTTATTGCATTCTCTGGCAACAATGTAGGGACCTTGTGCTGTTCACTGGTGAAATCTAAGCACCTAAGACAGTGCCTGGCACAGAAAATGCTTCTTAAGTATTTATTGAAGGAATGAATAAGCCAATGAAATAATGAATGAATGTAAAACACTTCTACCCACATAAGTGTGACCTGACACCCGTGCCTCCCTTTAAGCCAGTCCTACCTGTTCTTTTGTCACCAAGCCCCAAATCCAACTCCAAGAGGCAATGCAGATATTTACTGAAGTTCTTGGGGCAGACGGAGGAGGAAAAGGTTACAATCAACGTTAAACCGCAACATCTCTTAAACAGTTCAACTCTTTTCCTGCATTCTTCTCCCCATAGTGGCTGACTCACTTTCCCCATCTTTTTTCCTTTTTCCTAATCTCTTCTCTTCCTTTGTGCTGGCTCTCTGAGCCCTCCATGATACACCCCAGTCCACAAAATGAAAGAGTGGCCGAGCTCAGCCAGGCAGCTGGCCTCTGATTTCGCTCTTGACCGGGGCACGGATGGACAACGGGGGCAGGCGCGGGGGTTTCAAATCCTGTGCCATTTTGGGAGCAGTTGGCTCCACCCTCAAGGCCTCTCTACCTGGCTGTACCAGGCAGGTGTTCTAGGTATCTATCTACATCTCCAGCTTCTAGAAAGGCATGAAATTCTTTCTTGCCTTTGAAAGCACTTCCTGTGCTTAGGATTAGGGAATTCTCTTCTGATCCTTGCTGTTTGTCTGAAAAAAAAATGAAACAAAAATGGGATATTTCAAGAGGTGAGAATATGAGTGCCTTGAGAAACACTTGGGACTGTAATGAGAGACCTGCAGTTTCAAAGGAGTCTCTGCAGAAGGAAACCCCAGCCACCCAGCTCCTCACTCCTTCCCGGGCTCACCGTCACAGAATGCCCTGAGGACAGTGGGTCTGTTTGCTACGACTCAGTCTTAGTGGACCTCTCCAGCTTACCAGGCTGCCCTTGACTATTTTTACGCCACTTCATGGACAGAATTTTAAGACAGTGGACTTCCATTTTTCCCCTTTTGTGCTATCGTCATCATCATACATTTTACTGCTACAATATGTTATAAATGCCACATCATATTGTTGTTATTTTATTTTATTTTTTTTTTTTTTGAGACAGAGTCTCACTTTGTTGCCCAGGCTAGAGTGAGTGCCGTGGCCTCAGCCTAGCTCACAGCAACCTCAAACTCTGGGCTCAAGCAATCCTTCTGCCTCAGCCTCCCGAGTAGCTGGGACTACAGGCATGTGCCACCATGCCCAGCTAATTTTTTCTATATATATTAGTTGACCAATTAATTTCTTTCTATTTATAGTAGAGACGGGGTCTCGCTCATTGCTCAGGTTGGTTTCGAACTCCTGAGCTCAGACAATCCGCCCACCTCAGCCTCCCAGAGAGCTAGGATTACAGGCGTGAGCCACCGCGCCCGGCCATATTGTTGTTATTTTGTTAATAAGAACAAAATCTTATATATTTACTCATGTATTTACGACTTCTGATATTCTTCATTCCTTTGTGTAGATTTAGATTTCCTTGTGTTGTCAATTTCCTTCTGCCTGAAGAACTTCCCTTAACATTTCTTGTAGTGCAGGTCTACTGGTGATGAATCCTTTTAGCTTCTTGTTTCTGAAAAGAGCCTTTATTTTTGAAATATATTTTTGCTGAATATAGGACTCTGTTTAGGATATAAAGACATGTATATCTTTAATCCAACTGGAATTTTGTGATGTTGATTAAAGTCCATTCTTTGGAACTATAAGCCTGATATTAAATTTCCAGCTTCCCTGAGGTTGATGGTACCCAATGTTAGCTTAGTGCTAATGTTCTTTTCTGATGTCTTTTAAAGATGTTGCCTTATTGTCTTCTTTCTTGCATTGTTTCAGGCAAGAAATCTTCTGTCCTCCTGTCTTTTTCTTTGTATGCAATATGTCTTTTCACTCTGGTTGCTTTTAAGATTGTCTCTTTATCACTGGTTTTGAACAACCTAATTATGGTATGCCTTACTGTAGTTTTCTCTAAGTTTCTTGAGCTTGGGGTTTGTTGAGCTTCTTGGATTTCTGGGTTTATAGTTCTGATAAACTTTGAAAACTTTTGGCAATTATTAATATTTCCTCAAGTATGTTTTTTATTCCCTTCACCTCTATTCATTTCAATTTTTTGTTTATTTTCTTTTTCTTGGTGTTTTATTTTGGATAGTTTCTATATTTTCAAGATCACTAACCTTTTCATCTGCAATGTCTAATCTGTTTCTAATCTATCCAGTGTATTTTTATTTTATCTTCTTACACATTGTAGTTTTCATCTCTAGATGTTTAATTTGCCTCTATTTTATATCTTCTGTGTAACTAATTTTTAAAAATACACAATCCAGTTATAACAATGATTTTAGTGTCCTTGTTTGCTTACTTTAACATCTTTGTCAGTTCTGAGTCAGCGTTGATTGGTTGATTTTTCTTCTCCTCATGGTTTCTGCTTCTTTGCCTGCTGGGCATTTTTGGTTAGATGCCAGACACTGTGAATTTCACCCTGCTGGGTGCCGCATATTCTTGTATTCTTGAGCTTTGTTTAGGATGCAGGTGAGCTACTTGGAAACGGCCTGGTCCTTTTGGGTCTTGCTTTTAGGATTTGTTAGGTGGAGCCAGGACAGTGTTTAACCTCAGACTAATTATTCCCCATCACTAAGGCAACATGCTCTGTGCGCTCTATCCAAGGTCCCTTGAATGATGAGGTTTTTCAGTATGTCTGGTGGGGACAGACACTATTCCTGGCACTGTGTGAGTGTCAGGTCCTATTTCCTCTAATCTGTTCCCCAGGCTTGGGTTAGTTTCTTCACATTCAGGCACTAAATATTTAAGGGTGACTCTCTGCAGATCTCTGTAGTTCTCTCTCTGAAGCTCTTTCTTCAACAGTGCTCTGTCTTGCAAAGTCTAGTTGCCGTGGTCCCCCGGGCTCTGTCTCTCCAGCCTGGGAGTCCTGGATTCCTCTGCTATCCCTCCCTTCCCCACAGCTGGAGAGGCCACCGTACGTTGGGGGGATCAGAGGGCTTTGCATCGTTTGTTTCCCTTCTCTTGGGGACCACTATCCTCCCCTGCTATGGTACAGTGTATTATTTTATATATTTTGTTTATTCTTTTTGTTGATTCAGACAAGAGGGTAAGTCAAGACCTTGTTACTCCCTCTTGGTCAGAAGGGGAAGTCCACTTGTAATACGTAGATAATAATAGTAATTCTTTCAAGGGCATAAAATGTGCTAGTAATCATACAAGGCTTAGTTTGGAGCCTGGCAATTAACAATAGGTAATACTGATGTGGAAAATGTCCGGCGCTGGGATGCGGCCGCTTGCTGCCTCCACGTAGCTCCACGTCTTGGGCCAGTGCTGCCTGTGGCCAGTTGGAGGGCATGCTGCTGGGGCCAGCACCGCGACGCAGAGAGGTGCCCGGGACACATGCCGGAATGCCCCCAGACCCACCATTCTGCTGCCTGTTTCTGGCCACGCTGTTTGCATGATCCTGATTGGGTAATTTTTGAATCCCACTGCTTTGATTGGATGTTAAAGCTGGTTGTTGATTGGATGTTAAAGCTTGTAGTTGATTGGATGCTTTTTGAGCCCTACCCAGGGTATAAAAGCAGGAGCAGAAGGGGCAAGAGGTGAGAAGATTGGAAGATGCGAAGAGAGGTGTAACACTAGGTGTGCTGAGCCTGCTGTAGAAGAATAAAGGCTGTTCTCCGACTCTTCGTGTGCCGCTCGTTTCTTTCCCTGGTCAAACCAATAAGAGCTGTAACAAGAGCTGTAATGCTAGCTGTATACACTGCTGCAACAATACCACCGTTAACACTGCTATAGCTCCTGTGGCTGCTATTACTGCTAGTAATTATGGCAAAGGGATAATATGTGTTAATTAAAGTGCTTAGCCAGGGTCTGGCAGTAGGTAAGTACTGAATTAATATTACTTCTCTTTCTGTTACTTCTTCCCTCCATGGCTGTGGATACCATACTATTACTACTGTGACTGTTATTATTACTACAATATAACTAACAACACTGACCTAAAAAAAATCTCACTGGCATATACTAGAGCCTCACCAATCTCTTCTGAGAGTTTGTAATAAAGGTTTATCTGAGAAGTGGAGCACGAGCCTTCTACTCTGAGCCTAGGTGCCTATCGGGGAAATCACCATGCCATATAATTGTGACTCTTGCTTTGGTGTGGGATTTGCCTTTTTCCAGAGAGTTATAAAGCAGTGTTAAACATTCAGTTTCTTTGTCATATAATCTCTTCAACACAGGTTATACCTTCCTTCTTTCCCCAATTATCTCACTGTAAGTTTCTTAAGGTGGAGAGAAATGGGGTAGGACAGGGAACTAGCATTTTGTCGGGCCCGCAGGATAGCAGACACTAGAACTAGAATCCTGGTTTTTCTTTTTAAAAAGGTTCATGTTGTACTTTGGGAGGCTGTGGCGGGAGGAGCACTTGAGCACAGGAGTTCGAGATGAACCTGAGCAACATAGTGAGACCCTGTCTACAAAAACCAGCAAAATTAGCCAGGATTGGTAGCATGCGCCTATAGTCTTAGCTGAGGGAGGCTGAGGCAGGAGGATCACTTGAGCCCAGGAGTTTGTGGTTGCAGTGAGCTATGATGATGCCATGGCACTCTAGCCCAGGCAAGAGAGCGAGACCCTGTGTCAAATAACAAAACAAAACAAAAAGACCACACAAAAAACCCCAAATTATTAATATGGTAATTTTTTCCTTAGCTTTCTGGGCTGTAATAATAATAATTCAAAAGTTTTGTGTTGCGTGTAGTTGGGATAGTTGGAGGGGTGCGGCCCGGGTGTAGGGAGACCTTTCCAGAGAGTATGGACTGCAGGGCCAGGTGTTGTGCGGGCCCAAACCCAGGAGCAGTGGCCGGAGAGCAGGACAGACCTGGAGGGTCCATCACAGCACCTACGGTGACGGAGGGAGGAGCGGGAGGGCAGGAGGACAGGAGGGCAAGAGGGCAGGAGGGCAAGATGCTGCCAGATCTTAGACTGGGCTGGCGGGGCTTGCAGAAAAGCATGGTAAGGAATGAGTTTGGAGCAGAACATAAGATCAACGTGGGACAGTTTGCGTCTGTGGTGCTACTGAGACATCCTGGTTGTAATGTCTGTGTAGAGCTGGTGTTCAGGAGACGTGTGGAAAAAAGTATGCATTTACGAGTCACCAGTGTGCTGATGATGACATGGTGTGCTGTGTTGGGGACCCCTGAGACCACCCTCAGTCTCAGCCCTTCACTAGAAGGACTCACAGAACTCAGAAAAGCTGTGGTCCTCATGGGTATGGTTTGTTACAATGACAGGAGGAGACAAAACCCAGCACAGGCAAAAGCTGCAAGAGCAGAGTCCAGGGGGGACCAGGCGTGAGCTCCCAGTGGTCCCTCCCAGGGTATCGGAGCAGATGGTACTTTTCTTCTCCTGGTAATGACGTGTGACAACACACATGGGAGGACTGGCAACCAGGGAATCTCACCAGAGCCTTGGTGTCCAGGGCATTTATTGGAGGTCGGTCACATAGGCATGCGGTTCCCAGGTAACTGACTATGGCCACTCAGCCTCCAGCGCCTGCAAAGGTCAGCTGTGTACCACATGGCCCAAGACCACCCTTCCCCAACACCATAAATTACACTGTCAGCATAAGCTGTCTGGCCCAAGGCCCCAGGAAATAGACACTCTAATCTGGCAGAGAACTCCCAGGGCAGGGTTTAGAGGTTTACTCCCAGGAGCCAGGCAAGGGGCAGATCTTTCTTGGAATGCACAGAATTTGAAGATCTCAGACCTCTTGGAATGCGCCCTTTCCTGCACACATGGGATTAGATGAAGTCACTAGCTTGGGTACCTAGGATGAGAAGAGAGGAGGGCCACAGGTGTATTATAGAGAACCCCAACTTCTCAGGGATAGTCAGAGAAAGAGAAAGAATGTCAGAGAGACTGGAGGACAGCCTAGAAGGAGTGCCATCCCGGCAGCCTAAGGAGCAGGAAAAACCAAGGGAACCATATAATGTGTGGCAGAGAGTACAGGTAGGAGCATGATTAGAAAAAGATCCATTGGATATAGTAGTTGGGGATTAGTGCCATTTTTAAGAGAATGCTTCCATTGCGGTGGTTGAGGCTGGAGGCCTGACTTCAGGAGGCTGGAGATGTTAGGAGATGGGGACAAGGAGCACAGATGGGTGGTTGAGCTGCTTGGCCTTGAAGGGAAGGACAATGATGAGGTAGCAGCTGGAAGGGCATAGCAGGCAGAGAGATGTGTTATTAAATGGGAGGAACATGGGGAAGCTTGAGTATGTTTATAGATTGTGGGAAAGAAGCTGGGGATACGAGTGAGAGTAGGAGAAAGAGGGGAGAGAGGTGACTGGGAAACACAGGAGGGACAAGGTGCGTTGTGTGGAGAGGGAGCGGGAGGACCTGCTTTAGGAGAAGGACGGGAACTGCCTGGGCATACAAAGGCAGCAAAGCACAGCCGGGGCACCGCAGCCAGTTATGAACCAGCGCAGCAGGTCATAGGGGTTAGGCTGGAAGGTGGACTCCAGTTTAAATGCTACAGAGCAGGTATGGGAATGAGGAATCGAGGAGTTTAAGATAGCAGTTGTGAAAAAGAATCAGAGCATACGATTTTGGAGACTATGTTTGATGACAGGTCTATGCTGTGGCCTAGCGACTGAGCAGGTGAAGCTCAGTGGAGGTCAGGAGTGAAGAGAGGTTGAAGGTAGGGGTTGGAATGGATCATCCACAGGACAATCTCTCGTTTGGACATCAGGTAATGACTTATTCGATCTGAGGAGGCGTGGGGCTGGTAGTTCCATTGGGGTGGTTTTCTGGAAGCTAGTGATACTCACTTCTTTCATGTTCAACATAGCAGTGGAGACGCCTGAAGCCATAAGCATCAGAGAGTCTAAAGCAAACTTAAGCAACGTGGAACTCTGCGAGATCATCAGCTTTGGGGCCAGCTTGATCAGGAGACTCCAGGTCCATTTCCCTCTGTTCTCACAGCTCTGCTGTCCTGTGTGTGTGGGCTTAATTCTTTCCTAAATTTTTAATTTTTAAAAAATGATGGTAAGATATACATAGCATAAAATTACCATCTTACCCATTTTAAGTGTGCGGTTCAGTGGTATTAAGCACACTGATATTGTTGTGTGAACATGACTACCCTCCGTTTCCAGAACCCTTTTCACACTGTAAAACTGAAACTCCATAGTCATTAAACAGAAGCTTCCATTTCCCCTCCCCCAGCCCCTGGCAACCATCCTCCTTTCCGTCTCTACGAACGTGACTGCTCTAGGAACCTCATATAAATCGAATCAAATAGTATTTGTTCTTCTGTGACGCGTGTGCACGCGGGATACCATTTTGAACAACCATCAGCTTAAAATATTATTTCACATGTTACTTGAGAAGTGATCACATACTTATCCCCTGCATTCCAATATTATTTTAGAATTTATTACTTGGTTTTCTGCAGTTATTCTTACAATAATACTCAGAGAGGAATTTTGTCCCCATTCTGCGTATTAGGAAAGTGTGCCGCTAGAGCCACCCTCCAGGGTGGGTTGAGCGGGTCCTGGGAAAGACGGCTTCCGACCCCACCCAGCCGCTTTCTCGAGGCTGTGTGTATAACGACAGTTTTTCTCTTACAAACTGAATGACTTACCAGGAATGACTTACCAAATCCAGAGCTTTGTCCCCACAACTCTGTCCTCTTGACTGATACTGACCCGGCCACGGGCTGCACTGGGGCGAGTGTCTTCCAGGCAGTCCAGCCCACGGACAGGCCAGTCAGTCAGTCACACTAATACACGAGGGCCGGGCTGGAAGGCTGGCGGCGGCAGGGCCCAGACGGCGTGGAGACTGCCCAGCATCAGGCTGCCCTGCTGCATTGTCCCCGCGGCAGGGCTGGCCGGGCACTCTGCACGGCCGCAGCTGGGTGGGAAGGAGAGTCATGCACTCGAGCCGCGGGGCTCCAGAGAAGACGCGCATTTGCAACTGGGGCTCTGCCGGCCAGGCCAGCCCCTGGGGCCCTAGAAGGACGTGTGTGTATCACACCCCCGAGGGCACAGAGGGGAAGGCCGTTTATTACAAGGCAAACTCCAGTCACGGTTCAGACCTGCCAGGGCTTCTCAATCCCAACGGGACATTCAGATCAATCGAGGAGGCATAAACACACGCCCAAGCCCCGCTCTTCTCCCCAGATCTCGGTCTCATTGGTCTGGGTGAGGCCCAGGCGCCAAGATGCTGTCAAGCTTGCGGGTGAGTCCGTCGTGCACCTGGCTTTGTGTGAAAACTGCGGATACAAAGAGTATTTCACGCAAAAAGGTATTTTCAGTCACATATGTGCTGCGAGTCCATTCTTCTGAAATCTGAATTATTTTTACCTTTCACATTATTTTTGTTTTTCGCTTTTAACTGAAGCACAGATACTTCTGTGACATTTGAAGCAGTGATTGTTAGGGAAAAGGCTGTTTTGTTTTTAACACATAGTTTTCTTTTATTAACTTTACAATGAAGTGGAACTTCCGCCAAACATCAAGACTTTTCTTCACAGTTTGTCATCTGCAATGGGAGGAGACACTTTGGCCGTGTTGCTCTGGTTTCAGAGAAAAGAGCTGCACTTCAGTCCTTTGAGGGCTGTTTGCCAACCTCCGGTCTCTGGGCAATGGGGTCACGACCTTTCCCCAGAGACCCTGCTGGGCACCACAGGCACCTTCCCACACTCACTTGGATGTCTCCAGATCACGCTAGGAAAGAGACTGCAGATGCTGGTTCCTAGGTCCATATTCAAACAAAGGAAAGGCCTTTTCCAAGACCTGGCTCTTTCAGAAGCAAAACGTCTGTGGTTACAGCCAAGCTCTGTCTCGAAGGTTTCACTGTAATCTTCACTGGCTCTTGTGAAAACGTCAAGGTCCTGATTCAGGCGTTGCACCCACTGTCCCGGCCCCATAAACGGAACATGGAACTCAAGTATGGAAGGAAGAGTAGGTCCCACTTAGACCCTGCCCCACTTGACTACCCTGGGGACTGTGGTTACTGGGTTGGTCCCTTCCTGTCTGCTTCAGAGATACCCCCTGCTGGGACGTGCTACACCAGAGAGCCATGTCAGCAGTGGGCACATGCGGGGGTGGGCAGGCCAGCCTGCTCAGTGCCTGAGGCTGTGGGGGCACCCTTTGAGAAAGAAGTGTCCTTGGGCATCAGCGTCTCATCTTGCCTATATACGGGCATCTGCCAGGTTGAGTCTGAGTGGGCCAGGAGGGCCCCTGCCTCCCGACTTCTCCTTGGTTCCACATTCCCAGGCTTCCTGAGCATCCATTAAAAATAGTGGCTGCCCAGTGGCAGGCCCTACACAGCCCTGTGCACAGGCTGGTGCTCTGAGTGTAACTGCATAGGCCTCCTTTCCCTGGCACAGGGCCCCAGAGAAGGACCTGCCTCCCCCAAAGGCCTCCAGGCTGCCGTGGCTTTGTGTGGCTCCAGGCAGGCAGGCCTTTCTTCACCAGGGCTCCTGGGACAGCAGAGAAAGCACCTCCGTCCCGTTTCCCACCCTCTAACAACGGGGATTTTTACTTCCCTGGGTGTTCCAGGCCCTTCTTGTTGCAGCAGGAGGATCCTGTACGTTTGATCTAAATCTGGTCCCCTGCTGGAGAGACCCAAACAATCTAAGTCAAAACAGTATTAACAGGAAACCTGTCTCTTAGGGCCAAGAATGCAGCCAAAATAGTTCAAAGCCTTTAATTCTGGTGGCAGTAGCATTCGGGGGAGGCCTTTACCTGAGGTGAAAGTTTCACCACAAGTGAAACTCTGTTCTCAAATGTTCTGTCCTCCCTCTGCACCCTCTGCAGGGCCCAGTGCAGTGCAAGGACACAGGGCCGCCGGGCTCCGGGCACCCAGGCCAGCAGTGACCACTGACCGCTGACTGGCATCTGGGTGCAGAGCTGGGGATTCCAGCCCCAGCCCACTGTGCTGCCCGACAGCATGACAATCAAAGGCAGGTTTTGACTAAGTGAACTGACCAGGCATTTTTGTTTGCTAGACGTAACTGACAATTTTACAAGGAAAAAAAATCCTGTTTCTTTTCTTCTTCTTTTTTTTTTTTTTAAGCATCTTGTTTCACTGTAAAACATCATGGACTCAAAACACTACAAGAAAGTAGAGAAAAATAATCCATAACCTCACAGTACAGAGAACCACAGCAAATGCCTGTAGGAACTTTCAATATTTCTTTCATTTGTGTGCCCGCCTATACACCCCACCCACACATGGAATTTGTAATGGGTTTGTGAATCTCTCGATTCACTATTTTCTTCTCTCTACAGGCGCCCCTGCTGCCAGCTCCAAGAGACAGTCTCCATGGCCACAAGTGAGTATATACTTATTTACACGAGTTCT
Organism: Microcebus murinus; assembly: GCF_040939455.1. Taxonomy (NCBI): domain Eukaryota; kingdom Metazoa; phylum Chordata; class Mammalia; order Primates; family Cheirogaleidae; genus Microcebus; species Microcebus murinus. The sequence continues at coordinate 68,497,032 of NC_134117.1, forward strand.
CATGCTCGAGTGGTAGCACAGCACAGCCTTGGAGCGCCTTTCATATCAGTACATACAGGTCTGCATCATTTCTTTTAAAAAGTTGCATAATACTCCACTGTACCATAATTTATTTGGCCCCCTATTGTGAACATTTAGATTGTTTCAGACTTTTCAAAAAAAATGCTGACCGTTTCTCACTTCCTAGAAGTGGCATTCTTGGGTCAAAGGCTTCATTTCTGAGCGCCGTTTCCAGATTGCTCCCCTGAGCTTGCAGATTTGCACTCCCTCCTCCAATATAGGAGGGTGTTTATTTCCCCGCACCATCACTCACACGGTTTGCCATCACAGCTTTTGAATTCTGCCAATCTAATAAGTGGAAAGTATCACTGACTTTCTTTTAAGAGTGGGATTGAAATATTTCCTCATGTTTGAAAGCATCTGCATCTTCGTTTCTGGGGACCATCCATGTTATCTTGCTTACTTTTCTATTGGGTTGTTGGTCTCTCTCGCACCTCCCTTTGTGACAGCAGGGTTTTATTTCTGGGCCATGCCTCCTTTACTTCTTAGTCTAGCAAGAATGGAAGCTGCTCACAGTGCAGTTACTTTTTCTTCCTTTTAATCCCCTACCTCACAGACTGTCTTCTTCCCTCACTGTGAGATTCTTCCTTCAGCCTGTTTCTGGTGCTTTCCTGGATGGTGACCAATCTGGGTCTAGCACCTCCTACGCCCAACCCAGGCACCCAGTGCCTTGGTGGGAACTGAGAGACAATGCATCTGGACCTCAGTTTGCCCCACTCACCTCGGCTTCAACAGATCTTTGTTGTACAGATTTGCAGCCGTAGCCATTCTTTCTTTTTGCACTGTCCCGTGTTTGTCCTTAAATGCCTTCAGAAGACCTCCCCATTTTGTGCTTCATGACCTCAGATTTTCCCTACTGTCTTAAGGATGGAATTTACAGTTGTGTTTATGCTCCACTTTCTTGCTTTTGTGTGATTTCTTAAAGGAGTAAGGGGAAATTCTGACTTTACCGGTTTACACTCACACTTAATATGTAATTTCACATTATATATCTCTCATTTATAACTAGATTATGCTATTCAACAAAAATTATCTACTTTTGATGAATGCTGTGGCCTTTCCTTTTATAGGTAACAGAGAAATAAACCATTTTTCCCCAAAAGGAAAATTTTTCTTTATTTTTGTTCTTTTCTACTATAGATAGAAACCAAACATACACAGTTACACCCGACTACACACAAGACGGAGAACAATGGATGGCACAATAAGATAATAGATGTCTCTTACAAGGGTAAATATACACGGGATAAAATCAGCAACAAATAAAACTGTGCAAAGCAAACATACAAACCAAACCTAAACATGCTGAATCCCAGAAACATCTATTAAAAAAGTCGACTTTCATTGACTCTTCATGTTTTGACAGTTTATGAATATATTTTATGGAAATAGTGTAAGATACAGTCCTGTTACAGACTCTCCAACTTTCTAGTTCTTTTATTCCAATCAGATATTTTCTAGGAACTATTTGCTTTGCTGAGGATTGGTTGATATGTTTCATATCCAAAGACCTTTAAATAGCAGTTTTCAGAGGGCAATTTTATTTTGCTGAGAAACTTCTAGCAATGTACCACAAACTGGAGCAGTTGGTGTGTCCAGGTGGTAAAAAAAAAATCTAGTTATTTTTGCTGGAAATTCTCATCCTCTGTAAAATTCTCTGTGGTAGTTGGTGGAGCAAAAAACTGCTGTTAGAATGTGATCTTACTGGTTCAGATTCCTCACGACAAAGCCCATGTAGTTGCCAGAACGATTTGCTTCATTCAGACCTTTCCCTTTCATTACTCGGAGATGCCTAGGTCTAAAGAGACTGAGTCTTTGCTGAAAAAGATTTCCTCACCATGAGAATGCCAGTGTGTCATCTGAGCTTTTGCCTTCAATTTTTAAATCCTTTAAATTTATTTTGAGGTATCAGCCTTTTCATTCTTTTTTTTTTTTTTTTTTTTTTTTTTTTTTTTTTTTAGACAGAGTCTCACTTTGTTGCCCAGGCTAGAGTGAGTGCCATGGCGTCAGCCTAGCTCACAGCAACCTCAAACTCCTGGGCTCGAGTGATCCTTCTGCCTCAGCCTCCCGGGTAGCTGGGACTACAGGCATGCGCCACCATGCCCGGCTAATTTTTTATATATATCAGTTGGCCAATTAATTTCTTTCTATTTATAGTAGAGACGGGGTCTCGCTCTTGCTCAGGCTGGTTTTGAACTCCTGACCTTGAGCAATCCGCCCGCCTCGGCCTCCCAAGAGCTAGGATTACAGGCGTGAGCCACAGCACCCGGCCCAGCCTTTTCATTCTTTTAATTTAAGAAGTAACCACAAGGAAATGAATATAGCCTAGCATAGTAGATGAAGGTAGATACAAGTTTGCAGAAACGACCAGACTTTTCCCGCTCTGCCCTCCCCCCTCCCCCACACACGGCCACAGAGACCAGTGAGATCCACCCAACCTCTTCTGTCTTCTTTTCACTTAGTGGACTTCCTACATTGTGAGGCAGAATCTAGAGTGTCGGATAGGAGGCTCCTCCCCTCACATCCCAATTTTCGCCGACTTATTGTTGTGTTGAAGGTCAAGACTCCCTGTTGCTGAGGGTCTGGGCTGTGCAGCCTGCGACCTGTCAGAGGAGGAGGATCTGGCCAGGGGGGTCTGTTACTTAAAAGCAGTGTAGCTAGTTGTCCAGACCTGCTGATGGGTGGGGAGGGAGCTGGGCAGAACTGACCACGGCTGAAGAAAGTGTATTTGTTATTTGCTCAGTCTAGTATGTTTTTAACTGAGATGTTTCCAAGACTCAAGAGCAGAGTTGGGAGAAACGCCCATCTTTATGTTCTGCTCAGGCAGCAGCAGTTCATCACCATGGCCAAAGCCTAGGGCCTCTGTTGAACTTCCTCCTTAGTTTGCACATCCACACTGTGGAAAATGATTTTCTTTCTTTTCCACTTATAAACATTAATAGAGAAATCATTTTGTTATATTATTTGCTATATAATCTTTGCTGCATAGCTAACATTTTCTTTCTTCTTTTTCCCCAGTGGGGAAATATTATCTTACATTTCAGATTATCTGCCAGTATTTGTGACTCATGAATACTCAATGTATCTAGAATCATTGTCATCTTGAGATCTGCAGGCATCTGAGAGTAACAGTTGGAATAAACATAATAATAAGGATAACACTTAGCAATTACATGGCACTTAGTATGCGCCAGGTACTCTTCAAAGCACTGGATTGTTTTTAACTCATTTAACCCTTACCACAGAATGGGAAGAGCACTTGTTACTTTCATTTCACAGATAAGAACACTGTGCCATAGAGAGATTAAAAACTTGTCTGAGGGTACAGAACCTTGGTGTACCCAGCCTGGAGCAAGACTGGATTGAAGAGCACCGTGTGTGTGTGTGTGTGTGTGTGTGTGTGTGTGTGTGTGTGTGTGTGTGAGAGAGAGAGAGAGAGAGAGAGAGAGAGAGAGAGAGAGAGAGAGAGAGAGAGAGAGAGAGAGAGAGAGAAAGAGAGAGAGAGAGAGACACACACACAGGAAGGCATTTTACCTGCACACAAGATGCAATGAGAGAACTGGCTGGGTCAGGAAATTGAGCTCATAAGAAATTCATCCGTCAACAATGATTTCTGAATGGACATCAAGGTTGGCATTGGTTCTCAGACTCTTCAAAGTATAGTGGGTGATCTGGGGCCAACCCATAGCTGGGTCTAGGGATATCGAAAGTTTTTATTTTTAGAAGTTTAGCTTTTATTTCCTGTTTTGGTCTAGACAAATTTGAAAGAGTATTCCTTGGGGTAATTTATAATGAATGGAATTTGTAGGATGTTATTATTAATAGTAATAATAAATTTACATCCCATTGGGATTATTTAGAAAGCAACAAATTACAAACCTCCCTTTCCAAACTAGACCCCTGAGTGTGTGATTGGAACTACAGCGCTGGCAGGGTTGTCTGAGTGGTCACAATTACCCTGTTTCTATCTAGGGTACAGAAAATATTTTAGACCTAGTCTTTTCCCTCACAGACACTAAACATCCACGATGGTAAAAGACATCAGACATTTTAGCTACTTGGTATAATATTGTTATAGATTTCCAGGATGAGTTTTCCTAAAATACTGTTGCCACTAACCCCAGTTTTTAAGAGGCTAATCGAAGGGCTTGAGCTTACACGGTGACAGATACTACAGATTGATTTGCTCAATTCAATTTCTAATCTCCTGCTGATGTACAGTCCTGTGTGCAGAATAGAGAAAGCCAAAAACTGTATTTCCCAGTGGCTGCTGTGCCTAGGACTCCGGATGGCTGGATGGTCCACAGTGAGATGCACCCACTGGAGGCTTCAACTTGGAACTGAGTACAGTGATGAGACAGGACTCTTAGGCTATCATTTTGCTGCTGTGGATTCGGCAGGGGAAATGTGTTTTAAAGCCAGCAACTCTTTAATGTCCTAAAGTCACTAGAAGTAACTCTTTTCTTTGTATGGTTATGTTTCCGATCAGGTAGACTATTAGGCTTATTCATTTCAGATTGTTTTGGGAATAGTTTGGGAATCCAGATTAATTCAGAAATTAATTTCACTTTTTTTTTTTTTTTTTTAGTATTTAGAACATTTTGTCAAAGCTCTGTGACTAGGTGTATTCTGCTTCCTTTCCTATCCTCTCTACCAGGTTTCTCCTTCCCTCTGTATGTAATGAATTTTTAAAATTAATTTTTAGTTTGTTTTTCTAGTATCTCTTAGCAAATATAAGATTCATTTATATTTGTTATTTGTTACCCAAAAGATAGATGTTATATTTGCTCTTATGCACCTTGCCCTTTCCCGCACAGCAATATGGTCTCAAAGTGTCTGACATCAGAGTAGGGAGTGAAGAGGATTCGTCTTCGTCCCTCTGGTTGTCCTGGCTACGGCCCCCAACACAGCGTCCTGGCGGGCACCCCCTACTCCTGCCAGCAAGACGGGGCTTTGGGGGAGGGCTGTTTGTCTACGAGTCGTGTCAAGGAGCTGTCAATTCTTCCTTAACTGAATATTTTAAAATATCAGAAATGGGACCAGATTTTGTCAGATGGAGACAGAAACCACGCCTGTTATTTTAGTGAAGAGAATTTCACATAAAGAATATTTAAGTAAATGGCAAGAAGGCACACCTAGGGCTGGGGCAGCAGAGGGGCGAGGAGACCCATGGCACCCGGGCCTCTGAGCGGAGTCTGCCCGGTCGGCTCCTGCTGGGCTCCGAGCCATGCTGGGGTCCATGCTGGGAACCGGACCCGGACCTCCGAGGAGGGGACACTGGCGGCTGCAGGAGCCAGTGTTGGCAAATAGCACGTGCCTCAAAAACTGCTGCTACTGAAACAAACTCTCACATTTGATGTGAGTGAGGGGGGATGATTCTGGCTCGAAGACAGGAAGGCGCAACGCCCGCCGGCCTTGCTGCCTCGCTCGGCGCCCTCTGCCCGGAGCCCAGTGTGCAGCCAGCGGAGCCCAGTGTGCAGCCAGCGGAGCCCAGTGTGCAGCCAGCGGAGCCCAGTGTGCAGCCAGCGGGGCGGGGTGTGGGCTCGGGTGGCGGCCCGGCGTCGCGGAGGGGCGGGGTGCGCTTGCGGCTCGGGAACAGGGTCTTACTCCATTGCCCAGCCTAGAGTGCAGTAGTGTCACCATGGCTCACTGCAACCCTAAACTCCCGGGCAGAAGTGATCTTCCTGCTTCAGCCTCGCGGTAGTTGGGACTACAAGAGCGCGCCACCACGCCTGAAAATTTTTCTGTTTTTTTGTAGAGACGGGGTCTCACTCTTGATCAGGCCTGTCTCGAACACCTGACCTCAAGCAATCCTCCTTAGCATCCCAAAGTCCTAGGATTATAGGCATGAGCCACCTCGTCCAACCATAACAGTACATTTTGAAAAGCAGAAGTTCTTAATTTTGATGACATCACATTTATTGAGTTTTCCCCGTATGGATCATGATAAGAGTCTTTTGTCTAATCCAAGGTCACAAAGATTTCCTTCTATTATTTTCTTTTATAAGTTTTATAGTTTTAAGCTTTACATTTGTGTCTATGATCCATTTTGGTATCTCATTGTGGCTTTAATTTGCTTTCTCTGATGATTAGTGATGTTGAACATTTTTTTATGTTCTTCGGTCATTTGTATATGTTCTACTGAAAAAAATGCCTGCTCATGTCATTTGCCCACTTTTTTTTTTTTTTATTTCAGCATATTATGGGGGTACAGATTTTAAGGTTTCAATAAATGCCCATTTCCCCCCCTTCCCCCAAAAGTCTGAGTCTCCATCATGACCATCCCCCAGATGGTGCACATCTCACTCATTATGTATGTATATACCCACCCCCCTCCCCCCTCCCACCTGCCCAATACCCTATTACTGTAGTACCTATGTGTCCACTTAGGTGCTACTCAGTTAATACCAGTTTGCTGGAGAATATATCTGGTGCTTGTTTTTCCATTCTTGCATTTGCCCACTTTTTAATGGTTTTTTTTTTTTTTTTTTTACTGAGTTGTCTGAGTTCCTTGTACAATCTGGATATTAGTCCTTTGTTTGATATATAGTTTGTGAATATTTTCTCCCATCTGGAGGTTGTCTATTTATTCTTTGGATTTCTTTTGATGTACAGAAGTTTTTTAGTTTAATTAAGTCTCATTTGTCTATTTTTGTGTTTGTTGCATTTGCTTTTGGCGTCTTAGTTATAGATTCTTTGCCTAGGCCAACATCTAGAAGTCTGTCCTAGGTTTTCTTCTAAGATTTTTATGGTTTCAGGCCTTACATTTAAGTCTTTAATCCATGTTGAGTTAATTTTTATATATGGTAAGAGATACAGATCCAGTTTCATTCTTTTGCATGTGGCTCTCCAATTTTCCCAGCACCATTTATTGAATAGTGTGTCCTTTCCCCAGTGTATGTTTTTGTCTGCTTCGTTGAAGATCACTTCACTGCAATGTACAAAAATAAATAACATTTCTATACACCAATAATGACTAAACTGAGAACCAAACTAAAAACACAATTCCATTTATAATAGCTGCAAAAAAGTACCTAGGAATTTATTTAACCAAGAAAATGAAAGATCTCAGCAAGGAGAACTACAAATCACTGGTGAAAGAAATTATAGATGACACAAACAAATAGAAAAGCATCCCATGCTCACAGATTGGAAGAATGAATACTGTTAAAATGATCTCACTACCCAAAGAAATCTAGAGATTCAATGCAATTCCTATCAACATACTAACATTCACAGATTTAGGAAAAAAGTCCTAAGATTCACATGGAACCAAACCAAAACAAAAAAACAAAACCCTAATAGCCAAAGCAATGTTAAGCAAAAGAACAAAACTGGAGGCATCACATTAGTGACTTCAAATTATACTAAAAAGCTATAGTAACCAAAACAACATGGGACTGGCATAAAAGTAGACAAAAAGGTCGATGGTAGAGAATAGAGAATGCAGAAATAAAACCACACTGTCTTGCTTATTATAACTTTATAATGAATTGTGAATCAGGCTCTTTGTTTCAAAATTGTTTTGACTACTCTATGTCCTTTGATTTCCATGTAAATTTTATGATCACTTTGTCAATTTCTCCAATAAAACTGACTGGGATTTTGATTTGGACAGTGTGTTGTATCTATAATCAATTTGGGGAGAATTGACATCTTAGTACTGCTGAGTCTCCTGAACCACAAACCATTATATCCCTCCATTTATTGGCATCTTCTTCAATCTCCTTCAACAATATTTTGTAGTTTTCAGTGTACAGGTCTCATAGCTTTTCTTCATGCATTCCCAAGTACTTCATAATTTTATGCTATAATTAATGGCTTTGTTTTAAAATTTCAAGTTCTGATTTTTCATTGCTAGTATATAGAAATACAGTGAGTTTTTGTATATTGATCTTGTGTTCTGCAACCCTGGTAAACTCTCTTAAAAAAGTTCTAGGACTTTTTTTGTAATTAGTTCCAGGACTGTTTAGTAGTTTCTGGATATATGCTCATATACTCTGTGAATAAAGACAGTTTTTATTCTTTCTTTACAATCAGAATGCCTTCACCCCCTTTTCTTTGCCTTATTGCACTGGCTAGACTGTCCTGTACAATATTGAAGAAGCTATAAGAGCAGATTCCTTGGCTCATTTTCAGTCTTTGTGGGGCAGAGGTGCGTACAGGGAAGCATTCAGTCTCTCACCAGTAAGTACAATGTTGGCTATAGATTTTATTTTCAATAGATGCCCTTGAATAGGTTGAAGAATTTCCCTTCTATTTTTAGTTTGCTGAGAGTTTTAATTAGAAATTGATGTTGAATTTTGTCAGGTTTTTTTCTGTCTACTGAATGATCATAAAAGTTTTAGAAAATTCGTTAATATAGTTAATGACACTGATTTATTTTGAATGTTAAATTAGCATTGAATTCCCAGGATAAACCTCACTGAGTCATGATATATTATTCTTTGTATTTATTGCTGGATTCAATTTTCTGTTTTAAAAAGAAGTTCTGTATTGATATTGAATTATACTTTTATTTTAAAGTCTAACTTGTATTGGGATAAGAGTAATATTAATCTCATTGAATGAGTGGGAACCATTTCTTCTTATTACCTAGGAAAATTGATGTAGAATTGGTATTATTTCTTTCTTAAATGTTTGATAAGATTCACCAGCCTTCTGGGTCTGGAGTTTTATTTGTGGGAAGGTTTTTGCCATCAATTTAATTTTTTAATAGTTATAATATTTATATTGTGATGCAATATTATATCCATATTATGATATTATAAATTAACCTATTTTGAAGGTTTTTTATTTTTATCTTATCTATTTTCTCTTGAGTTAGTTATGATGGTACATGTCCTTTAAGGAAATTGTCTGTTTCATTGAAGTTGTCAAATTTATTGGCATACAATTGCTCATAATATCCCCTTATTATTTCTTTAATACCTATAAAATCTATAATTTTTAATCTTCTATTTTTTCCTTTGTCTGTCTAATAGTTTATAAATATCATTGCTCTTCTCAAAAAACTAACTTTCGGTTTCATTGCATTTCTTTCATTGTTTTTCTGGTTTCTACTTTATTGATTTTTTTGTTCTAAGATTTATTATTTCCTTGATTTTGCTTACTTTTAGTTTAATTTGCTCTTCTTTTTCAAAATTTTAAATATGGAAGCTGAGATAATTTTCTTTTGAAAACTTTCTTCTTTTCTAATATAGGCATTTATGGCTATAAACCACCCCTATAAACTGCTTCAGTGGCATCCCACAAATTGTGATTATGATTTCATTTTCATTCAGTTTGAAATACTTTCTAACATTCTTTTAGTTTCTTTTTACTATTCCATTGGTTATTTAGAAAGTGTGTTATTTAGTTTCTAGACATTTAAGAATTTTCTAACAACTTTTGTTATTGATTTCTAATTTAGTTCCCTTATGGTTAGAGAAGATGCCTTATATAGCTTGAATCCTTTTGAGTTTATTAACACTCATTTTATGGCCCAGAATATGGTCTTTCTTGGTGAATATTCTATGTGTACCCCAAAAGAATGTATATTCTGCTATTTTGGGGTGGACTATTGATGTCAATTAGATCATGTTGGTTAATAGCTTTATTCAAATCTTCTGAAATTCTTATTGATTTTCTGTCTCTTTGTTCTATCAATTATGGAGTGAGGGGTATTGAAATCTTTGATCATAATGGCTTCAAATATTTTGAAACTCTGGTATTATTATGTGCATGAATATATGTTTAGAATTGTTATGTCTTCTAGATGAATTGGTCCTTTTATCAATATGAAATGACCATTATTATCCCTGATAATATTATTTACACTGACATATACTTTGATATTTACATAGCCAGTCCAACTTTCTTTTGATTAATACTAGCATGGCTTATGTTTTCCATTTTTTTTTGTTACTATTTGTGTAACTGTTTTTGTTACAATCTGTCTCTTTATGTATTTTGAAGCTATGTTACTAGGTGCCTAAACATTTAGGGTTTTTATACTCTCATAATGAATTGACAAATTTATCACCTTGAGATGACCTTCTTTATCTCTGGTAATGCACTTTGCTCTGAAATCTAATTTGTCTGATATTAATGTAGTCTCTCCAGCTTTCTTTGTATCAGTGTTAGCATGGTATATTGTTTTTCATCATTTAAATTTTAATCCATTTGTTTCTTTCTATATAAAATGAATTTTTGGACACTATTAATATATATTTTTTAAAAAATATCTTTTATTTCATATATTTAAGGTATATAACATGATGTTTTCATATACACATACATAATGAAATCATTACTACAGGCCAACCATATATCCATCACCTGCCATAACCATTTTTTTTGTAGTAAGAGCACCTAAAATCTTTCAGTAACTTTTCAATGTACAATATTATTAACTACAGTTCTCTTGCTGTACATTATCTCTCTAGACTTGTTCTTCTTACACAGGTGCAGGTTTGTACCCTTGACCTACACCTTCCCACTGTGCCACTACCATGTGGCACAAAATATTGCTGTCAAAACATCTGATGCCAATCTGATATCTTTTCCCTTTTAAATTACTTGATATTTCTGTTTGGATAACAAAATAATGTTTTTACATTTAGTGCTTCTTTTTAACTTCAACTATTGTTCTCCAATTGGCCTCTCTTGCTTTTAGTATTTTTGGAAATTTTTTGATTGTTGGTCGCCAGTGTTATCAGAAGTCTCACTGTCTCATGCGGGTCATAGAGCTGTAAGTCATGTGTTCCTGCCTACCGATAATTTGGGGTTCACGAGGACAAGCTGTCAGTGAGATGTTTGGGAAGACGCTGCTTGTGGGTTTTGCTCTCCTAGGTGTTATGTTGCTAACGAGAGGGACGGGCAGGAGGTTCACAGCCTGTGCACAGGCCACAGGGCTTTCCCAGAACCCTCCTAACAGGCTTGAACATTTTGGATGTAAGTTTTTGTTGGTGTCTTTCTCTGCTTTTGTGTTTTGTTTTTATGACCAAAAGCCCACAGGCAATGTCTGCCAGGGGTTGCTTTGGCCTTCTCCTCAGGTCCCCAGCTTGAGACCCACAGCTGCCGAGCTCTCACAGCCCTGTCCTCCCGTCTCCTTTGCGCAGTCACTGGTGGTGCTGAAGGTGTTATCCACGGGTTTATTTTTCCTATACTCATGTTTGCTCTGTTTCATTTTAAGGAGCTTGGAAGATTAAAAAAAATTATTCTGCTGCTATGGTTAGTCATATCATGGGAGGTTTATGGATTTTTAAAAAATTTACAAAAGTGTTATAACATTACAAATATCAATATGTGATTATAGAATTTCCTTTTTTAGTACTTAAATTATTTTAAAAATATATCCATATGAAATGTATGTACATGTATGTATATGTAATTTTATGATTTTTATGTGATATTTTCCCTCATGTCAGTAAAACACATTTAATTTACCAATTTACCTATTCATTTGCATTTCTGCTATTTCATAGTTTTAATATAACAAAAAAGGTTGCAGTAAAAATTCTGATATATTTCTGCTTGAGCTCCTGTGTGACAGTTGCTATATTTATAACAATATACCTTTAATCTTTTAAAATTTAAATCAGGTGAAATGGCTTTGTAAATGGAATATGGTATACGAATATTAGGAACTTTACTTATCTGAGATTCTTATATTTTTCTATTTTTCCAAAAGCTCTCTTACTTTTTGATAACTGTTCTTTTGGACAGGAAAGGCCTGATTTTTTTTTTAAATTAGAGCTTATCGAAGTAAACATCACATTTCCCTTTACAAGTTCCTTGAAACCACTACCGTTCCCTTTAACAGCTCAATAGAGCCGAAATAAAGAAGCCTTGTGTGAACACCTCTGTGTAATTTTCTGTAGTGGTAATTCTTTTAGTTTGTTTTAAATAAAACATCCTAAAAAGAGAGAGGAGGAATATATTGGATTTCTTCTCAGGCTTTTCTATCCTACATCTGTGTTCTTGGAGTTTCTGCTTCAAGCACTTTCCTGAACAGAAACAAAGTTGCTTAGTTTGCACAATATTTATAAATGAATAAGTGAGCCTGGCTCTCTGGCCTGGAGGCCTATGCTTTTCATTTGGGTAAATTAACTTAGGAACCCCAAATTGAATTTCCTGCATATTCTTTTGTTGAAGAAGCAGTAATCCTAGTGTTTTTAGATATGATCCAGGCAGCTGTGACTGCCCCAAACAAGGGTAGCTGACATTTCTGTTTTCGCCCAAGTCACCAACTGTTTTATAAGTACACAGATTTACTCATATATTTGACATACCTTTATGGAGAGCACATGCACACTGTGTGTCCAGCCACGGTAGGAGCTAGACATGTAAACAGGAAGAGGATGATGGTGATGATACTGATCACAATGACAATGTGCATAGATATATTTCCTTCCTTATAACAGCTAGGGGGTATTTTTCTAGTATATGAATATACTGCATTTAATTTATCAATTTCAGGCTCGTTGCAGTGGCTCAGGCCTGTAATCCCAGTACTCTGGGAGGCCAAGGTGGGAGGATCACTTGAGGCCAGGAGTTTGAGCCCAGTCTGAGCAAGAGTGAGACTCCAGCTCTACCACACAAAAAAAAAAAAAAAAGTAGAAAAATTGGCTGGGTGTGGTGGTGGTGTGCACTTGTAGTCCCAGGTACTTGGGAGGCTGAGGCAGGAGGATCACTTGAGCCCAGGAGTTTGAAGTTGCTGTGAGCTGTGATGATGCCACTGCACTCCAGCCTGGGTGACAAAAAAAAAATTAATTTCACTATTCATTCACATTTAGGGGTTCTGTAATGTTTATTTATTGTTCTGGTGATTTACATGTATTAACTGATTTCATCGTTACAATAACCCTGTAAGGTTGTCAATAAACAATTGCTCCCACTATACAGATGAGAAAAGGAAGGCACAGGGAGTTTAAGTAGTGTTCTCCTAAGTGTCAATAAGTCACAGGCCTGGGACCTCATCCTGGGCAGCCTGGCTCCAAAGACCACATGCCCAAGAACTCTGCTTTCTCCGCCTGCGCAGCAGTAAGTCGTCGCTGTCCTAAGGAGCACATGGGCTAAAAGCTCAACGTGCAAATAAATGGATTGTAGTACAAGGCAATAAGAAACAACGGAGGAACGCCTGGAGTACAGGTGTAGCTCCGAGAAGAGTGGACTAGCTCACCTTTGCCAGGCTGGAGGAAGTCTGCCAGGGTGGACTTCTTGTTTTGAAGGATTCACAGGCTCAGACCAATCAGCATAGATTCCTGGGAAGAGCATGCGCACGCACTTGCGCAGGTGCTGGTGGGACAGACGGTGTGAGCTGTCCTTCTTCCCCTCCACCCCCAAGTGAATCCATTTGGGTCAGAAGTTCAGGCACTGCCACTTCTGAGTTTCATGGCCTTTGGCAAGTCACTTAACTCTCCTGATGTGGTCCTCACTTAACAACTTCACACGCTGTCTCAGTCTCCAAGGGAATAATTAATGCACGAGTTCCTTGTAAATGGCAAAGTGCAGGCAACTGTGAAGGGCTGCTGCCACTCCTCGGAAAGGACAAATGAGGCCCAGCGTGTCTCATGGCAGAAATGTGAATCACGACTCTACTGACTTTCTCCAGTGACTGCCTAATAAAACTGGATTTAACCTCTCAGTTCCAGCACGGAGCTCCTCAGGAAGAGTGTCAAGCACCATGTCTCACAACAGAATCCGGGCTGTGCGGTACTGACCAACAGGCAGGCGCCTGGCGCTGGGCTGAGGATGGGCTCCCTGCTCCAGGCCACTCTGCAGGCCCTCCTTTCTCCCTCCCCACGCAGAAGGCGACTGTTTCTGTAGCAGATGTACTCAAACTGCGCCCGGCCCGCGAGCCATATGTGGCCCGCCCTGAGGACATTTATCAGGGCCGCAGGGTGTTTTTGCTGCTGCTGCCTGTCCTGCTCAGCAGCCAACTCGTCCTGGGCCCACAGTGCACATGTGTGGAATGTGCGCCGCTCTCTCCAACACCCCTCCAACAGTCTGAGGGACAGGGAACTGGCCCCCTGTTTAAAAAGTTTGAGGACCCCTGCACAGTGATTAGAGCAGGTCCACTATTAACACAGTCACTCAAGTGGCCCGAACCAATGGGGTGACAGTGCTGATGACCTGCGACTGGAAGCAGGGGCCTTCCCTGAAACAGTTCACGGAAACTGGGGAGCGTAGACCAAGCTGAGGGCTTATCCCAGGAGATCTGGCAGCATGGCTTCCTTGTTAAGAGATTTGTATGAATGATTTAGTCTTTAATTACAAGAACTCTCACTTATTAGACCTGACAAGTTTTACACCAATAATGGCCAGAGAAGGATTCAAGACAATATTTTTTAAAATGGAACCTCTAATCTCCTGATGATAGAGATTAAAAATTGAAATGATTCGCAGATTTCCCTAGGTACCAAGTCCTTCCAATTCCCCAAGCTCTTTCTTGAGAGAGCCATGTTCCATTCAGATCATGGAGAACTTTCACTTAGGGGGTCCATGCGGTTGTGCTCTGCTGAGCCCAACAGCTGAGCTGGCCAGAGGAGTGTGCATGAGGGGTTGCATGACAGGTGACGTGTGGACATGAAAGCCTCCTCCCGTCCAGCTCTGGGTCATTCTTGGGAATAACCATTGGCCCCTGTGTTCTTCTGGGGTCAGGGATAGTTTCCTTCTTTGGAGTCCATCACTTGGGGAGGCCACAGGGGGAAGCCACCAGGCCTGAAGGGCTAGAGTGCAGTGTGTCCCGGTGCTTGCTAGAGAGTTCCCCTTCACTCTGGATTTAGCCGGAAGATGCAACCATCATATGCACCGAGAAGAAGCAATGACACATCTTTAAATAGAGATGTCCCCTCAAGTCAACCGATGTCATGACCTCCAGGGTGGTTCCCAAGCTCAGCAGGCCACTGCTGCCCTGGCTCTCCCCACACGGCCACACATGTACCCAGGCCTGGGGCAACTAATCTCTGCTTCTTTCTGAAGCTTCTGGTGAAAGCATTGCCCCAGCAGCTCATTGTTTTCTGTGCTGCTCTGGCTGCTGTTGGGCTGCCATCAGTGTACACAATCCATTTCAGGAACCTTTCTTCCTGTGACTGGTGTGGAAGGCCTGCCTTTACCTCTGCATGTCCTGGATGGCGCCTGACAAAAGCATCAGCCTTACCACATCCCAGGCCTTGAGGCTCTGCGCTCCCACTTGCTTTCTGTCTGGCAGTTGGTGCTAGATTAATCTCCTGGCTGCTGTAAGCTACCCATTTACAACTTCTGGACCTTTGTTCCTTCAAGTTATTTTAGCATATTTTGTTGATCCAAATTGTATGGTTTAAAATGAGTAATTCATTTTATGGCAATAAATGATTAAAGCCCCCAATTATTTGCATCCATCTAAGCTGAAGTCATGGTTGAAGCCCTGAGCCCTCGCTGCAGTAGCACTGAATGAGGAGCCT
The DNA here is from genome assembly GCF_040939455.1 of Microcebus murinus. NCBI lineage: Eukaryota > Metazoa > Chordata > Mammalia > Primates > Cheirogaleidae > Microcebus > Microcebus murinus. The sequence goes on from NC_134117.1 coordinate 68,512,520, forward strand.
CGCAAGGACAAGCAGGTATTGACACCGTGCATTGGAGAGTGCACAGCCCTGGGTCAATGTTACCCCTTGTTTATATTCTTCTCAGCTTATGGCCCTCCGGCGACCTCCATGCTCGCTCACAGGCAGAGCCAAAGTCACCCTCTGCCCTCGTCTCGCCTCCCCTGTCCCTTGCTGTGGTCAGCACACCACCTCCTTCCTGCTGCTCAGCCTTGCCAGGCACTTCCTCACCTTCACTTCCTGTTACCTTGGCCTGGATGCTTTCCCCCAGGTGTCCACAGGATGGCACCGTCACCTCCTCCAGGTCTTTGCCCAAAGTCACCTTTTCAGGGATTTGTCCTTCACCATTTGAACATCTAAAATTGCAACAGCTCCCCAGAACCAACTATTCCTTCTGCTATATTTTTCTCCACTACCCTATCACCATTGGACATACTCTCTGTTTTGTTTATTGTATATTTCTCCCAACCAGAATGTAACCCTTAAGAGGATAAGATATTTCTCTGGTTTGTTATCTCCCTAGTACCTCTGCAAGAGCTTGGCATGATGAACTAATGGGGAATAAATTAAATAAATTTTAGTGGATAATAGACATTATATCTTCTTATTATATAAAGGATATCATTTGAAGATATTCCTCCTTCCATAACATCTCTTCAAGTAAAAATTAAATGTCTCTAAAAGACTAACTTTAAAACAACACAAATCTCATTTTTCCACAGATATATTTCTAAGATATCTTTTTACTTTTTTGAAAACATTTTTGTTTCTGGCAATAAAAGTAATACTGAATCATTTTAGGATGTTCAAAAAAGTACAATCTTTTAAGTTGCTAATAATCCTACAGAGTTAACCACGGTTAGCATTTTGATGTACTTCCTTCCTGGATTTTATGTATGCATAAAACACACTTTCTATGAACAATGATATGTATTTACACATATTTATGTATATATATTTAAATTGGGATTATATTATGTTTAATTTTATCATGTACTATACCAAGAACATACTATGTATCATTGCTTATTTTTCTAAAACATTATGTTCACAGGTATCTTAATATTATATCATAAAATCTGTTAAATATCTTATTTAATTAGTCTGCTATTGTGGATATTTTAAAAATATTTTTTCACTTTCATTTTCTATTTCATTTATTGTTTTTTAACAACTTTCATTTTTATTTATTCTAATTCCTTTAGTTTATTTTGCTTACATATTTTACTTATTAATAATATTCTTCAAAGTTTAATCTGTAATCCTTGTGATCTTTCTAATGTCATTTTCTAAACTCTAAGTGGTTTAGCATCTAGATCTGTTTACCTTTATTTCTTTGGTTTTAGCTATGTCTTACCTTCTTGTATTTTCTAGATTACATCCCATTTCCATGATATATTTCATAGCATTTCTTCACCCTGGGCAACAGCAGTGATTTATTGAGAGGCCAAGGCTGCCTCTCCTGTGCCTGCCTCTTCCTCCTCCTCCCTCTCTCATAGTCTCCTCCCGACTCTGAGAACGCCCTCCTGTAAAGAGCATTCTGAGGACATGGTGGTCTCCCTGTGTGGCTGGTGAGGTCACAGTGCCCCCTGGAATCATGTTCCCAGCCATCTCATTCTGAAGAGAGGAACATTCCATGTTCTAGAGTCTCTAACCTGCAGTCCCTGGTGTGGGGATGGAGGAATGTCACCTCATACCCAGCTTGATTCGGGGCGAGGTGAACAGTCCTAAGGAAGCTGCCCTGTGGAGCCTCTGTAGTCCAAATGCTGTCTTCGTTTCTCCCTCAGCCTCTGTCTTCATCACTTTTATTTTAAGCTTTCTATTGGTTTCCTTTGGGGGGCAGGGTTACAATTCCAAGTCCCCTCAGCCTCCCAGCGGGCTGTTACTCCCACAGGCCCCAGTGTCCAGCAGGTCTCAGATCCTCATGGATCAGACAGGCCTGCCCAAATTGCAGCGTTACGGAAGAGGCCCATTTCCTAAAAGTGTGGAGAGACGCCGTGGACGGGATGCTCCCTATCAGCATCCCAGCCGTCACGGTGCGTCTACAGGAACAGCCCGTGTTCCAGGAGTGCTTTCTGCCTGGGCTTCCCGTGTGCCCTCTGGTCCCTGGAGAGCTACTTCCCTTGGTGGAAGCATTTCCTCTGCTTTGCTGCCTGGCCGCGGGCACATCCTTTGAAGCCTGTATTCCTTGAGCCCTGCGGGACTGAGGACTAGAATCTCTGGTTGACCTGTCCACTGCTCAACGCCATGGCCCTGGCGTGCCCACGAGACTTTTGTCGTGCGGCCCATTCACAAGGGCAGGCACCTCTCTACAGAGGCACCCGAAAGCCTGTGGACTCGTGATTCTCAGGACTGCAGCTGATAAATGGATTAGGATTTCCCGGATGGGCTGAGCCGGCGCCCCTTGGTGCAGACACAGGGAGCCCAGTGGGCTTCCTGCCAGCGTAGGCTCCTCTGAAGCACCAGTTTTACTCCTCAGCATCGTCTGATTAGACAAACTCTAAGAGAAATGTCCTGATATATTGGCAAGAGACTTGGATTTTAGAAAACACATTTCCTTCAAATTTAAAGTTTTAAGCCCTCTTTTTTCTCCAGCTTTGTGCAGGAAAATACCTTTAACGCAGGTCATGGTGGGCACGGGCTGGTACCTGTATCTGCATAGCCTCAGGAGAACTGGTTTGTGCAGCAAGAACCTGCTTCCTCGGGGTCTCATCGAGAAGCCCCATTCGTTGTATGATTCATGATCCAACATAACACCCTCTTGCCAGTGTGCATGCCACCTTCTTGGTCAGTTAGTCCTGCTGCAGTCCAACTTTAACCTCGATTTTCTACGCCAGGAGTGAGGCTGTTTCTGAGAAGACCCATCACTAGGCCTAGCCTTGGGCTGACGGGGTCCACCTGGAGCCCTTGGGCTGCCCTCGGGCATGCATGGCCACAGGTGGGAGTGAGATTGATTTCAAGGATTTGCTGCAGTTTATAAGTGAATTTTATCACAGTAACATCATTCTTACTCATGTGCCATCTGATGTGCTTTCTTGAGCAGGAGGGAAGGCCAGAGGGACTCAGTGTGTCCAGGACTTACCTGGTTCCCTGGGCACCCTCAGGGGCCCCGTGCTGGCTCATGGGTCCAGGGAAAGCAACTGCACTGTCATCAGGGCTCTAAACACTCAAATTCCACCCCTGCTTTTTTGGTAAATAGTAAATCCACCTGAGATTGTGTACATTCCAAAGAGGAAAAGTGCCTTTTCCACTCTGTTAAACAGTACTGAAATTTACCACCAGCTGGGGAGCAAGGCCACGGCACCTTCTTGCCATCACACTTCTCTGTCGCGGGATTGGGAGCGCACAGCAGACTCACCTCTCTGACAATCTCAGCCAGATGGGATAAGGGCCATTCAGGTGGGAACGTAAATTCTAGACTTTATGGTATAGTCATACCAGGAAATGTTATGCAACTATTTAAAAACCATGCTTTTGTAGCTATTTTAAGACATAGAAAAATGTTTATAACACTATGCAAAGTTTAAAGAAAGGGTAGGACCCAAAACCATTTACTTAGTGTCAGGCCAGTTTGGTACCTGTATATAGATTCCGACCAAAATGTCAATGATAGATACTTTTGGGTGATTCCATTTTAGATAATTTCCAATAATTTTCAAATGTCTACATTGTGTTTGAGTTATTTTTATAATAAAAAAGACACATTATTGAGTTAGCATAAGATTAAAAAAACTTCTGTGGAGATAGGATAATATAATGAACTCACATCCGTGGACCCATTCCCCCATCTTTAAAAATTAGCCGAATTATTGGCTAATCTTGTTTCACATATGCCACCTTCTACTCCCCTCTTGCCCATATTACTATATTTTAATTGACAGACTTTATATTTTTACCACAGTTTTCAGTTTAAAAGAACTTGAGCAGGCAGCATGGAGAGTTCCCACAGATTCCTCCCCACGCTCCCTCCCAGTTTCCCCATTATTAACATCTTGCTTAGAGTGGTACATTGGCTAGAACTGATGGACCAGTGTTGATACATTCTTATTAACTAAAGCCATAGCTTTTATTAGGGTTCACTCTTTATTTAGTATAGTTCCATGAGCATAGCTTTTTATTCCACAATTTGTTGAGTAGATTATTCCCAAGGCTACACATATCTGAATCAAATTATTCATCTGAAGTATCTAAATTAACTTCCACCTCTACAGAACCAACGAGGGGATGAAAAAGCCCTTTAGGATGATCTGAAAACTACATAGTTGAGAAAACAACAGCCCATACTAAAGTTCCTAGCTTAGAAGGGCAACTGCAGTTACACCAGGAGCTGCTGGCTGCCCAGTGTGTGGAGAGGCTGGGGGCCACGTCTGCCACCATGGGCCTGGGAAAGGCAGAGCCGTGCTCCCCTGGGAGCAGTAACTTTAATTGGAGCACGGTGGTGGTTGAGACGGTGGGAATGGGAAGGAGAGCTCAGAACTCTCCCCAAGACTGATTGGAGCCAAAACCTACAAAGGGGATTAAAAAAATTAAAAAGTAATCCTTCTGGCAACCTAATTAAATGGAGGATTTCTCAGCAGTGGAATGGGGTGGGGGGTTATGTGCCCTGCCATGACATCACTGAGGCCTGGCAGCTCTTTTCCGGACACCTGCCAGACACTAATTAGTCAAGTCCTGGAGCAGGGATCCAGGTGGCAGTGTGGAAGGAGTAGAGGTCATTTTCCCCAGGGCATTTGCAATGAGTCAGAGTTCAATGCCCGTCTTCTTGACCAGTCATTAGACTTGTGCTTTGTACATGCATGAAGGGGTCAAAATTGTCAAAGCCCGCTGACTTGGTCCCTAAATCTGTCATGCCAGTTGTGGAGACCACTTTGGCTGTTCGATATTCAACAATATCACCCAGCAGCATTTACTGAGCACTTAGGCATGTGCATTGGGCCCAGCTTTGGGGACACAGTGGTAGCAACACAGGTCAGGCCTCTGCCTCATGGTGCTGACCTTCCATTGGGGGACACTGTGCCTTGTGGACAGTGTGACATGCTCTTCATTTCCTTATTTCCAGGGTCAAACCTGCCTTAACCCCATCCTACTGTAACCAAAGGGACACATCTATTCACAGACACATGTCGCCTAGATTTTCTGAGAGTGAAGCAGACCAAACAGAATTCTAGGTTTCCCAGTTACCAAATATTCAGCCACTCATAATGGTGTGGGTGACCCCTCCTGAGTGGACAGGGGATGCAGAGAGAGATAGATTCCAGTCACTTCTCACCCACAGGCCTGCCCCTTCCCCGCCAGGAACACCACGCTTAGCCCAGGTGCACTCTGATTCTTTAGGATACTTATGTTAATCTGAAAAAACCTATATGTAAAAGCAACTAGACAACTTTAAAAAGGAAAACTAGGAGAAAGGATTAACTCTACATGGTGAAAAAATGTTTTAGATTCCAGGGAAAATGGTACCTGGTGAGAGTTCCAGATACAGCCTTCTCTCTCTTTCCAAGAAAATACCTGGGAAGAAACAGAAAAAAGTAGGTAATAACAGAGTCTTCTTGAACATGCGCTGCATACAGTTATCATGCTGGCAGAAGAACTGATTCCATTTGACAAAGAAAGACACTGACCTGCTTGGGTGGCATGTGACTTCAGAGTCCCAGCCAGCAGGGGGCACGGTGTATTCTGTCCAGCTCCTCCTGCATCCCAAGGCTATGTTCCCGCCATGGCCACTCAACGGGTATCCCTTCTTCCTGGATGAATCTCCACAAACCTTAGGTGAGGACTAAGGAGCTGAACTAAGAACCACGTGCAGAGGCTGGCAGGGGTCTGAGCCCAGCACGGGGCTGTGCGCTATGCTCCACTCATGGTCCCGTGCGGTTGGCTGTCAGGCCACTGGGCAGTCATACATCTGAGTGGCCGGTAGTTCTCAGGGGTCCCTGGGAGAGCTCTGATAGCTGACCTGAGCCATTGTTCTCTTCTAGCCCGAGACAGAGGGAATCCACCAGCCCAGTTCAAGGCAGACACTACCTTTTCTCATGGCTCAGAAACACAGGCCATGACCAAGCCCGGCCAGGTCCTGTGTGGACTCTCGAGTTGGACTCCCAAGTGGACTCTCAAACTCTCGAGTTGACCAGAGAAGTGCTTCCTCCACTGTTTCCCTGACCCCCTTCCTCCACCCTACACCTCGCCAAATCCTCTCTTTCTACATCTGTTCAGGGTAGCAACTTCCACAGAATGCAAAGTGGAAAGTAGGGGACCAAATGTAGTGGCACACAGTCTCCCTAATCCTTCCCTTGCCCTCTGTCCCCACAGTCTCTTCTCCACACAGTAGCCACAGGGAACCTTGGTATTAACTGATCAGCACCTAAGTGAACATACAGGAATAACATTTATCAGGTGTTGGGCAGGGGGGAGGGAGGAGGAGGGGATGGGTATATACATAATGAGTGCGACGCATACTGTCTGGGGGATGGTCACACTTGAAGCTCTAACTCGAGGGGGGAGGGGGGCAAGGGCAATGTATGTAACCTTAACATTTGTACCCCCAGAATATGCTGAAATAAAAAAAAATGCAAGTTGGCCCATACTCCTTCTGCTGGCACCCTCCAGCACCCCTGGGCTTGCTGTCTCAGAACAGAAGCCTCTCCTCTCCACTCACGCCCCTCCTGCCACTGGCAGCCACACGCCAGGGGAGCTCCAGCCCCAGGCTCTCTGCATTGGCTGGGCCATCCTGCTGGGAGGCTCTTCCTCCAGCATGTGCATACTCTGCCAGATCCACTGCCAGCTTGGACAAGGATGACTTTTCTCTGTCTTTTACCCAAAGAGGACCTCAACTTCTGGAATACTGGTAATGCAAACAAGAGGTTTTGGCTGGGTGCAGTGGCACATCTGTAGTCCCAGCTACTGATGAGGTTGAAGTGGAAGGATCACTTGAGGCCAGGAGTTCAAGGCTGTAGTGTGTTCTGATCATGCCTGTGAACAGCCTGTGCACTCCAGCTTGGGCAACATCTCTAAAAAATAGAGTCTTGTCTTGAATTTGAGAAGTTGGTTTGTTTGACCTATGAAAACTTTTGAGAATACTTAGGGTAATTTAACAAAGGGGGTGTGAACTGATCTTCCCTCCCGTAAGTGATCCACTGAGGAGAGGAAGGGAATCCACAAGTAATAGGAACAAAGTCACATGTTAGAAAGGTGCCTATTCATATATTCATTCAATAAATAGCTGCTGAGCACTCACTGAGTCGGTGAGTTAGCAGGCAGGGCAGAGACACCACATTGAATCAGAGGGCAGTTCTTCCCTAATGAGCTTATGGTCTGGTTGAGGAGACAAATATTAATTAAGTTGCCACACAAATAATTATAGAATCACAACTGTGATAAACGTAGTGAAGGTGAGATAGACAGCTCTAGATCTGTCTGTTGGGGGTCAGGGAAGGCTTCCTGAGGAAAGGCCCATCGGGCATGGAGCGTGAAAGGTGAGCTGGACAGTGTTAGACAGGACTACAAGATTTCTGGCTCACATCCCTTTATGGACAGTGGTAAAATTCAGTGAAATAGAAAACACCAGAAGGCAGGAAGACCATGTGTGGGTAGGGTGGGGAAAATGATAGCTCCGTTTGGGACTTTAGTCTGACATATTTCAGACATATAAGAGCCAATATCAAACATACAATTGAATATTACTAGATATAGCAAAGAGAACATACAGACCAAATGTGGAAATGAGGGCAGAGGTCTAGCTCACATCGCCCTGCCATGCTGTGTGGAAACGGAAGCCCAGGCTGCACAGGGTTCCTCTGAGGAGAGACTACAGATGGAGTGGGCTGCCCTGGGCAGCCTCAGGAAGCTCTAACATCCCAGTTTAAATAACGAAGGATGAGCTTTCCAAAAATGCAGAGAAGTTTCCATATCACCAGGAGGAAAAGCGGGGGACTATGGCTTGAGAGAAGTTGAGGGGGAATTCTTTGTACTATTGTTACAACATTTTTGTAAGTCTGAAATTATTTCAAAATAAACAGTAAAAAAAGGGCATTTTATTGAGGCTTATTAGGATGGAGGAGGGGCCTGCCTCTCCATTTTTGATAAGTGTCCCCATTGACAGGGACCCTCCTTAACAGGGGTCATTTCCTCCCATATCCTCTGCAGAAGGTGAGTTTCACTCCTTGAAGCTTATGTGCTTCTTCTCATTTGGTATGTATAACCTCTGCACCCAAACACTACTGGCCTAGGACGTAAACTGTTACAAAAAGGTAGATCATTTAACTTTTTAACCCTTTATATTTAAAGAAATGCTAGTAGACTATTACATGTATACTACATTTTCATGTGTCATCACTTATTTATTAAACAAACAAACATGCAGTTAATTGAGGATACTGGACAAATTTCTACCAATTTGTACCAGTAAGGACAGGCTAGGTAGAACAAAGGTTGACTTCTTGCTCAAATGTACATCCAGGGTGGGCTGGCAGAGAGCTCAGCTCATAGTTCTCCCTCTAAGACTCCATCTTGCCACTCCCACGATGGCTGCAGCAGGGAAGGCAGGGCTGTGAGTTAAATGCTGCAGCTAAATCCTTTGGCTTGGGAGCCACACAGGTCGCTTCTGCTCACTCCTCATTAGCTACAGGTAGGCCTTTGTTATCCCTGACATCCAGCGAGTGTGGAAGTCTCCTTCCTGTGCATGTAAATTAGAAGAAATCCAGGAAGACAGCAACTCATGCCATGCAGTTTAAGGTTCTACCACAAGCAATAAAAGTCAATAAAATCATGACGTTGTGGCAGAAACAGCTAATTGCTGTGAACGTCCATTCTCCTCCACTTGCTTACTAATAGAATCCTGGTACATCAGTGCCTACTGGAAAAGTATCTAACTTTACGGACACCCTAATAGCTATGGCTGGACATACAACACAATTCTGGCTGTTTGGATAGAAACAGAAGTCATTAAGTAGGGCTTAAAGCAAAAAAATTTTTTTGTTGGTCAGATAAGGTTGGCTTGTACCTTCGGCCTTCTGTTCTTCCCTGCCATCCATCTTCTTTTTTCCACCTCAAAATGTGGACACGTGTGTGGGTGCATCAGCCATCATGTAACCATGGCACAGAAGCCTCACACATGGGGCCTGAATCCTTGTGACAGCGCTGGGCCTCTTGACCAGCGGAGGACTGCTTCCCCACATTGCCACAGACAAATAAGCCAGCTCTGATGGGTCTTCTATTATTTGCAGAGAAACACAATCTAAATTATGCAAATAAAATATTTTTATTACTATATATCATAAATAATGATATATTCATAAGTATTACAACACGTAGCATTTGAGGAATATTTATAAAAATCACATTACTCTCATCTTTCAGGTAGTTAAATAGCATATAATTTTATATGATGAATTTAGAACAATTTTTCTACAATAAAACTGAGGGAAAATGAAATATTATCTACATATAAGATCCATTTTGGGGAATGATGAATTTTATGTTTTGATCTTGTAAAACGAATCAATCTAACCTAATATTAATAATTTAAGACATTAAAGTTAGTTATTCAAACAAATATAAATCATAAAGTTGTAAATATAGCAGTAGTATATATTTCTCCTCCAATTAAGGCATTCTGGTTTTTGATATAAATTATTTTTAAACATGTAGCTTGTTTAACAATACATGTATTGACAGCCGTACCTTCAAAGAACCTTAAAAAAGTAGAGAATACAACATTAACGTGATACTATAAGAGACTTAGATAAGTCTCTTAGATAAGCCTTTTGGAAATTCACTAGAGACAGCCTGCTCCTTGAAAAGAAAAGAAAAACTCTGGTTGGGACATAAAATTAAACTCATCATTTGGCAAATTGCTTACTCAAATACCAAATACGTCTACATGCATTTCTGTTTCAGCAATTCTGTTTTATTGTGACTTAAATAGAACTTACCTTAATTTGTTTGCTTTACTGAAAAAAAAAAAAAGAATGAATTACAGTAACCTTTTCATCATGCCTGCCTCACAAGAAGATGAGTCTTAGGAGAAGCTGTTCCAAGTATAAGAGCCCCACAGCAATCCTGCAACCTTTCTGAAATACCCAGGTAGGATCTTGAGGGACCCTGGCCAGTGTCTTCATTTAGGCAACTCTGTCTGGATCGCCATACTTTTACTCTGCAATTCAGGACTTAGCTCCAAACTTCTTTGATAACTTGTTCTGACTTCAGGAAAAAGCACTCTATCTTGCAGTATCTCCACTGAGCTACCACTGAGGGCTTGAAAGTTGCTTTTTAAATGGTCAGATGAGGCTGGTATATACTTTTGTATCAAAAATGAAGTAAGAGGAACCTAGAAAGATCATGGCTGTGGTACCTTTGGTGCTCTCTTCAGATGCCCCAGACCTGGGAATGGGTGACAGGGATGCTGGTTGGAAAACATTTCTTCCTTGGACGTGGACATTTCAATATTTCTACACTCCACATCTCCATGACACTGGGTTATTCTTTCAATATTTCCTGCATATTTTACTTCTCTGCAAATATTTTCCTCAAATCCACTGTCTCAGTGCTGGGCAGCCCAGCTCAGATCTTTTCCAGATCTCACCAGTCATCGTCTATAGATGTTCATGACTTTCTGTCTACATTCTCATCTGCCTTGTATCTTAAGTTTACTTCCTCACTTGTCTGCCAGCTCTTAGAAGGAAGACATTGTTCTTATTCTTCTCTGAGGCCCCCAGGAGTTTGGCACAAAGTGTAGGAGCCTAGGAGCTTCATGTGTGCTTGAACAGCATTTAGGGACAGCTGTGACTTTCTCCACCATGTGGCTGATGCTTTTTCCATTCCATTCATAAATGGGATTAATTTGAGATCTGTACAGTGGTCCGTAGCCTTTGTAAAATTAAAAGTGAAGAGAATTTTGGCTAACAGAAGAAATGGAGAAGGACCAACTTCTAGTTTTTTATGCCAGAGTTTAGGGTATTGCTGCTTCTTTGTGAACTTCTCCAATCAGCTGAAATAAAACTTCTCTTAATTTTGGGCAGATAAGAGTAATTTTGGGCAGATAAGAGTAATTTTGGGCAGATAACAGCTCTGGGAAGTTGTCATTACTGAATGGCTTGGCAGTGGTGCTGCTACAAAATGACTATCCAAGAATTTTTTTTTTCTTTCTCACTTATTTAAAAAAACTCAGAATTACTTGATTTAAAAATAATAGATCAAGATCTTCTGGCACTACTTAAACTCTGAGTGAGCCTCAGGTGTCACTTGAGAAACTATCCAGATGGCCTAGCATTTGGTAAATGTAACAATTCACAATTCACATCTCTTTGTATTTTTTTTGGTCTTCAGTTGATTACATGATGGAAATATATATCGGGAAGCAGGAAGTTGTACCGTGGGGTGAGACCTCACAAAGGACTCCAAGAGCAAACTTTTAAGGTGCCAGGCTGGCGACCGTGCGTGTGCTCTCATGGAAGAACTCACCTTAAAAAAGGTGAACCTGATGAGGCTCACTTCCGGCTGCAGTGCACTCCTGAAAAGCACAACTTAGGGCTCGGCCCTGCCCTCGCCTCACACCAGGCTTCCGCAAGGAGCGCAGCAGGCCCCTCAGAGAAACACCAAGACGCGTCGCGCGCCACCCCTCTTCTCTGCGCCTGTTAGATAACTGAGTAGGCCGTGTGCACCAGACAAGAAAACCCACCTTGGCCTTCGTGTTTGCCACTAAGCCGTCACTTCCAGGAGTCACACAGCCACTGGGCGTGCGCGCGGTGTCCAGGTCTGTCCTGTCCGGCCGAGGCCGGCGGCGGCGCTGAGGTGGCGTTCCGTGCCGATCCCGGAGCCCCAGGTGCTGGGGGCCTGACTGACCCGCAGAGTCCAGCTCCGCAGGGGCGAAGGGAGCGAGGGGAGGAGAAGACGAGGCGGGCGGGCCGCGCCCGGCTGGGGCTGGGGGAGGCGACAGGAGAGCCTCCCGTTGTCCCGGAGCCAGCGGGCTGGGGGGCCAGCGCTGCGGCCCAGCGCCCTTCTCTTCCCACCGGCTCTCCGATGTTTCCATGAGCTTTAAAATATTCTGCGACACTATCATTTTGTCACGGAACCCTTGAAGTCCTTCTGTAACGACGACGCCCAGCCTTTGTAGCAGACTGCTGATAGCAGCGCTTCCACTCCTGAGGCAGGCAGGGCGTCTCCCTTCTGCAGCCGGGGCAGGGAAGGCCAAGCGCGACCCCTGTTATCCGCAACGCAGTGCCAGGTGCAGTTTTGCATGAGGGAACATAGAGGGGGAAACTCAAGAACAAAACATTCCTACTTTTGCCGGGGAGGACACGCCTTCTACTTCCCACTCTGAGTGGGCCGACGGGAATGCTGGCATAACAGGGTTTCTCTGGCTGTTTTCAGTTGTATGCAGTTGGTGTTTGAAAGAGAATTATATTTAGGAATAGGGCTGCTTTATGCTCAGGTGGTGAGAAAGGAGGGCTGGACTGGGAATAAGACCCATGTTCTGGGTCTAGCCCAAACTACTTGTGCGACCTTAACTGGGTCACTTAATACTCAGGGGCCCTTTTTGCCTACAATGGGAAGAGCATCCTATGGAGTTGTGCCCAGTGTGGAAACTGCCTGGAGTCTTGCACATCTATTACCATTAATTGCTTATTAGCCATGAACACTCTCCTACCTAACTTCTGACATAATGCTTGTTACATTTAGAGGAAGAAATAATGACCTGGTGTGAGACACATTGGTGGTGACAGAGGACAGGGAGAGCCTAGTAGAAATCCTGAGGGTGGGTGTGGTCTGTGGGCGCAGGCCCAGAAGAGGGGGCACTGAAGTACTCCCAGACAGAGGATGCAGAGATGCTAACGGCAAACTTCGCTGCATCAATTTTACATGTGTTTGCACCTGTACTGCCCGTGAGGATCCAGGCTGGACCTGGTGGGAAGTACGTGCCTTCAAGGACTTGCCCTGCCAGCAGGGGACCTAAGATGGGCCGTTATGCCAGATTTGTATTTTCAATAGTGAATGGCCCATATGCTGATGAATGGTACTGATTTTCATTTACATTTGGAAATGGTTTATCCTGAGGAGGGGCTTTCCTCTCCTTTGCAAAAGGATTTAAAAAGCAGAGAGGGACACAGGCTCCACCCCAGCCCATGGTCACCTTGAGTCCCATGGCAACTGATGCCAGAATGACAAGAGGGGAGCACCCTAGGAGCTCTGGCAGCCCTGCCAGAGGCATGCCCCTGGCCTTAGGCCTGTGAGGTGCAGCACCAGAAGCGGGGCTGGAATTCTAGTCTTTTTTTGAGCATCCTCTCACAGAGGATTTTTTCCCTAATCTAGAGACAAATCCTTCTAAAATAGAGCTAGGCCAGAAGACCTCTATAAAGCCTATAAAGTGATGAATATTTTTCACACATATTAGCGTTGGCTCCTTATCATATTATATCATGCAGACAGGAAGTTTATTTTATATTTATTTTTATTTTTAGTCTCTAATAGCACTTACTAATGCTGCACAATAATTCTGATGAATGGATTTATCCTTACCTTATTTTTGTTGAAAATTGTTTGCCCATGAGGGTATCTGTTTAGGTTTTGAAAAAGGCATTAGATCTTTTTTTTGAAATACTATTTGATATATATATATATATGAGTTGTGAAGTCTAATATAAAATGAACATCCATAAACTTACTACACAATTTGAGAAGCTATCTTTGTATTTTTCCCAGACTTCATCCCTTCCTTTCATGAAATCCTGAATTTTGTATTATGCCTATAATTGTTCATATAAGTATGTATCTCCAATTGTATTGTTTAGAGTCTACAGAGATTGGCTTTGTTTAGAAGTATGTAGTCCAGTGGTTACAAATAAAAGTTTTGTAATGAAATCGATTGTGTTGAAATCTCAGGTGCAATATTTACTAGTTATGCAGCTTTGAATGCATTACTTACTTTCTCTGAACATTGGTTTGTTCATCTCCAAATGGTGGTAATCCTGCCCACCTCATCTCTCTCCTAGGGTTGGTCTGAGGATTTAATGAAATAAGGCTGCGCACATTCCTTCCTGGTCCATGATCGGCTGTCAACTTATGTTAGCTCTTCTCCCTCCTCTGCCCAAGATGTCTCTGGGAACGCCTGGGAAGCACTCTTACCCTTCACCATTGGCACCGACTCCAAGTGACCAGGCCTTAACATAGCGGCAAAGGAGAAACTGCAGGAATGAGCGAGAGCGCTAGACTTCATTTATAGCCCTTACTGTGTCCGCATGGGAAAGACAAATGAGCTGGGCAGTGGACAGTGGGTGCCATTTCCGGATCATTAATTAGCAAGTTGCTCAGCCTTGGCAGGAAATTGTTCATCATTTTCAGATGAGTAGAGAATTGAAGAACCTTCTAACTGTCCTCCCTCACTCTGCGCCAGCATGGCAGATGCAATTTTTCTCACCAAGCTTTCCCTCCCACAGTGCCTTATCAAGATAAGTGACCTTAGACGACAGTTGCCAAGTGATCTGCTGAATCCAAGAGCCCTAAACTCGGAAGGGGGCCGGGCCAGGGCCAGGGCCAAAGGCTTCCAGGGCTGGAAAGCCAGGCCGGAAACCCCAAAAGATAAATGAAGACTTCTGGAACAAGATGAGAAGACGAATAAACTGTTTGCTTTGAGCATGGACATGATGTTCCAGAAAAATCCACTTTGGCTGCCAAAGTAATGCTTTTGGAATTCAGGAAGAACCCCTCCTCACCAGGACTCCCACATACAGGCTTAGTGCTCAGGTCTTGCATACAGTGTTTCATAGCAATCACTGAGTTGAGTTCATTGCGCAGCAGAGGAACTTGAGGCCCAGAAAGCAAAAGTTATTGCCTAAATTAAAATATATAGTAAGAGGCTGACTTTGATTCCAAAGCAACATCTGTCTGATCCCAAAGGTCAGGCCTGCTTTATTACCCCATTGTGTGTCCCTCAGCAGGGTGACAGGTCACCATGGACAGGACAGCCACTGGCCAATAGCGTCTTCAACATGGATTGTCTGCTGCATTCAGAGGGACTTGGTGCTGAATAGGTGAGCTGTCTTTGGCCTGTTTGCTTGTCTCTCATCTTTGAAAGCCCATTCTATCTGGTTACAGTGATTTCAGGTTGGCTGAGGTTTATGGGCAATGGGCAACATCATGTTTGTTGTTAGAAGTCAGAGGGATGTTCATGTTGTCCCATGTGCCCAGAAGGCAGAGACTATCTCAACCAGTTCATGAAGGCAGAAGTCTTTCAGGAAAAGAATATGGCTAAGAGTTGTAACGGGAGGAAAAGGTATCTGCATCAAAACTCCAATCTAAGTCCATAAGTATAGGCCATAAGATGTCAAGACAATAAGCAGAGCAGAAAACCTTGCTTTGAGCTCTCAGGACTAGCCTGGAAGTAGAGGAGACCCTACAGCCTGGAGCTGGCAGGTCAGGGGATTGGGTCTCTGTCCTTACAAGGGCAGCCCATGCGAACTGCAGCTTGCAGTGGGGGCGGTGGAAGAGGCATGGTGATATCAGCTATAGTTGAGTTATTTGCCCAAGAACAGACTAGGGTTAGAGGGCAGGGGCTTTTGGTTTTGACAATCCACTGTGCTTGGGATGAGGGGCACATGAACAATATTTAGGAAATACTTTAAATAGTCTTAAGTTTAAAATTAAAATTATTGTCACAAAACTATGTGATTCTTATTCTCTGATAGAATAAAGACTAATTTATTTGTATCTGTATAGAGTAGATGTAAGCATTTGGCTACAGTTTTTTTTCTTGTTTCACTTAACACCTCATCCTCTATCCCTGCTTTAATTCTCCTCCCCCTCCCACTGAATTATTTAAAAGAAAATCCAAATATTATATCACTTCATTCATAAATGCTTAACTATATGTATCTAAGAGAAAGGGGATAATTTAATGAACATAACCATTTTCATACTAGAAATATGAAAAATAATTTCTACATATCATTTAATATTTAATATGTTTAAATTTTCCTGATTATTTTCACTTGATTAAAAAAGGAAATGAACAAGTGTACACCTTACATTTGGTATCTATCTATCTATCTCAACAAGTCTCCCTTTCTCCCTCCTTCTTTTTGCTTGTTATTTATTTTTAGAAGAAACTGCGTCATTTGTTCTGCAGAATTTTTCACTTTGTAGATTTGCCTGATTACATTCTGTGGTGGTGCTCCTCTGTCTTGCTCCATGTTAGCTGACAATTAGATCTGGAGGCTTGATCAGATTTGTATTTTTTTGCAAGCGCATTCCCCACTTGTTGCTGTGTTCTTCCCACTGCATCTCACCAGGGGAACGGTGTGTCTCTTTGGGATGTGTTATCCATCAGTGGGTTCAGGTGATGCCAGCCTCATCCATTCATCAAGAAATTTCTCATCAACCTTCCACCTGATGGATCTGGCAGCTATTCATGGTCGTTTCCAGATTCATTATTTTATTAGGGTTGCAAAGTGGCCATATTCTAACATGGCAATTCTTTTATTAGCTGGAATTATTCTGTAAATAAAAATTTTTGGTCATTAACTGATTGATTTCCCCTGAAAATAGTTTATATAAGAAAGTCCAGATAGATGCTTTATTATTTCCATTTATTTATCAGTTTCCAGAATAATGATTTGATATTCTGGCAATATCCAATGTGACTGAAGCAGTCTTTTTTGCTATCATTATGAACTCTTGAATTTTAACTTTTTTTTTTTTAAGTTAAATTTACTCATTGGAATCATTGTTCTTTTTGAGGACATTGTTCCAACTTTGGCCAGTGAAAATCCTTTCAAATTGACCTCAATTTTTTTAGACATTTCCCTGATAGTCTGGGTTAGCTTCTTTGTTTTCTGGCATGAAAATATTCTAGAATCATCTCATACAATTTCTGATGAGACTGAGAATCAAACTTTTTATTTTTTCCCCAGTGGAGTCCTAGGAAAAATGTATAGAAACTATAGTTTGAATGTTACGAGTGATCATTACTACTTGGTTTTCACTTCTTCTTGGGATTTTTCTTGGAAATCAAGGAAATATATATTTCTGCTAAGCTTGGAAATACACATTTCTTTTTGTTTGAAAAAGAAAAATACATTATGAGTCCATATTTGTATTTCTAATTCAAATTTAAGATTACTGGAATTTTATTTAATGTCTTTGATTTTATGTTAATTTTCTTCATTCTTACACTAAAAGTTCTTGATTCTTAATAACACCGTGGTATGTGTGTGGATGTGTGTACCTGTGTGTATGGTTTCAAAATAACAATATCAATAGCATCAATTAATATTAATAAAAGAAGACTATTGAATACTATTTAAAATTTCTTTGTAATCTTTTTGTCCTTAAGATATATTCCTGCAGGGATAACAGTTCCATTTCTGTGTTTTAAATTTATTTAAAATCATTCTCTATATTAAACAGCAACCTGATATATAGTTAGGTTCATTTATTTTGTTTTGATTTCTAAGACTTTTTTTTCAGTTTGATTAAATTTTATTTTAATATTTATTTAACTATGTAACATGGCTACAAGATTCCAAATTCTAAACTATAAAGCAAGTGCATTCAGAGATGTCTAGCTTCTGTTCCTGTCTCTTGTCTCTTATTTTCTCTTTCTTTCACAGGTAACCATTTTTCTAAAATTAGGTTTTGTTTTCTTCATTTCATTTTTTAAGTAAAAGAAAACAGGCATGCACATATTTATGCTGCCTTCTGTCTGGACAAAGGTATCATAGCATACTCACTTTTCAGAACATTGCCTTTTATTTTTTAATGTACCCATACATAAAGATCTTTCTTACTCTTTTTAACAGTGGCACAGTCTGTGTGGATGTATCATAGTTTATTTACATTGTTCTGCGTTGGTGGGCAATGGGGTTATTTCAGTCTTTTTCCGTTACAAATAGTGTAATAAACAGCTTTGTGCATGTGTTATTTTGCATTTTTTTGGTAACAAGTTGAATGGGCTTAGAACTTATCTTTGTTATAATATTCCGGGGGCTAGGTAAGTAGAATTATTCACTTAGTATACAGATATTACTGATGCTTATTACTTGCCAAAGACTGTGCTAGTTTTGGAGAAAGAGGGTTGGACAGAGTGATGAACATGACAGGATGGTCCCTGCTCTTGTGGAGCTTATGACGTAGTAGGGAAGTACATGACTAATCATGGAAAAATGTATAATTAAAGGTGTGATAAACTATGTGGGAAAATGAAAGGAGCAATCTAAACTGGACCCAGACCATGGTGAATGGCCAGCAAAAGCCTCCAAGAGGAATGGCCATTGGGTGGGTACCTGAAGGGGAGGAGGCACAGCCCAGGCAAAGATGCAGAAGACTGAGCCTCGCCTGAGTGAGCAGGATGGGAGAAGTGCCGAGGCAAGAGAAAGGATTGCATTTTGAGCAGGGAAAGGACAGGGAGTCTGGTCACAGGCAAGGAGGATGGGCAGGGAGGGGCACGACTAGAGGTGTGTGCAAGGCGCAGGTGACAATAGTCTGGTGGAACTTTGGGTTCTATCCTAGAATAAAGAGGATGCCATTGAAGAGATTATGTAGTGGTGGGATCCAATGCAGTCTTTAAAATGTCTTTCTGACTTCTGTGTCCAGGATTAGGGAGGGATGGGAACAGAGGCACAAACACCACAAGAGGACGACTGTAGGAGTCCAGGAAATTGATGACAATAGCTCTGCCTAGGATGGTGGCTGGGGGTGGAGAGGATGGAATGGGTCGAGCCCTCTTAGAGGAAGACTAGATCAGAATGGATGGAAGGATTGACTGGATAAGAGAGAAGGAGATGCCAAATTAACTCATTGACTTGAGCCAAGGAACTGGCTTACTGAGATGGATGACCTTGAAAGAGGACCAGATTGGGGTGGTGGAGACTGCCAACTTGGGACATCTTAATTTGAGATGTCTATGAGAAATCCAAATGGAGACAGCGTGAAGGTATCCGTATCCTGTATGTGTATCGGGAGCTCAGAGGCATGGGCTGGAGGTTGTGCACAGGCACAGGGTGGGAGGAGTCTGCCCAGGGGAAGGGCACCACGTGAGAAAAGAACTTACCCAAGGGCTTAACACGAAGAACTCCAGTGCTGAGGGCCCAGGGAGAATAAGATTTCTGTCTGCTTAAGATGGGATTATTTTTAGCAATAGTGGCAGTGGAAATTATTTTTCCTTAATAATTCACACTTACAAATTTCAGAACAAAAGAGATCACTGAGATATATAGTCTGGCTTTGTCATCTAATTGAAAAGAAAAGAAGTTGGAGAATTCTGAAGTTATTTGTCTATTGCCTGCAAGCCAGTACAACCTGCCCGTACAGGTAGCTGACCTCACCAAGGGAGGAAATAATCAACTTAGTTCAGCCCATAATTTGTTAATGATGTCATCAAGATATAATTGACACTAATTTTTTTTCACCTGAAAAATTAGTGTCAGACCTTATAGTTAATTCTTGATGGTGAGTCTAACTCAAGGTAGAAAAGTTAGCCTGCAAATTGCAGGAAAAAACTGGAAAGAAAAGTTAAAAACCACAAAGTGTCTGTTAGAAATCCTTCTCTAAGTGCAAGAGGGTTGTCTCCTACCAGATCATCTGGAAGGACTGTGGCTTCTCTGGAGCATCATAACCTTCTCCTTTGGTGCAGCAGCCCAGGAGTATGCCCGGGCCCTTGCTGGCCGGGCAGATGCTAATGACCACAGGAGGCAGGTGCAGCAACAATTAATGTCCTTTGCTACAGTTCCTTCTTTTCCCTCCCTCTGGGCATGTGGTAGGATTGCCCATCTGGGGGCAGGGGGATGAGTTGGGAGTGGAAGTGCCACTTTGGCTGCAGGCCAGAGCTTTTAATTGCCAGCCTGAGACTATCTACAGTCTCTTGCATTTGGGCACAGTGACCAAAATCTCTGAAGTAGTGGCGGCCCATCAGGCTGGGTTCTGTGAGGAGCAGAGCTCCTTTTATGACCTGAAATGGACACATATCATGAACAAAATATAAATTTCCCTTATTTTAAGCCACTGATATTTGGGGGTTGTTTTTGACGATATAGCACAACTTAGCTTGTGCTGACCATGGTCCGCTTTTCAGGGGCTCAATGGACAGTTTGTGTATTTATTAACAGTTCTTCAAGGACAAGTAGACACTTCTGTTTTCCCTGATCCTAGACTCTTATCCTCAAGTGGAGGGCAGGCACCAAGGCAGGAGATGGGGATACACCACGGTGGTCTTCTCTGCCAGGAGCACCCAGACCCGCGGGAGCGCCTGAGGGAGTGAGAGGGCTGCAGCTGCAAAGAGCAAACAAGCAAGCCGAGGACAGGACACCCGCCAGCAGCAAGGGAGGGGAGGGGCACGATGGGGCTCCCGGGGACCACACTCCTGAGGCGACTGTGCTGTGTCCATGAGGTCATCTGACTTTCTTGTTACTTCCTGCTTCTTTCCCCAAAGGAGCGAAACAAACAGTAACCCACTTCACATCAAGAGAAAAAACAGGTCTAGCAAAATAAAAGGAAGCAACTCATCCAGATCTGAGACAGGTAAGAATGTGCAGGGCCTTTCTGGTCGTACTGAGGGGTGCCTGGAGCTTAACCCTGGGAGTGTGAGCACCTGGGAGGTCAAGTGGCCCCTGCTCTCTGGCCTCTGCCATTTCTGAGAAACCCAGAGGGAGGTTGTATATGTGGCTGAGTTAGGGTCTCATGTTGGAGGGGAGTGCCCACCCCAAAGTCTCGATCAGAGCAGCTGAGGTCGCTTGAAGAAACGACCTTCTGCCACACACGGCCGCCCCATTCTCAGCCACGCCACAGCTCCCGCACGACTGCCGACCGCTGACGCCAGCCAGCACACGCGTCCCTCGGCCGAGCACATTCATGGATTCCGTCTCAGAGTGGCCAGGATTTCCTGTGTGTGGCCAGATGCCTGTAGGGAAGGGCCTCTCCCGAGAGAGGCAGATGTTGCATCTTTGATACATGCGGGTTTATGAGAATGAAGCCCTACCGAGGGCAATTCCTAGCTGCTTGGACTCTGGGAGGCAGTTGAGCTTTCTCACACAAGCTGGTTAAGTCCTTTTTAAATATTGAGCTATCACATGTCCTTGCCATTGAGTCCGGTTCTCCTTATCTCTAGGCAGGCCCAGGGGCAGGGCTGCACCAGGGCTCCCCAAAGCATTTGTGGCTCTGCTAAGAGGCATAACAACCGAGGGCCGATGGCCAGCATTGACTGTCAGCACCCTACCTCTTCTTGTGGTTTCCAGGACACACTTCCTGACTTCCTGCCTCCCTCCTAGAACAGGTACCAGTGGAGCTTCCCTTACAAATGGCCAATAACCGCAAACAAGCATAGCATTTGGGGTCAGGCAGGAACAGGTCTCCGTTCTCCACTCAAGACCTCTGAGATGAGATCTGTTTTCCCTCTGCTATGTTCCCGAGTGTGAGGCAGTGAGTCACTGCAGCAGGCATGCTGGTCACTGCTGGTGCCAGTGATGGCTGTGGGTTAGGCAGGGAGCTAGAAGGAGGAGAATAGCTAAGAGACTGAGAAGAGCCAGCCCCAAACATCATGGCTGTACAGTAGGAGCAGAAGGAGCTGTGCTGTCACCCAGGCCTGCCTGCTCTGCCTCCCACAGTCCTGCCTTTGTTAATGCATCCTGAGACAGCAACGCCCAGTCTATACCATGTGGGGCAAGGGCAGCGTGAGGGGCACGCTGACTCCCAGATCGCGGAGCCCCTTCAAAAGGATGGTGAGTGACAAGCAGGAGCGAAGTCCGTAGGTACCAGTTACAAGCTGTGTGATCTCTGCTAAGTAACAAAACCCCTCCATCTGAGTTCACTTTGCCTTGCTATAAAGGAGTGTCTGAGGCCCAGTAATTTATAAAGAAAAGAGTTTTCTTCGGCTCTTGGTCCTGCAGGCTGTACAAGAGCATGGCACCAGCACCTGCTTCTGGTGAGGGCCTCAGGGGCTTCCACTCATGGGGGAGGGGAAGGGAGCTGGCATCACGGGGCAAGAGGAAGGAAGAGAGAGAGAGAGAGAGAGAGAGAGAGAGAGGAGGGAGGTGCCAGGCTCTTTTTAACAGTCCGTCCAACAGGAACCCACAGAGAGAGCTCACGCACTGCTGCAGAGAGGGCACCAGGCTCTCACGATGGCCCTAGCCCATGACCCGAACACCTCCCACCAGCCCCACCTCCAGCACTGGGGACCAAATTTCAACATGAGGTTTGGAGGGGACAAATATCCAAACTATGTCATCTTCTAAGCTCAGTTTCCCATCTGTACGTCACAGTAGCACTCGTCTCTACAGAGCTGCCCTGAAGGTTAGATGGAATAATACGTCCAGAGTTCCCATGTGGTGCTTTGCATATGGTAGGCCCTCCACCATGACAGCATGGTTATTATTTTTATTTTGAAAAAGAGAAATCAAGAGAAAAGATGTATGCGTTAGTCCGTTCAGGCTGCTATAGCAGAATACCACAGACTGGGCAGCTTATAAACAACAGAAATGTATTTCTCACAGTTCTGGAGGCTGGAAGTGCGACATCATGACTCTGCACATGTCTGAGTCCTGGGCCATAGGTGGCACCGTCTCGCTGTGCCCTCACTTGGTGGAAGGGTCGTGGCAGCTCCCTGGGGCCTCTTTTACAAGGACACTAACCCCATTCGTGAGGGCACCTCCCATATGACTCATCACTGCCCAAAGGCCCCACCTCCTAATACCATCACGTTAAGTTTCAACACGTGTGGTTTTGGGGACCATGGCCGGGGGAGAGGTACATGATGCAGTGGGTAGATTTTACTCACCACAGAACCCTACAAAGGTCTTTGGACCACATCTGACCCTCTAATCACAGAAATTGCTGGTCTGTGGAGGGCATCATTGCCGTATTAAGGTCTGAGATCCAGCTCCAGCTGAGTAGTGACTGCTGTGAAGAGAAAATTGGGCTAAGAGCTTCATTTCTCAGCTTTCCAAACAGTCCTCGGAGGGGGGTAGTTGACTTCCCCAAGGGCAGGGAGGGGGTGGCAGCCCAAGACAACTCACATTCTGTATCTGCCAGCTGCCGGGCTTGGGTACCCTTTTGTCCGTTTTCAAACATGAGCAAACATTCAGAAGAAGTTTCCAGGAATAGCTCTGCAGCTCGAGGGAAACAACATGTTATCTGGAGGACTCAGAGAAAGAGCAGAGCTCTAAAATCACTGTCTGCAGGGAAGGGAAGAATGCTTTGCAGAACATCTGTTTGGTGTCCTCGAAAAAGAGGCAAGAAGACTTGAATCCCATGAAATGGGAGAAAAACCCCACAGAGAAAACGCATGGGTTCTGGGGAGGGTGGAGGCAAACACAAGCCCCAGTGGCAGCTGAGGACGTTCCCCGCAGCCGCCCCCTTGGCCTTGGTGGCAGACGCCCTCGGGAAGCACACGCAGGGCAGGGCTGGGCAGGCTGGTCAGCGAGTGATGAGACTCTGCCCGAGAGACAGGAAATAAACCCTAGCTCTGCACCGGACCTGCCACCTCGCTCCCAGTTCTAAATCCATCCCCGCCTCCCCACACTCCGGGAAGCTCACCAGGAAAACTCAGTGCCTGGAACGTGACTCCTCCACTCCCTGGTCTCAGCTCTGGAGAGTCTAACTGGGGGCAGCAGACCCTTGGCAGGGCAAGCGGGCACAACAGCGGCAAAGCCAAACCAGACCAACCCCTGGCCGCGTGTGGAGTCGGAGCAGACGTTCCTCCAGGAAACAGACTGGCTCAAGCAAAAGGAGAAATCACCTGAAAGTCTGGATTTGGATCCTCAAGGATCATAAGGCGCAATTTTGGAAAGAGAACAATCTGTGACAAGGAATCAATGGATTTAAAATGAAAACCGTACTTACTGAAAATCAAAATGGCACAGAAGCAACAGTGAGCAGATTAGGTGCTGCAGAAACTTGCCCGAGTGACTGGCAATTGCTGCGCCTTCAACGCTGAGCACAAAAGCCCCCGCGGGAGGCGTGGGGAGCGTGGACACGGAGAGGAGAAGCCAGCTTAGGTCCGGGACGCCGGGCACACTCCATGTAGACCCTAGAGAGGGGCACAGCAACACTGCAGAATTGTGGACGTGGGTCGCATGCAACGTTCAAAAGCTTCTCAAACGGAACAAAACCAGAAATAAATGGCTAAACGGTAAGCACACACACCTTGGGAGAAGTTAAAAAATACTTTTAAAAGCAACTCTGAAGTCACGGAGAAAACCAGCACTGCAATTACAGACTATTTAGAGAATAATAATAAAAACTTAAGGCTATGTGGCTGAAACTTAAGGAACAGATAATTATCTTACTGAAACTGTTCCAGAATCTGTTGTAGAAAGGAATACAATTTCCAAACCCCCTTAACAGAGATGGCGTAAACCTGATAAAAACATAATACAAATCGCGCCGAAAACATGAAGCTGTAGCACGGTCTCCAGCAGGAACGGACTCAGTGTTGTATGCAGTCAGCTCTTTCCATGGCTGTGCAAGCTTAGTCTCACTCTAGTCAAGAGCCCAACATGATTTCTTTTCAGAGCTTAGCCAAAAGATTCTAAAGTTTATCTGGAAGTGAAACCGGCGAGGAAAGCCAACAAAATGCTGGGAAAGAAGACGGTAATCGTCTGGTAATTGCTGTAGCTATTAAAGCGTCTCACGTTGTTTTAGTGATCAGAAGAGCCTTGAACTAGCCTCGGGGGAGATCGGTCAATGGGAAGGACGGAGCAGAAGCAAGTCCAGAAACAGATGTCTGTATGCAGGAAGATTTCTAAAATAAATCAGCGTAGCAAGGGTTTATCACTCAGGTCAATAAACGAGCATAGCTTGTTTCTTATTTGGCAAAACACTAGCAACAAAAATTACAACAGTAATAAATTTAGATCATTATCAGATTAATTAAATGTAAAATAGTGAAGGCATAAAATATTAGAAAGAAATACAGGAGACTAATTTTGTCATCTTGGGGTGGGGCAGGCTTCTTGAACCACGATCTTAGAGTCAGAAAACTTAAAGGAAAATTAGACAGAATTGAATATCTAAAAATAATGAATGGAAACTGTTATAATAGAGATTAAAAATGTGAACTAAAATAAAATCTTAAGCCCTCAGCTGATTGAATGGACCTGCCCTTGGCCAAGGGGATCTCAGAAATACCCTAAGCTGAGTCACTGGCCATGAGACGGGAGGTCAGACGCACCTTGTCATGCCCTCTCCCTTCTTGGAGATGTCCTTTGTAGCCCATTAACAGGCCTAAGGCTATGGAAGACAGAGCTTAAACCACACCTGCAGGTATGCGATGGTGGCTTGTCTCTCGTGAACAGACCACCTTATCTTAAAAAGGTCCAAGCCTTTAGACAAAGCTTCATTTCTTTAACCAATTACCAAAGAATCTTTAAACCCACCTACAACCTGTAATGACCCACTCGAGATGTCCCGCCTTCTAGGGCCAAACCAATGTAGCCTTCCATGTATTGATTTACGACTTTACGTGTAATTCCTGTCTCCCTAAAATGTATAAAACCAAACCATAACCCAAACAATTGAGAACACTTGCTCAAGGCTTCTTGGGCACCATAGTCGCACACACTTGGCTCAGAATAAACTTTGTAAATTATTTTACAGAGTTTGAGTTCTTTTCCATTGACAAAAATGAAGCTGAATTGGGAAAGTTAGACAGAAGATGAATATCACTGTCATGTAAAGAGTTCTTCCCAACCAGTATGCGAAGTACCAACCACCCAGTTGTGGTGGTTGCCATGGTCCATGCCCACATCCCCCCTTCAGGGCGGAAATGCTCCTCTCCCAGCCTGGGGCGGTGCGGGTGCTGAGGACTCACAGGCCCAGGAACTGCCCTCTGCTGAGGAAAGCTGCCTCTGCAAAGGCTGAGGGCCCTCGTCCTAGAGCCAGGAACTCCACAGGGTGTCCCAGCTTCAGGGCGCCCCTGCGGTGGCTGAGGGTCTGGGCAGCTGTGCCTCTGCCTCGGGCCTCCCTGCCTCTAGGCATTGCTCTGAGAGCCCACTAAACCTCCTGCATGCACACCTCTGTTTCACAATCTCTTCTGGACAACCTGACCCTACACACCAACTAAATAAAAGTAGATGAGGAACAAAAGCACAGAGCATCAAAGGAAAAAAACAAAAACCGAAAAAACCCCAAACAACATGGCCAATAGCATTGAACACATGAAGTGCTCCCTGTGCAAAGAGAAAGGATGCCGAGAGTCAGAGCTGTCTGGGAAGGTAACGAACACAGCGTTTCTGAGTGGAAATTCAGCAGGATGTGTGAAAATTTAGAAAGTACCTATCTTTTGCTTGGCAATCTCTCCTGTGAATTTATCCTAAGGAGACAACTGTACAATGTATAGACAGGTGCATCAGTCAGGATTCTCCAGAGAAACAGAACCAGGAGGGGTGTGTGTGTGTGTGTGTGTGTGTGTGTGTGTGTGTGTGTGTGTGTAAAGAGATCTGTTATAAGGGATTAGCTCACACGATTATGGAGGCTGAGAAGTCCCAAGTCGTATAGTTGGCAGACTGGAGACACGGCAGCCGATGGTGTAGCTCCAGTACAAGTCTGAAGGCAGGAGGAGACCTATGTCCCAGCTCAAACAGTCAGGCAAGAGGAGTTCCCGCTTACCCGCTTACCTTTCTGTTCTATTCAGGACTTCAGTTGACTGGGTGAGCCCACCCACGCTGGGGAGGGCAATGGGCTTTACTCTGTCTACCAACTCAGAGGTTAATCTCATGGAGAAACATCTTTACAGATGCACCCAGAATATGGTTTGACCAAATGTCTGGGCATCCTGTGGCCCAGTAAAGTTGTCACATAAAATTCACCACTGAAACAGGTTTGCACAAAAATGTTAAGTGAAACATTGCAGTTCACATTCATTCATAGCACCCTGGCTACCTAAGTATTTAGGTTCTTACATATGAAATGTCTGATTACCTTAAGTACTAAGCTTGACAGTTGATATCTCTGACATTTCACTTTGATACTTCTTATTTTTATTGTGAAGGTGCATCCTCATTCTTCCAAATGCATGGTTTGGCTTCTGATTATCTTTCAGAGTTTTCTAAGAGCCATTTTTGTGAAATCACAGATAAGTGAAAAATTTGTGTTATTTTTGAATATGAGTTCTGTCATAGAATGAATGCAGCACAGACAGCTTGAAATATCAACAAAGTGTTTGGGAAGGATGTGGCTAATAAATGCACAGTACATCGATGGTTTGAGAAGTTCTGTGCTAGTGATTTTAATCTTGAAAATAAGCCACGTGGGTGACCTGAGACCAAGGTTGATAATCATGAGCTGAAAGCTGTAGTGGAAGTGAATCCATCTCAACCTATGTGTACCTTAGCAGCAAGGTTTGGTGTTACTATTTCAACAATATTGGACCATTTGAAACAAATTAGCAAGATAAAGAAGCTGGATAGATGGGTTCTGCATAAATTAAATGAGCATCAGAAGAGAAATCATCTTGAAGTTTGCCTTTCTTTGCTGTCATGACATAAGGTGAACCATTTCTCTATTGTATTGTTATGTGATGAAAAATGGATGATTTTTGACAATTGCAAGCATTCGGCACAATGGTTGGATAAAGATGAAGTGCCAAAACACAGTCCAAAACTGAATATTCATCAAAAGAAGCTAATGGTGTCTGTTTGGTGGTCTAGTGCCACTACAGATTCATGAAACTGTCAATCAATTATAGTGGGTGTCTACTGCAACCAATTGGAAAAACTGATGAGGATGCTTGTGATTAAGCAGCCGAGATTGGTCAACAGAGACAGTCCAATCTTCTTGCAAGACAATACTCGACCATATGTCTCACAAACAACGCTGCTCAAACTACCGAGGCTGGACTTGGCAACTCTCTGTCATCTACCGTATTCACCTGACTTTGCACCAACTGACTACCACTTATTCTAGGCTTTGGACCACTTCTTGCAAGGAAAAATACTCAATTCTCACCAAGCTGTGGAAAACACCTTTCACGATTTCATCGCCACTCATTCTCCAGGTTTCTTTGCTACTGGCATAAAGCAACTACTGTTAAGATGGCAAAACTGTGTTGATCGTTTAGGCTCATACTTTGATTAATTGTACTGCTTCTTGTTTGAGGTATAATAAACTAAACTTTTGATTGGAAATCAGACATTTCATATTTAATGATCTAATACATCCATAGCCATGCAAAGGTGTACCCTAGGGCTGTAGCAAGCAAGCTCAGCCCAGGGGGTGTGTTTTCTCATGTTCTCTGCAGCGCTAGAACCTGGCATCCCACCTTAACAATGTCCCAGAATATGTCAAGACTTGGCCATGAGAGCTGTCCTGCACAGGGAGGTGAACCTCCCATTCCTGGTCCTTTACGTGCAACCAAACCCTGGCCAGAACTTAAAGTCAAGCCATGAAAATAGACTATTTCAAATCCTTTGCTGCTTCTTAGTTATCTCAACCTACCTACTCTTACTTTACACTTCAAGTGCCTAAAGATTGTCCCATCTGCGCCAAGGTTTTACGTTAACATTTTCCTCTTAGCCTCTTAACTTGGTCTGCCCTCAGAGTCACTTAGGGCTTGGTGGAGTTCAGATTTCCCTTGGGTGCTAGACTCTGTTTTGTGGTACTTCCATGTTCTTTGTAAAAACCTCTTAACTCCAACCCAAGTCACAGGGACACCCCGTGTGCAGGGCAAGGGTTCAAAGTAAAGTTGTCGTCAGGCAGTTGAGATGCCATCAGCCATCAGAACCCTCAGCAGGTGCTGCACAGTGTAAGCACACCGTGTTCTGTTATTAGAACAACGCAGCCGTGTAACCGCTTCTCTCGCGGGGACTGGTGGACAGCTGTCATTTTCAGAAGTTGTCAGTATTTTCCTAGTGGTCCCATTTCCTCGTAGGAACCAGATTGCCACACCCCATCAGTGAGCTTTCTGTTCAACAGGCCCTCATTCTTTTTCCTTTCCTCTCCTACTCTTTTTAACTATTTTTTTAAAAAAGTTATACAAAAGCAATACATGTGCACAGTAAAACATTCAAGCAGTATAGAAAAGTACAGCCCCCAAAGAAAAAGCTCCCTGCCCTCAGCCCCTGCACTCTGAGAGGTGGCTGCCATAGACACTGGCTTCTTTCTAGAACTTTCCCTGCATCGACAGCCAGAGGAACATTGATTGAGAGACTGATTAATAAAAAGGTGGCTGGATAATAATATATGCAATGCTCTGGTACTTGCCTTTTCATATTTAATTTATGCTAAACACAACTCCACAGCAAGTCTATTACCCTTTTCAACATTTGCATTTTGTCAATTATAAATAAAAAGTAATCGATTAAAAAATTCACATTTGTTCTACTATGAAAATATACCATTATTTATTTAACCACTATTCACAGATTGACGTGTAGATTACTTCAGAGGTTTTAATATTAAATGTTCCAATGAATATCCTTACACATGTGTCTTTGAAGAATTCAGTTAGTGTATTAATAGGAAATTTGTATAGGTCTGTATTAAACTAAACTTTTTGCTGATATAAAAATTTAGTAATTGTCAAATCAAGAGGAAATTTTCAAAATTTTTGCTCTTTTAAAGTTTCTTCTCATTATCAAATGGCATTCTTTTTTGTCTTGGTCTTCTACAAACCTGCCCCTAAGCTGTGAAAAATTAATCTCTGAAAAAAATGTATGTTGATCCATGGGATCCATAAATTCTTTTTATAGGTCATTTAAACAAGCATGTTTCACGGGCAAAGCGCGGGGCTGGCGGTGCAAGCGCTCCTCCCCTGCCTCTTGGAGCCGGGCGTGTTGGAGACCCCCAGCCTGACTCGCTGACCTTAGCTGATTTTACTCGAAGCTATTATTTCAGTTGACTCAGTTTTGGCTGACATCTGGATGTGTTTTATAACAGACTGTTTTCATAATTCCACCAAAAAGTTCTCAGGATTAATACTTGTTTATTTTCATCTTCCATCGGACCTTAAATTAGCTGGCAGCCAATCCCAGCAGCACTCCTTACTGGAAGCCGTTTCACACAACTGGAGGGATGGTAAATCCATCAAACCTTGGGGTTTCCTGTTGCTTTGAAATTTCTTGCCAACCGACTATTATTCCAGAATGGCTATAAAGTCAACAAATAGCAGTATAGTTGGGACTATTTGCAGGTTGGCTGGGGTAGAAGCCGCCGGAGTGTGGATGGGGTACACAGTTACCTCCCCCGAGTGAGGGGAGGGCAGCAGGAAGAGGGGAAGAGGCGGGAGCACACGCGTGTAGGTGTGCACGTGCAACACAGCACACAGGCGCCAGGGCATTTTAGTGGGATGCTATGTATTTTCTTCCTTCTGTTTCAGGCATTTCTTTCCTCCACATCTAAAGACTTTCCCTTTACTTCTTGAGTTTTTGAGATCACACTTTTAAAGATGTTCAAGACATCCAGATTTCAAATTCAAGGTGTTAATCCAGGGTTTTGTTTTTGACAGCCTAGGATCATTGAATGGATTAATTAGATCTTCCCAGAGGAAAGGGACAAGTGACCGTCATTGAATGAAAGGGGTATTTTTTTTGAGGGGGGAGTATTTACCCTTTAAAATTTGCTCTTTTAAGGTTTCTTCTCATCATGAAGGGAAACTCTTTTTCTGCTCTATAAATGTGCCACTAAGCTGTGATTTAATTGACCATTTAAAAAAATCTGTGTTGATCTGCTGTAATCCATAAATTCTTTCTTTATAGATTATTGTGGGCAGCCCTTCCCAGCAAACCGAAAAGCCTCTCATTTTTGCAAAAAACATCTGAGGCTTTCAACAATGTTGTCAAGAGCCTTCCTTAACTCTTGGATGAGTGGTCTGCGTCAATCTAGGGTGGAATGTGCGATGTGAGCAGATAGGGCCCTGGCATTTCTTGTGAACTCATGAAATCTGCATCTTTGCCAGATGCGCCATTTTGGTTTCGCAGCTGATTCGCAGCGCATTCACGTGATGTTGGGAGAGCAGGTGGTCATCGCTGCCCCAGGCAGAGCCCTGCAGAGGCACGCAGCGCGTGCGGTAGGGAGGCGGAACGGCCCGAAGCAGGAAATGCCACGTTGTGCTTTCCACCCGTTACCACAATGACAAACTCACGAGGAGTTAAAAATATTTTCTTATTGATTTTTGAATGACAACGGTCTTTTAAAAACGGTCTTTACAACACATTTCTTTCTGTGTTGGTGCCTGTTGTCACCAGTTTACTTGCCTGGCTCTAATGGGCAGATGTAAGCTCTTTCTTACACTGCACCGTAAGCTCTTTCTTTCAGTGAACAAAAGAGTTTGACAGAGACACACCCTGCCAGCAGCGTTTGAGAGCATGAATATGCAGCACGAGAACCTTCATCTGTTCAGGCGTATGGCAGAGTGTGGGGGAGGGACGCCGGCGTGGATGTGCCCACGGATGGGAGGAAGCACGCGGAATGGAAGGCAAGGGCTTGTTCCTTTGAGAATTTAGAAAATATGCCCCAAGATAAAGAACTTCTTTTCCTTTCTTCCTCAGACTGCTGGTAAATGGAAAGAAGAGAAACATACAAACCATAAACTTCCAGCTCTCAAGTTCCTGACTTGAGGGTAGAGGTCACATTTGTCCAAAACCTATATGTAGAAACCACCAGGTTTCTACATTTCATATGAAGTGGCACAATATTAACTCTAAGCAGGCTGTAGAAGTTAAGGAAGTGTATTGTAATTTCTAGATCAATCACTAAAAAGGTAATGCAATAAAGTATTGCTAAAAAGCCAATGGATGAATTAAAATGGAATTCCACACACTTCAAATACAAATGTAGAAAGTTGAGAATAATTCATTTAAACTCTTTGGGGGCAGATAGCACAGCTCATGTGAGTGCTGGAAGAAAAGTAATGTAGCTAAATAAGATAATTTTAGGCAACAGATACTTACACTTTCAAGGAAATACAATCATGAGCTCTGAAACCTAGAGGGTCAAAGAATGAATACAAAGGGGATGAATGCCTGGAAGAGAACAATTATAACATTTCAGGACTACTGAGTTTATTAGAACTGGCATCAAAAACAGAACTGTAATATGGAAGAGAGTTTAGAAGTGACACAGGATGCAAAGGATAAAGAGTAATTCAGATATTATGATAAGCACAAATGACAGACATGTGTTCCAACGTGCAAATTAATTGGTACTCTTGAAAGAGAAAAGAATGTTTTTGAACAAAAAATTATATTTGGGAAGGATTTTTAAAAGAGTTTTAAAAAAGTTTCTTGAAATGACAGAAGACTTAAATTATTAGATCAAGAGTGCTTATCATGTCTTAGGAAAAATACTTAGAAAGCAATCATTCACCAAGACATTCTGTGCAAGCGACTATACTTCAAAAATGAACGTAAATCCTACAAGCACCAGGAAGAAGAAAATTACTTATAAAGGGAAAAAGAATCATACTTGCCTCAAACTATCTCCATAATATTTAGGGAGGAAAGACTAAAGAGAGAGAGAAAGATTGTGACTCAAGAACTCTATACATTCATGCTGCTAGTCACCTGAAAAAGCAATGAAAAGAAATTCTCAAACAAATCAAAGAAAAAATTAATTCTTTGTCCATGACCTCCATGACTTTTCCTGTTATGATGATGTGGAAATCTTTTAAAAATATAGCTATGCTTCATGGCTCATAAAATAAGATACCATGTTTAGTGATCTTTGGACAAAGATGCTTATCACAGTACCATCCACAGGAGCTAAGTGCTAGAAACAGGCTGAACACATGTCAATTAGGGAGCTGTTGAGTAAGCTCGGCTCATCTGTAAACTCTTATGAAGCAGATAAAAAGAAGAGGAGAGAGAAGAGGGAGGGGCGAGGGAGAGAGAGAGAGGAGAGACAGAGATTGAACCAGAGGGGTCTCCATCTGATATTCTTGAGTGGGAAAAGCAAAATGAAGAAAGCACATATAATAGGATCCCAGAACAATCAAACCATCATTGATGAATCGTATCTATCTACTTACCTACCATCCACGCATAAGAATGAAGTATCGTGTGCACACACATCCAAAGACGGTGTACACCTGTGTCTGACTGCAGGAGCAGCAGCAATATGGAAATCAGTGTAGTTGGCTGTTACAGGGACTGCTCCAGTGTGGGGAGCTGGGGTTGGAGGGTGGCGTGGGTGCAAGGAGGAAGGATCCAACAAAAGGGAGAGAAAAGTAAAACTGACAAAGACTGCTAAGAACAATATATATGCATGTCTATAAAAAGGGATGAATATGATGTTAAATATATCTTTCATTATAATATTAATATATAGAATGATTCATCTATTAACTTTAAGCATGTTAATATTTTGCCTGTTTGTCTCAATTTTTTTTTTTTTGATTTTTTTTTTTATTTTGGCATATTATGGGGGTACAGATTTTAAGGTTTCAATAAATGCCCATTTCCCCCCTCCCCCCAAAAGTCTGAGTCTCCAGCATGACCATCCCCCAGATGGTGCACATCTCACTCATTATGTATGTATATACCCACCCCCCTCCCCCCTCCCCCCTCCCACCTGCCCAATACCCTATTACTGTAGTACCTATGTGTCCACTTAGGTGCTAGTCAGTTAATACCAGTTTGCTGGAGAATATATCTGGTGCTTGTTTTTCCATTCTTGGGATACTTCACTTAGTAGTATGGGTTCCAGCTCTAACCAGGAAAATATAAGATGTGCTATATCACCATTGTTTCTTAGAGCTGAATAGTACTCCATGGTATACATATACCACATTTTATTAATCCATTCTTGGATTGATGGGCACTTGGGCTGTTTCCACAGCCTTGCAATTATGAATTGTGCTGCTATAAACATTCGAGTGCAGGTGTCTTTTTTGTAGAGTGTCACTGGATCATTTGGGTAGATGCCCAGCAATGGGATTGCTGGATCAAATGGTAGATTCACTTGTATCACTTTAAGGTATCTCCATATTGCTTTCCACAGAGGTTGAACTAGTTTGCAGTCCCACCAGCAGTGTAAGAGTGTTCCTCTCTCTCCGCAACCACGCCAGCATTTATTGTTTGGAGATTTTTTGATAAAGGCCATTCTCACTGGGGTTAAGTGATATCTCATTGTGGTTTTGATTTGCATTTCCCTGATGATTAGAGATGTTGAGCATTTCTTCATATGTTTGTTGGCCATTCTTCTGTCTTCTTTAGAAAAATTTCTGTTCAAGTCCTTTGCCCACTTTTTAATGGGGTTATTTGATTTTTTCTTCCTAATTTTCGTGAGTTCTAAGTATATTCTAGTTATCAGTCCCTTATCGGATGCATAGGATGCAAAAATTTTCTCCCATTCTGTAGGTTGTCTGTTTACTTTCATGACTATTTCTTTGGCTGTGCAGAAGCTTTGTAGTTTGATCATGTCCCATTTATTTATTTTTGTTGCTGCTGTGATTGCCTTTGGGGACTTCTTCATAAACTCTTTGCCCAGGCCGATGTCTAGGAGAGTGTTTCCAACTTTTTCCTCTAGAGTTCTAATAGTTTCATATCTTAGGTTTAAGTCTGTTATCCAGCGTGAGTTGGTTTTTGTGAGAGGTGAAAGGTGTGGGTCCTGTTTTAGCCTTCTACAGGTGGCTATCCAGTTTTCCCAGCACCATTTATTGAAGAGAGATTCTTTTCCCCAGCGTATGTTTTTGTCTGCTTTGTCAAAGATGAGATGGCTATATGAGGATGGTTTTATATCAGGATTCTCACATCTGTTCCACTGGTCAATATTCCTGTTTTTGTGCCAATACCATATTGTTTTAATTACTACAGCTTTGTAGTATAGTTTGATATCTGGCATATTAATGCCTCCCATTTTGTTTTTGTTGCCTAGAATTGCTCTTGATATTCGGGGTCTTCTTTGGTTCCATACAAAGCGTAAAATTATTTTTTCTATATCTGTGAAGAATGCTGATGGGATTTTAATAGGTATTGCATTGAATCTGTAGATCAGTTTGGGTAGTATAGACATTTTGATGATATTGAGTCTGCCGATCCACGAGCATGGTATGGATTTCCATCTGTTTACATCCTCTGCTATTTCCTTCCTGAGTGTTTCATAGTTCTCCCTGTAGAGGTCTTTTACCTCTTTGGTTAAATATATTCCTAGGTACTTTAATTTCTTTGTTGCTATTGTGAAGGGAATTGAGTCTTTGATTTGGTTCTCAATTAGATTGTTGTTGGCGTATATGAATGCCTCTGATTTCTGTGTATTGATTTTGTATCCTGAGACTTTACTAAATTCATTGATCAGTTCCAGGAGTTTCTTGGTTGAATCCTTGGGGTTTTCTAGATACAATATCATATCATCAGCAAACAGTGAAAGTTTGATCTCTTCTGCCCCTATTTGGATACCTTTGATTCCATTTTCCTGTCTGATTGCTGTAGCCAAGACTTCCAGCACTATGTTGAACAGAAGTGGAGATAGTGGGCAGCCTTGTCTGGTTCCAGTTCTAAGTGGGAATGATTTCAATCTTTCCCCATTCAGTATGATGTTGGCTATGGGTCTGTCATATATGGCTTGTATCATTTTTAGGTATGTCCCTTCTATGCCTATTTTCTTAAGTGTTCGTATCATGAAAGGGTGTTGAATTTTGTCAAAAGCTTTTTCTGCATCTATTGAAAGAATCATGTGGTCTTTGTTTTTGCTTCTGTTTATGTGGTGAATTGCATTTATAGATTTACGTATGTTGAACCATCCCTGCATCCCTGGGATGAAGCCCACTTGGTCGTGGTGGATTATTTTTTTGATAAGTGTCTGGATTCGGTTAGCTAAGATTTTGTTGAAAATTTTTGCATCTATATTCATTAGGGATATTGGTCTGTAGTTTTCTTTTTTTGTTGCATCCTTTCCTGGTTTTGGTATCAGAGTAATATTCGCTTCATAAAAGGTGTCGGGGAGGTTTCCGTTCTTCTCGATGTTGTGGAATAGTTTCTGCAAGATAGGTACTAGTTCTTCTTTGTAAGTATGGTAAAATTCGGGTGTGAAGCCATCTGGACCGGGACTTTTCTTTTTAGGGAGATTTTTAATTGCTGTTTCTATTTCAGCTGTTGAGATTGGTCTGTTCAGGGAATCTATTTCTTCCTGGTTGAGCCTAGGGAGGCTGTGTGTTTCTAGAAATTTGTCCATTTCCTCCACATTTTCCAGTTTGTGTGCATAAAGATTTTTGTAGTATTCATAAATTGTATCTTGTATCTCTTTGGGATCAGTTGTGATATCTCCTTTTTTATTCCTGATGGAGCTTATTAGAGATTTCTCTTTTCTGCTTTTCGTTAGCTTAGCCAATGGTGTGTCGATTTTGTTTATTTTTTCAAAGAACCAACTTTTTGTTTTATTAATCTCCTGAATAGCTTTCCTGTTTTCAATTTCGTTTAGTTCTGATTTGATCTTGTTGATTTCACTTCTTCTGCTGGGTTTGGGGTTGGTCTGTTCTTCTTTTTCCAGCTCTTTGAGTCGTTTCATTAGATTGTCTATTTGTGATCTTCTTGTCTTTTGGTTATAGGCATTTATGGAGATAAACTTTCCTCTCAGAACTGCTTTAGCTGTGTCCCAGAGGAGTTGATAACTTGTCTCTCCATTGTCGTTTTCTTCATAGAAGTTTTTTATTTCTGTCTTGATTTCTTCATTTACGAAGTAATCATTTAGTAGGAGGTTGTTTAATTTCCACGTTTTTGTGTAGAAATGTGAGTTTCTGTTAGGGTTGATTTCTAGTTTTATTCCACTGTGATCTGAGAAGGTACATGGTATGATTTCTATTTTTTTAAATTTCTTGAGATTTTCTTTGTGTCCTAGGATATGGTCAATCTTAGAGAATGTCCCGTGAGCTGATGAGAAGAACGTATATTCAGTGGATTTTGGGTAGAATGTTCTGTAGATGTCTGTCAGACCCAATTGTTCTAGAGTTTTGTTTAAGTCCATTATTTCTTTATTAATTTTCTGTTTGGAGGATCTGTCTCGTGCCGTCAGTGGGGTGTTGAAATCTCCGGCGATTATGGAGTTGCTCTTAATCCATTTGTTTAGCTCCAGTAAGGTTTGCTTTATGAATCTGGGTGCACCTAAGTTGGGTGCATATATATTTAAAATTGTTATCTCTTCTTGTTGGACTGTGCCCTTCACCATTATATAATGACCCTCTTTGTCTTTTACTACTTTTGTTGGTTTAAAAACTAAATCATCTGAAATTAGAACTGCCACACCAGCCTTCTTTTGGCTTCTATTTGCTTGGAATATTGATCTCCACCCTTTTATTTTTAGTCTATATGCATCCTTGCAGGTTAGATGTGTTTCCTGAAGACAGCATATACTTGGCCTGTATTTTCTTATCCATTCAGCCAGCCTATGTCTCTTGAGTGGAGAGTTTAAGCCATTCACATTTATTGAGAGAACTGATAGGTAAGGTAGATTACTGATCATTCTGTTGGGTTGGATGTTGTTGCTATGATTTCTGTCTTGAGCCATTGTAATATCTGGCCTTTAATATCTTTGGGTTTTGGTTGTTTTTATATCCGTGGGTTATTATTATGATGTTCCGTGCATAACGCTGTTTTAAGTACTTCTTGTAGGGCTGGTCTTGTCTTGGTGAATTCTCTGAGCCTTTGCTTGTCTGAGAATGTTTTTATTTCTCCTTCATATACGAAGCTTAGTTTTGCAGGGAATAATATTCTAGGCTGGGCATTGTTTTGTTTCAAAAGAGTGAGAATGGGGCCCCAGTCTCTCCTTGCTTGTAAAGTCTCATTAGAGAAGTCTGATGTTATTCGAATTGGCTTTCCCTTGTATGTTACTTGCTTATTTTGTCTTACAGCTCTTAGAAGGGCCTCTTTAGTTGATACTTTGGTTAGTCTGATGACTGCATGTCGTGACGTCTTCCTGTTTGCGTTGAATCTCCCAGGGGTCCTCTGAGCTTCTTGAACTTGTATATCAAGATTTTGAGCAAGGCCTGGGAAATTTTCCTCTATTATATCTTCAAACAGCTTGTCCAACCCTTGAGTGTTGCCTTCTTCCCCTTCCTGTAACCCTATGACCCTCACATTAGGTTTCTTCACATAATCCCACAGCTCTTGTAGGCTTTGCTCTTTTCTCTTGTTTCTCTGCTCTATTTCTGTGACTGATTTATTTAATTGGAGGGTGTTATCTTCAAGCTCTGAGATTCTTTCTTCTGCTTCATCTACGCTGTTCTTGAGACTTTCCACTGTATTTTGTAGTTCCTTGAATTGATTCTTCATTTCCAGGAGTTCGGTTACACTTTTCTTCAATATGTCTATTTCTTTTCTCATATCCTGGAGATTTTTTGTGGTTTCTTGGTGCTGGTTGTTGAGTTGTTGTTGCAGCTGGGTGAGTGTTCTTATGTTCCACATACGAAATTCCTCTTCTGTCATATTGGTTGCCTGATTTTGGTCGGTGTCCGTTTCTAGGGGGCTGGTGCTCCTCTTTGGGGGTGTGTTTTCCGTTTGGTTCTTCATATTTCCTGAGTTCTTTCGCTGATTTCTTCCCATGTCGATCAGTTGTTGTTTCTTTCCTTAGGTTATTGTTTGGGTATTCACACACCTTGTTTAGTTTCTGAGGCGTTAGGTGGTGCCTGTGGGTGAAATTGGACCACTCCCTGTATATTGAGTCAGTGGGTGCCGTGGAAAGGCTGTGCAAGATGCCGTCCCTGTCAGTAGGTGGCGTTTGCTTGGAGGAACAGGCTATGCTGTTGATTTTGAGTCCTGTTATCAGCTCTCGTTCTGGGCGGAGCTGGGTTGGGTAAGCCTGCCCTCATGCCGTTAGCAGGGGTCAAAGTTCTGTTCTCTGCTGTCAGGGCAGGGCTGGAATGGTCCCGCTCAGCCAGAAAGTCTGGGTGTGGGGGCGGGGCTGTCTGAGACCCGCAGTCTGCAGCAGGCCTCGCTTCTTTCCACCCTCCCCAACTCCGCAGCTACTCCTGGGCCTCTGCCAGCAGGCCAGACCACAAGCTACCAGGCCTCCCCGGACTGTGATGCCGGCGGGGAGGTTCCCTGCACAGGAACGCCACCTGGGTTGGGCGCACGGCCTCCTCCTGGGAGGAGGGTTGCCCTCTAGGACGCCGATCCGCCCCTGGAGGCACACAGACCTCAGTAGGCTGTTCACGTATAACCCTTCTGTGCCCGGGGCAATGCTAGCCCTCGGTGCAGGGGATCTGGTCTGCAGGTCCGACCTCTGTGTCCCAGAGTTCAAACTGTATTCCCACCAGGGAGAGGATTTCCGGTCCTAATTCACCCACAGGGAGCCCAAGCTGGGTCTATGTCTCTCAGCCTCTGAGTCGGCACCGGCACCGTTTTCCTGGGAACAGGGAGCCAGCAGCACCTGGGAGGGCGGGCGGGGTCCCAAACTGGAAGGTCCCGTTCCCTGGAGGTGCCTCCGGCTGGTGGCTGTATTGTCTCTCTGGGCAGCCGAGGGTAGGGTCGGCGGAGGGGAGGAGGAGGCAATATGGCGCCTGCCGCGCGGCTCGGGTCTGTGCACAGGGAGGTGCCCGGAGGAAGTTGGGAACCTGGTGCCACGTCTGCTACAGGCTCACCGTTGGCAGGCGGCGGCAGTCTCTGGGCTGGTGTCCGCAGGTCTCTCCACCCGCTGGGGAGCCCACCAGCAGTCCCGAATGCAGGGGAGGGGAAACAGCAGATCCACCTACCCTTGCCGCTGGTCTCCCTGTCTTAATTTTTAAGGATGATAATGTTAGATACTGAGCTCCAAGGTTTCCCCCCATTCATTCCTGCTGCCCAGCTGCAGCACTTCCCCTGAAGGTGGTATAATTCATTAGAATGTATTACTCTCTAGTTTTACTACCTGTGCATTTATCCATATACAGATGGAATCATATTTCACATATATTTTGCTACTTTTAAATGTGGCCTTATGTCTTTGATATTTATGCATATAGATATATGTAGATCTAACTTGCATATTTTAACTATTGCATGATGTTCCATCATTCGAAAGAAAAAACAACAGCTTCTATGCACATTCCCCTCTTGAGTAACAGCTAAGTTGTGTATCTTTTTTCTTTTTATAAACAATGGTTCAACTCAATGTCTTTGTACATGTTACTGTATGTGTGTGTGTGTGAATGTACACATGTGTGTGAGAGAATTTCTCTAGGATACAGATACACAC
Source organism: Microcebus murinus (assembly GCF_040939455.1). Taxonomy (NCBI): domain Eukaryota; kingdom Metazoa; phylum Chordata; class Mammalia; order Primates; family Cheirogaleidae; genus Microcebus; species Microcebus murinus. The sequence goes on from NC_134117.1 coordinate 68,552,591, forward strand.
GCATATATGCATATGCCCACACACACACATATGCATGTACACACACGTATATACCTCTTCAAATGCACATGTATATGCACACACATTCATATATACATGTATGCATATGTGTTTCACATATACACCTTTTATAACATGGATAAATTAAAGACACACATCTCTTATGACACAGCACTTGCCCTCCTAGGCATGTGTGAAACACCCACACACATACAACATACACACATAGGAGGGCAAGTGCTGTGTCATAAGAGAAGTGCACCTTCAGCTTTGTTGGCTGTTGCTACAAGGCTTTATTGACGGTACCACCTGCCACCCCCCAGCAGTGTATACGAGCCACATTCTGCACAGCACTGGTATTTTCAGACTTGAATTTTTTTAAAACCAATCCAATGGACAATAAAACTGCTGTAAACATTTGCTGTACATGTTAAGTATTTCTTTAATCTCTGAAAGTAGTATTCTTGACTTGAAGACAATGTAAACTTCCAGTTTTGATTGAAATATTCTGTAGGTCTGATGTGATCAAATATTGTTAATGTCACATAATTCGACCCATTGCCCGGTGGCACTCCCACTGTGTGGCTGTGACCATTTTGTTTCTCATAACTTTGTTGAGTCTGAACTCCAGGTTTTATGTATCAGTTTGCTTATTACTTTCTAATACTGTATGTTAATTTGATCATTGCCTTTATCTCCTTACTTTCTTAAGTATTTGAACAAATTCTTTGTGCATTGTGGATATTTATTCTTTGTCATGTGTATTGTTAGTACATATTCCCCCAAATGTTTACATTGTCTTTTGATTTTGATTATGATAATTTTGTAGAGCTCTTCCTGTATTACACAGTCAAATTTGTCCATCTCTTACTTTATCATTAATTAATTCTATGAAAGTATAGACAGGCTTTATTTATCTGAATATTACAACATACCTTCTCTTCCGGTACTTTTGTAATTCCATTTAGTATATTTAAATATTTGCTACAGCTGCCAAAATTTGGTATGAGGACATAGGTGGGAGACTATGCTTCCTTCTCCTTCCTCTGCTCCTCTAATCACACTGTTTTTTGAGACACTGCTTATTTGTGGCACTGAAATGTCACATTCGTAAAATCTAACACTTCCATTTATTCTTGATTGTATTTCTTGATTCTGTCTTGTTCTATTTCTTTGTTTATCTCTGAGTCTGAACCACTGGATTTTAACCATTCTAGCCTTGCCCTCTGGCTGGTACTACTTACTCTCCTATGTATTTTTGTGGTTATTCTTCTAAAAATCTACCAACTTTCTAATTGTATTAAATTAATTATTACTATAGGATACATACTGAGAGCTCCTCTCCTGGGCAGAAATATGTCTCTCCACTTACTTCAGTCTTCTTGTTTGTCTCTCGAGAGAGTGAGTAAGGCCTCGCTAAGCAAAGTAAAACAAGACCTAGAAACTATAAGGGAAAAGACTAATGAGCGTGACAGCATAAAAATAAAACTGAAATTCACCTAGGAAAAGTATGGTAGAAGTTAAAGTAACAAACAATGTTAAGCTGGAAAAAATATGTGCCAAACATATCAGAAAAAGAACATATCACTAATGGAAAGTCAGGGACTACAAATCCAGCACCAAAGTACAAGACTCAGTTAAAAAAATTGACAAAGAACACACACGCAAACCATAGACAAAAAAAGACTAACAAAATACAAAGGCAGCCTACTGTTTGTTGTTCACGACCCACCTGGCAAGGAGTAGACGGTCTCACATTAGCCAGTTTGGCCAGATAAGGGGAAAGGGCCGCTCTCGCTTTGGTGGGAGCGCACATTCGTGCAACACCTTCAGAGAGCAATTCGGCAGTTTCCTACGAATGAAAAAGGATAGATTCTTGGATCTCACAATTGTGCCTCTAAGGATTTATCCCTTAGGCACGCCCATGCGTGTGCAGACAGGCGCATACGCAGGCCTGTGGTGGTATCTGTAAAGGCAACAGACAGTACACACCTAAATGCCTAAGTTTGGAAAAATGCATGGTCATTCTTCCATAAAATAAAATAGCGGCAGTTTTGAAAAAGAATAAGTAGGTCTGAATGTGCTGAAACATATTGTTACAGCAAAGAAATCAAAGTTCAGAAGAGTAGGTGCTGGGTGTTCTCATCTGGGGTGAGTACAACAAACACGAACACGTGGGCTTGCACGTGCAAGGACATTTCTGGAGGCACAGAAAGCTGTTCCTGACGGTTACCTCTTGCAAGGAGTCTGGGGGTGGGGTCTGGTTTGTGAGGGACATTTGCTGTTCATCTTTTTACCTTTATGTAGTATTTGGATTTTTTTCAAGCACATGCTTGCCTTAGTTTTCAATAAGTAAATGAGGATTAGATACTAACCAGATAACAAATCTAATGTAGGAAGCATCGATATTTGGTGAACAAATATTAAATAATATAGAATACCTCTCTGGGAAATCAAATGTGATTTGCAAAGTTGGCCCCGTATGAGTTCCTGGGTTTTGCAAATTTGAATTCTATCCCATTGTGCTTTTAGTTTTTGAGAGCAGGTGGTTTATAATGCAGATGTGAAGGAAGCTGCATGCCAGAAATCACTTTCGGCTGTAGAGAGAGAGCTTAGGCTGATTAACCTCAGTGAGTGGACCCTCTACAGGGCAGGGCCGATGTGCTGGGGGAGGGCAGCCGGAGGAAGAGCTTTCCCTGTCACCCGGCAGACACTCGCTCAGTCTTTGTTTTCTTTTCCTTCAGCCTCTTCGGGATGTGCATTTTAGACGATTCTCTGTTCCTTTTCTGCAGCTGAAAATGACTTTTGTTTCTGCCCTCTCTGGTAACAATTCTAATTATTTCCTCAGCCCTTGGTCTGACCAAGGTTACAGTCTATTTCTTCCTGCTAGATCTTTCTGAAGTCCTGGCTGTGAGGCTATCTGCGGGAGCCCTACAGAAATAGGTTGCAATCTATCAACCGAACGATTGAGCATATGTCCCCTGTGAGTTCTGAGAGTGTGGAGAGCATTTTAGAGTAGTCTGGAGATAATGCCCTGGACTTGTCCATGCTCACTTTTGAAACAAAGCAGATGCAGGATAATTAGCTGTTGGTTCCACATTTTTGGAAGACGAGTAATTTTTTTTCCGACAGAGTGTACAAAGCAGGACTGCATTCCACCGCAGCAGGGCGAGAGCTGCAGCGGGACACGCACAGACGTCCGTGGGAACGGAGGGGAGGGAATTCGGGAGGGTGCAAAGGAGGAGGGTAGATTCTCCAGGTGGAAAATGGTCCTGGAACAGAATTAGAAGGCAGAGAGGTATGAGAGAGCGGAGACAGCCCCTGATTTAACAGGCCCAAGTAGGTTAAAAACACACGGGTCAGAAGCACCTGGGGACCTCCACACTGTCAGAGGGTCTTGATGATATGAGAGCAGTGGGCATGTTTTCCATTCCTTTCCGAAATTCTGCTAAGTCATCACCTTTGGGGTCACAGAGACCTGGCTCTAAGGTACACCTCCTATGCTCACCAGGTGTGTTTCAATATGTAAAACACTCGCCTTCTGGAGACCCCATTTCCTCATCAGTGAAATGTAAGTATCTAGCACCAACTTCACAAAATCTTGTTTAGGCATGTAGTAGTTGCTCAATAAATGGAAGCTCCCTTCATCCTTTGTGGATTCCTTTTGTGTAAGTACTACTTGTTCATCCATGTAGTGTGCAAAGTCTTCTATGTTTTGAATCGCTCACATTACCACACAAGCGTGACCTTCTAACATCTCTGAATCCTGGGCTTTGACTTTAAGGACAGAAACAACTAATATTATCCTGGCCAGTTACTCCTTACTCACAGTTCTGAATCTTCTATCACATGCACCCTGTGAGGCAGCTAGGACCACCACGGCCCCCAAGACACGGATGTAAAAATGGAGGACAAGGCCCCAGTAACTTGCAAGGCCACAATGTAGGCGGTGGGTACAGCCAAGCCTCATTCCACGTCCTCTGACTCTTTTGCCTGAGATGGCAAAAGTCTCTCGTCAGGCAGGTCATTAAATATCAAAATCACAGGTTCCCCCTTTTTCAAATGTTCTTCCTTTTCTGACTGTGGAACCCTATTCATGTTTAGGGTCCACCTTAAGAATTTCATGTTCCAAGAATTCTTGTAACACCAGTGTAAGGAGTGTGTGTGTGTGTGTGTGTGTGACCCTGTGTGTGTGAGAGAGAGACTCTGTGTATGTGTGTGTGTGTGAGACCCTGTCTGTGTGTGTGAGAGAGAGACCCTGTGTGTGTGTGTGAGAGAGAGAGACCCTGTGTGTGTGTGTGAGAGAGACCCTGTGTGTGTGTGTGTGAGAGACCCTGTGTGTGTGTGTGTGTGAGAGAGACCCTGTGTGTGTGTGTGTGAGAGAGACCCTGTGTGTGTGTGAGACCATGTGTGTGTGAGAGAGACCCTGTGTGTGTGAGAGAGAGATAGACCCTGTGTGTGTGTGAGAGAGACCCTATGTGTATGTGAGAGAGACCCTGTGTGTGTGAGAGACCCTGTGTGTGTGTGTGAGAGAGAGACCCTGTGTGTGTGAGTGAGAGACCCTGTCTGTGTGTGAGAGAGAGAGATCCTGTCTGTGTGTGTGTGAGAGAGAGACCCTGTGTGTGTGTGAGACACCCTGTGTGTATGTGTGAGAGAGACCCTGTGTGTGTGAGACACCCTGTGTGTATGTGTGAGAGAGACCCTGTGTGTGTGTGAGACACCCTGTGTGTATGTGTGAGAGAGACCCTGTGTGTGTGTGAGACACCCTGTGTGTATGTGTGAGAGAGACCCTGTGTGTGAGAGACACCCTGTGTGTGTGTGAGAGAGACCCTGTGTGTATGTGTGAGACCCTGTGTGTGTGAGAGAGAGACCCTGTGTGTGTGTGTGAGAGAGAGAGATCCTGTGTGTGTGAGAGAGACCCTGTGTGTGTGAGAGAGAGAGACCCTGTGTGTGTGTGTGAGAGAGAGAGATCCTGTGTGTGTGAGAGAGACCCTGTGTGTGTGTGTGAGAGAGAGAGATCCTGTGTGTGTGAGAGAGACCCTGTGTGTGTGAGAGAGAGAGACCCTGTGTGTGTGTGTGAGAGAGAGAGATCCTGTGTGTGTGAGAGAGACCCTGTGTGTGTGTGTGAGAGAGAGAGATCCTGTGTGTGTGAGAGAGACCCTGTGTGTGTGAGAGAGAGAGATCCTGTGTGTGTGTGTGAGAGACACCCTGTGTGTGTGTGTGAGTGAGAGAGAGACCCTGTGCATGTGAGAGAGAGAGAGACCTTGTGTATGTGAAAGACCTTGTGTGTCATCCGAATGTTCTGCCATTTTTGTACACACTCCTCAGTGGCTCTGGCAAAGCCTATATAACAATATCTCCCTTGCAGGGGGAGAAAATGTGGCTGTGAACATGTGTTTTGTTCTCGAGCAAGGAAAAGTGAAGAGCCGCATGTCTCTTTGTGGGAGACGGACTTTGTAGAGGGCAGAGAGGGAAGGAAAGGGCTGTGTGATGTTTGCAGGTGCGGGGGGAGTCCCTCTTTGCCTAGAAATTATTTATGCTTCCCATTATGATGCTTCTGGAAGAACAGAAAGAAAAATCTATTTCCTGGATGAGATAAGAAATTTTTTGATTGAGTGTCACTATTGAACCAGGCCCCAAAGATATGAGAATTGTGCTTGGATGTCACTGGGGACCCATCATTTCAGTCCTAGTAAAACAGAAAGGGTCACAGCTCCCCTCCCCCTCATTAGAAATGGGGCTGGCTTATCTGCTGGCGCTGGCCTTTGGTGGCAGGCGTTGCATTCACATTTGTGGATGAGGAGGTGAGCTGTGGTTCTGGGTCCCTGGGCACTTGGGACAGGGACCACTGAGGATGAGGTTCAGGTGTTCTTGTCACCAATTTTGCAGGAATTCAAGGGACATTAAAGCCCCTTGGTCCTGACATTTCCATCTCTTTGTGGTGGAAAGAATCAAAGTGAAGGAGCTTTCCCACCTGGGAAGTTCCTGAGCAACTGTAGGTGACCCTCCTCCAGCCAGAAGACCTGGACATCAGCCGCTCTCCTGGCAAAGTGCTGTGACTCCTGGTGCCACCTGGGAACAGGACGGTGACACGGTGACACAAGACCCAGACCTGTTCTTAAAGAGCCTTCTTTCTGTTTAGGGGCCAGGTAGGGGGCTTGCTGGGGGAAATCTCAGTTATGGGGTGGGCAAAGGTGGGTTAGGCCTGGCTCCCCAGGGAGGACACACCATGGAAGGCTTAACTTTCTCCAGAACTTGTGGGACTAATGCTGCCTGTGCTGAGTTTTAAGGAAGCGCCTATCAGAGTCTATAATGGGTTAAAGTCACAACATGGGGCAGGGCGTGGTTCTGGGGATCATCCTGGTGGACACAGGACATACGTGACAGACAGGAGAGGCAGGCTCCAAGAGGGGTGGGGACGGCCGTGGCCCTGGGTGGGCTTCCAGCCAGCAGGGTCTGGAGTTAGGTCCACAGAGTCCAGCCTGTACCAGGTTCTTCTCTCGGGGCCGCCGCCCCACTGCGAGACTCTGGGGACCATAGGGGGTGCGTGGCTGAAGCATGGGGAGAGGACCGCACAGGAGGCACCACGGGAAGGCGTCTGCAGCAGGCACCTGGCATGGAGCAGCAGTATGGCGGCACTTACACGTCATTTATAGGCAGGGAAAGTTGGAGTGGTCACTAAAGAGTAGATTAATGACTCCATTATCAAATATCTCAGGGTTTAGCTTTCTGGGCAACAGTGCTCTTCCCTTTAAAAATGACAGCTGGCCTTTTCTGTGAACGTCCTCCCCGCTGAGAGTCCCCGTTGAGGCACGGCTACCCCTGCACTGTGCGCCCAGCCGGGGCAGAGCCCTGTGCTCCTCCTGGAACGTCCAGAGGCAGCCCTGTTGCTCCTGTGGCTGTGATGTGCCGTACCGGGGGGCTAGCGGACCCTTTGATGTTCTCAGTCTTCTTAAAAGATGTTCCAGAATGAGCACACAGTGCATTTTCTTTTCTCTTCTTCATCTTTGAGGGCGGGTGGTGTAGACTAGCTTGTCATCTGCAAGCCGACAAGGCACATGGCACAGGTATAGAGAAACCAGGGTGTCTGGACCCTGTACAAGTTATCTGTTGCTGCATGACGAATGTCCCCATATTCTGTGGCATAGAGCAGCAACTGCTTTATCATGCTCAGATTTGTCCACTGCACATCTGTGTCAGGACAGGGCTGACCCAGAGGCCGAGCTTGGTGGGTCTGTCCACTGAAGAGCCTGTGCGTGGCCTCCCCACACAGCCCAGGCCTCCTACTCAGGGCCGCTTTGTCCCCAGAGGGAAGGTCCCAGAGCATACACGCCAAGGCAGGCGGAGACACAGCACCTCCTCTGCCATGCTCCATTGCTGGAAGCCAACAAATTCCACCCAGATTTTTTATAGTAATCCTGTTGAGGCTCTACAAAGAGAGAGGTCAATGCCAGGGCTCACGTGTCTTGTAACCTGGGTGCTCAGAGACATCTCGTTAGCATGAAAGATGAGCTGGAGATGGGGACCCCGGGAAAGCCAAGGAAGGACCCCTTGTTCTTCCTGGGAGCTGCTCCACCTTAATAAGCCTCCCGTCAACCATCCGAACCATCCGACCCACCAGACGAGGTGGCCTAGTGGCATTGCTGCTATTGCCAATTTTAAACGGAATCCCACGACTTTGCAGGAGGGAGCCCTGGACGATACAGGCTCATTCCTAGACCTCAAGGATCTCACCACCTAGGGGACCGCATGAGGTGAAGACACACGACTCACCAGGAAAACACAGGCAAGGAGGCGCTCATCCATGTCTCTGACCCTGAGCGCCATTTGAAGGGAGAGGTGGTGACATTCAGGTGGTCCAGGGTCACCAAGCACAGTTTCTTGGACAAAGTTAGACTTGAATCTGACCTTCCAGATCATGTTAGTTTCAGCTAGACCAAGAAGGAAAATCACTTACTGTGAAAAACAATGCATCACAAGGACGGCCCCTCACCCCAGGCCCACTTGTGTCCCCATGTTCCAGCCCCTCTGCCCCAGAGGACAACACCATCACCAGCGGTTGCTGCTGACCAACGCAGGCATGGGAATGTCCCGCATCACCTGCCAGAGCGGCCTCAAAACCTACTAAGTTGGATCAAGGGATGAAGCGGCCTATGAGGCCCAGTTCTGCACTTTTCTGCAGCACTGAGTTTTATGAGCCTTTGTGAATTCAGAGTTCTCTGCTGTGACTATGTTGCTGGCTTTCCAATAAGTCTCGGGGTTATGGCCAGCATACGAGGGGAAATGTTTTTCTCATTGATGTTGGCTAGGAATTGATCAGAGCTTTCTAAGGTCTTTTAACCCTTCCTTATCCTGTCACTTAGAATTGTACAGTTACATCGTGATATCACCCAAACTTCCTAGGAGACTTTGCTTCCTTCGAAACCCCAAACATGGTGGAGAAAAGCATAGAGCTAGAGAAACCTTACTTCAATCCTAAGTACCAGAGGAGAATTTTATTTTATTTTTCTGGACAATTTTCTCCAGGAAACAGAGGACGGCAAGATACAGGCCAGGCGTGGCTGAGGGGTGCAGCGCTCTGAGGTCTGCAGGTGCCACAGACAAAGGGGTGTAGGTAAGAAGAGACAGGGAGGGAGCTCTGGGGGCAGGTGTGGGCACAGTGGGCCTTCTGAAGCCCAGCAAGGAGGCCCCAGGGCCCTGACGCGAGGTGCCATCCCAGCAGCCTGTAGCAGACACGCGTCTCCCCAGCACACGGATGAGGCTGGTGCCTCCGCCACGCTCTAACTCCAAGAGGGGAGATTTGCTCCTAGTGGACCTGGAGGGGTGGGGGTGGGCAGCTAAATCTCCCCACCCCCTGCCTGTACCGCCAGGCCCTCTAGGTGGGGTGTAGGACCCCCCTTCAGAGATGCCGTGTCTGGGGGCAGCTGAGCCCGGCCACCGACCAGCAATTGACAGCAGGGCACCCACCAGCGCAGGTGCGTCGCCCCTGGCAGCTGACCAGCACAGTGCCGTGAGGAGCGTTGCCGCGACACCACATCTGTGTCCTCCTGGGCAGCTTTAAAATATGGCCACCAACTCTGGCGTTTCTCCCATCAAGAGGTGGGGTCTTGGAGTCCTTGCCTTGAATCGGGGTGGGATTTGTTGGCTTCTAGCAATGGAGCATGGCAGAGGAGGTGCTGTGTCTCCGCCTGCCTTGGCGTGTATGCTCTGGGACCTTCCCTCTGGGGACAAAGCGGCCCTGAGTGGGAGGCCTGGGCCATGTGGGGAGGCCATGCACAGGCTCTTCAGTGGACAGACCCACCGAGCTCGGCCTCTGGGTCAGCCCTGTCCTGACACAGATGTGCAGTGGAGAAGTCTGAGCATGATAAAGCGGTTGCTGCTCTATGCCACAGAGCATGGGGACATTCGTCATGCAGCAACAGATAACCTGTACAGGGTCCAGACTCCCTGGTTTCTCTATACCTGTGCCATGTGCCTTGTCGGCTTGCAGATGACAAGCTAGTCTACACCACCCGCCCTCAAAGATGAAGAAAAGAAAAGAAAATGCACTGTGTGCTGGGAAGAGCTTCTGGGGCTTCATAGAAATTAGCATTTACCTAGATAATTAGAGGAAGGTTTATGGATTAGATTAGGAAAGAAAATTTTAGGATCAACAAAAACCCATTTCTGTCTTGAGAAAAATATAAGAAACCCTTGATAAAATGCATTAAAAACCCCTATGAGCACCATGGTATTATGATTTAATTAGAAATTAATTAAATAAAAATTCTGATGTTTGTTTAATTTTTAATTAAAATTAGAGGAAAAAACAAATACCCACAAAAATCAGGCTATTTTTAGCCTCCTGTCTGCCAGAGAACATCTATGCAAATTTTGAAGGAAAACTTGAAGCCAAGTTATCACGTAAATGTGAAAGCAAGAACATGATATTTCCATGTGTGCACGAGCCCAGGAAGTTTTCGTCTACAAACCCTGCAGCCTGTGTAACTCGCCGACGAATAAGTCCAGGGGCGTCAGGAGGAGCTGCAGTGAAGCTCAGGGATGCACACGCAGAATCCAGTCTCCGCAGCCTCCCGGCAGCTCCTCTGCTCCCAAGTCTGCTGATCCCTCCTCAACGACTCTCACCTCCACCCCTTCACCCCTCACCCCACCCCAATGCCAGCTGCAATGCACTAGATTTCTGAGACTGCTCTTAACCGGTCTCTACCCACAGCTCTTCCACGGCTCCAGTTGGGGAAAGAAAAGTGACGGAGAAGCTGTGCACCTCGCTCTTCAGCGTGGAACCTCTTGGAGGCCCCCGCCAGCGGCTCCCGCCCCAGGCTGAGGTCACCATGGAGCTTCTGCCGTCTGTCATGTTCTCCCTGACATTGTCCCCTCCTTTTGCTGTGGTCATTTGCCCAGGGAAACCTCCCCATCCACATGCAGCCCACGCCCAGCCCCGCTATCCTGGTAGCTGGTTCTTGGGGCAAAGGTGGTCACATCTGAGTCAGGGCTGTCCCCGAGCGTGGGGAGGTGGCATGTCCTGATCCCTGAGTTCTGCTCGTATTCCTGGCCTTAATATCAGCCCTCGGCCAGGTTTGCAGTGTGCGTTCAGTGGTGTTTATTGGAGTAACGAATGAAACCTGTGGCACTGTGTTGAAGTTGTCCCCACACGTCCCAGCACTCCTTCCCCACTGTCCCTGAGTGCTCTGCAAACCTGGGCCCCCGCAGGGCGAGTGTGTGCTGATGCCAGGGGGAGGACCAGCCCAACTTGGTGCTGGCAGGCAGCTTGGGGATGAGCAGGTCCCATCTTGACCTCATTCTTCAATTGGAGGGCCACCATCAGCACGGAGTTTTCTCTAATGTCCCAGGCTGGGACGGATCCTGTCCCTGCTGCCTGGAGCTGTGTGCAAAGCCTCAGAGTAATGTTGCTCACAGAACTGTATTTTAATGTTATTCATGTCTGCTCCCCACAGGTGTGCACCGACATGGGGGCGGGCAGGGGAGCCCATGGCACGTGGCAGGGAGGGCTACAGGGGCCTCTCCGGAGAGGTAGAAGTCAGCTGAGGCCAGGGCAGGCCAGCAGTGCAGGTGGCACTCTAACTCATTCCCTGCAGAGCCATCCCAGGTTCAGCCTGCAGGGCAGGGAGTCTGTAGAACATTCTGTTGCGCTAAGGAGAGGCAAGTTTACTGATCTTCAGATTCTTGAGACTTTGTATAAGTCCCACAGGCATTAAAGCATGGTGACTTGCCCTCGGGGTTTGCAGTCTAGAGGGCGTGGTGGAGGAGGACAGGATCCCTTGTGCTCTCTGGGGCTGTTTCCAGGGCTCTAACAGAGGCAGGTTCAAAGGTCCAGCAGCAGAGAGGAGGATCATTTGACCTGTCACTGAAGGGGCTGGAGCTGGGGGAGACTGTGTGGAGGAGACAGTGTGTGAGTTGGACCACAAAGGATGCATATTAAAAGCCAAGCAGGAAGGAACAAGTAGAAGAGACAATGGCATGAGCAAAGGTGTAGGAGCCAGAGAGTGCTCCCTAGGTTGGGCAGAAGGTCGTGGGGAGTGGTAGGAGATGACTCTGGGGTCACAGCAGATGTATTAGGGCCTTCCGTGCTGGTCTAAGGAGGCTGGACTTTCTCCTGCAGATGAAAAAGGATCAGATGAAGATGTTCTACCTGACTGCAGGGGCAACAGGAAGAGAGACCAGCCGAGTTAATGCGTGAGGGTGGTCTAGGGCTGGACTGCAGGGCAGGAGAGGGGGATCCCAAGCTGGGGGAGGAGAGTGAAGGTCCCTGTTCACTCCAGTGTGAAAGACTCGGAGGACAAAGGGACGTGCTGAGAAGATGCTACAGTCTGAGCTCAGCCCCTCCCCTCACCATAGGACAAAGGGAATTCCTACGACTTCACCCTACTCAGAGATTCTGAATCTTTCAGGATTGGAGCCAGTTTTCCCCCCATCTTCACTGTGCCTTGTGTGCAGATGCGATAACATGAATCCAATCAATGCGGGGGGAAAAGAGCAAAGAGTTTGTTCAAAGAGCAAACAGATCCTGTAACTTGCAAAATCAGTGAGTTTGGATTAAAATCACTGGGTTGTTACACTGAGTGTTCTAGAAATGCTGTAAGAAATTAGCTTAGAATAATGATGGAAACATGGTCTCTGCTGCCAGCCTTCTCTGGGTTCAAATCCGAGCTCTGCCACTTGGCAGCTGTGTGACCTTGGGCAGTTACTCAACTTCTCTGTGGTTCAGCTCTCTCATGTGTACAGAGTGACGTAATCGGATCTATCTCCTAGGCTTGTTTTAATGATGAGAACTGGGCCTAATTTGCATGCACTATATAGAAGTAAGTTTTTACTTTTGTTGCTGTTGATGTAGCATTCAAATGGTTCAGTATTGGTAAAAGCAAGGTAACAAAGCTTAGAGGAGGTTGAACAGAAATTAATTTAATCATAAATCCAGGCAAACAGCTTGTATATAAAATTAAGCATAAAAAAGCCTGGCTAGTAAAAATGGTTTCTGGCAGAAGCATTATTTTCCATTGTAAATACTGGGGTTATTAAGTCCTTGTGTGACTTTTGGCATCTTTTCATTTTTTTGGAGGATATTTTCAATAGTTTTGTTTTCTTCTGACTACCATTACATGATTTCATAATGCTATTTGGGGGAAATTATGGGAGCAGAGAGGCCATGGTCTTAGGGTATTTTAACCATGTTGTCACTGCTGTGCTCAGAATGCTGCTTCTAGTGTGTTTGGGCCACACTTACAAGTTGTGACATTTTCTGAGAAAAGTATTACATCTTAGAAAAAGACATAAGGAAAGAGTCATGATTTACATTATATTATACATTATATTATGGTATGCATTTTCTGTTTGTAATTTTATTTGCTAACTGTTTTTCATGATAAAGAAATTTTGCACACATTGAGAATATCTGGTATATTTAGAAGACTGTATTTGGTAAGCTGTTTTGGAGGAGTAATTGTGGCTTTAAACATTGAGCATTATTTATATGATTTTAGGAGGTCAGGTTTAATATTGCCTTGAATATGGTCTGTTCAGATCATGGGAGAATTAAGGTTTACATGTGAGATTGAAACTTTACTTCATCATAAATTTGGCTATGTTTATCTGCTTTCAGTGAAAAAACTCAACCAGTTACATGAGTCCAAATGTCTAGACAATCGCCCTTAAATATGCAAATGCGGACTTTTGTAATTGCCTTACTCGTGGTTGGAACTGTGCAGATACACACCTTTGACATGTCTACTATCCTACCCACTTGCAATTTTAAAGGGCTGCAAGTCCTCTCAGGCAGCGCTATCCTGCAGGTTTGCTCCAAATGCTATCACGTATCCATTCTTCACCAATCTGATCTGGTCCATGTGCTTCAAAAGATACATTTGGATTTGTTTTGATTTGCGTTTGATGGCTTTACACCTGCCAAAAGCAATCTTCTAGAACAGTGTCCTGTGGTTGACTTTTCTACACAAATATGAACAGTCTTACATTATTGGGCAGTATTCACCTCATCCTGCCAACTTAGAGACAGAGGCAGGTCCTGGGGACAGTGGGACGTGGAGCTGCCCTAGGCCTTGCTTGGGATGCTGTCCAGGCGGTTCTGGGAAGAAACATGTCTTGAAACTGATCTCAGGGGTCCACTATTATTATGTAACATTTGTAAAGAACTGAGACTCATGTGGTTCAGTCCTAGAGCAATGTTGTGGTCAAAAGAACACAGTCCAGCTACCAACAGTTATTTCAAAATAATTCAAGTTCTGTACTTAAAAAGAAAAAAAGGGATCACAGAGCTGGAAACATGGCTTTAAGTGCCCTTTTATTCCCCCTGCCCTTCTGACTGCCCTCAGGTTGGCTAACTGCTCCAACACCTCCCTTTACCCCAACCCACCTCAGCCCTCCCAAAGAGCCCTTTCTTCCCTGAGTGTTGTTATTCCAAATTCTGAATAGATAAAGTCACAAGGAGTCTACCTGGCAAAAGAGAAACTTCTCGGAGGGGAGGGCTGAGGGGGAGAGCCAGGCAGTGGGCGAGGCAGGCCCTCCTAGCGAGCAGTGGGGTGGAGGGCCGGGCGGGTTTGCTAAGCTGAGGGAGCATTCTGCTTCCCACACCTTTGAAGCTCAGGATTTCACTTTTTCTCCTCCTAGTCCAGTCGTGCCTATTCGTCATTGCAGAGGCCCCTTTCCAGCGTGTCGGCAGGCCCTGGGCCGAAACAGGTCAGCGGAAGCCCCCGCAGCCAGCGATCGACTCCTTCAGGAGCGTTCGCTGCTTCCTGCCACGTGGGTCTCCCCGCAGAGCGGCACCCTCAGTGACAGCCAGAGCTGGCCCCACGCCCGCGGGGAAGGGACTGCCCGGGCACTTTCTAACGGCACAGCTGCAGGTCGCTTATAGCCGGGGAGCTCCCTGACTTTGCCAGGAAGGAAAGAAAAGAAGAAAAAAAACACGTAGTATGTGTGATACTGGTAAACAGAAATGAATAAGGAAATTCTGAAGGCCCAGAAGGATCAAGGGGGACGAGCGGCACAGAGCCCACCTGCGCTCAGTGGGGGCTCCGACTCCTGAGTCCTCAAGGCATGTGCGTCTCCGAGATGGAGTGGGGTCAGGGCGCGGCCCAGGTGGTCACCCCCGGTGCAGGGGAGGCTCTTGCCCGAGCTGTCTGAAGAACAGGAGCACCTCGCGACGTCACAGTGGGTGCATGCTGCTGCTTTCTCACTCTTGCCACTAAGCACCTGTGACAGACCCCGGGCCTGGTGACTGGCAAGTGCCTTCCCAGCCAGAGCTGGCCGACGGTACTGAACACCCACGATCCTCTCCAGGATCTATGTCATGTGCTGCAGTTCTGACAGGTGAGTCGCCGTAACATCCCTGTTGGGCAGGTGAGCAAACCAAGGCACAGAGACGTTTACATCCTTTGCCCAAGGGGACACAATTTGGAACTGGGATCCAAATCTGAAAGTCGAGTTCCCGTGTTAGGGCCCAGTCACTTGGCTGTGCCACAGTAAAATAGGGCACTGGCCCTGTCCTGAGGGACCTAGAGACAGTGTAGAGGCCCACAGTCTCCTTGGCAGTCACCACGATTGGCAAGTGTCATAGACGTCACCACAGCCTTGTCATTAAGAGGTCGTTTGAATGTGGTCACATCAAACGTCTCTTCTTAGTCCTCTTTTGCTGGACTTTATGCTTTTACCTGCCCATTCCAATTTATGTAAAAATCTGGAAGCTCCCGGTTCTCCCAAGGGGAGGGGGGCGAAGCCAACGGGCGCCGCCCGCCAGGGAGCCCCACTGTAGGAGAATGGTGTAGCTGGGCTGTACTTCCTAGTGTAACCATTAACTCCCAAATAGTTGCACTGGATCATTCACAAACACACAGCTTTACCATCTCACCGGAAACACGCTTGCCGAAGGACGCCACATTGATTCTGCAAAATGTGGCGAATAAGACGCACCTCGCAGCCTTGCAGGCTCTTGTTTGTCTTTCCTTTTTTCTCTTCTTTTTTTATTTTAAGGATTAGAATGAATGTGTGTAAAGTGCTCAGGACAGGAGCTAGCCGAGAGAGTAGATATTCACTAAATTGTAATCCCCCCATTCTAAACATCCTGAGCAGTTGGCAATTCCTCACTTGAAATTATACAGAGGTTTTTTTTTGTAAAATATTTTTTTATTGTGGTAAAATATACATAACATAAAATGTATCCTTTTAATCATTTTTAAGTGACAATTCAGTGGCAGTAAGTACATTCACGTTGTTTTGCCACCATCACCACCATCCGTCCCCAGAACTTTTCATCACCTCAGACTGAAACTCTGTCCCCATTAAACAACAGCCTCCCATTCCCTCCCCTCCCAGCCCCTGGTGACCACATTCTGTTGTCTGTCTTTATGAGCTTCTCTACTCTAGGTTTAGGTTATAAAGAGTTTTGATTAACACAAACCACAACAAACCTTGAAACCCTAGAATTGAAGAGAAGGGATTGGTTTTCTCATGTCTTCACACAACTGTCACCCTTCACAAGAGTTTCCAAGTCAAAGAGAGAAGGAAAGCAGGATGTCCTTGTCCAGGGCCACTAGACTTTCCCCAGCTATGAGATCACTTCCCAGCTCACCTGGGACCTCTCAGCATCAGATGTCCCTGCTCATTATCCCCAGCTCTTGCTACTTGCCCAGATATTAGCAGCTCAGCCACATCCCAGCCTTGGTCCCACTGGGAAAAGGTACTTGGTTTTTTCCCAGAATTGCTGCCATTTGCTTTTTCTTTATTCCTCCCACGGGACACATGCATTTACTCTCTGGGTAATAGAATGTTCTTTCACATCGTCCTCAATTAAACTTGGCCAGACAGTTCTTCCCTAGAAGTGACCAGTTAAACCACCTAAGGACAAACCCATCAGAAACAGACTCGCTGGAAATCACCCTTTATCACAATACTTCAAACGCACATGGGGAACTGTGTGTCAGGGGTGTATGGAGAATGTGGAGTCGGATTGTCCCCTCAGGTGGGAGCTCTCAGCCCACACCCCAGGTAATATCTTGGCTAGTGTTTGGGAACGGGAGCTTTCCACTTAGCCACAGGAGTCAGACTTTCCCCCACACTTTCTAAGAGAGGGAAAAAGAAAGAAAGAAGAAGGGAAGGAAGAAAGAAAAGAAGAAAGAGAAAAAAGTGTTCTATGGCAAAATCCAGTGATGAGATTTCCGTTTTTGGTATATGACTGACCAGATAGATAGAAAAACCAAACCAGAGCAGATCATCTAAAGATGCTGGAGGGAATATAAAAAAAAATGTTTAAAGTGCATGGTTAATCATGTGAAGATAAAGAATGTCCTTAAAGGCTAGAAGTGATCAAGAGGCTCTAAGCTGGATGGGTAAGCAAGCTCCGCTCAGTTTTCGTCCCTGGAGTGGCGTGCGGACAGGCAGTTAGCATTGTCTATAAAGGCTGGGACCTGGAGCTTGGCTTTGTATAGGCTTCACAGTGGGACAAAAGAAAAAGCCTAGGGGTCTAATTGAGGTTCTGCACCAATTAAAGAACTCCATGAAAGAAGATGACTTCGGTGGGTGAAGCGGGAAGTCCATGCGTCAGAGCGGCACTCAGCGCCAAGACCTGCGTCGATGGAAATGCTCCCTCCACATCAGCAGCTACGTGCGGGTGTGGAACACTCGTGGTGTGACTAGTGTGACCAAAGATCTAAGCTTTAAATATTTAATTTTTACTAATTTAAATTGTCACAAATTGAAACAGTTAGTGGCTAACGTGCCAGACACTCCAGCTCTGGAATCTAGAGCTGGAAAGTCCAGTTCCAGCTTGTGAGCCAGACCCAGCCTGCCGCCTGACTTGTGGAGTGTCCCTGCAACGCAGCCACAGCATTTCATTATCATGGTATCCATGGTTGCTTCTGAAAAACAAGGCAGGATTGGGTAGTTGCAACCATGTGGGCCACAGAGCAGAAAATATTTACTCTCTGGCCCTGGACAGAAGAGGTGATGGATCCCTGGTTCTGGAGTATGAGAGTTGGGATAGATGCTTGCTGACTTGGGCTTGGTTCTGAGTGGAGGGAGGGATGAAAAGAACAAATACCAATCCTTAGATTCATAAACTTCAACAAAATGGAGGGAAGACATTAAAACCAAAACCAAAACAAACCAATGCTAGGAGTGAAACAGGGTGTAATCACAAATAGAATTAGATTCAAAAGGTAAAAAAAAAATAGAATATAATGAACAACTTTATGATAATAAATCTGAAATCACGTGAAGTGGAAATATTTATTGGAAATATAAATTACCAAAACTGACTTGAGAAGAAATAGTAAACCCGAGTCAACCTACGTTTATGATAAACATGAATCCTTACTTTAAAAAAATATGTCCTTAAGGAAAACACCAGGCACAGCTAATTTCATAAGCCAGTTTTACTGAATACTCAAAGAATTGAAAATTCTAATCTTACATAAAATCTTTGAGAAGCTCAAAATAAGACTAGCAAATTAATTGAGAGGTATAATAAAATCAACTCAGAGTGGATTAAAGACCTGAAATGGTAACACTGCTACAGGGAAACAGAAAAGCTTCTTGACATAGTCTCGGCAAAGAAGTTTTAGGCAACACCCCGAAAGCACAGGCAACAAAAGCAAAAATGGACAAATGGGATGGCATAGAACTAAAATGCTTCTTCACAGAGAAGTGATAAGTGTATGAGGTAATGGATATGTTAATTAGCTTGATTTAGTCATTCCATAATGCACACATATATCAAAACGTCATGTTGTACACCATAAATATATACAATTTTTGTCAATTAAAAAGGTAAAAAAGTAAAACAATAAAAATTAGAAAGAAAGAATTAGAAATATGATTATTCGCAGATATATTATTGTCTATATGCTAAATCCCACAGAACATTACAATGAAATCATTGGCATCAATAAGAGCTTAGCAAGGATGCTGGATATAAAATCCACATACAAGTGATTTGGATTTTTATACACTAAAAATAGCATTATAAATTATTATTAAAAATAAATTTGAAATTGACCTGTGTATTGGTTAATAGTATGAACTCAGGTTCAAATTCTCCCTTCATCATTTATATTTATGTGACATTGGTTAAATTCCTTTTTTTTAAATTTCAGCATATTATGGTGGTACAAATGCTTAGGTTATATATATTGCCTTTTCCCCACCTGAGTTGAGGCAGAGCTTCAAGCGTGTCCATCCTCCAGATGGTGCGTACCGCACCCATTAGGTGTGAATATACCCATTCCCTTCTCCCCTACCATTTGCCTGACACCCAGTGAATGTTACTACTATAAGTGCACATAAGTCCTGATCAGTTAATACCAATTTGATGGTGAGTACATGTGGTGCTTGTTTTTCCATTATGGAATGACTAAATCAAGCTAATTAACATACAACCATGCTAATTCCATTACCAGCTAATTCCATTACCTCATACTTCACTTAGTAGAATGGGCTACAGCTCTATCCAGGATAATACAAGAGGTACTAGACCACCATTGTTTTTTGTGGCTGAGTAGTACTCCATGGTATACATATACCACATTTTATTAATCCACTTATGGGTACTTGGGTTGTTTTCACATCTTTGCAATTGTGAATTGTGCTGCTATAAACATTCTAGTGCAGATTTTCTTTTTTTATAGAATGTATTTTATTCCTTTGGGTAGATGCCCAGTAATGGAATTACTGGATCAAATGGTAGTTCTACTTGTAGCTCTTTGAGGTATCTCCATGTTACTTTCCCCAGAGGTTGTTCTAGTTTGCAGTCCCACTAGTAGTGTGTGACTGTTCCTATCTCTCTGCATCCACATCAACACTTTGGGACTTTTTGACAAAGGCCATTCTCACTGGAGATAAGTGATATCTCATTGTGGTTTTGATGTACATTTCCCTGATGATTAGAGATGTCGAGCATTTTTTCATGTTCCTTGGCCATGAGTCTACTTTTGAAAAGTTTCTGTTCATGTCCTTCGCCCACTTTTTGATAGGTTGTTTGATTTTTTCTTGCTGATTTTCCTGAGTTCTATATAGATTCTAGTTGTCAGCCCTTTATTGGATGTGTAGCATGCACATATTTTCTCCCATTCTGTAGGTTGTCTGTTCACTCTCAGAGAATTTCCTTGGCTGTGCAGAAGCTTTTTGATTTGATTAGGTTACATTTATTTATTTTTGCTGTTGCTGTGATTGCCTTTGTGGTCTTATTTGTAAATTCTTTCCTTAAGCAAATGTCTATAAGAGCTTTTCCAACATTTTCTTCTAGAATTCTTACAGTTTCATGCCTTAGTTTTAAGTCTATTATCGACAGTTAGTTGATTTTTGTGAGGCGAGAAGTGCAGATCCTGTTTCAATCTTCTACATGTGGCTATCCAATTTTCCCAGCACCATGTATTGAATAAGGATTATTTTCCCAGTGTATGTTTTTGTCTGCTTTGTCAAAGATTAGATGGTTATATGAGGATGGTTTTATATGTGGGTTCTCTGTTCTGTTCCATTGGTCTATGTCTCTGATCTTCTGCCAATATCATGCTATTTTTAGTTACTATAGCCTTGTTATATAGCTTGAAGCCTAGTAAATTGATGCCTCCCAACTTGTTCTTTTTGCTTAAGATTGCTTTTTCTATATGGGGTCTTCTCTGGTAGATGCAGAAAAAGAGTTTGACAAAATTCAGCACCCTTTTATCATAAGAACGCTTAACAAAATAGGTATAAATAGGACTTACCTAAAAATGATAAAAGCTATATATGACAAACCCACAGCCAACATCATACTGAATGGGGAAAAATTGAAAGCATTTTAGGTTAGAACTAGAACCAGACAAGGTTGCCTCCTATCACCACTTCTATTCAACATAGTGCTGGATGACCTAGCCAGAGCAATCCAACAAGAGAAGGAAATCAAGGGCATGCAAATGGGGGCAGAAGAGGTCAAACTATTGCTCTTTGCTGATGATATGATCTTATATCTAGAAAACTCCAAAGATTCTGCCATGAGACTACTTGATAAACAAATTCAGCAAAGTCTCAGGTTACAAAATCAATGTATAGAAATCAGTAGCATTCCTATACAACAACAATAGTCAAACTGAGAACAAAATTAAAGACTCAATACCCTTCACAATAGCAACAAAGAAAATAAAATACCTAGGAACATATTTAACTAAGGAGTTAAAAGAGCTCTACAGGGAGAACTAAGAAACACTAAGGAAGGAGGTAGCAGAGGATGTAAACAAGTGGAAAACAATACCATGCTGATGGAATGGCAGAATCAACATTGTTAAAATGTCTATACTACCCAAAGTGATCAGCAGATTCAATGTAATCCTTATTAAAATACCAACATCATTTTTTGCAGATCTAGAAAAAATAATTCTACGCTTCATATGGTCAAGTTATTTAATCTCTTTTTGCCTCAGTATCTTTATCTGAAAAGTGGGATAATGAGACAATGCTTGTCTCATTTTGTTTGAGACATATATTTGTTTGAGGAGTTAGTATATACAAAATGCTTTGAGCAGTACCTTGCTCATAGTAATTGATACATAAGTGTTTGTAAAATGAATGAAGAGAGAAAGTTACCTAGAAATAAATATAATAAAACTGTATAACATCTTTATAAATAAAATTATAAGATTTTACTAGAAAAGAAAATCTAAATAAATGGAGTGATATACCATTTTCATGGACAGGAATACTTAATATTCATACAGATATCAATTCACCACAAGTTGATCCACAGATTCAACAAAATTTTAATCAAACTCCCAACTCAATTTTTCTTGGAAATTTATGAGCTGTTAATAAAATTCATATGATGAGGAAAAGAACAAATATAGTCATGATTTTCTGCAAGAGATAGTGCTAAGTGGAGATGCCTGGCCTCTAAGAAATCAAGGCTTTTTATGAAGCTTTGATAATTAAGACAATGTAGTATTGTAGAGAGACATAGTGCATTAGTCATGTGGGAAAAAGAGTGCAGAAACAGACCCTTTCTTAGATGGAAACTTGATATGTGATAGGTGATCATCCATTTGTAAAACAATGAGATTAGATTCATAAATCACACTACACACAAAAGAGTTCTAAAGATGTCAATGTGAAAGCAATATTTAAAAAAACTTTTGGAAGAAGATATTTAGGAGAATAACTTTATGACTTGCAGGGTGGGGAAATATTTCTTAAGCCAAATGCAGAAAGCACACACTAGAAATAGATTAACAAACTCAACCACATTAAAATTAAGAACTTATGTTCTTCAAGAAGTATTATGTAGAAAGTGAATAGACAAGCCACAAACAAGGAAAAGACATTCCCAACAGATATAACCACAAAGGATTAGTATTTAGTACATGTAAATAAACCTACAAACCAAGAGGACAAAGAACCCAATAGAAAAACTGAAGCTTTATTTTATAGAAGAACAAATGTCAAAAGTCATATTTTTGTAGAAGAAATGTCAAAAGTCATTGAATATATGGAAAATGCTTAACCTTATTAGGTATTAGGGAAATGCAAATTAAAACCACAATGATGTAAAATTTTAAAATCTCCAACCTGGCAAAAATGGAAAACATGACCGTATCAGGTTTGGTAAGGATATAGTACGACAGGAGTTCTTATACATTGCAGGTGGGGTATAATATAATCATTTTAGAAAACAATATGGCGTAACCTATTAAAGCTGAAGATGTGAATACCTAATTGCCCAGTAATTTGTCTCTTGGCTATAAACCCTATAGAATTGCTTGCTGTTAATTTGCCAATCACATTTTTTTTCTAATTAATAATATAGAACATTCATAGTTTTGGAGATATATATTTATATATATATTTTTGCTTGCCATATACACTCGCACACACACACACACACACAAACACACACAGAGCGCTTTCTCTATATGGTCAAATACTAATATTTCTTTTTTTAGCTTATATTTCGGTTAATAGTGGCAATTTACCTTTCCTAGGAAAAATTTTTGATATTATTCAAGTTTTATCAGTTATTACCATATGGTTGAACAAAATATTCTCTTTTAATTGCTTTAATGTCCTTTGTGTTTGGAATACATTTTCCTTTGCCATTTCTAATTTGAGCATTTTCTTTCTCATTTTGTTATTAACAGTCTCATTCAATAAATAAGTATTGAATGCTTAACATATAGTTATTATTGTAGGCCTTTGGAATTGTGTGGAATTTACTATCTAGTAGGGGAGACAGAGACAATAATCAGGTGTCTTTGTCTGTTTTGTGCTGCTATAACAGAATACCTGAGACTGGGTGGTTTATAGGGAACAGAAATTATTGGCTCACAGTTCTCGAGGCTGCGAAGTCCAGTATCAAGGCACTGGTATTTGGCGAGGGCCTTCTTGCTGTGCCATCCATGGTGCAAGATGAGAGAGAGAAAGAGGGAGCAGGAGGAAAAGGGGGAGAGGGAAGGGACAAACTCACCCCCACAATAATGGCATCAATCCATTCGTGAGGGCAGAGCCCTTATGGCCTAATCACCTCCTAAAGGTCCCACGTCTTAAGGCCATTACCATGGCAATTTCATTGCAACATGAGTTTTAAGGAGGAACAAATATTCAAACCATAGCACCAGGTAAACATAACTGCTATAACTTATGTACTTATGAGCATAATAACCAACCAGGGTAAGGGTACGCAGACTGACGCGGAGGGTGCATGTGTCTATTTCTGATAATGAGGCATCGATAAGGAGGTTTTCTCTTCTAGATATGTCATATTTAGTAGAATATAATTTGGCACACAAAGGATGATGACAGTGAAATGTTTATTATGAATTATATATTTCATTATTATAATGTGTTTTTTGTGAAATTCTAATGCCTTTTAAACTTGATATTCAGTTAGTTTTGTGGTATTAATACAGAAGCCGCCCCCCCTTCTCCTCATTTCTGTCCAAGAGTGTCTGGTGTCCCTGTGTGTTGTCCCTCTTTGTCGTGTCTGGTGTCCCTGTGTGCTGTCCCTCTCTTCCGTGTCTGGTGTCCCTGTGTGCTGTCCCTCTCTGCTGTGTCTGGTGTCCCTGTGTGCTGTCCCTCTCTGCCGTGTCTTTTGTCCCTGTGTGCTGTCCCTCTCTGCCGTGCCTGGTGTCCCAGTGTGCTGTCCCTCTCTGCTGTGTCTGGTGTCCCTGTGTGCTGTCCCTCTCTGCCGTGCCTGGTGTCCCAGTGTGCTGTCCCTCTCTGCCGTGCCTGGTGTCCCTGTGTGCTGTCCCTCTCTGCCGTGCCTGGTGTCCCTGTGTGCTGTCCCTCTCTGCCGTGCCTGGTGTCCCTGTGTGCTGTCCCTCTCTGCCGTGTCTGGTGTCCCTGTGTGCTGTCTCTCTCTCTCGGCCTTCTTGGGTGGCTTTGCTGAGGAGTCCTCATTTCCGTAGCAAACTGTACTTTGACTGCAGCTGGGCGTATCTCATTTCCGTGACTGTTGTAACAGGCATCCTTGCTCTTACTATCATTCTACAGCTCATGTTCCTTCTCGTGGTTATTTGTGATTTCTATTTAATACATTTCGCTAAATGGTCTATATTTTCTTCGCCTTTTCTTTCTTCTGGTAATCTGGAAGGCACGCGATCGCAATCTCCTGGTTCCCTGTGAGGCAACGTTGAGGGCAATGAGACAATCTCTTGGGGGGCTCTGGGTGGGACGGCCGCAGAGCCTCCTGCTCAGAGGGCAGTTTCTGGAGGCTGCACACTCCACGGGCTGGGCAGACAGGTGGACAACGGGCTGCCAGGTGACCTGGAACAGGCTGCTGACAGGTCAGGCAGTGACCCGGGTCTGGTAACCACTTCACTGTCCAGCCATTAACTTCCAGCCCATCCAGCTGCAGCCCGAATCACCCATGCAGGGGTGAAGGCGTTTCTGTCTCACCCCCACTGAAATGTCCAGAGTGAGACAGTCTCTCGACACAGGCCACCATGGCCGCGGCCCCCTGGGGAGAGGTGCTTCAGACGGAGGAGACAGCTGTTCCCATGGAGGGATGCTTTGGTCTAAGGGGACAGCTGTTCCCACAGAGACACCCTGGAACCTTTGCATCAGCCACCGATGGAGAGATCACATGTGGGAGCGTGAGCTCCAGATGGTGAGGACCATTCTGTGTGCTTTCCCGCGTCCCGGCGTCCCCGCCCCTGCCTAGCATGGTGCTGTCCTAGCTCAATATGTGCAGGACAGTCAGCGAGAGTCCTGGAAACTGGGCACTGCCTTATCACCTGCTCCCTGTGAGGTGATCACCTGCAGGCCGTGAGGTCCCCAGAGCAAAGACTGTGCATGGCTGTGCCCTCATCACTAAACACACTGGCTCGTGGCAGAAGGACTTGGGGACCAGGGGGAGGTGAAGAGGGCGGGGATCTTCAGGGTGAGATCTTGCTGTGAGGGTGTGAGCGGAGGTGGGAGGGGCTGGTACCTGCAGGGAGTGCCGGCAGTGGGTAGGGCTGGATCCCACCGCGGGAATGCACTGGCGAGAGCCCACTGGAGGCAGGATCCGGGTTGCGGGATCACTGTAATCAGGGAAGGAAAGTGCTGGCCTGAATTAAGGCAGAGGAAATGGGTAAGGGGGAGGAGCAGGTTCAAGAAATCCAAAAGTAAGGAACATGGAAGGTCAGGAAACTGGCTGAAGGCGGCTGGGGAGATACGGCCAGGGAACGTGGGTGCTGGCGGTGAGTGACGGCACTGAGGGCGGAGGCACTGGGAGGTCAGGGCAGGGCACTGAGAGGAGGAGTCTGGGGTCAGGGGTGGCCCCATCAGAAGGATCAGGACAGGGGTAGGTGGAAACACAGGCCTGGCAGCTGCCATGCCTGCCCAATGGGGTTGGGGCTGCGTGGAGTGGTCTCTGCACCTGGTGTGAGGGCGGGCTGGCGCGGAGCGGCCGGGGGGGCGGCCCCCTGGGAACCGGCTGTGCTGGCAGCTGCCAAGGGTGGGAGGCGCCAGAGGCTGCTTCTAGGAGACACTGCTGAGGAAAACAAGCAAAAAGGAATGAATGAGTGAAAGAGAAAGAGAGAGAATGGCGGGAATGAACAGAGGAAAGAGGAAGGAACTTACGGGCTGCCTTCTATGGGCTGGGAGGGGCGTTCTTGCTGCATGTGACACACGTACTCCTAGTTACTCCTCATGGTCGCCTTACACTGTTGTCCTCATTTTAAAGATGAGGAAACGGAGGCCTCGTGAGCATAAGAATCAAACCAGTGGGATTCGTGTCCTTCGCGGCACTGCCTGTGAGTGGATAAACAGATGAAAGGGTGGGGAATGAGGCGTAGACATGGGTAACTGTGGACTGCACGAGTAATAATAAGGCAATTGTGATCCGAACGGTCTCCTGTGGATTCATCTATGCTGTTAGCGGTCAGGAGGGGCGACTCTCGGGCAGTGTGGGGACCAAGCACACAAGGTCACGCTGCGTCTTGAGACAGGAGCTGGTTGCCCGGCCTGAGCTGGGGGGCTGGGCAGTTGAAATGTGCAGTCTACAGCCAGGCACCTGTGGGCCACTGAAAAGGCTGATGCAACCAGGGGGGTTAGAGAATGTGCCACTGAGTCAACGGGCACAGTGTGCCTGGAACGCACGTCATGTAAACCGGGGGGTAGACCTACTGCCACGGCTGATGGAATCTGTGAGAACTCTCCCAGCTTGCTGGGGCTAGAAACACAGGGATGCCAAGGCAAGACGGCCCATGCCTCAGTGCTCCGAGCGCAGCTGGCCGTGTGCAGGTTCATGCAGGCGCAGGGGCTTCTGGACGCAGATGCTTGGCCCTGGTCTCTGGTGCAGACGGAGGCGTTTTGTGAGCCTCTGTCTTCTTGCCCTGCTCTGAGTGAGTTCAGCTCAAACTCCATGAGTTGCTTTTGGGTCTGGTCAACTTCTGCTCTTCTTGGAGGCTTGCTTTGTTTCTTTTTGAGGCTGTACAAGTCAACAATTGCAACATGCACCAAGGAGAGAACATGTGGCGAAGACAATAAAAAACAGATCCATGCCTGCCAAATAAAGAGGCGAAAAGACAAAACTTTTGAGTTACATAAGAGCAGAGTTCAGGGTGCACCACTCCAGGAGAGCGTGTGCTCCGGCCTGCTGGCGGGTTCCCCAGGAGCCGGCCCTTCTCTTTATCTCTGGGTTCAGTAAAGATGATTCTCTTCATCCAGTGTAATCTTCAAGCGCTCTATGGCTTCTTTCCTGAGATCTTTCACCTCCTTTTTAAATGCAACTGAGTGTGGATTTAGGGCTGGGCTGGAAGAAATAATGAGAAGTTGGTGATTTGGGGCTCCATGTTCCAAAAACCATCTGCAGCTCACCACTGCAAGGAGGTCCTTTTTTAGTCATAAAAAACTTGTGACATTCCGTGAACAAAAGGAGACATGAAGCCCCACCTCTCAGAGTCTGCTCTGCCAGGTGCTTAGATATTGGCGTTCCCAAGGGTTCGAGAGCATTGCCGTCTGACAGGCTGCAGGGCATCTACGAGAGGAGAAAGGAGTCCTCCAATTTGTCATCCAGGCTTATAGTCACCAATGAAACATCTGAGCGAGGTCCCCGTTTGACACCGCAACAAAGGACAGAAACATGAATTTCTGACTTCCCCAAATCCCATGATAGTCACAGTGGAGCAATTGAGAACACCAATAAATGATGTATTCTTATGAAAGGGAGGATGCGCTTTCACAGTTAATATAGCAATAAGAAAATAAAATAAAATAAAACAAAAACAACCAGCCCAGTGGGGTGGAGATGACAGAATTTTCCTTCATAGCATCCTTAATTATTTTAAATTATATACCCATATGTATACATGTTAGCTTACTTTTTTTTAGTTCCCTGAAGATGAGGTCTCTTTTTCTTCCCCCGCCCTCTCCACTTCTGTTTTCCAGGCCTTAACACAGTGCCTGGAAGACTGTAACTTTACAATTTTTATAGTCACTTATTTCAGTAACGTTAATTGACTTCTGACTATGTACTGAAGGATGTCGCAGTGAACAGAAGGGACAAACAGTCCTTCCTCCCAAGACTTATATCTGAAAGGCGCGGGACGGCCCCGAATCATAGGGGAGCAGAGGGCGGCGGACCACGCGAGCGTGTGTTCGCAGTGGAGGGTGTCGGCCCTGGGGGGAAGGCCACTCTGAGAAGGCGCCTCGCGAGTCAGGGTTAAGGGAGGAGGATTGGTGGGGACAAGCAGTCCAGTCACAGGAGCCTCCAAGTGCGAAGGCCTGAGGTGGAAACGTGCTCCAAATTCAAAGACCGTGAAGAGGCCCAGGTGCTGGAGCAGAGGCAGGAAGCGGGGACGCTGGGAGATGAGGGCAGAGAGCAAATGGGGGCCAGATCGTGGGGGTCCTGCGGCCACGCATGTCACTGGGTCTTTGTTCTGAGTGAAATGGGGGGCTGTGGGGGGTTTTGAGCTGGGGAGTAACATGCTCTGACTTCTGTTTTAACAGGACCACGCTGGCCGATATGCTGAAAATACTTGGAAAGGCAGCCAGTGTGGAAGCAGAGGAGAGTAAGAGGCTCTTACAATGGTCCGGGAGAGAGATGATGGCGGCTGGGACCCGAGGGTGTCGGTGGAGGTGGACAGATGTGGAAGAACTCTGCATATATGTTGCCAAAAAGCCAGGAGGCTTTCTGCTATGGTTCGGACACGTGACTCCTCCAAAGCTCACGTGGAAACGTGGTCCTGGTGCTGTAGGTGGGCTGTGGGGCAGCCCCCCACGCGCGGCTGGGCGCCTTCCTCGCCACCGTGGGTTCTGGCTGTGTTGGTTCCCTCCAGAGCTGATGCTTCAAAGAGCCCGGTGCCTCCCCTCGCGCTTCCCCCCTCGCTGTGCGACCTGCACACGCCAGCGCCCTCCACCATGAGCAGAAGCTTCCCGAGGCCCTCGCGGAGCAAGTGTCGGCCGTGTGTCTTGTGCAGCCTGCAGGGCGGTGAGCCAAGACATTCTTTTCTTTATAAATTACCCAGCCTCAGGGATTCCCTTACGGCGACACAAATGGACCGAGGCACGTTCTGAGAAGTGAGATGTGCTGTGAGAGGAACAGAGGAGTCAAAGATGGCTCCAGGGCTTTTGATCTAAGTAACTGGAAAAATGGGGTTACCACTTATGGAAAAATGGGAAGCCTGTGGGTGGGGGGTTATGCTGGACCCCAAGGTATGCTGAGTTTGCACTTTCTGCATGATGCCACATTTCTCTCCAGAGTGGTTATTTAAATTAGAATTCCACCGGCACGGCATGAACATTTCTGACTCCCATATTCCACCTCAGGCATGGCTAGACTAATGGGCACCTGCATACTTTTCTGGTTATCAGCAAGACTGAACGCCGTCCATGTGTTTACTGATTTTGGGTTTCTTCTTCTTTGCACTGACTATTCATATCCTTTGTTCGCATTTTCCATTGGCTTGTCTTTTTCTTCTCTGTAGCAGTTCTTTATATATGCTGAATATTTTCTATTATACCCATTGTAAATATCTTCTCTTGCTTTTGGGGTAGATTTCAAACTAAAAGGATAGCTATGATATCCCTAGTTATAGAGATTTGTAAACTTTAATGCTGTCAAATTTATTCTTTTTCATGTTCATGATTTTTGCACTTAGTGAAAAAAATTCCCACCTTTCCTGATGTCATGACAATATTTGTATATATTTTCTTCCAGAAGTTTTCACTTTTGTCTCTAAAATTTAACTTTAATTTTTTAGTTTAACAAACACTTCAATGTACCAGGCGCTGTTCTAAGTGATGTACAAAAATTATCTCATTTAATCTTCATGATAACCCCAGTAGTTATTTATTGTTATTATTTCAATTTTACAGATGAGGAAACTGAGAGGCAGGGAAGTTAGTAACTAGATCACAATTCTAGTAAGTGGTTGAATCTTTGATCTATTGAAACTAATCAATACAGTGTGGAATGATTTTGTCTTTCTCTACATGGAAATCCAGTTGTCATGCGCCACTTATTAAACTGTCCCTCCTCTCCTCACTGATTGATGTCATCTCTGCCCTACTTCAAGTTTCCATAAATGTGTGGGCCTATTTCTGGGTT
Organism: Microcebus murinus; assembly: GCF_040939455.1. Taxonomy (NCBI): domain Eukaryota; kingdom Metazoa; phylum Chordata; class Mammalia; order Primates; family Cheirogaleidae; genus Microcebus; species Microcebus murinus. The sequence continues at coordinate 68,582,109 of NC_134117.1, forward strand.
TTCTATTTTGTTAAATTGGCTTGTTTTTCCTCAAGTCAATTCTACACTCTTTCAATCCCTAGATCTTTTCCATAGTCTTGGTATTTGGTGTGGTGTGCCAGTCTTTTTTCTTATTCTAATTATACTCTGACTCCAAAATTGTCTCAACTATTTTGTACCTTTACTTTTTCAAATGACCTTTAAAATTACCCCAACAAACTCCATGGAACTGTTGTTTGGAATTTTGATGGAAATTTCATCAAATAACTTCGCTTGTGAATTATTTGGGGCAAAAGTGACATTGATACAATATTAAGTCTTTACAGCCATGGTGTCCAATCCAGTTTTTCAGGTCTTCTTATATGTACTTTAAGAAAATTGAAAACATTTCTCCATGATGATTTTGTGCCACTTCTGTGGAATTTTTCACCAGACATATATTAATAGTTTCTTGCTATTGTAAAGGCAATCCTCTTTCATAAATTACATTTTCTGATTTGTTGTCCATAGTGAATATTTATTTTTTTGTATGTTGGCCTTATGTATAAAACTTTCTCTCATATTGGTCCTAATAATTTGCCTAAAATACTCTTGGATTTGGGAGAATTGCTTTTGCATTTTGATGTGACCTCTTCTTTCATTTGCTGTTTCTTTTGTCTTTAAATTTCTCCCCGCCTCACCCCACCCAGCCCAGAGCCCCTTGCCTGCCCCTGGCTCTGAGCTCAGCATTTATTTTGATCAGAAACATTCCTAGACCTTCCAAGTGCAGTCACTTTCATAAGCATCAGAGAGTTTACCCCTGAAACCTTAAGAAAGTGACGTGTGTTAGTATAAATGAGATGGAAAAAACCAATATGACCACAACAAAACAAAACAAACAAAACAAAACTTAATAATATGTTTTCCTCAAACAACAGAGTAGTGACAATATTCTCAGGAAATATTTTAGAATGGAGTTTTTAGAAACAATAGTTTATAAGCTACAACAAAATGAAGCTGTAATCACTGGTTGCTTTTGTGGGTTCCATGAAACTCTAAGACTGGGTTATTTTAAACAAATCAGCTTCTTCATTTGACAAGATTATGGTCTGGGAGAATTGCATTTTGTTTGGATTGTAGGGTTTCGGCATGTCGATAAGGACCCTTTGTGTTTCTGGTCGCAGCTGTAGCTAAGTGTCTCATTCACCTTCATGAGAAACAATATCTAGCACGCTTTGCACTGATTGCCTTTGCTGAATGGTAAACTAGAAGATGGGTTTGTGTGCACCTGGACAGGTGAATTTGTCCAAGGGTTCATACCAAGCGGGAGGAATATTTTCCAGGGGTATTTCAGGAGACAGTTGATGGCTACCTGTTTTAATATGGGGTTGAAATGGGGACTGCACTGGGTCATAGTCCTGGATTGTATTAATAAAAGAACGTCTGTGGCTGTGTCATGTGGAAGAGATTAACTGTGCCTCCTGCAAAGGGAGGCCGATATGTAGAAGGGGCGCCGGATTATCAGGACGGACCTGGCTGGCTGCATCGCTCTGCTGTTCAAGGTGAGGCAGGAGCACTGTCTGGCAAGTAAGGTAATGTCTCATTTTTTTCTCCTTTTTATTTTTTTTGCTTTTTAGCCTTCCAATTCCCTTCATAAAGAGATTACTCCAAATAAACCCACACAGAAATAAGCCTCGCGCCGTCTCTCATCCTCCTTTCACCTGCACATAAACTGCCTGTGACTTTTGTTGCTTGGTATGTAATAAATACCCTCCCAGTGGAGGAGTTTTTATTTACTGTGTACAAAGTAAATTTGCTCATACGGTGGAATAGTAAGAATCAGCAGTGGAACACCTGGCTGCCAATTCTGCGATCCTGCGTAAGTTGATCCTCAGCTCCACGTGTGTAAGGAATGAACGACAAAGCAAGCACACTTGGCATCACTGAGAGAATACAATGAGATGACATGCCAGGTCCACTCTGACGACAAGTAGGAGCATTGTGAGATGCTAGAAATGTCCTCACTGGTGCTTCTCTTTGATAGTTAATAATGATTCAGTTCAAATTTTCAGAATTTCCAATAGTCACATAGGTATAAAAATTATCAAAGCTCACAGCTTTACAATAGATATGTTCCAAGACAGGATAGCTGTCTCTTAAGTAGTCTGTGTGGCTAGGAGGAGAAGAGCTCCAATGATTCTAGAACCCTACCCCACACAGAAAAACTGTAGAGCTTTGAAAAGGGGGATGCCGACCCAGGAAACCAACCCCCCTCAAGTCACTCCGGAGTCCTGGAATTCTCCAATCTTCCTTTTGGCCCCTGAGCTTTAGAATAGCTCCCTCCACAGGCCCATCGGTGACCCCAGGCCTGACCCCAGCAGCTGTCCAGGTGACCTCATCCTCCTACCTGACAGATGCGGTCGCACCATGGTAGGCCCTGCATTTGTTGATGTGGCTGAAAAATGTCACAGCAGTTTCCAGGTGAGAGGAAGGGCAGAAATATCTACTTTTCTATTTAACACACACCACAGACTGCCATGAAGATGGCTAGAGTGTCAGTAGTCACTCTCTCAACATGCTGATTTCAGTGTTCAGGCGCCCATCATTGGAGCCACTCTGCTGTTTCTAGAATTGGAAAGGATAAACTGCTGCCTTCAGTTGAAGTCAACAAGCAAACGTTTACAGATGTCTGCCACCTTAGCTCTGTACTGAACTCGGGGTATAAGTACAGGGTTTCTACCAACCAGAATCTAGTGAAGAGGTGCAAGTGCACACAGAGGGGTGCACACACGCATGCACACATACATGCACACACGCATGCACACATGTGCACACACACATACACACATGCACACACGCATGCACACATGTGCACACACATACACACATACACACATACACACATGCACGCACACATGCACACATGTGCACGCACATACACACACACATACACACACACACACATGCACGCACACATGCATGCACACAAGCGCACAGCATAAGACAGTTCAAGAAGGGAAAGTCAGCATGAGAGCCTGTGAGGACCTGGGTGAAAGGTAGTGGGGACAGAGGGGAGGCCGATAGTCATCACAAATTCTAATTATGCTGTGTGCATAGTCACACTCAACAGTGGTCACTCGAGGTCGTTTGCAGGGAAGTAAAAGAAAACAAAGGAAAACAATGAGCCTACGAGTGTGCCTTGTCCAGGCAAGGAGCTGGGTGGTGTTCTTGGACCGGGAAGCAGGGTCACCTCCTTGATGTTGAGAACAATGACTGACAATTTCACATGTCAGCCCCTGGAAGTGGCCTCCAGAGCCCAGGGTCACACCTGGTTGGGCAAAGCCTCAATTCCTTAGCTGCCCTGAGCACTAACCCCGCGCCCTGCCTGTCAGGTGAGAGCAGAGAGGGCTGGCATGGGGCTGTCGGCATGTGAGGTCAGGCCGGGAGAACAGCAGAAGCAGTAGCAGCCGTGTTAGCAGCTACTGTCACGTGGGAGTGTGCGAGAAGGCGCAGCACCGCGGGAAGAGCCGCCGGTGCTGTGTACGTGACCAGGGAAGGCATGCTGCCCTGAAAATCATTCTCTACCAGAGCTGAAAATAATTCTAGAAGACAAAGTGCTCAGAGAGTTGCAGGAGAACATGACCTCCCTCTAACTGAGGAAGATAAAAAAATCACAAAGAGAATGGGCACCTGCAGGTATTAATAGATCAGCCAAGGGAGCCGCCTGAAACAGGGGCGCCACGCAGGAAACCCAGGGTCCGGGGCGGATGACTGTCCTGGGCCGTCCAGTGACAGGGGCACACCTGGCCTCCATCCCTGCCTCCCCAGCCGCCAGCACAGGGCTGGCACGTCCCGAGTGGTTGTTGAAGAGCAGGATGCAGCCCAGCAACGGGTCCTCTCTGATCTGGCTCTTGTGGTGGGATTGGTGTGGAGAGACCGTGCTCAGCCCGAACCCTGACACCACTCCAGGGTCAGCATCTACCCCCTGTCCTCTAAACCCCAGGGGAAAAACCCAAGTCCTCCTGACTCCAGCAATTACTTCCATTTTGTCTCGTGGCCTCCTTGCTGGCACGCTGAATGCCCTAAGGGGTCACCGAGTCAAGATTCAAACTGGTCTCTGTTGACCCAGACGCCTCTGCAATTTCCTTTGGGCCCCGCCACCTTCCTGGAGCAGGAACCAGGGTGTAGGTGAGCCACAGCCAGCCCACTGCAGCAGAGAGGGTGGCTCCACATGCCCATATCGTATCTCTTCTTCTTGGAGCCGAACACCAAGACGTTTCTGGATCTATCGGCTGAGCCCTGCTGGGATGGAGGCTGGCACTGTCTGGAGACTCTGGCGTTTTCTCCTGCCGCTCCAGCTTGCGGCTCCGCATTTCCACTGCTGCTGGTGTCGTTCCCTGACTCTCCTGTCCTGACCTGGACACTGGTGCGGGCCCAGGAGGAGCCGATCTGTCACCCACCTCACCCTCCTTGGCACTCTCTCCCCGCCCCGTGGAACAGAGCTCTGCATGTGTCTTCGTGGTTCTACAGTCTTTGTCTTCGGCTTGTGTTTGTTTTTGCCGTTCGTCTTCAAAGCAGAATTGGCAGGCAGGACCCTGTGGTTATTTCCTGATAGAGCATCCACGATCTGGAGATATTTTTGTTTGTTTATTTTGGAAACAGAGGCTCCTAGGGCTTTGCACTTCCCAGCGGGGGGCAGGTCAGTGTAAACGGCCCAGGACCTGTGGCCACCATGGGACAGAGCCCGTCTCCACTCTGTGCCAGTGGGGTGCTCCAGGCCGGAATGGAGCCCGCCCTGCACTTCCCCAGAGCCCCAGCACCCATCTGACTCATCGCCACTAAAATTAACCTGCCGACCAGACCCTGGGGCCAGGGCTTGGTTTGTTTCCTCAGGGTCAGGTCATTCGAGGAAACATCACCCATTTGCAGAGTGAGGGGCAGCTCAGCGCCTGCCCACGGAGCCTGCGGGTGCCCAGAGTCACCAGGCACACGGCACGTTTTTCCCTTCTGGAAGCCGGTCCTCCATCCACCTGTGCCTGCTGTCTCCTGCAGGGGACACGCAGCTCCTCCCTGCGTGGCTGGGGCCAGGTTGCCTCCAGACTCAATAAGGGGCTTGCTCTGCAGAATTCAGATGGTGCAAAGGAGGGGCCTGTTTCCTAAGAAAATCTGTGCTATTCTCTGATGTGCTCTGCACACCCAGCTTTCTCCCTCAGGCACCGCCGGCTAGACTGAGATCCTCCCCGTGGTGAGCAGAGACCTCTGGCTGCCGTCGGGACAGGCACGAGGGCACGAGGGGCCGCTCTGCCCTGCTCCCCGCTGCTGGCTCAAAGAGGAAAACGCCGTGCAAAGCAGGGTCACCCAGAGAAGGGTCTCGCTGGGCTCTTGTTTGGGGTGGAAGCGGGTGGGTCGCCTTGGTGGGGAGGGAGCTGCCCACACCAGAGGCAGGCCTCCATGCCGGGCCAGGCGCAGAGGGTGAGGCCGCATCGAGGGGTGCTCCGTGGTCGCTGACTCAGCAGAGAGGGGCGCTGGACCCGACGGAGCTCAGGGAGGATACACGCCCACTCCATCGGCTACACACGTGACCGTGTCCAGCACAGGGCCCAGGAAATGTCTGGGGCACTGGAACTGCTGCTCGGCGTCTGGGCGTAGTTTCTGGAATGCTCACCTTCCTACCACCCTCGTAAGACGGCGTAACTCCTTCCCCCGCGTCCACCCCGAGAGCACCCTGGAGGGAAGCAGGGCTGATAGGAGGGAGCGAGGCGGAACAGGTGGCTGCGTGTTGCTGGAGCGAGGATGACACTGCGCAGGGAAAGGGGACACGCTCCCACCAGAGATGTGGGGTTTGCTCTTCTGGCCCTTGAGCACGTTATATCATGCCGTCCATTCTCTGTCTTCTCTGACGTCTTGAGAGAGCAGGAAGGGGCTTCTGCTGGATGATCTGGGCCCTGAATGCCACATGTCCCGGGAGGAGGAAACGGTGTCCAGGTCCCCTGCAGGGCTCAGGCAGTGCCCTGTGAGGGGACGGCAGGCTTGTTCCCTCGTCCCTTTGCTAGCAACCTCCTGCTTCCTCCCTCCTGGGGCAGAGCGCAAGGGCCAGGCAGTGGCCTTTTCTCCCTCTGGGCGTCTGCTCAGGTGACAGGCCTGATAACAAGAAACAAGACTAGAGCCCAGGTCCCACCTGGCTGGAGTTTGGTGTTCCCGGAGCTGGGGTCAGGGTGGGGTAAGGGGACAGGAGCACAGGAGCCGCCTCAGAGCTGGGACCAGGCCGTCCTACCCAGCACCGACAGGAGCGCTGCTGGGGGTGGGGCGCATGGCAGGCTGGCAACACTGTTGCCAGGTCCCGGTGAGTGTGAGGCCAGGTCCCAGTGAGTGTGAGGCCAGGTCCCAGTGAGTGTGAGGCCAGGTCCCGGTGAGTGTGAGGCCAGGTCCCAGTGAGTGTGAGGCCAGGTCCCAGTGAGTGTGAGGCCAGGTCCCAGTGAGTGGTGAGGCCAGGTCCCAGTGAGTGTGAGGCCAGGTCCCAGTGAGTGTGAGGCCAGGTCCCAGTGAGTGTGAGGCCAGGTCCCAGTGAGTGTGAGGCCAGGTCCCGGTGAGTGTGAGGCCAGGTCCCAGTGAGTGTGAGGCCAGGTCCCAATGAGTGTGAGTCCAGGTCCCAGTGAGTGTGAGGCCAGGTCCCAGTGAGTGTGAGGCCAGGTCCCAGTGAGTGTGAGGACAGGTCCCAGTGAGTGTGAGGCCAGGTCCCAGTGAGTGGTGAGGCCAGGTCCCGTTGAGTGGTGAGGCCAGGTCCTAATGAGTGTTAGTCCAGGTCCCAGTGAGTGTGAGGCCAGGTCCCAGTGAGTGTGAGGCCAGGTCCCGGTGAGTGTGAGGCCAGGTCCTGGTGAGTGTGAGGCCAGGTCCCGGTGAGTGTGAGGCCAGGTCCCGGTGAGTGTGAGGCCAGGTCCCGGTGAGTGTGAGGCCAGGTCCCGGTGAGTGTGAGGCCAGGTCCCGGTGAGTGTGAGGCCAGGTCCCAGTGAGTGTGAGTCCAGGTCCCAGTGAGTGTGAGGCCAGGTCCCAGTGAGTGTGAGGCCAGGTCCCAGTGAGTGTGAGGCCAGGTCCCAGTGAGTGTGAGGCCAGGTCCCGGTGAGTGGTGAGGCCAGGTCCTAATGAGTGTTAGTCCAGGTCCCAGTGAGTGTGAGGCCAGGTCCCAGTGAGTGTGAGGCCAGGTCCCAGTGAGTGTGAGGCCAGGTCCCAGTGAGTGTGAGGACAGGTCCCAGTGAGTGGTGAGGCCAGGTCCCAGTGAGTGGTGAGGCCAGGTCCCGGTGAGTGGTGAGGCCAGGTCCTAATGAGTGTTAGTCCAGGTCCCAGTGAGTGTGAGGCCAGGTCCCAGTGAGTGGTGAGGCCAGGTCCCGGTGAGTGGTGAGGCCAGGTCCTAATGAGTGTTAGTCCAGGTCCCAGTGAGTGTGAGGACAGGTCCCAGTGAGTGTGAGGCCAGGTCCCAATGAGTGGTGAGGCCAGGTCCCAGTGAGTGTGAGGCCAGGTCCCAGTGAGTGTGAGGCCAGGTCCCAGTGAGTGGTGAGGCCAGGTCCCGGTGAGTGTGAGGCCAGGTCCTGGTGAGTGTGAGGCCAGGTCCCGGTGAGTGTGAGGCCAGGTCCCAATGAGTGGTGAGGCCAGGTCCCAGTGAGTGTGAGGCCAGGTCCCGGTGAGTGTGAGGCCAGGTCCCGGTGAGTGTGAGGCCAGGTCCCAGTGAGTGTGAGGCCAGGTCCCAATGAGTGGTGAGGCCAGGTCCCAGTGAGTGTGAGGCCAGGTCCCAGTGAGTGTGAGGCCAGGTCCCAATGAGTGGTGAGGCCAGGTCCCGGTGAGTGTGAGGCCAGGTCCCGGTGAGTGTGAGGCCAGGTCCCAGTGAGTGTGAGGCCAGGTCCCAATAAGTGGTGAGGCCAGGTCCCAATAAGTGGTGAGGCCAGGTCCCAGTGAGTGTGAGGCCAGGTCCTGGTTAGTGTGAGGCCAGGTCCCAGTGAGTGTGAGGACAGGTCCCAGTGAGTGTGAGGCCAGGTCCCAATAAGTGGTGAGGCCAGGTCCCAATAAGTGGTGAGGCCAGGTCCCAATAAGTTGAGGACAGGTCCCAATGAGTGTGAGGACAGGTCCCAATGAGTGTGAGGACGGGTCCCAATGAGTGTGAGGCCCGGTCCCAGTGAGTGTGAGGACAGGTCCCGGTGAGTGTGAGGCCAGGTCCCAGTGAGTGTGAGGCCAGATCCTGGTGAGTGTGAGGACAGGTCCCAGTGAGTGTGAGGCCAGGTCCCAATAAGTGGTGAGGCCAGGTCCCAATAAGTGGTGAGGCCAGGTCCCAATAAGTGTGAGGACAGGTCCCAATGAGTGTGAGGACAGGTCCCAATGAGTGTGAGGCTGGGTCCCAGTGAGTGTGAGGACAGGTCCCGGTGAGTGTAAGGACAGGTCCTGGTGAGTGGTGAAGTCACCCGGGCCCCAGCTAGCAGGCTGGGAGCCAGCTCTCCTCTGGCCTGTGGGCCTCTCCTGGGCACGTCCTGCCCACAGGGGTGGCCTGGCTCGGCAGGGCTGCATCTGAAGCTGAGGAGGGGCTGCGTGAGCCTCGGCTGCTGCTCTGGAAATCGAGCAGATGGGGATGTGGTGGGTTTTGAGCCCACAGCTTCTCAAATTCCTGCACGTCTGTGCAGTTACAAATTACCTTAATTAAGCATTGTGTGTGGACAGCTTTGTCAGCTCCATTCCAGACACATTTATTGACACCTAGTGTTTCCTGCACGGCACATGTTAATGAACCCTCCCCTGCTTTCAGGACGCTTGCAGTCAAGTGGCGGAGACCCACGTGGGTATTGTAACTGGTTATCTTCAGGGGTGCCCCAAACGGCAGTGGGTGTTTGACCATCCATCGGCCGTCCATCCACACCTGGGTAGCTCAATTTATTAGTGTTACTAGCAAAATATTAAAAATAGTTTAAAAGTTGCATTTGCCTCCTGGTAGAGGGTCTTTGGTAGTTGAGTGACCAGGGACAGAGATGGGACAGGTCCATTCATCATAAAACCTTTCATATATTTGTGTTTTTCTGACATTAAAAGTCAGAATATCTTCAATTTAAAAAACCGCAGTAAGCTCCCGCAGTACCAAGAACTGTGGCTGTCACACGCTCGCACCCGCTTGGGAATAAATGACCCGCACCGCCAAAAGAGACGTGCTGAGTTTGTTGGGAAAACTAAAGAGCAAATAAACTTTCCGGGAGTATTTTTAAAGCCACCTGGGACTGAGTGCTGTGCATGCCAAACACTCACTCAGAAACTTTGACTGTGGACCTCTTGACCTTTTTGATCTTGTACCATGTGTATATGTGACTTATTTAAAAATTATTTATATAATTTTAGAAGTGGATGAGTAAACGATTTAAAAAATAGCTACTCCTGCGGAAGGCTGGCCTCTGTGCCAAGGGCCCAGCACCCCACCCTGCTCTGTTCGCAGAGAGACTCGGGGCCCGGCAGTGACCTGGCTGCTCACACAGGACGGGGCGGGCCTCGGCAGAGGGAAGGGCACTCCGCGGAGGTGCACACCAGCGGCCGCTCCTGCCGGCCGGGCGAGCCGGGAAGCGGCTGGCAGGAGTGAGGACTGTCCTCTATCAGCTGGGGCGCGGGGGCTTCGCCAAGTGTGGGGAAGCTACGCCCAGAATCGGCTAAGTGCAAAGCTCATCTGCGTGGCGAAAGGTCGTCGCGAAGCCTGGCTGCCACCCCTAAGGAGGGCAGTTTTAAAGCAAGCTGGTCCGAAATCGAACCTAAAGGCAGTCTAGTCACAGGCAGGGCAGCTCTACAGGCAGCGGGCCAGCAGCAATACAGAGCAACAAGGGCCACCTGCATGGCACGGCGCTGGTTCTCCATTCAGGAGATGAGCACCGTGAGGGGCCAGGAGCAGGCACCTCAGGAAGGGCACGCGGCTCAGGGTGGCTCAGGGCGTGGACGGGGGTAGGGGTAGAGGCCAGCGAGCAGGAGGGCCAGATGGAAAGCTTTGCTTCACGTGTAAGAATTTCGAATTGCTGCAGACATCAGGCGCCCAACAAGCTCTTCAGCAGGGGAGCCCCGTGATCCGATTTCTGCTTTAGAAGCAAAGGCAAGGGCTCAGGATCCTGGAACAATGATATCAGAGCTGGAAGCCGGCACTGCATCCCGACCCTCTCCTTGTGTGGCGAGCGACTTGCCAACATCATCAAACCCTTCGTTTAAAAGCAGAAGCAAAACAATGCAACCCCAAGCCCTTCCTGTTTCTGGCTCTGGGTCTCCATCCTATTTCTAATAGGCACATCTTAATTATCGGCCGCTCACCCACTCGGGGTGCCGGTGGTGCCAGCTGGGTATCTGAGCCAGTGGGGTCCCTCTGCTCTATTCTGTTCTCTCTTTTTGACTTACGTTTTTATGTTCGCTTTCTTAAAAAGTGACCAAGTTCGTTGAAATGAGTTGAATGTGATGCTCTCATAATTACTCTGTCTCTGCTGTGTCTGTGGTTTTACCTATTTATTGCTAATGCTGTTTGTGGTTGATTTCCTCTTTTTTTCTTGGCCTCATTTAAAGAGGTTTGTCTATTTTATTTTATATTTAAGAATAATCAACTGTTTATTTTACTTCTCCAATAAGTAATTTCCCCTTTTGTTTCTTTAATTTGAGGGTTTGCATTTTTTTCCTATTTATTTTGGCTTAAATTTTACTATTACTTTGCTACGTCCTTGTGTCAAGTGCTTAATTCATTTATTATTCTGACTTCTAAAAAAGTCAGTTAATTCTGTAAGTTTTCCTCTGCATACTACATTGACCAACTTCCAAAGGTTTCCGTATGGGATATCCTAATTGTAATTCAATTTCAATTTTGTTTTCCATGTTTAGCTCCAGATTTATTTGAATATCCAAGTGCTTAGAGTTGCTGGCTCTTCTTTTGTTATTAGTGTCTGGTTTTATTACATTGTGGTTAGAAAAGTAGTATGAAGGATTTCAATTTTAGAAAATGCATTAAGATTTCTTTCAGCCTCAAACATAATCATTTTTTTTTTTTTTTTTTTGAGACAGAGTCTCGCTTTGTTGTCCAGGCTAGAGTGAGTGCCGTGGCGTCAGCCTAGCTCACAGCAACCTCAAACTCCTGGGCTCCAGTGATCCTTCTGCCTCAGCCTCCCGAGTAGCTGGGACTACAGGCATGCGCCACTATGCCCGGCTAATTTTTTATATATATATATCAGTTGGCCAATTAATTTCTTTCTATTTATAGTAGAGACGGGGTCTCGCTCTTGCTCAGGCTGGTTTCGAACTCCTGACCTTGAGCAATCCACCCGCCTCGGCCTCCCAAGAGCTAGGATTACAGGCGTGAGCCACAGCGCCCGGCCTAAACATAATCATTTTTGACTGTGTGCCTATGCTATATGATGGAATATATATTATCTGTTGTGAGATAGCGATACACACATACAACACTGACACACTGCATGTGCACATATGTGTACATTACATCCCGTCGATGGTTAGCTGCGTTAGCAAGTCCTGGAGTCATCTCGGTGCAAGCTCGTTGAGGCAGACGGGTCCATTTTATCCTCAGCACTGCCCACCTACCGATGGGGCCTGATTCATGTAGAAACTAAGTCAATATTTGTTGAACAAAGTTGTACTAGACTCTTCTGTTTTTACCATGGAGTTTTGTTAAATTTGTGTTTATTTAAAATATATTTTGGCGATGTATTCTTGGAGCTCCTGGGTGCCTAAAGATCTGTGGTGCTCTGCAGTGGGATTCCCGGCAAGGACACGCGCACAAGCCGCTGCAAGCCGGGCGCTGCGCTGCGCACTAGCGACACAGCGGGAAATTAAACACCTCCCTGCACTTTACCAGTCACATGTTACCCTTATGGAGACAGACAGTAATGACGCAGATAAATAAATCCTGACTTAGAAGAATTCTGATTGGTGCCATGAAGGGAACACGGGAGCAGCCGGGGGCTGCGCCACTGACCGGCTGGTCGGGAAGTCTGAGGCCAAAAGACGGAGCCAGCCCCGCGGAGGGCGGGGGCAGGCGTGCGGCCCAAGAGAGCCGTCCTGTTACTAACTTGGAGCAATGGTGACATTTCTATTTTCTTTTTTGTAGTACTTATATGACGCAGATATTTATCTGTACAATTACACAATTCATACATTTAGGTATTGTGATGTCAACTTGCCTGGACTAAGATGTTCAGATGGCTGGTGGGACATCACCGTGGGTTGTGCCTGTGAGGGTGCTTCCAGAAGAGATCAGGATTTGAATCAGTAGAGTGATTCAAATCTCCAATGATCCAATCTGTTGAGGGCTTGAATAGAACAAAAATATGGAGAAAGGCAAATTTGCTTACCTTAGCTTGAGCTGAGATGTCCATCTCATGTCCTTGGACGCCGACTTCCCTCGTTCTTACGCTTTGGACCCTGATTGGGATTTAGACCATCAGCCTCCGCCCTGTCTCCGACCCTCCGCAGGCCTTCAGATCGGACTGAATGACACCGCTGGCTTTTCTGATTCCCGGCTTGCAGGGGCGACTGTGGGACTTCTCAGCTTCCATCACCGCGTGAGCCAATTCCTGTAATACGTCTCCTCTTACCTACAGTCAACCCTTGGTGTAGGTGGGGAGTGGTTCTAGGACCCACGAGTATACCAAAATCCACACGAACTCCAGTCCCAAAGCTGGACCCGTGGAACCAACATATACTAAAAGTTGGCTTTCCATATACATGGGTTTCCCATCCCAAGAATACTGTATTTCTGATCCTCTTTTGGTCGAAAAAGTCTGTGTGTAAGCGGACCCAGGCAGTTTAAACTGTGGTGCTCAAGGATCAACTGTATATCTATGTATATCTATACGTAGCTTGTTGGTTTTATTTCTCTGGAGAACCCTAACACTAGCATTCATGTTTTTATATCATTTTTGTTGGTCTTATAAACAAAATAATATATTTCCTTCCTTCTGTAAATTTTTGTTTTGCGGTCGGGCAATTTAATGCATTCCCATTTGTAATAATCTTTGATAAATTTTGTCTCATTCTTGACATTTTTCTAGATGTTTTCCTGCATTATCCTCCAATTCCCAACATTGCTTGACCTTCCTGCTGCGTCTCCCGTTGGGATGTCATTTTATTTCCTGTGCTCGGGGGCTCTGCCACAGAGCAGCCTGGGTTTGTGTTAGTGCACGTGACTACCTTTGCCTCTCTCCCAGGACACTAACTGAGTCATTTAAGTTTATTTGTGTTTTCTTGTGGGCAGAGCATTCACTGCTGCAGCTTGTTGTGTGTCCTTTAGGCAGCCGGCTTCTTCAGATTTGGGGTGTCTGCTTATCACCCCCATGCAAGGGAAGGTCCTGGCTGGGACTTGGCGGTGGTGTGCCTGTGCACCCAGTGTGGAGCTCGGGGTTCCGCTTGCCCTCTAGGCCACCTCCCCTGCCCCACCTGGGGCTGTGGGGACCTGGGCAGGGTCAGAGCATGGGGAGGTGCTGCAGAGGGGGGCTCGTGAGGAGCGGCAGGTGGGCAGGACCCTTCCCAAAGGGGTACAGTGAAGGTGTTACGCGGGGCAGGTGCATTTCCAGTATCCATGAGGGGAGGAGGATGTCACCAGGGGGCTTCAGGCTCCTTGGTGTGGCCCGGTATACTTCTGGGCCACTTCCCCTTGACCCAGAGTGAGAAATTCCTGGAGTTTCTGGTCCTCTGATGAGAGTCTTTCCTGTTTTATGCTGTGAAGCATTTGCTATTATTGTTGTTTTTTCAGTGACTTCAGTGGGATCTGGCAAGGGAAGAAATGAGTATGTGGCCAGTCCTAGCCCCGGACACCCATGGAAGATGGACACTGGCTGTTTGGGACAAATACAGGAATGAATGTCTGTTGGGGCAAGGAGCTGGTGCTACTCAAACAAGTGGAGGACAGCAAGGATCCGGCGAGCTGTTGGGGTCTCAGCATGAGCACGGGACAGGCGAGGGGCCTTCTCAGAGCTGGGCTTGCGCTGGGAGAGGACAAGGGAGCCCTCCTGTGTGCACGAGCTTGTGCCTGGGAGAAGGAGAAGCCAGGTGAGGCGCTCTTGCCCTCCTGCGCAGCAGGGGGACCTGCAACCCAGGGCCACTGCTGGGCAGCAATCAGCACTGACGGGCGCATCCCAGCTCTGGAGCAGTGGCAATTCAGGGCCCAGCAGGATGGCCCTGGCTGAGTTTTCTGTCTGGGGGGTCATGGTGGGGTTGATGGGGATAGAGAGGAGGAAGAGCATGTTTCGGGGAAAAGATGCTGCATTGGGTCGGGGGCACGTGGACTTTGAGGGCCTGTGGGATCCACCAGCACTGTCCAGGAGACAAGTGGGGGCACCCAGGTGGGCACTGGGAATGGCCCCCAGCTGGGAAGAGAAGTCAGGGTGGGGCGTCACACCAGAGATGGATGTGGCGGGAATCTGAGATTGCTCAGGCTGAAGCAGAGGAAGCCAGCCAAGGAAACCATGGCCACGGGAGTGCGGCAGGGATGCACTGCATCCCTGAAGTGTTTCCTCGTGAAGGGCTTTCTATTTCACGTGTGATGAGAATCCTGGCATTTTATTAGTACCATTTAAAGTAAGTGACTCACAGGGAATCTGGCCGCACATGAGAGCCGGCCTCCCTGCCGCCTTTCTCAGGAGCTTGTCGCACAACCGCGCCATTGACCCTGTTCCTGGCACTCTGTGTTTCCGCTTTGCCACCTTGGACCTATTTGCTGGGAAAACAATCCATTTCTCAGGGCTTCGACCCATTACTTTATTTCTCTGATCGATCTATTACTTTATTTCTCTGATCACTTTCCCACAGACAGTGGATTTTACTACCTGGAGGGAGGAATGATACCAAGGCACAAGCAAGTGTGTCTAGAACAAAGGCACCGCCCGATTGCAGGGGCAGGGAGGAGAGCCGATAGTCAGCCCACCTGCTTGGAAGGACATGTGCTTAAACAACTATTTGACTTTGTGTTCAGTTTTTAACCAGTTGTATTGGCCTTGTGTTTTTTATTAAACTGCAAATCTCTTTACCACATTGAAGATTAGGGGACACATTTCTTCTCCTGGAGTCCATGCATCTGAAGGCCACAGGTGGAAGAGTGTACAGGCACCAGTGGGAAATGGCTTTTCTGGAACATCAGGTTTGGTCCTCAGAGATCAAGAGCAGTCCATGTTCTGAGCAATTAATCTGAATTCTGCTGTGCTTAATTAAGGTAATTTTCCTACTTAGCTCCGGATGTGAGATGACATTCAGTTTTATTGTGCTAAAAGAACATGTCCTTCCAAACGTGTCACTGGAGTGGAATGTGACCACACATCGGCATGTGACGAGCCCCTGCTGTCTCCAGGGAGAAGAACTATGCAGGAACAAGTTCTGTCCCCTTCTCCTGCTTCTGTGGGTTTTCCCATCATGTGGATCTGGGCTGTTAGGTAACGGTGTCCCATCATAGAGGCGTCAGAAGGCAAGGGCAGAGCAGACTAGAGCAAGAAATTGAGTCAGAGGTGGGGGCAGATTACTGGAAGCTGTTTTCTCTCTAGGGACAGTGTCAGTGAGTAAAGATTTTGACACGCAGAAAGACTAATAAGGATCCACACTCCTCCCTCCTTTGCAAATTAATTGATAAATGTTAAGGAAACCACATCGTATGTCCTTACCAGGCTGAGATGGTTGATTTTATGTGTCAACTTGTCTGGGCTAAGGGTTGTCCAGATATCTGGTAAGACATTAATGCTGGGACTGTCTGCGAGGGAGTTTCCAGAAGAGATTGGCATTTGGATCAGCAGAGTGAATAAAGAAGATCTGTCCTCACCCATGTGGACGGCCACCATCCAACCCATTAGGGCCTACATAGAACAAAAAAACAGAGGAAGGGTAAATTCTTTCTTCCTCTTCTCGAGCTGGGGCATCCTTCTTCTCTTGCCCCCAGACATCAGCACTCCTGGGTCTCAGACCTCCAGATTTGGACTTGGCTCTGCAGCATTGGCTCCCTCGATTTGGACGGGGTGGCTCTCCTGGGGCTCCGGCTTGCACACGGCAGACTGTGGACTTCCTAGCTTCTGTAACCGCGTGGCCAGTTCCCATTATAAATCTCTTTATCTGCATCTCTATATAGAGATGTCTCTATATCCCTTACTGTTCTCCTGCTGGAGAACCCCGGACACGAGAGACCCGAGCGCCATGTCATGCGTGTCTGAATTTTCTCCACAGCCTTCTTGTCTCGAGACAGCCCAACTCGTGCTGACCACGTCCAGGAAAAGGACATGCGTCTTCCCCAAGGGAAGCCCAAGCCACCACCAGGGAACTTAGGCTGCTGAAAGTGTTGTGCTTAGACTATTTTGGCCGATTCCTTTTCTCTGAGTCTTTCTCCCTTTTGCTCTAGTTCATTCTCTTAGAGGAACACAAAGCAAGCAGAATGTCAGGGAATAGTTGGAGAATGATTATTCTTCTGTCCCTGTGTCCACTCTGGGCCTCACCTTGGGTGGGAACTCCAGCTCTAGCTCTGGCTTCCTGCTCTCCCAGCCGGCTCCTGGCATCCAAGCCTTGCAAGGATGAGCGCTCTGTCCAGACTGGCTGTGCCGACACTGTGTGTGCAGTGTCCGCTGAGCCCCCACCTGTCGCGACCTCCTTCCAGGTAGCCTGGCCTAGCAGCGACTGCAGGGCGCATCTGAACGCGCGTGCGCTAGTACACTCAGCCTACCACCGTGGCGCTAGCTCACTCCACACGGCTTGGGGACCCAGGAAGCCGTCTCTATGCTGCATGAACTCTGTCTGGCCCAGGAGATAACAGATATGCAAGACAGCTGCAAGACAGCTGAGATAAGTGGCAGAGGAGTGGAGCTACATGGCCCCAGGGTCACAAGGACGGGTGACGCGCAGAGTTAGCGTGCTGTCCGAGACGGTCCTGGATGTGGCCAGAGTCATTTCGCACACAGACGGGCTAGTTGGTGGGACCATTGGCACATTGCCTCATGAGGCTACGTGTGCCAGAAACCTCATTAGTGTATCAAGGGATGTTCCGACTTCCCTGAGGATCCATTCAGTCACCAACAGAAAGCCGGCTGTGTGCTAGCGGGGCCGCCTGTGTCCAAGGCAGCCTGGATCCCTGCTTTGTGACCAGGTGGGACTGCGCACAGCCAAACACACACATTGGATGACTGGAGTTAGGCCTGGGAGACCGTAAATAAAAGTGTAGGGTAGGCAAGCCAGGGTGGTCAGGGAAAGCCTCATGAAGAGGGGACATCTGAGCTGAGACCAATGGCAGCAAAGAGCCGAGCCCAGTCTCGGGTCATGTGAGCGGGGTGACCGGCTGCACGTGTTGCCGGGTGCCAGGGAAGAGCACACCCGGGAGGAGAGAGAGCAGCAGTGTCCGGACCCTCCACGGTTGTGATTGTTTCCTGTTATTCAGGAGTCCAGCGGCATTCTTCATTGGTTAGCACCTAGTTAGGGTGACCAGAGTGAGCAAATAGAGGTTTAGGATGCCCAGTTAAACTTGAACTTCAGATAAACAATAATATTTTTAGTATATCTTACAGAGAGAAAAATATTAAAATTCTCTGTTGTGGAACCAACTACAAAAGTGGAAGAGAGGAGAGAGAGAAGCCGCAGACACCATCACTAGAGGGAGGTGACCAGGTAGAAACTTCTGAGCTGCTGCCTCCTCTCGTCTTTACAGACAGACCAGTCTATCCCATGGCCCTCAGCTTTGCAGAGGCCAGTCTATCTCATGGCTGGCAATGGGCCTGGTCCAAGGTACAGACAGGTGGTCAGGTCGGGGAGAGTGTGGATGACAGAGCCTGTTTCTCCCCCCTTGAAGACACACAATGAATGGTACGGGTCTCCGCCCTGGAGCCCGCATGGCTGGGGGTGTATAACGTAGCAGCTGCTCAGAGCCAGGGTGCTGAGGTCAAGCTGAGCTGCATACCAGTGTGCCCAGCTTGCTGTGGGCAAGTTGCTGGACTGAAGATAGCAACCCCTTATTATATCTAAGGCAGATAAGAGAAGGATTTAACTCCTAAGGATGTTGTGAGGATTAAATGAGTTAATGCAGGAGAAAGTATTAGTAGTTAAATTCCAGGACCACACTAACTATTTTTTTTTTTTTTTTTTTTTAGTTCCTAGGAAAATATAGCATCTGTGTGTTTGCTTCTCTGGCCAGACTGTATTGCAGATGACTTAAGAGAAGGCAGCAAATTTGAGGTGGAGCCAGAGCTATCAAAACGGCGGCCCAGACCACAAAGCTGATTTATCTCAATCATAACAGCAGCAAATTCCTGTTATTGTAATGAATCACAGCGTGCACGCACACAGATGCAGGGGCCGGGGTTCAGAGGGCCGGGCGGCTCAGGGAGGGTAACGAAAAGCAGACACTTGCAGCGCCCTTACGGTGTGTGTATGTGTAGCAACCGAACCTGCAGCAGGGGCACACAAAACAGGCCATAATGAAATCCAGTTTTTTATGGAATATTTTCCCTAAATGATAAGGTATTGCATATGGTTCTTTTCCCATTGTGTAGTAATTCCTTCCAAAGCAAACATTTTAAAGATTTTAACTGAGGTTAGAAAAGTAAAGCTTGCCTCAATATAAAAATGTCGAAGCCATCTGCTAGGAAATCACAGCTCTGCGATAGAAAACACGCAGAGCTGAGCTGCTCAAACTAACTTAATCATGAAATACCATTTCCTGCATCCAAAGGGAAATGCTTCTCCTTGGCCACTCGAGCTTTCTGGAAAAAACGCACTATGTATTTGCTGCATGGTATATTAGTAATTTTGAATTTCAAAGAGAAAACAGAGCAGGGATTTTGTAAAACAAACATTAAGGAGATCATTTCAATTCTTCGCAGATGATTTTCATAGAAAAGTTTTTGTTAAAACAACTTTTACAGAATTTGAGAAACCTGGCCATCGGTTTGAAGGAAAATAATTGAATTGTGCTGTTTGCATTTTATTATGCATACATTTAATAGTTAAGGGCTTTTCTGTACTATGAGAGCAAAACTCAAGAAGCTGCAGTGTGATGGCAGAGATTCAGGAGTCAAATCAGGAAGCACACACACGCATCGCGTTCATGTGAGGACCGCTTTTCCAAGAAGTTTCTCTGGAAACAATCTTTATATATATAATATACAAATATATGTGTGTGGGTATATATATATATATATATATGGTATTTTTTCCTGCCAGAAACTTTTGCAGAATGATTGTCACATTAGTTCTGGAAAATAGGTTTGGATATTGCTCCATTCATTGGCACAGGTTTCTCATATTTTATTCCAATATTAATTGTCAGCTATTTTCTTAGATTTTTTGCAAATGGCGCTCAGTGAACAGCAAGGGTTTAAGCATGACATATTTCTATATCTAAAAATGGCTTTATGTCATATATATGCCTATTTGTTAATTTAGTAGTTATGAGTTTAATGCTACCTTTTAGCTCATTAGACAAGATCCACACATATATTAACAAAATCAGTTGTGTGCATTAACCAGTAATGAGCATATTTTTTAAAAATGAGCCTGTGAATTGAAAATTTAAAGTAAGCTTCGGCACTGTATTAGGCATTTATTACCCTGGAAGGACCATCCATGTGCGCAAAGGTGCGCAAGCCCGTTGTCCCCAGTGACCCAGTACGCAGCCCACTCTCTGGGCTGACAGCTTCCTTTACCCAGACGCTCACTGATGCGTTGGCGGGTCCTGACACACTCCCCGTGCCGAATTGCAGGCGTCCTGAGTGCCAGGCCCAGGACCGGACCAAGGTTTTATTGCCACGCCCTTCTTTCTGACTGTCACGTTCCATTTCTTCTTTGGTCTGCCTTTTTTTTTTAATGCCAGATTTTCTAAGTATGAGCAAGGAGGTGGGGTGGGGGCTGGGGGACAGATGTCTTTGTTGCCATCATGAAAGTCAACATTAGCATTTCCTCTCCTGGTGACCAATCAATGCCTCATGTTTCTGAAAATACTGCAGCATTCCATTCAGATTTTAATATGGAGAAAGCCTAAGTGTGTACTCAAAATTCACCATTGGAATCAGCTCATAGTCTCGCTCATTTTGTTTACTGTTGCTCGTCCTCAGCATATTTCACGCATGTGTCACTGGCCTTACAGACGGGCAGCACAGTGAGGGCTTTGTGCCTCGTTCTGCTCCTCCAGGGAGCGTTGGGTCTGCAGGCTGTGGTCTCACAGGCACAGGGCTGCTTTCTTCTTCACTGAGACTGCACTCCAGACAGCCCTATTGTTCTAGAACAGGAGCCTTGGGCAACTGCCCACTGCACTGTCCTCAGGGCAAATGCAGAAGGAGGTAGACTGGGCAACACCCCCTCAGTTCACAGGCTCTCAACTGTTGGTAATTGTCCTCTTATGTTAACCCACAAAGTCAGTCCTGTACTGAGCTAAGGCTCGAGAAAAAACAACCTTCTGGAAAATCCAAGAATTCTCTTTAGGGGTCCTGGCTCTACTTTTACATCTTGGATCACACAAGGGGGCACTTTCCATCTTGGACTAGAACTCAAAGAGTTGGCCAACATATGTTTTCTAAAACTATCCCTGGGTGTTCACTGTGCAGATTAAGATTATGAGACTCAAGAGGTGATGTGAATGAAGAAAACTATTATTTTTATTAATATTATTTTACTGTTATGCACAAAATGGTATTTAATGAAGAATGCCATTATACGTAGGTGACTTATACATATTGGCAAAAATAAACATGTTGTCTTCTAGATCTATTCCAGTTTTTCGGTTGCTATAGACTTAAGTGCAAACTCTTAGCCCATAGGGTGAGAAGCAAATCAAGTCCTAAGAGAGGGGCCAGCACCAGTGTTCAGGCCTCTGCCTTCAAGGTCAAGGCTCACTGTCTTGAAGCATGCCCTGACGATTTTCACATGGCACTCGAGGAAACTTTGCCTGTACTCACTGCTGTAGGCAAGACAACATTTTTCTGATTTTTACTTTTCATGAATAAATATCTTCTAGAGAAATAGCAAAGGGAAAAGGACATTGCTGCAGCTTTTGCTACATATAAATAGGAAGTAAGAGCCACCTTCCACCCCTCAGCAGTGCAGTGGAGAACCCTACCCCTGAACTATCACCCTCAGGAGGACTTGTGTGTGTTTGTTAGGCACTAATCTTGCCAATGAAGTACATGTAGACCTTGGTGTGCCTTTTAAACACTGTATCTGCTGATTTTATGACAAGTGAATCTGTCCTCTTGTTTTTCACCTTGTAAATACAGGTCATCTGTGTACCTGTCTTTGCTTTTCCTACCAAACCTTCTGCTCATATCTTTTGCCTGTTTTGAGGGAATATTCTATTTTTTCTTATAGACTTACACAATTTTAAATTTAATGATAATGTTAAGATTTTTCTGACATGTACTTTATAAGCATTTTCCCCGTTCATTATGTGCATTTAAATGTTTTGCTAATATCTTTAAACAAACATCTTGTCTCTTAGTTGTCCTCCTTCGGGCTTCTGGGGTGTACTGGGGAGTGTCCATGTGCAGGACACTCTGCGGTTTCCCTGCGCTGGGCACTGTGCCCCCCGTGCTGGGAAGGTTTCCCCAGGCAGAGCTTGACCACGTCCACATCGAGTTCGGTGCTGCTTTTGGGTTTAAGACTCTACTCCCAGGTGTCATTACTTCTCTTCAAATTTAACTTTATTATGAAAAATATCAAATATACTCAGAAATAAAACAAGTAGTGTAATTAAACCTTACTTATTCATCTCCTAGATGCAATAATTATCGGTGCTTAGCCATTCCTATTTCACCTATCCCTTACTCTTTTTTCCCGGAGTATTTTGAAGTAGATTCTAGGTATCACATTTCACCCATAAATACTTCAGTATATATCTCTAAGAGAAAATTACCTTTTACAAACACAATCTTTGTATTATTTTTATACTAGAACAACAACCATTAATTCTCTAGTAGGTATCCATGCAAAATTCACATACATATTGTCCTCTTGCAGGTGCTTTGCAAAATTCAGGATGCAGACAAGGTTTGCACTTGGTGATGTGTCTCGTAGGTCCCTTTTAATCTGTGATATTTCTCCCTCTCTTTTTTTATGAATTTACTTGTTGAAGAAACTGCATCATGGGTCACTGTTCTGTAGAGTGTGCTATCATCTGGATTCAGCTGACTGCCCTCTCATTGAAGATTTTTTTTTGTCTTCCATGCTTTCTGCAAACTTATGGTTATATCCAAAGCTTGATTAAACTCAGATTTTTTTTTTTTTTGGCAAGAATACTTTATATGAATACTATGTACTTCCTGTTGCATCACACGGGGAAGCAATAATGTCTGGCCTTTTTGCATTTAATGTTGCTAAGATTGATTGGTGAGTTCAGGTATTGTGGACTTAGGAGCCACCAACCCCCTACATTTTTGTTGATAATTTCCTCCAGGATTCACAGCCAGCATGCTTGATGGTTAGGAGTGCTCAGTTTGAGTTAGACACACTTTGGTTGGAGTGTTGGTTCTGCAAGTTACTTGCTATGCCTGGACTAGGCTGACTCAGCTTGGAGGAGTGGCTACCCCGTTTTGTGTGTGGGCCTGTTGTTTGAGTAGCGTGAGTTTTGCGAGCCAGGCTTTGGCACAGGCTCAGGAGAGTGGTAGAGGTGATTTACTGGTGTTGGTTTCAAGCAGATGGAATTTGTTTAGATGACCTTAAAGGTCTTTCCAAATCTGATGTCCTAGGATGAATTATCAGACAGCGTCATAGCTGGGTTGCTGTGTATTAAGAGTAAATCTGTGGGTAGAAGCTCATTGTTCAGTGGTAATAGCTCAATAAAGATGACAACTCTGCCAGGTTTGGCTCCTGTGGGCAGAGCTAATAGATCCTGTAAATTCACATTCACTTTTTAAGTCCTGCTTTATAACAACTTGCCAAGTGTGTCACTAAGATGAAGATAGATTATAATGACTGCATTTTGGTAATTCATTTACATTACTGAAATCAGTGCTCAGTCATGTTACAGGCAAGATTCCATCTGGTTCCAATCAGTGGCAAAGGGAGCGCCATGTCTGGACAGAGGGGCTGCGTCTGTCTCTGCAGAAAAAGCTGCACAGATTACCCAGCCAATAATGGTGTAGGGGACTGTGCAGACCATAGCCCAGCCAGCTCGATCAAGCCAGCCAGGCTTCTCTTTAGCTGCCACTCATTTGCTTCTGCATTTGACAAATACTGTGAATGCCTACTATGTGCCAGACACTGTTCCAGGTACTTGGAGTAGATCAGGGAGCAGGAGAAAGTTCCCTGCCCTCTTGGAGCTGATGCATATTCCAACTGGGGTGCAGGTTGAAGGGCAGCCCCCAAATAACTGACATAACCCACAAATTATAGAGCAAGTTGGAAAGTGATACAAGCCATGGCAAAGAAAGCATAGCACAGAATGAGAGGTTTATCGTACCCTGGGAAGGATGTGGATTGTGATTTTAGGTGGGATGGCTGGAGCAGGGGGGCTGGTTGCCAAGGTCAGGCAGAATAATGACAGCTTCTTCAGACCCCACCTTCCCAGTAAACTATTAGCTCAGCACTGATCCTGGCCTTAAGTGTAATTGCCGAGCTCAGGAGATCCACTGCCCCCCAACTTTGCTGCCCTGGCTGCCCAAATCATGACACTCTCCTGCTCCCCCACTGCCTCCTTTCTTCATCCTCCAGGTGGGCCTTCCCCCCACCCAGGGTCTTCATCAGGCCATAATCTCTGTGTTAGATCTCGCTGGGGCTCATTGTACTTCATTCATCCTTAAGGGTGCCTTCCCCTGCTCCCCCAGCCTTACGGGCACTAGACGGCCTTATGACCCGCTTTACCAGGACAGTACTGCTTCCGAGAGAAGATTTTGCTGGGATATTTGAGCATTTCCAGAGGAGCACTATGTCACCATCACCATCACCACCATCACTGTCACCACCATCACCATCACCACTATCCCCATCCCCATCCCCATCACGACCACCACCTTTCATCACCACCATCATCACCATCACCACCATCACCACCATCACCATCACCATCGCCACCACCACCATCATCACCATCACCATCACCACCACCACCATCACCACCATCACCACCACTACCATCACCACCACCACCATCACCACCATCACCATCACCACCATCACTGTCACCACCATCCCCATCCCCTTCCTCATCCCCATCATCCCCATCCCCATCCCCATGACCACCACCACCACCACCACCATCACCACCATCCCCATCCCCATCACCACCATCCCCATCCCCATCATCCCTATCCCCATCCCCATCATCCCCATCCCCATCCCCATCATCCCTATCCCCATCCCCATCATCCCCATTCCCATCCCCATCATCCCCATCCCCATCATCCCCATCCCCCCCATCCTCATCCCCATCACCACCATCCCCATCCCCATCACCATCACTACCATCATCACCATCACCACCATCCCCATCCTCATCATCCCCATCCCCATCATCCCCATCCCCATCACCACCACCATTACCACCATCCCCATCCTCATCCCCATCACCACCATCCCCATCCCCATCATCCCCACCCTCATCATCCCATCCCCATCCCCATCATCCCCATCCCCATCCCCATCACCACCACCACCATCATCGCCATCACCACCATCCCCATCCCCATCCCCATCATCCCCACCCCTGTCATCCCCATCCCCATTATCCCCATCCCCATCCCCATCACCACCACCACCATCATCGCCATCACCACCATCCTCATCCCCATCCCCATCCTCATCATCCCCATCCCCATCCCCACCACCACCATCACCACCATCACCACCATCCCCATCACCACCATCACCATCCCCATAATCCCCATCCCCATCATCCCCATCCCCATCACCACCACCACCATCACCACCATCACCACCATCCCCATCACCACCATCACCATCCCTATAATCCCCATCCCCATCATCCCCATCCCCATCATCCCCATCCCCATCATCCCCACCCCCATCATCCCCATCCCCATCTCCATCACCACCACCACCACCATCACCACCATCCCCATCATCCCCATCCCCATCCCCATCACCACCACCACCATCACCATCACCACCATCACCATCCCCATCCCCATCATCTCCATCCCCATCACCACCATCCCCATCCCTATCACCACCATCCCCATCATCCCCATCCCCATCCCCACCACCACCACCACCATCACCATCACCACCATCACCATCCCCATCCCCATCATCCCCATCCCCATCACCACCATCCCCATCCCTATCACCACCATCCCCATCCCCATCCCCATCACCACCACCACCACCACCACCACCATCACCACCATCCCCATCCCCATCATCCCCATCCCCATCACCACCATCCCCATCCCCATCATCCCCATCCCCATCCCCATCACCACCACCACCATCACCATCACCACCATCACCATCCCCATCCCCACCATCACCATCCTCATCATCCCCATCCCCATCACCACCATCCCCATCACCACCATCCCCATCCCCATCACCACCATCCCCATCCCCATCACCACCACCACCACCACCACCACCATCACCATCACCACCATCCCCATCCCCATCATCCCCACCCCCATCATCCCCACCCCCATCATCCCCATCCCCATCACCACCACCATCACCACCATCCCCATCCCCATCATCCCCATCCCCATCACCACCACCATCACCACCATCCCCATCCCCATCATCCCCATCCCCATCCCCATCACCACCACCACCACCACCATCACCATCACCACCATCCCCATCCCCATTCCCATCATCCCCATCCCCATCCCCATCATCCCCATCTCCATCCCCATCACCACCACCACCATCACCATCACCACCATTACCATCCCCATCACCACCATCACCATCACCATCCCCACCATCACCATCCCCATCCCCATCTCCATCATCACCATCCCCATCCCCATCACCACCACCACCATCATAACCATCACCGTCACCACCATCACCACCATCACCGTCACCACCATCACCACCATCACTGTTACCATCATCACTACCATCACTGTCACCACCAGCACTGTCACCACCATCACTGTCATCACCATCACCACCATCACTGTCATCACCATCACCACCATCACCATCACCACCATCACTACCATCACCATCACCACCATCACCACCACCACCATTGCCACCATCACCACCATTACCATCACCCTCTCATCCTCAAAGTTCCTATCTGGAGAGTTGCATGTAAGCCACACGTGGCTTGGTCCAGGAGCTCTGGCCTACGGGGCTGAGCTGGCTGAGGCTTTTGTTTGCCACAGGAAGACAACTTTGTGCAGGCCCTTGTTTAACCTGCTTTCCCTCTTTAGAACAAGAATTTTCGCCAGATGAATCATGCCTCACATGCTTACTGGAGCCAGAGAACTTTGGCTCCCAGGCTGTTTACTGCTGCTCAGACTTTGTCCCGTAAGTGTTCTTAGGAAATGACAATGGACAGAAAATTGTCATTGTTTTTGCTTAAAAAAACTGGAGGCCTGGAAATAAGCCAACGCTGAGTAGAAGGGAGAACCTGTCCACTGGCCTATTCAGTGTTGTGCAGAGCAACCCTGGGGCCCGCGGGAGCGACATACCTTTGGGCAGGTGACGCAGCGTGGTTCCCTCAGTAGTCAACAGAGCACTTTCACTGCATTATCTGGGGCTCCTCATTCCTATTCACAGGTGTGGCCTCGGACACAGAGCTGGTTGTTTGGGATTGTTCCCTCATCCTCTCCTTTGATATTCTGGCTCATTGTGAGCCGGATAATATGGTGCTCATGCTTGTTCTATGTATTTTTTTTTTCATGCAGTCTGGTTTGATGGACTAGTACTGATTTTAATAGTTTGCTTGTAAACAGCTGAGACCTAAGACACTTATAATTGTGGCATGAATGATGCTACCTGGATCTTACTTTTACTCAACAACTTGGGTTCAGAGCCCGCAGAGCCAGCGAGGACTACAAAGCTCATTCACTCTGCCCTCCCCAGCCCCAGTGCACAAATGGAGGCCATGAAGGTTGAGTAGGTTCCCCGGCCCAGGCTGGCTGGAGGCACGCCCCGGACCCAGCAGGGCCAGTGTGGCCCTGCCCTCCCGCCCCCCCCCCCCGACGACCAGGAGCCCTGGCACACCTTTTGCCCCGGCGGTATGTGCTGATGTTGCATGGGCTCACGGACAGGGCCGTGCCGAGGCTGTGCCAGGTGCTCACGTGGTGCCCCTGCCCCTGCTCTTGGTTGACTTTCTCCACCACCTCTGACGGGGCGGGCGGGGGGGCACTCAGCCTTCCTGGTTACAGGTGAGATGGGCTTAGAGAGGCAGAAGAGCAATGCAGGTGGGGGCCGTGTTTGGAGTCTGACAACCTGGATGGAATCCCAGCTCTGCTGTGTGTGGGCGAGTCCCTTGACTCAGGGGACTGAATTATGGTGCCCACTCGGCTTTGTGTCTGGACCTTGAACGTGGCTCCCTTGGTCTCTCTTCCCTTTGTGACATGGGAGGCAATCTCTGAGACATCGTGGAGCGGCCACTGAGCTTGTCCTCCTGCCCTGCACAGAAAGCAGGTCCTGAGTCAGCTTGCTGGAATCCCGCGGACTCTGCAGCATCTTCAGGGCACAGAGGTCCCGTGTCCCAGCCCAGCTCAACTGCAGCCCAGGCAGAGGGATCGCCGACTCCACAGGCAGTGGGGAGGCAGGGAACGCACCCGCCGTGCCCGCCACGAGCAGATCCACCACAGCGCCCGAGGAGCCAAAGACAAAATGCTGTCCTGTGACACGTGGCCCTGTGTGAATTCCCAAATGGCTGTCTGGGTAAACTATTTGCATTCACCACTGCGAGAGACGCACAGTGTTTCAATGACTTAATGAGCATGTTGGGTAACTCCTGCCACGGATCTGTTTCTGTTTTCCATGTTTATTGTCCATTTCCACTTTATGTCCAAGTCTGCCTTACTGAAAAACACAACCGTGCCTTCAGCTATTAGATGAATAAGTTCTGGAGACTTAACGCACAGTGTGGTGACTGCACTTAGTGACGCTCTACAGTATCCTTGAAATTTGCCAAGAGACTAGATCTCAAGTGTTCTCAGCATGCACAGAAGCGTGGGGTGCATGTGCGTGTTAGCTGGATCGCGGTAATCACCTCGCATGCAGTGCATATCAAATCATCACCTGCACTCTTTGGCTGTATTCAATTTGTATTCGTCAATTATACTTCAGTAAAGGCGGGGAAACAACACACACACACACACACACACACACACACTCTCACACTCTCACACTACAGATGGAAACAGACAACTGCAAAATTCCCTTCTGGGCCTGCCTGAGCCCTGAAGCTGTTCGATTTCCGCCGTCCTCAGGCTCGGGTGTACCGGCTGTTCCCCTCTGGCCCCCTCTCCTGTTCCAGCCCTTTCCGGTCGTCTCCTGCTCCTGCAGCAGTGCGGACGCTGCGCCCGCCAAGCCCAGGGCACTCGGGGCCTCACCTGGCACAGATGCTTTGCCCTCCTCTGCAGGGGCCGCGTTCCTCCTGTCTTCCCTGGTGACTGCTGCCACCCGCCTTCCTCTCCTCCTGGTCTCTGCCCTCCCAGGGCACTTCTGTGCCTCTGACATGTGGCCTCGGGCGCCTTCCGCAGACCCTGCTGGAGACCCCACACCCACATGTCCTGACTCCTCCTGGGCGCCAGGTCTACAAGCCACATTGGGTGACGGACATCTCTACGTGGTGCCCTGCCAGGCCCCGAAAAACTGCCACGGGTTACGACGCCCAACACAGAATCCTTAGCCGTGCAGCCTGATGGGGACATGGGACCGTTAATGTCTTAGTTGTTTGTGCCTTCACCACACAGCGGCCCATTTACCCAGGGAGTCTGTCTGCTCTTTTCTGTCTCTGTGGAGCCAGCCCTTAATTCCGTCCCCCTGAGCCCAGGGACCACGGCTTGATCTTCACCCCCCCGCTGACCATCAGCTGTGGCCTCGTCCGGAGCCTGCTTATTTCTTAGGAGACTATCGCGTTATCCAGCGCGTGGAAGTCCTGGCTCCATTTCTTCCCCCTTTCAAGCCACTGTGGCCTCCCCTGAGCCCAGCTCCAGTCAATTGTGATTGATTCATGGCCTCCAGGTCGTGGCTTTCTCCTGTTTCCTCCCTGGCTCACGGGCCACAGTGGGCAACTTGCGGCTTAGTCCTGGGCCATCTCCTTTTTCACGTGAGGCTTTCCTCCTACCACCTCATTCCAGACCTAGGAACCAGCGGACTATGTGCAGCTAACACAGACATTGAAATCTCCTTCTAGAACTTTCTTCTCAGCTCCATAAACACATAATTGACCACCTTCTGGAAGGTCCCATGTAAATGGCACCTAAGTATTGGCGCAATAAAAACAGAATAGGAATCTTGAGCTCTAAGTCAAGTCATGTGCCCCTCATATTAGGATGTCACCCATGGCAACATCACCTCACGGCCCCAGGTGCAGTCTGTGCTGGCTGATTTGCCTGCGGGAGATCTCAGATGCATCCACCTTGCCCACAGCAAGCATCTTGGTTGGAGCTGCAGCACTTCTCCCCGCGCCCCTGCCTCACAGACTAGCCTAGCCGCCTCCCTGCGTCGGCGCCTGCTAACTCACAGTCCCCTCGCTGCTCCGCATCTGGCCGTGTGGTCTTTCCCAGAGCTCCAGCATGCGCCGCCCTGCCGAAAACCCTTCAGTGGCTCTAGTGCTCCCCCTCCCCCGAGAAAGGGACCAGGTCCTCAACTGGACCACAGCCCTCCCAGTCCGCCCTCGGCCTCTCTCATGAGGCTGCTCTCGCCACGAGCTTCCGCTCTGGGCCGCCGCTCTCCTCCGCTTCCTGGGTGTCTGCATGTCACTGCTTCCTTCAGGAGCGTGCCCCCTCTTTGGCCCACTGGCGTGTGCTTGTGGGGAGAGCAGGGGCATGTGCGTCCGCTGCGGGGTGTGCGTGTCTCTCTCTGGCCCCCACGGTGGTCCCTTTGCATTCACTTGTGTGAGTATTTGGCGACTGGGAGTCTTCTTGGTGCTGTGGGATCATGCCTCTGGCTCCTCAACTGCTGGCTGGGAGAATAAATCCCTTCCTCCAGCACAGCTGTGACATCACTCAGACACCATTTGGAGGTCGTCTGCATAAGCCAAATGAGGGGCTTGATTTAAGGATCACTCCAAATCAGGTAGAAAATCTGATGCTTCTGGCCACGCGCCAGCGGGCCTTGGGGCCTTTGGATCCTTGGAGTGTCCTAATTTGGCTGCAGTTTTCTGTCCACGAAAAGCCCCCAAGGGAAAGAGGCCAGGCTGGGGTGAGAGTGACTCATCCCGGCCGCATTGTGCCTGATCCCGGGAGGAAGCTTGTGCGGACACGGCTGTCCTGCGGTGTGATTTCAGCGCCCTCGGGAACCGAAGCAGGGTTCCTGCGTTTGTTGTGAGGACGTCCCTGGCTCGCTCCCCCAGGCTCCCACCTTCTGTCTGTCTCTGGGTCTGCCTTGTCTGAGGCCCCTCGGTCTTGGGTGGAGCCACCTGTGACTTCGTCCTGCGGGTCCCGTCTGTCCTGCCGCCGTGCCGGGCCCCAGCCCCTGCATCCTGGATGGCGGGTGGTGGGATTCCTCCCCTGACCCGTCGGGGCCTCTCCTCTGGAGGCAATTACTGCCTGGCCTGTGAAAATATATAAGGAGGCTTGAAGAGGTATCACGTTACGTCCTTCATATTTTACCAGCAATAAATCCAGCCCTTTCCTCTCGGGTGGACTCCCAACTCTATAAATTAGGAGTCTATTTCTAAGGAGGAAGATTTCATAGGCCCCAAGGTTCCCTACGACCAGCTCATATTTCAAGTGCCGTACCAGGGTTGAACTATTAATAAAAAACCAGGGGTTTCCAAAATGGCAGGAAGTTGTGCTGGGAGAGCTGAGGCTTCAGGGGCCATGTCTGACTCACACCCCCCGCCAGCCTGACCTCAGCTTCTGTCTGGTTTCTACGCTGTGCTCTGGCCTGGTTATCTGCCCCTACGATGTCCCTGCCCTCTGTTTGCTTTGCAATAGTGTCGCTCACACTCTGTCCTCGGAACACCTGTGCCCGGGCCATAGATTCCTCGGCCCCATTTACGGGAGCAGACTCTCTGGGGAAGGGGCCTTGAAATCTGCATTTTTGTCTCTTCCAAGTGATTCTTACACACAGTAAGGTTGTTCTACGTGCCATGTTTTTGGGATCTGAGCTCCATTTCAAAAAACCCTGGCCTTTGCTTGCTTCCTCTTTCATTCACATTCCCACTCCGTGGGTGCTGCCCCTCACTTCTCTGTAAGACAGTCCTCAGTGCAGCCAGAGGGTGGCCTGTCCCCTGCCCTCTGTCCTGGGGGCCCCTCGCCTGGACCCTCCCTGGGTCAGAGAGTGGCCCATAGAGTGCTGTGCTCCGGCTGCAGAGCACCCTGGGGGGTGAGGGTGGCCCTGCAGCAGCCCCTTGGTGGCAGGACAGAAATTTTCTAGGGTAGTTCATATATTTTCTAGGGCAGCGAAACAGAGACATACATGTTTGGTGAGTGGCTAGAGTGCTGGAGGGAAGGGACCGGAAATGCCCACCTGGGGCTGCAGGGGAGGTGTCAGAGGTGAGTGTCCAACAGAGGGAAGGGGCAGTGGGCCAAGGGAGTAAGTGGCCCATGGACAGGAAAAGTGGGCAAGTGTGGTCAGTGCTGAGAGTGTCCCTGACCCGGAGTCAGGGCTGGCACCGGCAGGGTGGCTCCTTAGGGCCCTGTCTAGAGGCAATCTTCATAAGCCCTGTGCCCACCTGCCCCCATCCAGCGTCTGCCATGCAGCTCGGGCTGGAATGAGGCAGTGCTGCAGCTCGGGTGCTGGGAGGGCCTGACCCGCTGGATTTGGGACGGGTTGGTCAGGCAGACGTTTGGCAGCACATCCTCCCTGCCCTCCTGTTCCTCAGCCGGGGAAGCGCAGCCGAGAAGGTTGCCCTTGGGTAGGCCAGGCGGAGACTCCGGTCCCACATCAGCCATTCTCGTGTCTCTCCCCGGGCCTTGCAGTTTCGGAGCCCCTGCAAGGTGAGGACAGTAGCCTGTGCTCCGGGGGGAGTCTCTACCGTGAGCCTCTTTTCTCCTCAACCACAGAGTCTGGGCGGCGCCCTGGATGGGAACATTGACACCTCGGGTGAGGAAAGTGACTGCAATTGGGGCCTTCCCGTTTGACAACACAGACTTGACCTATTCTGTTTGTTCTGTGTGTGTGGGGGGGTGTCTAGAGGCCCAGCGTTGCATGAGCACATGGGCACAGGCCTCTCCCTGGCTCCCACGGGACAGCATGCCCAGGAGGGTAGGTGTGGAGGACAGAAGGCTGTCCCAGGCCCGCAGTGGTTAAGGACAGTGAGTTCTGCATACACTTCTCCAGAGTGGATTTCCTGTGTGTGGGGGGAGGAGTTGACAGTGGGGGGGTTCACCTGGGCTCAGGTCCCCAGCAGGGACAATTGGCCGTGACTAGTATCGCTGCCACATAGGCATGGAGCGCTCTCGCTGATCGCCGCCATGGGTGGAGGCAGTCATGTTTGCTTGTGCAGCTACTTTCCAGGCTCTGGAAGGACAAGGCCCTGGCTGTCGGTCCGGTGGGCGTCAGAATAGCCCAGGGAGCTTTGCGAAGTCCCGCGGCCTCGGGCCCCACCACGCAGAGGGTCCCGGGGCTCCGTGGTCTTTATGATCCTCCCAGGTGGTTTGGACACAGATCAAAGTGTTGTGCAGTCTGGCGACACGTCTGTGGGAACAGGAACATTCCCTGTGGGACTAGAATTGCTGCAGCGGAAAGAGCGGTGGGCTTGACCCAGGGGGTCCACCCCAGCGGCCTGTTAAAATCAGCTGAGCAGTTCAAAGACGTCAGATGCCTGACCCCCCCCACCCCGCTATTCTGCTTTCACTGTCTGTGGGGGGCCAGCCCCTCCCGTAGTGCTGTCCGGGTCCCGCTCACATGCAGTCACGGCCGGGAGAGCCCTTGACCAGGGCACACTCTCATTTCATGTTGGTTTTGGGAGCTGTCTTTGCTCCAGGTGACACTTGGGAAGGCTGCTCAGTGGACTTCGAACCCGCCTTTTAAGATGGACAGGCAGAAATACCCGGCATGGTAACCTCGCCCCACCCACAAGCACTGGGAGGAAGTGTCCCTTGTGGCAGGGACAAGGTGTTTCTCAAGAATTGGATTTTGCTTTTGACTAAATGCCATTCTATACATACACCACACACACACACACACACACACACACACACACACACACACACACACACACACACATGCACGGCCAAGGGGTGACTTAAATACATGGACAGATGTCCACAGACCCTTGTCAAGGGACTGAGAATGTAAACCTCCTTCAGAGACAGTGGCGGGTGGCAATGACGGTGTCGGCTGGGGGTGACTGCTCACCTGTGTTGTTAGCACTTTGGGAGACGCAGCTGGGAGCCAGGCTCACAGAGAGCTGCTGTGGCCAGAAACAACCCCAGGCCTTTGCAGCCTGTTATTGTGCAAGTTCATTCCCAAGGGCTCGGCCCCATGGAGTCACAGGAGAACAAAGGAAGCTGTGCTTGCCACGAGAGGCGAACGTGCCTGCAGGTCACAGAGATGGGAGCTCCACTGTGGCCGCCTGGAGCCTGTCAGCTGCCTGGTGGCCCAAACACGTGGCTGACCTGCCCTGACCCCCGGGGGCCTCGCCCTCAGCATTTCCATTCCAGCGGACTCCCTTCCTCTACCGGCCTCAGAGTGGAGGGGAGGGGCACATGGTCGACCAGGAGCAGGAGGGGACTATCCCATGGCCACTCAGCGACAGGAAGGGCTATGCCGCAGGGCAGAGTGGACACTGAGCCAGCGGCAGGAAGCCTGTAGGAGATGACTGCTCGTAAGGCCCCATCTTTCCATACATGTCTCCTGTGGGGACATCGTGGCTTTCATAAATGACAAGCCAGGAGGATGGGAGAGTGGAATATGACTTTGACTTGGCTTAATTAAATAAACCAAACACACCAGTGCACACACAAACCATGCACTTGTCCTGGGCAGGCCTTTCCAAGATGTTCTTGGGCCGTGCAGGCTGCAGGGCGTTGCATGTGGTAGTGACAGGGGAAGCTCTGGGGAAACCCGAGCCATGCCAGCTCTCTACTGGACCCCGTCTCAGAGCGTGCTTTCCCCAGGACAGTGGCCGGTGTGCAGGAACACCAGCCAGGTCGTCCTACTTTCCTCTCAGCCCTGTTGTTTCTACATCCAGAGCCTCGGAGATGGAGAACCCCCATTTCCATCCCGCCCCATCCCGGGGTGTGTTGGGGTTAGACAGCCGCTGCTGGCGCTGGCAGCCCCTCCCTTTCCCAGCCTACCAATAGGGAGTGTTTTTTTTTTTTTTTAATGGTACCATTCCTTTTTCATTAAAGCAAGACAATGTCATCATAATGATCTACTACTGACAGTGTTTCTCACAAAAGTATCATTCAATAAACAATATTTTCTACCAGAAAAAGAGTATGTATTTAATCAATTTAGAATAAAGTTGAATTTATGTTATAGTTCCATAAATTTCATATTTCTTCAAGTCCATATGTCCATATGCCCATGTACCATGTTATTGGTATAGAACTGCAAATCATTAAGAAAAAAATTACAATCTCCACTTGCATAAACAAATTATAATGCAGTCATCTTTTGTTAGATCCCATCTGATGCAGATGGAAGGGTGCTTTGAGGGTTCACACCATCTTCCCTTTCAAGACAAATATCGCCCAAATATTAATGTTCTCCACCAGGTTCACTTAGGAAGGAAAAAATGCAGAGTCTTTCATTTCAGTGTTCAAGATCGGTTGTCTTATTTAATGAGATTAAATCAGTAATAGTTTAATCCAAGCACTCTCTTGTCACCGCCCCAGTATAAACATAACAATGTTGCACAGCCCTGGGACACCTTTGCTTCCCCGCTGCGGCTCTCCTGAGCCGATGTCTTCTAAACTACACAGAAGGGTTTTAAAACAGGATTCCAAAGAAACTTTGTGCTTTTTCTATTTGAACATCTGCTAATAAGACTGGAGGAACCGAATGTTAGCCCTGGGACGTGACTGGAGTGACGCAGATTTGGGCTTACTCTGGAAGTTTGGGCTCACACAGGGTGTTCTCAGCCTGGCGAGGCCTGAGTTGCCCTGCGCCACAGACGGTTGCGGCGACTGAGGCATTCGGCCATGTGGAGCACCTACTGCG
Source organism: Microcebus murinus (assembly GCF_040939455.1). Classification (NCBI taxonomy): domain Eukaryota; kingdom Metazoa; phylum Chordata; class Mammalia; order Primates; family Cheirogaleidae; genus Microcebus; species Microcebus murinus. The sequence goes on from NC_134117.1 coordinate 68,617,281, forward strand.
TGCCGGGCGGGCCGCCCTGGGTTCTGAGGAGACGCGGTCGGGGCAGCACCGGATCCCCCGGCTTGGCGCCACGGGTCCCACGCAGGAGGCAGAGAGCGTAGACACGAGGCAGATGAGCGACAGGAAGCAAAGAAGGCGCAGTGACAGAGGATCAGAAGAGGACTAGTGTGCACAGAGTCATCAATCAAAAGAGACCTCATCCAGGAGGTGGAAATGGAACTGACTGTAACTATAAATCCTGAATGGAAATCTCAGAGCTGACACGAACGCTGGGAGTCATCGAGTACCGATAAGCACAGGTCACAGATGCGGAACAGAACAGCGTGGGGGTTGGAGGCAGAGCCATGGCCAGGGCCCTGCAGTCTGGACTCCCAGTGTAGACATGCCTTTTCCACTGGGCCTGGCTTATGAGTTCCACCAAAGAAGTCGGATTCTGAGACCTTAATGGGCTTTCTAATTCCTAGATCGTAGAATTCAGAAACAGAGTATGAGGGGCATTTACAACACCTGTCTGTTGACACAGAAAAAACCAAAGTTACCAGGTCATGGATCCCATTATAGACAAATGTTCTGGATTCAGAAAATTTGGAATGACATCGACAAATGACATCGATTCCAAGTCAGATGGATACGAAACCATCCCACCTTGACTTTCTCCTGCATTGACTCAGCCGAGAAGTTAGCTCAGGCCTGGACTTGAAAGATGAGCAGTGGGTGGCAGGTGCCTGCCCGAGGCTTACAGGACCCTTCCGAGGAGCAGGGGCCCTGCTGACGGTGCGCTGAGCTCTCTTCACTCCACTGGAGCCTTCCCTCCGAAGAGCACTCTCTGGAGGCAAGCCCCTCTTTTGGTTCCCAGCCCTCAGGAGTAGGTGCTAGCATTTGAGCCTGTAGCGCCATCTTCGCCAAGGGAAGGCCACCCCCGGAGCCCCAGACACCTTGGAAGAGGCTGGGAGAGCAGGATCTGGCTGGAGCAGCCAGCGGGGTGCACCGTCCAGGGACCCTGCCCAGCCCTGGCCTCAGAGATGGCCTGGAGTGAAGGTCAGGGCCAAAGGGCCGCCAACAGCCTCAGGTCACTGCGTGGAGGCTTTCTACGGAACTAGGCCACTTAGCTAACCTTGGGTCATTTTTATGTATTCAAGATTCTCCCTGGAAAGCCAGGCACTGTAGCTCACGCCTGTAACTCTAGCACTCTGGGAGGCTGAGGTGGGCAGATCGTTTGAGCTCAGGAGTTGGAGACCAGCCTGAGCAAGAGTGAGAGCCCATCTCTACTAAAAAAAAATAGAAAGAAATTAGCTTGACATCTAAAAATTATGTAAAAAAAATAGCTGGGCATGGTGGCTGTGCCACCTATTCAGGAGGCTGAGGCAGGAGGATCAATTGAGCCCAGGAGTTTGAGGTTGCTGTGAGCTAGTGATGCCACGGCACTCTAGCCTAGGTAACAGAGTGAGACTCTGTCTCAGAAAACAAAACAAAACAAAACAAAACAAAACAACATTCTCCTTGGGTCACATCGTCCAGGTCCATGCAGGTGGCAGGCTGAGCACAGATCTGGACTCTGCAGAGTTAGACCTCTCTAACGCTGGGGCAGGGAGTCTAGAGCAGCATGGAAGATGGCTCACCCAAGAGGGCATTTCACCTGGAGAAGAGAAGAGCCAGAGGGGAGGAAGCCGGTTTGGACACTAGAAGCGCTGCCATAGAGACCACCAAGAATTCCGGCAGATGAGTTTGCACCTGCTCTTTCCAGCCCCAGTTCAGGCCCAGAGCAGACACAGCTCTGCTCGCAAGGAACGGACATCCTGGTTGATGCAGCGTGCTGGGAAGAGTACACGGAGGGAGAGTGTGGCAATATCACAGAGCCATAGTGTCCTGAAGACAAGAAAATGAGACAATGTGATAGAAATCACAGGGCAGGGGCTTCTAGACTAGCAAGGCCTCTGCGAGAACATTTCAGATGCGAGCCGAGTGGCACGAAAGAGTGAGCCCTGAGACGAGCAGGGAGAGACAGGCAGGGCCCCAGTCCCAGGCGGGAGCGAGGTGGGAGCACGCGAGGACGAAGGAAGGTGGACTGGTCAGCGAGGAGCCTTCCGTACCTGAGCCATTGGGCGTGGCGGTGAGTGGGTAGGGTCACGCGTGTACTTCCACAGGGGGCTCTGTAGTCACACTAAGACATTCGACTCCTTCCCAGGCCAGGGGAAGCCTGAGGAAGTGTCAAGCAGCGAGTGGTAAAAGGCGTTCACGCGTTCACCGGGTGGTGCTGGGCGCGGGTGACAGCGCCCCACTGAAGGGCAGAGGGCGAGAGCGGCTGGGGGGACCACAGGTAGAGCCGGTCGCAGAGCAGAAATCACCTGTGCCCTGGGAGGCGCCGTAGGTGAGGAAGAGGAGGCCAGGAAACGGTGTGTTTCTGTGTGTAACGTGGACTGGACAGAGGTTTATGTATAATGTAGATTAGACTCAGAAATCAAGTTGGACCCAACGGCGGACACTTGGTGGAAGGAGTGTTTTAATTTTCACATTTGCAGTTGCTGGACGGTAGAAAGAGCCTGGGATTTGGCGTCTGTCTGACACGGATTCCATTCACAAGCTGTGTGACACAGGGCAGCTCACCCGGTCCCCGACCTCCACGCACCCGCCTGCCAGGAGGAGGAAATCGGATTTCCCCGCAGAGCCTCTGTGCCGAGCCCCGGCACGCACCAGCCCCGGCCCGCGCCCAAGCTCCCTCCGCTTTGCGTGCAGCGGGGCCTCCGTGTCGGAGGATGGGGAGAGGGGAGAGGCTCCGGCGTGAGGTGGGAATTTGAGCTTTTAACTTTCAAGATCTTTCCCAGTTTTTGGTTTTGTGATGGTGCACATTCATTAAGTCTGCAGTTAGCCACTGATGCGTTCATGAGGAAGAGAAAGAGTTAAGTGTGTGTTTTGATGAGGCTGGTGGCGGTGGCAGTGCCGGGAACTAGGGGGTGGGTGGGGTGGGGGGGTGGGGTGGGGTGGGGGACCCCAGCCTGACACCCCTGCAGCACGTGTCTGCGGTGCGGCCCAGCCCTCCCGGGGCCTCACGTGCTGAGGCCAGCTCTTCCCATGTGCAGGGTTTCGTCAAATTACAAGAAATGCCTAATAGGAAAGTTTCCTAATGTTTTTAAAATTAGTTACTAGCTTTTGTTTTGTTTTGTTTTTTAACATAAAGTGCTTTTGGGGATAAGAGTATTAAATTTGGTCAAAATTTATTAAGTCTTTTGAAAGCTGTTGTGAAACAGAGATAATTAGATGAAGCTGTGGTTGATTAAAACAGTGGAGTTGACCTGCATGTCATCCCAGTGCAGAAGAAGGAAGTGTCCTCAGCTTAGAAAATTGCTGGCATGACCAAAAACAAGTCTAATTGTTTGAAATGAGAATTTTCAGATTTTGGATCTGTGTTCAGAAACAGTCAAGTCCTGAAATGCTACAAAAATGACCAGCCCTGTTCATGTTCAATACCTGATGGTTCTAGCACTGGGGTGACCACGGGTCACAGATGCAGGGGAAGCCCGAGTCTTCTCTGGCTCTGGTATGGGGGAATTTTCCAGAACCGTATATGGGCCAGGGTCTTAGAAGTTTGACATTAGCTCAAACAGATGTGTTATCAACAAGAATGCTGATGAGTTTGCTGAATTTCAGAATACTGAACTCCAGACTTACATGAGATTGAAGAATTCTTTAGAATTGATTTTCAAGCACTTTATTTATGCTTCTCAAGGGAGCTACACTGGCAAGGGAGGTCATAGTTTCTGAAAGACCTTTTTTCCAAACTTCTGACTTTGCTCACATACACCACACACGGAGAACATATATTAACTAGTGGAATCCCAATTTTATACATTAGGATACTTCCCTTTACATTTTTTACCTCTTAAAAAGCAAACCTTTAGAATTCAGAATTCCTGAGCTTATAATACTGTCAAACTTTGGTTTTTGGGAATTCCGAAGTTTACCCTTGATTAGCCTTGATTCTTTCAAATGAATACTGGGTGACCTTGTCTAAACCCTCGTTTGTTTCTCTGTGACTCAGTTTCTCCCTCTGTAGGGCAAAGGCGATGGCATTTGCCCCTTTTAAACTCCTCCTGGGTTGTGGAATGTTTTCAGAGTAGTGAAGTAATTTGATATCCTTAAGTAAAATGTGCTTGAAAACTGTATTTCTACCCATGGAAATGGAAATTAGTTTTTCTTCTTCTTCTTCTTTTTTTTTAGCTGTAATGGCTACTGGGAGATTCAGCAAAACTAAAATAATTTTTAAAAATAGTGCTGTTCAAGGGCATTCTAAAAATTACCAGTGGAAGGGCCAGCGTCACAGACTCTGGTTCCACAAGACGGAGGCGGCTTCTGTTGTGTCCCGCTAGGGGTCCCTGTCCCCTCCCCGTCTCGTGGATACTCGCAGGACTCAGTGTTCGGAATGCGACTGCCTGTCAAGGTTGCCCGCAGCACACATACGGAAGGCTGATGCACGTCTGGAGCTTTCATCAGGGTGTGCTTACGCCTGCCTTTCCTGGAACTTGGCATTCCCTCTTCCGTTTCAGCAATGACAGTCACACTCCACCTTGACAAACTCAGTGTGTGCACGTTGCTCCAAGCCCTGCCCCGACACGCAATACATTGACATGGAAGCCAGGGTGCAGAGCCCTCTCCCCTACCTTCATGCCCTTAGCTGCTATAAGGTTACAGTTTATACTTTCAGCGAGTGACAGCTGAAGACATGCTAACGTAACCAAGAAAACAGAAACACGCATCTTCTCACTCCGAAGTTTACTTAACTTCCTTCAGGACTAAGGGTAAATCTTCACGTCACAAGTTACCCCAGGGCCTGGCTTGTGGGGAAGCGAAGAGTCCACATGTTAAGAGAACAAATGAATGGCACAGAAGACGAGGGCTGTTAACTGCCCCGAGAGGACAGCTGCTAAGGCACTGCCACAAGCAGGCGTGCTGCTTGCACTCCGGGTATGCGACAGTGGGCAGGGCGCGTCCCAGGGAGACTCTGTTGTCCCCTCCTCTTCACACGCGTGCTGCGGGCAGCGTGAGCCCCAGCTCCAGCCACGGCCACCACCTGTGTCCTGGCTGTGGCGAGATGCGCAGTCGGGTCTCCTTTGTGTCTGCCTGCTCCTTGGATTGTTTATCCTGGCCGGCCCTGCCCGCCTGCTCTCTCCCTCCCCCGCCCCTCCTTCTTCTTCGCCGTGTCTCTTTCCCCTCCACCCAGCTGCCCGTCTGTGGGAACCAGACTCTGGGACACTGGCCCTTCCCTAGGGAGAAGCAACCTGATCGCATGCGGAGTCTCCTGAGATAACGGCCCTGCCCCCAGGAGCCCCTCTCATCATGAGACCCTCTAAAAGAGTGCGGGGTGCACAGCTTAGACCAGTGCAGAGGTTGGGACCCTCAGGAACTCCAATTCCAGCGTGCTGGCCCTTCTGTGTTTTGGAAGGCCCCTTCCAGGCACGGGGCTCGGTGGTGGCAAGCCCACTGTCTCACGTTCCGAGCTGAGTCTGCACCCAGGAAACATTAAGTGGCATTTCTAATAAGTCACCGTGCAGTTTTGCTTTGTGTCTGTGGCAGGATTTCTCGGTAGGCGGCTGGCCAAGAGCACCATCCATCGCCCCACACAGCAGCGGGCTCCGAGGGCCGAGAGGCGAGGAAGGGCCGAGGCCACTTGCAGTCACGGCCAGGCTTGACCCCGCAGCCTGACTTCCTGCCGCCCTGCCGCCCAGCCGCGGCGCACTGTCCAGCAGGTGCCGCCAGGGTGGCGGAGCTGCCGGTGACAAAGCCACAGCTCATGGGCTAGTAATTCTGTCTGGATTTCTGTCAAGGCCAGGAATGCCAGTCAATAGCAAATGCAGGAAATTTTAAAAGACCAAGAGCAGCTGACAACAAAGCCCATTCTGGGATGTTTTTAACAAAACAATCAAGGATTCAGTGCTTCCGGGGCTGAGGACCAAATGGGAGCAGGACCAGCGGGCGGCATCGCCTCTTCCATCTTCCGCCTGCTCTGAACCACGAAGGGCGGTCTAAAAATACTGCCTGGACCTTGCGCTAGTGGCGCTTTTGTTATTTACCCTCTGATGCTCTGGTCTTTTGAGAAACGTCCTTATCAGGGCTGAGAGTTTCCTATCACTTCTGTTTATAGAGCCCTTATCCTGACGACGTCAAAGCGCTTGTCCTCGTTTCTGAGAACTGAGAGGCAGGGCTCCGTGAGGGACGCGTGGCTCCGGCGGGAGAGCTGGAGGGGAGCGGGGCAGGGGTGCCAGGCTTCTGGACTGGGGTGTGGCTTGCTCGGTAGCAATCTGTGCCAGCCTGAGAGGACAGCTGCCTCCTGGCCGGGCCGCTGTGGCCCACCTGAAGGCCACGCCTTTCCCACGAGGCCCCCAGGAAGCCCAGCCTGGCCCCCTGTGCTCCTGGCAACGGCCCTCTTCTCTGACTTGTGGGGCCTTGCTGTCTGCTGCGACCCCTCAGCCCTCCTGCAGGCCACACTTCCCAGGTGTCTGTGTCTCCGACTTGGTCTCAGGGGGCAGGCCGCAAGGCTGAGCTCTGTTCCAAGTGCCCGCGGTCCTTGGTGTAGTCGTGGGCCCTTCACATCAGCCAGCAAGCTTGCGGTGGGACGGTGCCTTGCCTCCAAAACTCAGTGGCGATTCAGACTCAAATCCCCAAAGGGCAGCCGATCTGCAGCCGCAGCAGACTGAACACTGGGGCTTCTAAGGTCTGTGCCACCGGGTCCCTGCGTTCCAGTGCGCCCCAGCCGCGCCTGCGTGGAATCCCGGGGATCACAGTAAGCCCCTGCACAGAGCTGTGAGCGGTGAATAAGAGATCACGAGGAAGCTGTCTGCCCAGATGGGAACGGTTGCACAGATGGGGAGTCATTATGACGTGCCCGTCTTCCCGAGCGCCAGAGTGGAGCGCCCTGGCAGAGCGGAACACCAGCTGGGATCTGGTCACCGTCCCTGTGAGCTGAGCTCGCTGAGTGGCCATGCTGCGCCGTGGAGACCATGTCTGACAGCTGTGCGTCCTGCTCCTGAAATGCCACAAGGAAAACAGGAAAGGAAAAGTGGAGAGTGAGCAGGGCGCACCTTTCCTGGGGAGAAGGAGGCAACAGGCATTCTCCGAAAGGGAGGGACCTGGGAAGGGTTGGAGTGGGAAGTGCAACCGAGGGGAGTGGGAAGGCAGGAGTGGAGGGGAGGCGAGAGGAGGGGCGAAGGGTCCAGATCCAGGGTCCCAACACCTCCCGCTGCGAAAGCCAGGGGACCGGGCAGAAGACAGAAACAGTTCGTGTGGACTCTGGGGTCGTGGGGTTTGTTCTCATGTGCTCCAGGCTGCTGCTCTCTTACTTAACTGCTTAATAAATCTTGAGCAATTTATGAACCTACTCGAGTCCCAGTTTTGTCATATGTAAGATGGTGGTTAAAATACATACCTCCCCAGTAATAAACAAATTTAATGGAAAAAAACACATAAGAATAACAACAAATTCCATAAAACACCTAGGAGTATTTTCAAGGAAAATTGATGTGATATCAATCGAGAAAATCACAAAACTTGATTGGCATATAAAATGTACACAGAAATAACATACCTATTTGAACAAATACAGCATGCTCCTGGATAAGAAAATGACTATTGTGAAAATATCAATTGTTCCCAAATTAATGTGCAGATTTAATTTAAGTCATTTTAATATCCTCATGGCTATTTTAGAAACAAAACAAAAGTAATGTGAGTGCTTACATCGTGGAATAAAAAAAAACATCTGTTTTAATAATTTGAACTGTGCTATAGGGATATGATGCTTAAAATAATTTGATCTTCGTTTACAAACAGACAAATTAATGAAACAGAATAAATTCTTCAAAGAACTTGAGCTCATGAACAAATGAGCTATATGGCACACAAAGCCACACAAATAAGAATAAAATAAATGTGTTTTCCACAAATCGCATGGGAATAAAGAACCCATTTGCAATTGGAAAGAAAGAGCAATTTAGTCCTGAACCAAAAAATTTCATAGTAAATTTAAGATTAATTTAAAAGTTAAAATACAGAGCAACCAAAGGCAGAAGAAAGAAAAATAATTCATCAAATATGTGGAGGATGGGTCTGCTCTTCATACTGTGGTTCAGAAACTCATTTTTTTCTAACTGTCTCAGGGTTGAGTGAACTCCTGTGGGCTGATTTGAGCTGTGCAGATTCATAAAACCAACGTATGAAATGCAGTGACTGATTAATTTGCAGGGACACGACTCTGCCCAGGGTGTCCTCTCCCAGCGCCTACAGGCACTAGTGGTGAGCGCGGAGTCGGAGCAAGGAGAGGCTGGCCCTGGCCCAGGGCTGGACCTGCAGGCTGCGGCCCCACCTGCACGCTACGAATGGCTGCACACACTAAGACACAACTGATGGCAGCGCAATCCTTTGTTTCCCCAGATGTCCCAGAACCTGCTTGGGTCCTCCTTCCCAGCACTGGTGGGCAGGTAACCTCGCTGCAAGGTGGCTCATGCTTCTGGTCCATTCTTGAAATCCAGGAAGCGTCTGCCGGGCCTCCGTCTCTCCAGCTGGGGGGCTCTGGTCCTTCAGCTTGTAGTGCTGCAACCCCAGGGGCGCACTGGGCCCAGCAGGAGAGGGAGGCTTCGGGGCGCCACCGCTTCTCCTGGCTCCTTGTGGTTCAGAGGCCCTTCCCTCAGGTCCGGGACCCATGCCTACCAAAGTCCCATCCTGTCGGAGCATCTGCGTCCAGGTGGGCTTGGGACCTGGCCTTGCGCAGCCAGTAGCCACATGCTGCTGTCAGATGTACCTTGCCCTTTCCAACCCTTGCAACTGAAACGGGTCCTTTCCAACCTTTTGCGCACAATAGCGCTCATCTCTCTGACCCCACGAGAAGAGAGAGGCTGGGCCATTGTCAAGTCATCTGTAGGAGGATGGCCATGCAATTTATTTTCTGAAACAAGACAGTTTGAGAGCCAGATTGGAGGGAGTTATTACTGATAATGCCGAGAAGAGGAGCAAACGGGGACTGCCAGCATCTCCAGCACTGTTGCTGGTATGTCAGTTTTTCTGGGCTTCTCTCGCCAACCCACGCCTCTTCTGATCGCCACACTCTTCAGCTACGCTGAAACCTTCAACACTGTTTCTTTCTTGGCTGCCTCTGCCCCTTCAGGGTCAAATCCCCAGTGGCATGACTCGGGACGGGCTTCACAGTGGAGCTCTCCAAGGAAACCTCAGGTCCATGTTCCTGCGGGCGTGTCGGGGCGGCTGTCCACCCACTTCTCCCCGCCCCTCACTCCTCTACCCACTGGGGAGTTTATCTTAGCAAAACTATTTGAAAAGGTAATTTTATTTAAAATAATGCAGAAATAAAACCCCGTGAGCAATGCAAACATTCAACAATGGGGAACTGTCCAAGTGAAGCCGATGCCACCAAGAGGATGGGCTAATATTTAGGAAGGTGGTGATTTGGAAGAATCTGGCAATGTGGAAATTGTATGTGCTGTAATGGTTAATGAAAAATTAAGAAGACTGTAAAGTTGTACCACTTTGACTGTAATCATATAAAAATAATAACAAATACATTGACATGTCAGAATGGAAACAACTGACAACATGCCAACATGGTGACAATAGCTTTGTTTCAATTATGGGATTGGGGTGAATTTTTTTCTCTCTTTCACTATTCTCCAATTTTTCTGGAATGTGGTTAATATAATGGAAACAATGCGCTTTCCCTCCCCTTCTGCAGGAATTAAATGAGGTAATGATTATAAAGTGCCTTTTCCTTTGTTTCTCCCCTCTCTATAACCCCATTGTATCCTTATGACCTTGTCCTGAAAGAGGGAGCAGGGCCTTGGTTGGATTTTCTTGTTCCCAGGCCAAGGCTCGCTCTCGTTTTCTCCCTTGTCTTCCCACTGTGTCAACCTCGGGCCACAAATGAAATGCTCTCGACAACCCCAGCGGACTTAGCGTGGGCCCTCTTGCACCTGCAAAGCGAAGGCCTCCGTATCACTTCCATACAGACTTCAACCCTGTCAAGAACAGCTTCCTTATGTGAAGTTTTATTGGGAAAGGAAACGTCCCTATAGTTCAGCCTGTTGTGAAAGTTCACCTGCCTCTCTGACACCCACTCGGGTTTCTCGCCACCTTGGTGGTCCGAGTCCAGGCTCTCGAATGCTGAGCTGCGATTCCCTGTCCAGGTTCTGAAGCTGTTCTGAACTTAGCCTCATCTTGACATATGTTTGCCACTTCTTCAATTTTATTTTATTTTGTCTAGACCATTTGTGAAGAGGAAAGGGATTCTTCTTCAGGACGAAGTGCCTTTCCTCTGTTAACCCTCGGAGGTGCGGAGAGGCCAGGATCATGCTTCCAACAGGATCCTACACACTCTTCCCAGGTTTTCTTCCATGGGCCAACTCAACCCAGAAAATTGCCTCTGGAGACACTTCCCATGGCTTAGGCAAACTCTGATTTCACTAACCTACAGAGTCTTGGAAATACACGGCCAGTACGTGTCTCAGCATGGCTGGTAATAGAGGGCTATGGGCACACTCCGGGCCCCTCAGCGGGGCCTGGTTCAGCAAGTACAGTCTGTTCCGACACAGTGCAGAGCAGTGTGCGCAGCAAAAGGCCATCCGCACTGAGATGTATTTACAGGTCTGTATTTAGATGCGCATAGAATATTTCTGCAAAGATCGAGAAGAGACCAGCACCATTCTCCTCTGGGGCAGATAACTGGGGGAGCTGAGAGGAAAAGACCAAATTTTATTTTATTTTATTTTATATTTCTTTGGTCCCTTTTGCATTTTGTACTGCTGTGTGCGTGTGGTGTACATGTGCATGTGTATTTATATTTACTAGAAAAAAAGCTGAAACGTGTACATGGTGGGAACGCTGGGAGACCCTTCCATTTGGGTAAATTACCTCTAAGGATTACAGTTTTCTCATTTTCATCCATCAGCATTAAACAGGGAAATGATTTTCATGCCTCTGTCTTTGGCTAGCCCTCTCACCCTACTTTCTTAAATTGCTTCAGGCTGCTGCAAACACGTTCAGGGTTTGCTTTCTTTACTTTTCAGCTCCTCACTCTCTTGGGAGCCACTTTTAAAATTTTCTGGCCAAGTACTCACCCCATCCCTCCCTTCCCCACCCGCAAAAGGTGGTAAGAAATCTAAAACATAAATACTGGAAAACCGATTTTTGATAAGAACTTAAGACATCATGTTTTTATAAACTTTAGCTCTTGCAAAAGTGCCTTGTACAGGCTGGATGCTGAGCCCTGAGGAGCCCGCAGCTTGCGGCAGCCAAGGTGCTCTCAAATCCTTTGCACGTGGACAGAGGAATCAATAAGTGGATAGTGCAAGTTATGAATTGCTCCTCCACACTCAGGTGTGAGAAGCATCACATTTCTTTATTTTTCTAAGTCAAATTGCACCTGGCTCCAAGCATCTGCTCCCCGGGCTTAACAAGAAACATGATACTGGCTGTTCTTGGGGCTCCTTCCCCTCACTTAGGTCACACAGGACCCTGCGGTCCGTGGCCCCTGGAAATGGGTGTGGTTGCATCACTGTACTGCTGTGTCCTTTTCGCCCACTGTCATCTTTAGGGCTCTGGAGCCTGACGGCCCTAGAAATGCAGTTCATACCATGTCGCTGGTGGCCAGAGAGAGCTTGCCGCGCGGCTCAGAGGCAGCAGAGGCAATTTCTGCCTCCGCACAGCCGTGGAGGACTGGCATCCTGCTCCCCAAAGCCTCAGCTGCCCCAGGCCTCCATGTGGGGTGGCGACAGGTGCCCGGGGCTCACCCACTCTTGGCTGCCTGGGGCATCTTCCCGGTTTTGACAACACCACCTCCCCCCTTCTGTTCTTACGTAAACAGCAGTTTCTCCTGCTGGCCTCGCTTTGCGGAGCAGGAGCTTGAGTCTTCAGGGCAACCGTCCACCTCCTGACATTGAGAGCTGAGTGTGCGGGTCCCGGGAAAGCAGTGCCCGCTTCTCTGGGCAGCACATCGAGGCCTTCCCAGGTGAGTCGCCAAGAGCGGCACCCCCACCAACCTCCTCAGCTCATGCCAGCCAGACACAGTGGCTTCAGCCCCTCTCCTGCTGTCCCCAGGAGAGGGAAGTGGGGCAGGTCCGCCCTGCACACCTCCTTCCTCTGCCACCGCTGGGTCTCCACACTCCCCGACCCGTGCCGCCCCAACACAGGTGCCCTGAGCCGCCGCACCTGCGGGCCAGTCTGCCCCAGGGGCAGCGGCGCTCACCGCTCTTACTCCTCAAGCGCTGGTTCTTTCTGACCCAGGCAACATGGATGCAGGCAGAAATTTTGGAAGCTTTCATTCAGTGCTTGGTAATGTCTGGCTCCACCTGAGGTTTTGCAGAGTCTACAGAAAAGTGATTCTCGACATTCAGCTGTGTTAAAAGATGATCTATCTGGGCTCCTTCAAAAAATGCAGTGTCTGAAAGATGAAGACAGTTGGCTGAGGATTTTCAACCACTCCCACAGTCAATTCTAACACATTTGGCCCCTTGAGCTCTCACTGGGAAATGTTCCTTATACTTCCAAAAGGACAAGCCTACCTGAGATTTCCCCTGTCACCTGAAGTCTTCACGCACTGTTCCAGTGGGATACCAATCACCAGGAAGGGGTAAGACAGGGCTTTGCTGTGCATAAGTAGTCCCAAGACCTTAGAGCTGCTACTCATGGTGGCGCTTCTGTTGGCTGCGTCCACCTGGCCATGGTGCAGCATCCCAGCGACCCCTCGAGAGGCTCTGCGTCCCCAGCCCCGGCAGAGAGGATGGTCTTAGACACCGAACTCATGCTTAAGTGCTGGGAGGATGGCGGAGGGCAGTGGATGGATAGATAACTGCAAGCTTCACTGAATATTGGAAAAATAAAAGGACAAAAGACTTAGTGTTCTGAAGAACACTTTAAAGATTATTGCCTTACGTAGCTGCAGTTTGCTTTCAAGTTTTATTTTTATATTTTAGATGACAGAGAATAATGTGTGTTCAAAGTATCAATGTATACAATACAGAAATGTATAAATAAAAAGTTAATAATGCCACCTTCCATACTACCTAAGGGGATATACAGATTCAACGCAATCTCTATCAAAATTACAATGACATTTTCCACATAAATAGAAAAACAATTCTTAAGTTTATGTGGAATGACAAAAGACCCTGAGTAGCCAAAACAATCTGGAGAAAGAAAAATGCAGTTGGAGGCATCACACTTCTGGTTTCAAATTACATCACAAGGTAATAGCAGTTGAAACAATACCATGCCGGCATAAAAACAGACAGACTGTATATGCCAATGGAACAGAATAGAAAGCCCAGAAATAAATCCATGCATATTTGGCAACTGATTTTTGACAAGGCCACCAAGAACACACAATGGGGAAAGGTCAGTTTCTTCCATCACGGTATTGGGGAAATTGAATAACCACATATAAAAGAATGAAACCGGACCCTTATCTTACGCCAGTCGCAAAAATCAACTCAAAATGGATTGTAGACCTAAATGTAAGACCATAAAATGTAAGACCATAAAATTCTTAGAAGAAAACATAAGGAAAGAACTCCTTGATACTGGCCTTGGCAATGACTTTTTAGATATGACCCCAAAAGTATAGGTAACAAGAGCAAAAACTAACAAGTAAGACCACATCAAACTAAAAATCTTCTGCACAGCAAAGGAAACAATCAACAAAAAATGGCAGCCAACAGAGTGGGAGAAAATGTTGGCAAACCATATGTCAGATAAGGGGTTAATATCCAAAATATGTAAGGAACTCATAAAACTCAGTAGCAAAACCCCTAATAACTTAGTTAAAAAATGGATAAATAAACCAAACAGATATTTCTCCAAAGAAGATATAAAAATGGCCAGCAGGTATATGAGAAGGTCCTCAACATCACTAATAAGAAAATGCAAATCAAAAACACCATGAGAGATCACCTAGCACCCATTAGGCTGGCTATAATAAAAAAGACAGGTGACCACAAGCACTGACAAGGGTGTAAGGGAGCAGGCAGCCATTGCGCACTGTTAATGGGGAAAACACTATGGCGGCTCCTAAAGAAACTAAAAAGAGAACTACTATATGACCAGCAGTCTCTGTTCTGACCATACACCCAAAGCAACCAAATCACCACTGTCATAAAGACAGCTGCACCCCATGCTCACTGCAGCATTATTCACCGTAGTCAAGAGGTGGGAAACCAGCTAAGTGTCCATCAGTGGATACGTGGATAAAGAAAATGTGGTACATTTACACAATGAAATATTACTTAGCCTTAAAAAGAAGGAAATCTTGCCATTTGTGACAACATGGATGGACCTAGAGGACATTACGCTAAGTGAAATATACCAGACAGAGGAATTAAAAAAAATACTGCATGATGTCATTTAGATGTGGAACTTAAAAAAGAGAAAAATTGAATACACAGAAACAGAGTAGAAAGGTGGTTACTGGGTTACTGGTTACTGGGGTGGGGGCAGGGAGAAGAAGAGATACAGGTCAAAGGGTACAAACATGCAGTTATATAGGGATGAATGGCTCTAGAGACCTAATGCACAGCAAGTGCACTACAGTTAATAATATTGTATTGTATATTGAAAATTGCTACAGTAGATCTTAGATGTCTTACCACACACACACACACACACACACACACACACACACACACACACACAGGAAAGGCAACTATGTTAGATGATGCATATGTTAATTTACTTGGTTGTAGTAAACATTTCACTATGAATATGTATTTCAAAGCATCATGTTGTACTCCTTAAATATATACAATAAAAAAATAAGGAAAAAAATAACGCCCAACTCCCCAAATTCACATCCCAGAGGTAATAGTTGATATGCATTCCTTCATATCTTTCTTAGTGGCCGTAAGATATATGAACAAATGTATATAGAATGTTTTTTTTCCTTTAAAAAAAAACCACCAAAAAAGTAAGGACTTATTTCATTTATTTTCAATTTGCTTCTGTTGCCCCAAATAAATGCTGCATATCTCTATAGGTCAATTCAAATATTTAATAGATCTAGCATATTACTTTTCTTTTTAAATTATTCCATGCCATTCCATGATATGAGTATGCATGATTTAGTCTCCCCAGCTTCTTCTCCTCCTCCTTCCTCTTCCTCTTCTTTTCTCCCTCTTTCCATCTCTCCCTCTCTCTTCTGGCCTGTACAATAATCTCGCAAGGAAATCCCTGTGTCCTTTAAGCACCATTGCTAGCCCAAATGGTGACTTTGTGCAATTAGAAAAAGGCATCCCCCAAGATATTTTACGGCCAGAAAACTGTTATAAAATGTATACAAATCCATGGTGACTAATAGAGAAATGATGCATCCCAGAGTTCACAATTGCACAACTTTATGCAGTAGTCCTCACATATTAAAATCATTATTTATGTAAGATCAGATCCCCAGTCAAAGCATATACATGCTTTAACTTTTAATAGCTTCTGTCAAATTACATTACAAAAAAGTTGTAATACTACAACGTATGCAATGCATTGCCCACACCCTCCATAGCATGAATTTCTGTCAGAAGATAAAAGCTTCAAAAATAGCTTTAGTGTTTTATCGTAAAATGAAATAAGTTCATTGTCAAAAATCCCCAGAGCCCCAATAGCTTAAGATGGCTGTGTAAACATTCAGATCAGCATTTGCTCAGATATTTCTTTATGCCTGTTGATGCACATGCATTTAGTGACATAAAACTCCCACTTTAGGTGCATTTTGAAAATTTCAATATGTTGTATTTTCATTTTTAATTACTTCAAAATAATTTCTAATTTCTGTTTTGATTTCTGCTTTAATTCATGAGTTATTTAGCATGTATATTCTGTGCTCGTCAGGTAGAATGTTCTATTAATGTCAATTAGGTTAAAGTTGGTTGCCAGTTTTGTTTTAATTTATCCCTACTGATTTTCTTTCTGCTTGTTCTACTAATTATTGAGATAGGGATTTGAAAATCTTAGATTCTATTTGTGAATCTGTCTATTTCTTTTTATAGTTCTATTAGTTTTTGCTTTATGCATTTTGTTCTAGTAAGAAGACATGCCCAGGACAAGACTACAGTCAGTTGACAGTTTTCTCTTTTAAGATACCAGCTATTCCTTCCTCAGTGCATCTGTGATTCTTTGCTGGACAAATCTGGCTGTTTTCATTACATTCTTTTTCCCAGGATGCAAGAAGACTTTGCGTTGTATTTTCACTTTCTTTCATCATAGGAAACACCCCAGTTGAATTTTGTGCCTTACAATTTTTTCTGGTCTATTCTTTAGGTGTACAAATTACTTTTATGTTCGATTTCCATTTTCTCTCCTACTTGTCTCTGTTGTCGTCACCCTGTCACTTTTATTTCTTTGTGTTCCTTTGTCTTTCTCATCATTAATGTTATTTCTCCTTTGTTTTCCTGGAGTCAATCTGGATGTCCTCTTCAACGCCTTCACACATGTGGGCTTTTCTCCCCGTCCTCCCCTCCTTCCCTTCTCATCCTGCGTCTGCCCTTCTTTTCCATTCTGCTTCCTTCTTTTGTTAAAGCTTTATTTAATATTGACTGATGTGATTTTAAATATATTTCTCTTTGAATACAGAGTCAGTTCTATGTAAATTTGATAACCAAAATAATGCAGGTAGAATTTTCTTGACTATGCCTTTTTTATTGAGCTGACATTTTTATCACCTCCTTAAGACACGAGTGAAAAGACTATGTTAGACTCTGTGTTTGGGTACAGAGCATGCTGAGTGAGGCAGGGAACCTAGAGCCACGATTCTCTCACCTAAGAGCCAGGGAGGCAGACTGGAAGACACCAGCTAACGTTCCTGACTGAGTGGGCGAACCACCGAATGCCTGCCTGCTCTGTCTTGCAGAGAAGTGTAAAGTTAGGTGAGAGGATTAAAGGCACTTTGAGCATTATCAACTATTCTGCAGACCCTGGGCTGAGCCAAGGTGGCAGTTGAAGGGCAATGCATTTTGGTAAAACATTCTACTTTCTCTGAGACACCACTACTTTTTATCCCAAAGAAATTGTGCCATGTGTATTTGGGCTCCATTCCACAACCACAGCACAATGACAGTTTTTACAAATTAGAAGTCTGTGGTTGTGGCCAAATTCCTGGCATGGGTGACTCCAGGGCCCCAGACAGACAATGTCTGCCCTTCAGAGCACAGACCGGGAGGGAAGTCCCCAGGCAGCCTGGCCACTGATGCAACACATCTGTGCGGGCATCCGGCGCAGAGCTCTCCTTTTCCAAGCATTCCCTACACTGCTGTGTGGGAGCAGATGTCACGAGGTGCCTTACATGCGTGCTCTGCTGGGAGGCCCCCGACTCCCAGCAGCTTGCAGAGATGGGCAGTGTGTGATTTGGGGAGGTCACCGGGTTTCCTGTCACTCCCATCTCTCTGCACTGACATTGTACGGAGAGTTCACACTCAGGCATGTCAGAGCTAAATGGTGACAGGCTGATTTGGTGTCACTTGCTAATGGCCTGGATTCTTTACTGCTGTAGACATGCACATGTGAGAGGCAGCTCAGACTCCCAGGCTCCCAGCCGGCCCCTATTCCATGCAGCGCTGCAGACAGCAGCCCCATGTGCTCAGTCAGGCCTTGCAGGGCAGGCTTTGCCTTCTTCCTGCTGCCCACAACTGTCCTTGGACCTCGACTGCCTGGACCTCTAATCTTAACATCCACTTGCTACTGCTTATCTGGCCTGTGATTTTGTGCCATGAAGACTTAATACATCAAGAGAGAAGGGACCCACAAATTATTCGTGTATAATACATGTGAGATTTGCTTCACTGAGACTAGGCTTGAATTGGCTAAGTAAACCTCAATTAAAACTTAGAAAACTTTTCCTGGGATGTGCAGGGTATAGAAAGCAGGGAGTTTTCCAGCTCACCATTCCTGGAGGGTGTGAATGCTGGTGGCCCGCCTGCCCCAGGCCATGGCTGATTGATTCCAGGGAGGGGAGCTTGACCCAAGCTCATCCAGTCACATTCTCTCAGGACTAGGACAACCGGCGTGGAGACAGAGCATAGTCAGCTAGGGCAGAAACTAGACCCTACGTTCACTGGGACTTCAGGCCCCCAAGAGCCCACCACGGCTCGCCACCTCTCCTCTGAGGCCCCCTTGGTTCTGCTGTACCTCTTCACTCTCAGCATCTGGGCTCAGAGTCCAAACACTGCTGTCACACCCTAGAATCCAGGCCTCATTGTCTCAGGGCACTCAGGCCCCTCCTTCACCCACTTTGTAGGTCACAAAACTCAAGTTACAGAAATAAAATGAAGATGGAGATATGTGGGGTGTCCGCCTTATTGAAGTCCAACAAATGCGATCATAGATCCTTCCAGGTGGTGGGTTCAAAAATATGTCTAAAGACTTTAGAATTATTTTATCTGGAACTTAGATACATGCACTCACTTAATAAATTTAATAATGGCTACCATTTCAAGCTAATGGCCCTGATGGGAGGAAAACAACATTTGGAAATTGAGCCAGTCTCAAGGAGTTTAAAGTGGACAACACTGATTTACTTTTTCATTAATGGGTTGGTTCTTTATTTAGTGGTTGTCCATCCACACAACAAAAGTGTATTGAGAAGAGCCTTGTGGCAGGGTGTGTTTTGAGGGAGACCATGAGAGGAGCAAGACATAGAGCCTGTTCCCTGGGAGACCATGAGAAGAGCAAGACATAGAGCCTGTTCCCTGGGAGACCATGAGAAGAGCAAGACATAGAGCCTGTTCTCTGGGAGCTCGGGGACAGGGAGTCAGTCCCAACCACACAGAGAGAAGACTTGTGGGCATGAGCCTGAAGAAGTAGCTTAAATTTAATGCGGGCAGATATGAAGGCAAGTCGACAAACTAGAAGTTTCTCGGAGTCATGCAAGTGGAAGCTGATGATCTAGACTACATCGCGGTAGTGAGTGTGAACAGGTTACAGTTTCCAGAGATATTTAAGAAGTAGAGACCAGAGAGGTAAGTGATTGGAATGCCTGGGGGTGGACAGTGGGATGAGGGACAACAGAGGGTGTAGCCCTTGTTGCTGACTTGAAAGGCTTGATGGATGTGACAGAAACAGAGCAGTGTTTATGTGGCCAGATAGTTCTGTGTTCTGACATGGTTGTTTAGATCCAGGTGGAAATGTTGAATAGAGAGAATGGAGAGAGATCTGAATTGAGCATCTAATTAGAGAATCATTTCTTTCTTTTTGTTTTTTGTCCTCCAGCTTTATTGAAGTATCAGAGAATAATTTTCTTAAGAGATGGTAATGAAATTGTGTAATTGGAAGGGATCCCGAGAAAAAGTGACTCACAAGAGAAGGGACTGTACTAATCCCTGTGATACTGTGAAGCATCTGTGGGTCTCTATCTGTCCCCTGGTCTACAACTCCTCAAACTCCTAAAACTCCATCTCCAAAGGGCTGGAGAAGTCCTAGTTTAGCCATACAGAGGCTGATCCTCATGTGGGTCCCTGCTACGGGAACTGCTTGATCCCAGGGACCTGTTTAAGGAGCCCTGTGGCAGGGACCTCAGTCTTCTCTAGGGAAGAGAAGGAGAGAAGCATTTATCCATGGGCTCCCGTTCCTCACTGGTCAAAGACCCCCACCTCTAGGGTCATCCCCCATAAACTTCTGGTCTATGCATCTGTGGGCACCAGGCTGCTTCTTGGGGTCCCCCAGGGCAGGAAATCCAAGGCATGTGGTGTGGGGCTGGGGAGGCCACCTGGCAGGCTGTACCCACATGAAGGATGTCGGCTCCTGCAGGGCGGCTGGAATAAGGGGCAGGCCAGGTGACAGCATTTGAAGGGATGCCCAGGGCACTCAGTGCAGCCCCCCCTTGGGGTAGTCATACATTCATAACACCTGCTGAGTCTAATCTGTCACAGCCTTGCCTTCAAGGTTGTAGTTGGCTGCAATCCCTGCAAATATTTAAGTTACAAGTATTAGTGAAACAAGCTACCACCCTCAGTGCAGCTGCTGAGTGGCAGTGGCTGGTATCACTCATGACCTCTTCCTCCACCACCAGGCCCAGCTTTCCCTCACCCTCAGCCAGCCCTAGAGCTCGTCTGGGTCATTCACCAGGTGTGGGAACTTGGACCTTCTTACCCAAAACATCTAAGCCCTTAGTTGTCTTGTCCTTGTCAGGTGGCAGTGGGGCCTTCTGCCCACGTCATTTTCTGTCCCTCTGCGTCTGCACAGGCCGGATCTGGAGTACGGGCTCTGTGCACATGACTGCTGTGTGCCCGCCGGGCCTGCGGCACGTGGAGCACCTGGGTGCAGGCGAGTGGCAACGCGGCCTCCCTGCCTAGGAGCTCGCCTGGACCAGGACCCAGGGACATGCCTGGGCTGCTCTTCAAGCAGTGAGGAGTTGCCTGCCACAGAAGGGGGGTCCTGCCCGACCCCTGCGGGTCTGTGAGGCGGCTGTGCTACTGGGCTTTCTAGAGAGCCCGAGCAGGGGGGCAGGCCGGTCTGTGCACAGTCTGGGCCTGTTCCTGCTCTGAGCCCCACTCTGAGCTGGCAGCTTCCCGGGTCACCCGAGAAACAGATCAGATCAGGACTTCCAGGAAGGTCTTAGGCAGCATCAGAAATCCAAGAGGCTAGTAAAAGCCGGGTGTTTCCTTGGTGGTGGGAGGTACAAGGTGAAATGATGTGTCCTTCACCTGAGAGGAAATGGCCCTGCACGGCCAGACCACTGGACCTCCACGCACTCGGCAGTGGGTAAACCCTCTGTGGGGTTTGTCTCCCACCTTGCAGCCACGTGTGTCCTGTGGAAGCGGGCAGAGGACGCTCACACTCGAATCAGAGCATGGTGTGCTCCGTGCCCCTAAAGCGGTCGATCGAGTCGTGACTTCCAGCATTAGGGTTCTCGAGGGCCAGTTCGTGTATTTCCACCTGCAGACGGTGCTGCTAATGTCTGCCCCAGATCTCTCACAGTTACCTCGAGGGTCAAAGTGACACGAGGGAAGCACTTTGTGAACTGTGATATTCAAATATGAAATGATTGTTGTCATTACCCTGCTACAGAGCTTGCCCTCTCGTTGCCCTTTGTGGTGGGCTGAGAGGGTTGAGAAAGGAATGAGTTAGGGCTGCCACTGACAGAGCTCAGGGCCAGGAAAATCTTGGGAATTAAGCAAGCAAGGGTTTGCTCCTATCCAGGTGAGCTGTCCTCAGGACTCCGAGTCCCAGCAGGTGGCCTGGGATGGACAGTTGAAGGCTGACATGGCACATTCCCAAGGCCTGTGTGTAGTTCTCTTTGGTGGGGCTGCAGCCCTCCACGTTGTAACCCAACTCATCTTGAATAGAAAGATCGCCAGGTGCTGCATGACAGCCACACACACGCCTCGGCCTGCCCTTCCCTTGAAGGGACTGCCGTGTCTAGGCCCTCGGACACACCTTTGACGATAAGGCGAGTCCCATGCAGACACTCTTAGCACCGTCATGCTATTTCTGCCTGGAGCTTGGTCTGGGATGGGTTGATTTTTCCTAAAGTCTTGTTTCTCCTTGAGTAGAAGGTATGTCCAGAGTAAGCAATTTGATTTGGGAGTGGATGGCCAGGTGCATGGATTTCTGGGAATGATGATTAGAGCATAGTGACAGGTTAATGACAATCCATAGCCAACCCTTGAGGCTTTGGCTTGAACAGTGAGGTCTATCTGGCCTCGTCTTCCCTGTCGCAGGGCTACACCCAGGTTGAAGATGGGCAGGGACCATGCTGGTCCCCTGCACCCAGCTCTCTGTGAGCAATAGAACTCCGAGCCTTCCTACTGGGGGTGACTGAAGGAAACAACTAGAACTGTAGCTTCATCCCTGGACATTGAACAGGTGGGACTTGCAGGATGCAATCTCAAAGCAACTTTTATCATCAGTGTGCTGATTTTAATGTTTTCCTCCTTCTTGGATGAAAATTCAGCAGCCCCAGGACCACAGTTATTTATTAAAAAGAAAACTTAGAAATTAGAAAAAAAATCAGATGTTGAAGAAAGTGCTAGGTTAATGTGGGAATGTGAAAGCACACAAGTGGATTCATACAGGGACGTGGAACTGGACATCTAATGAGGGCAGGCTGAGGAGCAAAAGTCAAAATCTTCCTCTTCCACCGGTGGGCTCCCTGCATTTGGGCTGCTGCCATAAAGCCTGACCTGAACCAAAATATAAATCTTCATGATCACCTAAGTGTCTGCAACTTTAATTTAGCCTATCTATTTTCCCAAAATTAATTTGTGAACTTTTGAAGAGAAGCATGATAAAATGAAAATAGTAAGGAACAATACATTTGTAAAAGATTAGGAACAAATTTGAAGGGATAACTGATACCTTTTTGTATCAATAACAATTCTAAAGCTTATATAAAAATGGAGTTTGTTTAATTAAATCCAATCACATTGTAAATATTTTAAGAAAAAATAGCTTTTTTTGTATTGTAATGCAATGTTAGTTTGCATGAATAGTTACATGGCACAACAACAAACAGGGCTAAAGATGTTTTCTGGTGTCTCAATGGAAATATTTATTGCATTGTAAGAAAAATAGACTCTGTGAAAAAAGAACTTCACATGTTTGCAAACTATCCCAATATATTCCTAAATTTGTTGGGTTTTCAATCTGAATGAGCAATCTGCAGGAAGCATTGTCCTCTCAAGCCTGGAGTCCCCCCCTCACCCCCCCACCCCTGGCTCTCCAGAGTGAGGGGGTCAGAGGCAGAGGCTCCGAGCAGATGGGCGGCGGAGGTGCCCAAGGGTGCTGTCATTTGCTATTGACTGTGGGAAATTTGTCACTTTTCTAACCCTATAACTTCATCCCGTGAAAAGAGGATCAAAAAATAGCACCAATTTCACAGAGGAATTGCAAGAATTAAATGAAATAATATACATGAAGTACTTGTTAGCATGAAACCTAAGACTTTGAGGCGTGTTGGTAGATGACACCTATTTCTATTTTTGTTCTTCTTATAGGAGACGTTCTTCAGAAGCTGAGCGAAGCTGTACTCAAGTGCCATTATAAAGCACCTACTTTGTGCAAGATACTGTGGGTGGTTGGGCCATCCCAAGGACTTCAAAGGGACACAGTGGTGGCAGAAGAGCAGCACTAGGGCACATTAGGAGTACACAAGGCAGAGCACACACATCGGGGTACGTGTGCACCAGCAGCCCACAGATACCCACAGCCCCGCAGCACATGAGCTCACACAGCCGGGCAGAGAGCCCTGCTCACCTGTACTCCACGTGCTTCCCACAGGTAAGGTGCTCTGCCCAGTAGACCAAGTGGCAGTGAGAATAATCGTCTCTAGGACAAGCAGGTGAGAGCCAGGGTGCTGCCTTGTCCTCTGCCGCTCAGACCTTGAAGGCTATGGTCTTGGGTCACATAGAGTAAGGTGAACCTTTGTGTACTAAGTAACTGTGATTTTGGAGCTAGTCATAGGAGCTAATGTCAATTATCCAGAGACTTTTAACTATAAACTAAAAGGATGGGGCTCTTGAATGGACTCCAGGCAAGGGAACAATATCCAGTGCAAGAGCAGACAGCTGAGATAGGGTTTCAGTAAACACCGTGCCCATGAAGATGCAGCCCTGGAAAGACCAGGACAGACTGCTATTCCCACCTCTGCCCAGCCTGTATGTAGAGAAACCATATTGTCACTCCCATCATGGTTGGTGCCATGTTGGAAATCTGAGCACTTAACTATTTCCCCATTTCCTTCTGGCCGGCCTGAGCTTAGTGTTTCCCCCTAATGCAGACGTATAGAACCCTGGATGTGGCTTCTTGGAAGAAGGTAGGAAGGGATGCACAAAGGATTCGAGGGAGTCCTGGCCCCGGGCACAGGATGCGACCAGACAGCGGGTGTGTGCAGGGCATTGTTGGGCAGCCTCCCCGAGACCATGGGAGATAGAAGCCTGTGGATTCCGGCTGTGAACTGTGTGGAACGGGGTCAAAAGGCTCCCAACGGTGACTGAGAATGGGCAGAGCTAAGTGGCTGGCGGATGTGACGTTGGCCAAGTGCTGGTTCAGCCCAAACCACAACCCATAATATCTGCTAAATGTATCCCCTACCCTGGCTTTTTTGATCATTCCAACAACCTTACAAAGTAGGATCCGAGATTCAAAACCAAATTTCTTGTACTCAAAAGCACTTGCTGTCTTCACTTTAGCTCATTGCCTCCCAAGAAAAAGGAAAACATGAAACAAACGGATGGTTTAAGAAGCCTGCGTGGTCATTACCTGTGCAACCGGGCAGGGCAGTCCCTTGGGACTGCAGGAGCAGGCCAGGAGGAAGGGGAAGCCGGAAATAGGTGTGGCAGAAGCAGACAGGATTCAAGCCAGGGTCAACTTCCGGGGGAAACCTATTCCAGTAGCTGGGCAATGGTAGAAGTTTCCAGTAAATGAGGATAATGATATTCCTGTTCCGCACGATCTGTTTAGCACCTGGTTGGAGGTGTAGGGCAGAGTCTAACCTCTTGAGAAGGGGATGGGCAGGGCTGGACAAGGCACCTGGACTTCCACCTGGCCTCCTGGGCAGGGCTGCAGGCCCAGTGCACGGGCTGGATTCACATCGGAACGCCAACATCGACACATCGCATGTGGACCAGGGACAGCCCGCGCGGCTCAGCAGGGCTCTGACAGCACAGAGACTGTGAGGGTGTCCAGGCTCGCCTCGGCCCACGGGATGCTCCCGTGGCTGTGGGGTCAGCCTGCAGCACCGCAGCTGCTGGGGGCCTGCAGCTTAGGGCGCAGAGCCAGCGCCTGGCACGGCGCAGAGGAGACAGGCTGCCACGGGATTCCCAGTTACGTGTCTCGCTTCACTCCTTCGGAGGGTCCCATTCTGAATGGGATTTAGGGTCGCTGGAAGAGAGCACTGAGGATCTGTGAGTTCAGAAGGCTGATTGTGAGGTCAGTGATGTGGGTGTTGACTCACGTGAACATGGAGACGGGACAGGAACTCGCAGTCAGGCCTGAAAGGGGCTGGCGGGAGCGGAGGTGGTGGCCCCTCAGATACCGGCCACCAGTCCCCAGGGCACATCCTTCTGTCAGGAACCACACCCGAATGACTCTTGGGCTCTGACCAGTTTTATTTAGCGTGTGCAGGGTTAAATAGTGAGTCTAAATGCCCTGAGTGGGGCCTATGTTCTCTCATCTTATCCCTGGACAGCGTTATGCTCGTACATCTCCTGGCCACCTGCCTGGGCTGTGGGCACCTGCGGACCCTCCGTGGGTGGATCTGCGGCACTCTCTCGGGAGCCCGCCAGGCTGGCCTTCGTGTCCACGCAGGTGCGGCGGGCCCCTGCGGACTTGCTGCTGTGGCACGGACGGCAAGGCGAGGCTGGTCCTGCCCCGCCCTCTGCAAACGTCTTCCCTGGGGTGGGGCTCAGGAATGCCCCAGCAGCTCACCCCCACCCCGCTCAGTCTGGGAAGGGCAGAGGGGAAAAGAACATCCGAGGAGAAATGGTGGCGAGACAGAGGTTGGCAGGGGGCAGTGAAGACAAAGGACCAGAATGTGCCTTCTGTCCTAGAAGCCCAGGATGTGTCGGGAGCTCTCACACACGCATTTGCTATGTTCCGGGCTTTCCTTTTGGAATCATAAAGTGCCGCATGACCTACTGAGTAAGGCAGGCTGGCGGAACAGCCCGAAGAGGACAGCACAGGCGCCATTCTCCAGGAGGCGGTAGGGCGGCGCCTGGAGAGGTGTGTTCTGGGGTCTCTGGAGCACGGGGAGCTTCGGCGTTAGGGAACTAGAAAGACTGCAGCGCAGCTGATCGGGCCGGAACCGAGTGGTGGTTGTTACCTCCGTCCAGCCTGCCCCATCCCCGCTGCCCGCACCTGCAGCTGCTGGGACCCAGGAGTGTGCCGTCCTGGGAGGGGCTGGAAGGTGCAATACACACCACAGCCTGGAGTTCACTGACCTGGCGTGAAGGAAGTAACCGATCCCATTAATAAGTTTCATGTAGGTTACATGCTGAAATGTTAATATTTTGGATATATGAAGTTAAGTAAATGATATCATTAAATAATTTTACTAGTTTCTTTTTACTATTTTTTTTAATGTGGTTATTAGAAAATTTGAAATTACACACATGGGGTTATCACACACTATTGGACAGTGCTAGTCTAGGTTCTTACAGCTCCGAGAGCAAAATATATGAACACCCAAGAAACACAGATGCACACACACTCTCTGTAGGGGTTTCGGGCAACCCCGCAACGGGAGGACAGCCTGCCCCAGATAAGACTCTCAAGACTAAGATAAATAAGAAACGAATGCAGACTCCCGGGCCCTCAGGGACCCTGCCTTCCATCCATCCCATTGCTCCTTTGTCCCCCCTCCCCGTTCCTGCCTCTCAATCCCAGCTGCGGCTGTTTCCCACTTTTTAAATGCCACTGTAGATTCAGGGTGTATGATGTGCTGGGGGAAAACAAACACGCACTTACCCTTTGGGAGTAAGAAATCATTTTTCTCAGACTTTGGGAGTTTGCATGATGAGGTTTCTGCATTCCAGCTGCAGTGCTGGGGCTGCCGGGCTGGCCATTCTCTGCTGTAATGTAAAACATAGCTCGTGGTCATTTCGATGTGTAAAAAGTTCAGCAGTATTGTTGGAACTATCATCATAAATCAGGAACAACTTTCTTTAGGGAGTCTATTGCCACTTGATTTAGTGTTTCCTGGCAACTTGCCTATCATAAAATGAAGCTGCGATTGCTTCCTACACAAAACGTTATCTATAAAACATCTCACCAGAAACCTACAGAATGCCCATTAGCTTGCAAGTTTTGATGATCTAGGGCTGGCCTTTGTATTGAGAGTAAATGTGACAATGGGACCCATTGTTAAACTGGACAATATATTCCGTGGAACAGCTTCCAAATTGAAATGAGGCTTATACAGCATTTACAACCATTTATTCCAAAGGAAGGAAAAATGTACTCTTTAGTTTGAGGAAGAAAAGCCACAAAGTATTCATACTGTGAAATATGAGAAATTACCGAGCAACCTTCATGCTGACATGTCCCATTTTATACAAATGGGGGAATGTGGATGGTGTGGAAGGGCAGGGTGACAGCCGCGTGACCGAGGGGCCCAGGGGCTTCCCTCAGATGAGCGCTATGGCGCGGGTCCTTACGTGTAAAAGAGGAACGCTGTGCTTGGGCAGGACATGGAGGACAGTCTAGAAGAATCCCTCGCCCGCCCTGGAATTTTGCCTGGCATGTGCGCTATGGGGGGAGAGACTGGGAAGGGTACGGGGAGGTGGTTAGGCTTCAGTAGATGGAAATTCTGCCTTTCACAAAGCCAGGGTGGCCCTAACCCCCAGCCGACACTTGAATCCTCTTCCAGTGCTCGGCCGAGAACGGGGTGCTTCCAGGAAACTCCGGATTGAGGAAAGAAACTACAGCGGAGGCTCCCTCCGTGCAGGCCCCTCTCCGCCCGCTGGCTCCAGAGCTGCCCGGGCCGCTCAGTGAAACGCCAGTAAGTCTAAGCCCGTCTTTTCTTCTTTTTCCCTTCCCTTGTGTCTGAATGATTCAGACTGGGACCGCAACTACCAGTTCTGGGCAAACACTGCACTCCTTTATAATGACAAGCACACAGAGAAAAATCACCAGGCAGATGAAAAGACAGCACAGTTCAAAAGAAGGGATCTCTCTGAGGAATCAGAGAAATTTTTTCCTACGAAATACAGTTTCTGTAGGAGATGGGTGGAAATTTTGAGAACACTTCTGATTTGTGTCTTCAACAAACTTCAAATGGCCATTTCTTGTAGGAAATTTGATCAGAGAACCACCTTCTGGAAAACAGGTTTGATGGAGCCGACAGGACTCAGAGGGGAAAGATAAAGAGATAAAGTCAGTGGGAGAAGACATATGAAAGGCATGGACAGAGACATATTTATAAATATTAGGAATTTCAGAAGACCAATGAAAGCTGAGCTACCATTAAAGAACTATTTTGGGGAAATTGTCCTGAGCTAAAGAAAAACTTGCATTTTCTGAAACCTTGATAAAATTAATGACACGTTTTTCATACCTAGACTTATCCTGATAATTAAATTTCAAGAATAAAAAACAAATTCGGCGAGAGCCTCCACCGACCAAGCCTGGCTGCCTCTCTCCTTTGTGACACCACGGTGACACTGATCAGTGTCCGCAGAGCTGTGAGCAAGCAGAGGATTGTGGCCACACGGGGATGCCAAAGTTGGGGGCATCCTTAGACCAAGAAAGCTGTTTATTGTTTATCTGGAACTTGAGTGCCTGGACTGCATTTCCATCTGCTAGATCTCGCGTGCTCAGCGCCTGGCCCCGCCACGCTGACGCTCAGATCCCGGCGGGCAGAGCAGAGTTCTCTTGCCCAGTGAGTTCAGGACTACACACCATGTGTGCGTGTCTGCGGGAAAAACCAAAAAATACCAGACTTAAATCATTTTTAGGGTAATGAGGGAGGAATCAAAACATCAAATTCCAGATTGAACTCCTGATATAAAATGAAAAAATAATCCCACAGCCTCTCTCCTCAAGAAAAATAAATTATAAGACAAAAATCAATGTAATTCTCAATGTGATATTAAACATAATAAAAATGCCAAAAGAAATTTCAAAAGAGGCCTCATAGTTAAAAATGTCAACTTAGTAATAATGATCTAGTTCAAATTATCCACTATTATCACTAAAAAATTGGGAATTAGGTGGCCAAAAGGAGTAAAAGCGGAATATATTTCTCATATTACATAAAAAATAATCAATTAACATTACTTTATTTTTGATAATGAACATAAGACAATATAGATTTCAATGCATATTTATTAAATGTCGCTACTAATAGAATAAAAGCAGTAGACATAATTTCCAAAGTCACAAGGGAAAAGTCAGGTTAAAAAAACCCTCAATATAAAAAGGTCTATTAAAGAGAACCATAAAATCAAATAGCAGAAATAAAACTAAGCATATAAACCATGTTAATAAAATGATTGGAATAAACTTTCATTTTGAATCACAGACTCTGTTATTAGGGTTAAAAATAAAATCTAAATATTGCGGTAGTACACCCAGTTAACCCGAACACATTAAAAACAAGGCAGTGGGCACAGATAGGGGGATGAATCCCAGCAGGGCTGGGAACGTGAGCAGGAGACCAGGTGGAACTCAAGCCCAAACAGTCACTACGAAAATAGTGCGAATTTATTCAGCTAAAAGAAGAAATCCACAATGAAAGTATGACAGTTTCACACACTCCTATGGTGAGAATAAAAGAAGCATCAGGTGTAGCTAACAGAAGCTTTGGGATATGAAAATAAGATGGGAGGACTGCTGCCGTTGTCGCGATGTTAGCTTGCTTGTCTTGCAACGGGTCACTGGACAGCTACCGGTAAACACAGAGAGGGCCAGACAGGGCCACAGATCTGTGCTGCACGAGGGGAGAATGCACAGCTCTTCTGAACGTACTGAGGATGCTGATCTACAAATTGGTCATGAAGAACATTTTAACAGACTCCCCAACTAGCAACTAAAATTGCTGCCAGTGCCCAGTTTTGGCTGTGCTGGAGAACACACCCTGCTGTGGAGAGAGCCCCACACCGATGTCGTTGCTATAAAACACCGGCCAAGAGCCCGTGATGCGCACAGCCCCTGCGGTGTGCCGCAGACGGCAGTGGGAGAGGCGGCCGCCGCCAGTCAGAAGGCGAGACGGACAGCAGGCTGCGTCAGTGCGGCCGTGCCGTCTCACAAGCAGCCCCGCTCTGGTCTTCCTCCCACTGGCAAGTGCTGACCCTTCCGCCAGATCTACTTCGCATCTGTGGAGCAAACAGTTTCCGCTTCTAACAGAATACTTTCGCGGACCCCTACTCCCCTCTGGATTTCAGACGTGCTTCATAGGACTGATACTGTGGAATAAGAGTGACTTGTTCTGGAAGGGCTGAGCTGTAGAAGGAGGATCTTCACTGTGAAGCTCACATTGCTCTGGAAGAATGAGCCGTGCCACCCAGGCAGGCATGTCCCATCTTACACAACGTTGCAGGACCTCATGGCAGTCAGTGGCTTAGACAGTGAGTCTTCACTGCACAAGCTAACTCGAGGGACCGTAAACACTGAACATGGTGCTGTTGCAAGTTAGGTTTTCACATGGCTTCTCTAGAACGCATTTTTTGCACAAGGTATAGCTGATGTGTACCTATGAGGAAAGATCACTGACTCTCTTAGCACGGCTGCTAACAGGATGTAAAATAGAGATACTACATGTCTCCCCCGACAGGAGTGATGTGTACTTAAAGACAAAGTCGCCTGGTGCAAGGTTAGCAGGCTATTTATAATAAGTAGATAATTGAGAAAACGCACGGAAATATTTCCTCCAGTGTGTGGCACAGGTTCCATTCTGGTCACCGACTCGGCAGTGACTGTGTTTTTAAGGAGCTCAACTCCGTGGCTACACTCATCCAGGTTAGTAGAACCCGGCCGAGAAGAGGCCTGGCGTTGAAACGCTCCTCAGCCATCAGTTCCCTGAAGGTGTCACAGCCCCACTTGTCCTGCCCCGGGGCACGCAGCCCGGCAGCATGGAGTCCAGTTCACACACTTCTTGCCTGAGAAGTTTACATCTATTCACATACGTTCACAAGCTTATTGTGAGCTCCTTTTAATTTAAACACTGACATCAGTTATTTACAATTGCATGATTTCATTCCACATGGTGGTGATTTTTTTCTCCAAATATGGCCTCATTGGATGGCCTCATTGGATGGCCTCGAACAAAGCAGGTTGGGCGTAGGAAATGCAGCGTCCTCCCCCCAGGTCACTCCAGGGGAAGCGCGGAAGGAAGCGGAGCCTTGCTATTTCAGGAAAGCCGTGGATGCCTGGGCGCCAGCCGCACTGGATGGCCGTAGGTGGGCGGCAGCTGCCCCAGTCGCACAGCCTTAATGAAGGAGAGCTGCCAGGTTTACATTGTTCAAACACTTAACTAAATTAGCTATGAAAAGAAGGATGGGAGGAGCCCTGGAGAGGGGAATTTAGGCCTTCTGGCTTCACGTACTTTGCACACACACAGAATGATTTTCCCAAGAGTCTGCCAGGAGGAGCTGGTGAGACATTGTGTGTCTCTTACAACAAGATTAGCAACAACAACAACAGTAGCAAGAACTCCCGCTTTAGAAGGCCGTGCCTGGCGGGGCTTGGGTAGGGCTTTCAGGGCTGTGGAGCAGCAGAGCGAGGAGGACTGGCCTGGGGCGGGTCTGAAACCTGTTGGTGGAACCGGGGCTCCCGCGGGGGTGAAGGCAGGAGCTTGCAGGCCTGGCTCTCTGAGATGCTTTGGAATTATCCCTAGTCTACTGGGTTTTTAGTTTAGCTGGAGCTGGCTAGAGGATGACCACATCTAAGAATGTTAAACATTGGCTCTTTGCCAAGCTGGCGTGGTCTCCAGTGGACGGCGACAGAGCTCTGTCACTGAACCTGTCCTCTTCAACATTTAACCCATGGGTTGAATGACAGCATGGAACACATATTGCTCTAACATTCCAATAACTTCAAATATGAAGGCACAGCTGGAATGCGAATCTCGAGTGGAAATAAGTTTGACAAATGGTAAATTTACCCAAGACCAACAAAGTGAAACTTCTAGGAGTAATCTAAGTTAGGTTCCAGAAGTCTGTTTCATAGGCCCCGTACAGGAGAGCCCTAGCTGGGTAGATGTGACACAGCAGGAGACACTGTGGCCCACTAAGCCCTCGGAGAGTGAGGAAGAGCAGGGCTGGGTCCCCGCGGGCCCCCAGCAGCCCTGCTCTGGTCGGCTCCACGGGGAAGCTGCCCCCGGACATCGCTGCAGCGCCTCTAGTGCTACGATTTTCTGGAGTGCCGAGTGCATGTAGCTTAGTCCTCTTTAAGGAACAAGGTTGACCCTGTCCCCTAAATAATGACATGAAACATCTTTAGTTTAGTGAGTGGGACTCCTCAGAATGACCCAGGGAGGCTGAGCTCTATTTCCCCAGGTGGACAAAGCTTCAATCTTTCAGCCTAGAACACACCTGTGGGGCGAGGGCCCGGCTGAGACAAAGGCGTGTTCCGCCCAGCCTGACTTTCTGCGTCCCCCAGGCTGAGGTTTGGCTCGCTGGGGACCCGCCCTCTGAGCAGGTGCAGAGATGGAGGGCTCGCGCCCTGGAAGGTTAGCCGCGCTGATGTGAGTTCACACACTGGACTCGGGAGGCCGCGTGTGTGCGCTTCCCTGTCCCGTGCCGAGGGGCGACAAGGGAGCCGGCATCCACATTTTGGGGGCTAGGCGTGGGGGGGGGACCTTCAATAAAGCTGTAGAGGTACAGAAACCATCACAGAGCTCCAGTCTGCAATTTCCTTCCTAACCTGGTAGATTTTCCACGTGTCATCTGTTCTCTGCAAGGCTTTGTGAAAAATACTCCATCCAGGCCCCTTTTCTGCCCCTTGGTGCAGGGGCCCGCTGTGCTTTTTCATCTCTGAAAGCCCCTCCCCTGCAGCTGAGAGCCGGGGCTGAGCTCTTCCCCACCTGTGGAAGGGCCCAGAGAGGACGCAGCTCAGCAGGGCCACAAGCGTAGGTGACAGTGGGCTGGACTTCAGACCCCGCCTCTGAGGGCCAATGTGTCATCCCAGACTGTCACTGCAGTCACCATGCGTCATTCCTCTGAGCCGCTGCCTCCGTGGTGCAGTGAGTGAGCGAATCCTTCCTGCTCAGGTTCCTACAGGCAGCGGTAGGTGGCGGCTGCACTGCGAGGACACACCTGTGAAGGCATCTCTGGGGGCATGGTTACTCACCTGTCTTTGGTGAACAGTTTTCTTCATGCTTTGTGTATTTCCTAGGTTTTCTACATAAAGATATTTTATACCAATAATCAAAATATAGTTTTAAAATAGCCCCACACAGACGTGAAGCAAGTGCTCTGCAGAGAACGCAGCTGAATGTCAGGTGGCAAGTGTGTGGTCCCTACCTGGGGACCATGGTCTGCTGTTCCTGGCAGCCGGGACACTGAGGCGCTCTGTGGCTGTGGCTGGCTGGATCGATCCCAAACTGTGATTTTACAGTGTCTTTTCAGATTCTGGCCCTTGCAGCCAAACGCCGCCTGCCCGCTGCTCTCTTCCCTGCAAACAGCCAGCCCCAGACACCCAGCAGTGCCCCGGCAGCTGGAAGGAGCCGGCTGCCTGCTCTGCCTCTCTTCAGACTTGTGGCTGCTCCTTGTGTTCCTCCACCGCCCTGGGCCGCAGGTGATCTTGTTGGAGAGAAGTAGTTTGAAGGACCAGCGTGCCCAGGACACGTTAACCAAGGGTCTGGGTCCGATGTGCTCACAGGCCATTTATCCTGAAAGCCACAGAGTCACGTGGGCTTGGGAGACCCTGAGGTGCAGGCCCGGAGGCACAGCTGTGGGAGTCAGTGGGTAAAGAATTGCACTTGCTGTGTCCAGGAGATGTGGTCTTGTCTCAGTTCACTTGTGCTGCTCTAATAAAACACCTTAGACCGGGTCTTGATAAAGAGCAGAAATTCATTCCTTACGGTTCTGGAGGCTGGAAGATCCAAGATGAGTCTTGATAATTATCATCATCATCATTATTCTATTGCAGCAAAGAACATTCTGAAAGTGAAGACTGAGGTCTCTCTAAGTGAAGCTCCTTGCACGATTCAGGGGTATCACTACTTTGGAGGTGCCAATCATCTGACTTTCATAAATACACTCACTAATATATGATAATCGTTCCCAGGAATACATGGAAAAATGAAAATAGGCCATCTGGGAAAACATCTTAAATACCAGTTCATTCGGATATGTTAACCTGACTGATTAGACAGAAAGTTATATTTAAGTAACACATTGTAGATTTGTGTTTTCATTATTAACATCAACAGGTTCATTTATTTCTGTTTGTGATGAAGCCAGAGTCCAACAGCAAAGCTACCTGCACAGTTTGCTGCATATACTGAACTTCTATGATCTTATTGAATATATGTATTTCTTAATATCCTTTTTCTGTGTCACTTTTAATTCTGTGAACCAGAACAACAACAATAAAAATTTTTATAAAAGAGATTAAAACATTTTGCCATCTATTTACAAAACATTCTTCGTTGATGCTTTGGTAACAAAGCAATTTTGCATTTAGAGCTCCCAATTTAAATTTTCTTCTTTCTGTTTTTATACCAAGCCTTTTCTCCCTAGCCCCCCCCCCCAGGGGAACACACAGACCCAGACTTCTCTGTCAAGGGAGCTGGTGAGTGGGGAGCAGAGTCCAGAGCGGGCTTGGCACACCCGTCCACGAAGGCCGGGACATTCGTCTGCGACTTCCGGGCACATGGAGCTGCGCATTGTTGCTGCCATTGTGCAAGAGCAGCCAGGGCGATGCATGGATGAATAAGCGTGGCCCAACCCAATGTTATGTACAAAAACAGGCAGCAAGCACACTGGGCCCTCAGGCCACAGTTTGCTGACCTCTGTTCTAGAGAGTAGGACATCTTGGTTCAAGCCTTGTCTCCATTGTCTACCAGCTCTGTGAGTGTCTACTGTGAGCCTCAGTTTCCAAAATTGGGCATCATAACATGCCTAATCACCTGTAATACTGTCCCACTGAGAACACCTGGATTTTGGAGAGAACACATTAAAACCGTGGCAGTCCTGAGGCTGGGCTGGTCTGGGGAGAGGGGTGGGGAACAGAGCCCGAGTCCCACACGCGTGTGCTCGAGGCAAGGGCCGTGTCCGCAAGGCAGGGCCTGGGATGTGGAACAGGGTTACACTGGGACCTGCCTGCCTTCCGTGCCCCAGAGAGATGCAGGGTGTCCTCGCAGAAGCAGTGACGTTAAAAGGCTGACAGGCACCATTCAGTTCACAGAACACTGGAAGTGTCGCAGTTCCTCTCCCTCAGCAGGTTTGTCTTCCACAGCCAAGGGGGAGTTTCCAGGTCCGTCAGAGGTCTTGCTCTGAGTCTGCCACAGCCGGTGGTCCTGGAGCCAGGCCCACGCCTGGCCACCTCAGGACTGACCTGAAGCTTTAGATTTTGTCAGGACAAAGGGCACATGAGTGTGTCCCCTCCACCAAGGAGCCACCCTGGAGACACTGTGCAGGGACCAAGCCCAGGGATGCCACCTCAGGGCGCAGCGGTGCCCCACAGAGGGTGTCCCTGCAGCGTGGATTGCCAGAGCCCAGAGCCCTCTGGTCGAGGGGCCAGAGAGAGGGTCCTGGAGTCCAGGGGCTCTGAGGAGTTCACAAATCACCTCACAAGACCCCAGGGAGAAGTGATGGCAGACGGCAGTGGGACCTACCCAGTGAGGCGTTAGCTGCCCTCGGCTTCCTCCTTCCCCCCAGACACGGAGGCTGAGGACGGGGGGGGGGGGGAAGAACCTCACCAGGCACTCGGGGAGGGTCCCAGCCTGACAGAGCCGCTGGGGACAAGCCGCCCCCCCAGGGAAGTTCACAATCGTGATGTGACCGTTACAAGCGACAGACACTCAGTGACCGAAAGGAGACTGTATTCGCAAGAGGAGTAACCAGAGAACTTGCTTCTTACCTGGGAGCACCTGGCACACACCGAGACTCCCTCCAGGGCAGTGGGGGCGAGCCTCGGTGGGCCCCGGCCTTGCAGCTGCGGGAAGCCTGTGGGGCGGGGTGTGAACGCACCTGGAGACGGGGCTTTTCAAGAGACGATGATTCAGTTGGATGAGGCCATCAGGGTGGACTCCGATCCAACTGAGAAGAGGAGATTAGGACATGGGCAGCAGGCGGCTGTCCGCAAGCCAGGGAGGGATCCCGCTTCAGGAGAAACGAGCTTCAGACCTGCAGCGTCTGACAGTGAGGAAGGAATTCCTGTCATCCATGCTGCCTCGTCTGTGCACCTTGTCGCGCAGCCTGTGCACGTGGACCCGGGGTTGGAAATCGATCCCTGCCCCCACAGGCTCCCCGCGTGGAAGTGCTGCGTCTTCCTCCTCGGCTCCCGCTGTCAGATGCAGAACTGGCCCGTGACTTTCTGCCTCCTGAACACCATGAGAACTGGTTACCATGCAATTTACCATCCAGTCAGGACTTTCCCGCGCTGGCTTATGTCGGGACCTCTTCCTCCACACCCCAATGGCTGAGAGGGCGCTCGCACCCCTCCCCCGCCGTCACACTCCGTCTGTCCTCTGGTGGAGTCTCACTAAAGTGCAAATTGAGTCGTGTCTCTTCTTTGCCAGCACCACCACCACCACAGAATGAGAAGAAACAGCAAACACACAAAACCTTAATGCCGGTGTTTCTCTGTGGCCTTTCAGCTGAGGAGGGCAAGTCCCTCACTGAGGCACTGGTTCCTCCCGGCCATCCTGACCCCGACCTTCCCCGCGAGGGACTGAGCTCACTCCCGCGCCACGCAGGGCTGCGTCTTGTTTCCCGGCGCACGGAGCTGGCTCCTTAGCGCGCCGTCCGCACCCCTGCCTGGCTGCTGGCTGCTCACCTTCGGGAGCCAGGTCTTCTGCCCCCCAGGGAACATGCAGGAAGGACTGAGAACCAGGAGGTTCCTGCTGCTGCAGGACAGAGTGGAGAAGGCAGAGGCGGTCCCTGCCCTCCTGGATGCGGCAGCCGGGGGAGGGGCAGACAGCGACAGTGGAGGCTGATACCTGGGAGGAGGTGCGGCCGTGAGGTGAGGGGGGTCCAGGTGCCCTGTGAGCGCAGAGGAGGGGCCTCACCCCGACTGGAGGGCCAGAGGCCCCTCTGAAGGATGGTTTGGGAGATGTGGCCCCTTGAAGGAGCAGTCAGGTCCTCCAGGTGGAAGATATGGGGAAAATATTCCAACCCATGGGGCAGGGTGTCCCTGGAGGTGGGAGTGGGCTGGGTCTTTAGGAGAAGCTGAAGGAGGTTCCATGTGCACAGAACACAACATTCCCAGCCCCCAGGGCCCTGGGAACCCCTCCCAGGCACTAAGCCCTGGTGGGGAGCCACTGACTTGTAACAGCATCCATCAGGTTTGTGCCCTTTGGACCTGCAAAAATGACGTCACCGTCTGTCTCCCCATTAGACACTGAGCTTCTTGGGGGCAGAGACTGGTCTTTTGTCTCCCTGCCCTCAGCAGAAGTTCAGTAAACGTGTTGGTGAATGAACGAATGAATGAACGTATGAACGTGCAGGCACTGCCATGACTTCATGGGAGTCTGGAAGCGCATATGACCCACGTGACAGGATGGCAGGACCTGGCCCACAGTTCACTCCATTCCTACCCAAACATTGAGGTGATCAGAGGGCATTGACTATGGGTCTTTGAAGGGACCCTTGATTCAGGGAAAAACCCAGAACTACACTTGTTTCAGCCCCATAAGTGAACAGAGTTCACGACAGATCCCCCGAGCCTCAGTTTCCCCAAGTGTGAAATGGGATGTTATTATGCCAATTTTGTCTGTGGCAATTAGATCAGGGAAGGTACACTCTAGCTCTCCAGAAAAGACAACTTATAAACAGGAAGTGGTCATTTTTAAAGACTGTGCAAAGTCAACTCTTGAGCAGGGGTTGGGTGTGAGGGGCGAGTGCCCAGCAGGGCGGCACCCTCCTGCTGCCAGAGCAGAGCAGGTGCCACTTCCATTGGTACGAGTGACAGGGAGCCTCTTCCACCAGGGGAGTCCCTTTGTGGTCTGCCTTTGGTTCTGGTCCTCAGGGAGCAACAGCGTCGTACTGGCATGGATTTCACAGTCCTCGGCACTCAGAGGTTTCCTTGGAGCTGTGCTTGTTTTAGGAATTAAATCTTGAGCTGCCTGAGGGCCTTACTTCCAAATGTGGTTCCCTGTCCCACCTTACTTCCACCAGGCTTTCTGTCCAGGGTGCTCAGGGAATACGTGAGTAACATGTTTTCATGCGGAGAAGAACCGGGATCAGCGGGGCCCCGCACAGAGGATGGGGTACAGGCCCCTGTGGGGGGAGGGCTGCAGATTGATAATAGGATCTGGGGGAATCACACTTTCATTCCTTTGGTAATTGTCCCTCAGCCTGGATCTGCTGATGGCAGGTTTGGGGAATGCACTGTTCCAGGTCACTGACATGGTGGTCTCTACACACACCGAGCAGACTGTTGGGGGAGATAAGTTTTGACAGAGGTACTGCCTGAGCCAGCTCCGGCTGCTACAACCAATTACCATCGGCTGCCTGGCTCAAATACTCACTTCTCACAGATCTGAAGGCTGGGAAGTCCAAGATCAAAGCACTGCAGACCTGGTGGCTGGGGAAGCTGGCTTTCTGGTCAGCAGATGCTGTCTTCTTACTGTGAACTCATGTGCCGGGAGAGGGCCCTGGGGAGGGGGCTGGGAGAGAGAGAAAGCTCTTGGGCGTCTTTGTATAAGAGCACTAGGGCCATTCCCGAGAGCTCCACCCTCATGCTCTGATTACCTCCTCAAAGTCCCACCTCCTCATGTCGTCACACCAGGGGTCAGGATTTCGGCATGTGGACGTGGGGATGGGACGCAAACACTCAGTCCCTAACAGGACCTTCCACACCCAGGCTGGCCCCACTTTGATGCCAGCCTTTTCCTACCGCGGCTTCTGGGATGTGTCACTGGGAAGCCTGATTTCCACAGAGGACACCAGAGGGTGGGCCTGTGTTCTCCGCCTGCAGCCGAGGCATGTCTGGGGCCCACTGGGTTTCCTCCTTGTCTTCTTCCTCATCCTGGGTGGCCCAGGGAGCATTCCTGACTCCACAGCAGGGCCCTCGCCACTGTACTGCCACCTACTCCAGACCCGAGGGTGGTGGCTTGGGTACGTAATACTGACACCAGTTGTTCCAAAAAATTCCTTAGTCATTTCTATTAATGAAAAAAAAAAAAAAAAAAAAAAAAAAAAAAAAAAAAAAACTAGGGCACAATATTGGGTTCTGCTCAGACTGAACGGACTTCAGTAATCTTATGGGCCATATCCATGGCCAGAATGAGTCTCTGAAGACACCACTGTGGTGTATGCCAGCACACCAGGCTGTACGCCCCATCCCAGACTGAACTCCTGCCATAGTCTCTTTTGCCGCCTCTCCAAAGGGGACAAAAAACTGAGTTTCTCAAATAGATATTGATGGACCTTACTGACCACCAGAAATTTTGGTGCTGATTCCATAAACAAAATCATAATTTTATTTATGTCACTCTCAGGGTAGTCAAAAGCAATCAGAAAATAAAAGACAGGCACTTGACCTCTGACCCAGAGGACAAACACAGTACGGGTATCTGAGCACGCCCTCCTCTTCTCAGCCTCCCCAGAGTGCAGGGCCAGCCACCAGGCAGGCAGGCCCAGGGGGAGGCACACGCCCTCCCCTCCACCTGGGCCCCAGACACCACAGGAGTGTTTTGGACCAGGTAAAGCTAAAAAAATCTAATTTCTTAACAGGTGAGGTTTGAAATGTTCTGCTTGTCTGTAGGTTTAGAATGTGATTCCTAAACGCTCTTCAGCGGAGAGGGATCGAAAGTGCCCGTTGTAGATACCCTGTGGGGAGGCCACTCACAGCCGCATCGCTGCAACAGGTGGGGCTGGGGAGGCCCAGGGCCCGCCTTGAAGAAGGAAGGCAGGTGCTGCAGCCTTCACCGACATCTCCCCTGTCCTGGCCAAGTGGCGGTGTGCTGTGGTGCTCCCCACACCAAGGACGGGGCCAGACCTCCTGCTCTGCACTTTTGATCTGAGTTTGGCCCCTCCAAATTCCTCCACATGCACCCCAGCACTCCACCACGAGCCAGCACCTGCAGCCCAGCCGGGCTGCGGCCGTTGCATCTGCCGGAAGACGCTGTCTCTGTCCCCCGTGGCACCCCATCACCCGCCCTGTGGACTCGCTCCAGGGCGTCTCCTGGGTCTCCTGCCCACCCAGTCTTTGTCCTGCCATCAGACCACCTCCTCCTGCCCTGGATTTTCCCTCCTGCTGGACTTGAGCCGCACAGGTGAGCCTGTCTCCTTCCAGGCTGAGCCCTGGCAGGGGCCAGATAGGCCCTTTCCGGGTATGGGGCTGTCCGCTGGGGAGAGGAGGAAGAAGTGTGATTGCTGTTAGAGCTTCTTTTAAACGCGACACTTATTTCCTTCTCCAACTCAAGGACAGTTGGCAGCGCGGGCAGTTACAATTTGTGAAATGGGGAGGAGCTACTGCAGTCCTACTAGCAGTGTAAGAGCGTTCCTCTCTCTCCACAGCCTCGCCAGCATTAGTGGCTTTGGGATTTTTTGATAGAGGCCATTCTCACTGGAGTTAGATGATATCTCACTGTGGTTTTGATTTGCATTTCTCTAATGATTAGAGATGCTGAGCCCTTTTTTTATATGTTTGCTGGTCATCAATTTGTCTTCTTTTGAAAAATTTCTGTTCATGTCCTTTGACCATTTATTAATAAAGGTTGTTTGATTTTTTTCAAGTTCCATATAAATTATTCTTATCAGCCCTTTATTGGATATGGAGAAAGCAAATATTTTCTCCCATTCTGTAGGCTGTCTATATGCTCTAATGATAGTTTCCTTGGCTATGCAGAAGCTTTTTAATTTTATCAGGCCCCATTTGTTTATTTTTGTTGCTGCTGTAATTGCTCTGGGGGTCTTCATCATAAATTCTTTACCTAGGCCAATGTCTGAGTCTTCCCAACATTTTCTTCCAGAATTATTAAGGTTTCATGCCATACCTTAAAGAGCTAAAAACAGAAATACCATTTGATCCAGCAATCCCACTACTACGCATCTATACAAAGGAAAAAAAGATGTTCTATAATAAAGACATCTGCACTCGAATGTTTATAGCAGCATAATTCACAAATGCAAGGATGTGGAAACAACCCAAGTGCCCATCAACACATGAGTGGATTAAAAAAATAGTGTATGTATACTATGAAATACTACTCAATTGCAATAAACAATGGTGAACTAGCACCTCTTACATTATCCTGGATAGAGATTGAGCCCATCCTCCGAAGTGAGGTATCACAAGGAAGGAAAAACATGCACCACATGTACTTGCCATCTAATTTGTACTAATTGTTCAACACTAAGGTGATCACGTGGTTGTGATACTCACTCTGTGCCGGTCAGGTCGGAGGGGGGTGGGGAGGTGGGGGCAGAACCACAACTAATGGAAGTGGATCGCACTGTATGGGGGAAGGACACTCTTGTGGCCCTGGCTTGGGCAGGGCAAGCACATTACATGTAACCAAAATGTTTGTACCCCCATAATATCCTGAATTAATAAAATTGGGAGGAGCTGCAGCAAATTTGGAGAACCGACTAAATCTTACTCCTTCTCTGGGCACCCTTGCACCCCTTTGGCAAGCCTACCCTCTTCCTTTTGTCGTCCTTTGTCTGCTTCTAGCCAGGCCTGTGATGCCTGATGAAACCAGACCCTGCCACAAGGGTGTGGCTACTCTGGCAAGTTATCTCGCCTTCCTTACTTAATATGCTTAGGCCTCAGCTTCCACATCTGTGAAATGGGAAGGATCGTACTTATCTAATGGAGCCACTGGGAGAAATAAGTGAGGCAGCCTCAGGGAAGGGTCCACACTGAGCCGGCTGCGGTTCAAGGATCCTGTGGTCATTTATCTCTCTCTAGGTGTCCAGGCCAGAGCCCCACTTAGAAATCTCCCCTGTGTGCATATCTGATGGCTCCCGTTTCTAGTACCCATTTCCAGCACCGTTTTTAGGAGAAGGAAAGACGTTCCCTCCACCTCTGAGGTTTGGTAGTTGGGTCTATGAAATAACCTGACAACAGATGGATTAGAAGGAGAAAAGTAGATGCACTTATTGTGTGCACAGAGGTATCACAGGGAGAAAATCAAATGCCCTTTGGGTGTTTGGGGGTGGGCTTTGGGAGCTCATGTGCCATCTCTCCAGGGGAAAGGCGGGGGTAATGTAGGCCACTTAGGGGAGAGTAAAGGATTTTTAGCAAAGACAAGGGGCCTTTAGAAGAACAAGTTAAGATAAGGAGTTTGCGACAAAGTCTGTCTGGCTGTGGTGCAAGTGCTGGTCTTCTCTCCTGGATGAGACTCACTGTCCCTGTTTGATCAAACTGCTGGGGAGGGGACTCATGACAGCTGAGTTCCTTTAGGAAGATCCACTAGGCAGATGAGGGGGGTTCAGAGAAAACTTCTTCCTGCATTTGCTGTTTTTCAAGCATCTTCAATTCAAAACAATCAGTATATCAGAGTGACATATTTTGGGGTAGCATATTCTGAACTCCTTCACATTCTTTTATCTCTGCTCTGCCTCGCGGCTACATCACCAATGGAACGGTTGTGTCACCTCTCCACACCTGGGCGTCCTTGATTGCAGCGTGGGAATAATGACGCCACCCACCTCAGGGCTGCTGCAACATGCGGATGGAATAACCACAGGCCTCACAACTCTCTGGCAGGCCTGGCCTGG
The DNA here is from genome assembly GCF_040939455.1 of Microcebus murinus. NCBI lineage: Eukaryota > Metazoa > Chordata > Mammalia > Primates > Cheirogaleidae > Microcebus > Microcebus murinus. The sequence goes on from NC_134117.1 coordinate 68,659,580, forward strand.
AGTCCTGGCCCTGGAGACACTCGGATGTGAAGCAACGAAGGGAGTCTGTGCAAGCCAGAGGGGCCTGAGACCGACCGCGGGCGGGTGCCCCAGACGCTGTCTTTGGACAAGGCTTGCCATCACAGCGGCCTCGCGTTCTCACACTAGAAGCCTCCTTGAACATGAGGCCGCCAGGTCCTGAAGTCAGCTGCCCCCGTGGCTGTTGGACCCGGCCCTCCTCGGAGCTCACGGGTGGAGTCACGGCCCACTTCCGTCTCTTTTGCGTCTTTCCTCAGAGACCAGATCAGTGTGAACACTCACCATTTCCCCTCACGTGTCCCTCTAGAGCTCCAGGGATGAGGTGAATAAACTTACCTTTTCTTGCCTTCCAATCGCATTGCCAGCTGGGGATTTGGGCCCTCACAGAGGGACAGTGAAGAGAAGACGAATGCTAAAGGAAAACTGTGTCAGAAGTTTCTGGAACCCCTCATGCATATAGTTTAGAAAGCAAGGTGGTAGAATGAGCCTACACCCCTGTGTAGAGGAAAGGCAGGGGTGGGGCATGGGGTAGAGGGACCCTTCAGAATTGTTCTGCGGTGCCCTGAGGTCTCTGGGTTTCCCAGCCCTGCTCGAGGGTACGTTGCATGGCATCAAGCTAAGGCTCATGGGTACCAGGGGACAGCGTCCACATCGCTGGGGCCACAACCTCCAGAATGCACGTCACGAGCCCTGGCGTGTCACGGGCCTGCACGCGGAAGAGCTTGGTTTAGTGCTCTGCTGTCAAGTCTTGATATGCGGAGTGGTTTTTGAATAAGGGGCTCTGCATTCTATCTTTGCACTGGGCCCTGCAAATTATGTAGCCGATCCTGCATTGTCCTCGTCCTAGAGCTTCAGTGTCTCCGAAGGGGGCCCAGGTGTCTGTCCTTTGAAAGGAGCAGTCTCAGTTAGGAGCCTCTGGCCCATGCTCAGGGCAGAAACTTCCACCACCATTCTTGGCTTCCTGAGGGCCTGGGCTTTCCACGGTGTTTGCCTCCCCGCGAGTAGCCGGCGTGAGCAAGAACGAACGGCATCACGTCTTGCCGCCACCCCTGTACCCCTGTTGAGTCAGAGCAGGATGCCAAGACACTGCCTGTCTCTTCTGAGAGCCCACGGTCCATCCCTGAGTCACCAGGCCGAATTCTCATTTAGTTCCAACTTGTTTATGCCACCTGTGACACAGTCTTAGTTTGCAGACATTCCACAGCTCTTTATACTTTCCCGACGATTTTGGAAAATGTCAATCCTGTGCAGGATTCTGACGATGTTTAAGGCGCAGTGCCTCCGCTAGAGACGCCCGCCGTCAGAAGAGCCCTGTGGTCTCTGCCTTCGAGAGCGTGGAGCCGGTGGGTGTGAGGTCGTGCGTCAGATACGGCCAAAGCTGGTGGGGACAGCGCAGGGTGACACAGGCGGGGCAGAAGCGGTGCCCAGGCTGTCCGGGTGCTGGGGGTGAGGGTTAACATGAGTCACAAAGACGCCTGTGAGCATGGGCCACGCTGAGCGCCCCTGGCAGGGGACGAGGCGCTTCTGCGCGAGCCCCAGGGCTGGAGCAGGCGGTCTGCTGGGAAGGTGGGAGGGTGAGGCTAAGCGGCGCCCAGAGGCTGCGTCCTGGGAAGGGGCTGGCTCATGCTGAGGACGGATCTGCCCCACGCCCTGGCTGCAGAGTGGAGGGTGGGTTTCACGTTGGAAACGGGGAGGGAGGGAGGGAGAGGAGGAGGCCAGGGAAAGCAGACGCCCAGTTTTCGGAAAGTCAGCGTGTGCAGTTCACCTACGAGGTGGCCTGGCCCCGGGTGGTGGCGTGAGAGTGACGGCTGATGGAGAGCTCCACCTGTGCCTGGAACTAGGTTTGGAGAGGGAGACTGGAGGGTGAGAGAGCGGGGGAGGGGTGGCGACCTGCGAGCTGCTTGGGGCTGCCTGGAGGGCTCGCATCTGCCCTGAGGTCCGCGCCCCGGGAGGGCAGGTGTGCAGGGAGCGGACTGGACACGGGTCCCACGTTGAAGAGACCGAGTCTGAGGTTCCTGGGAGACGTCCCTGCGTGTCCCGCAGACAGCTTGGCAGCTCAGAGACCGGGCATGTGGTGTGGGAGTCACCTGCACACAGAAGTGCGTCATGCCAGGGGCGCTGATGAGCTGGCCGGGAGAGCGTGGGGAGGGAGGAGCAGACAGGCGAGGCTGGCGCCCAGGGAGCCCCACTCTGTGTGTGGGTGGCAAAGGGGTGTCCATGTAAGTTTCTATTTCCAAGTGTCCATGTAAGTTTCTATTTCACTCTTTTCTGGATTGTCAGTGGATGCCCTTTTGGACTCTTGCCTCCTCTTGCCTGGGCCGACTTGTGCCAAATGTCTAAACTGATCCCTGTGCCTTCCGGAAAGGAGAACCACCTAACTCAATGGTCCTAGACACAGGAGTCCCCCCTTAATTTCCCCCAAATGTAAGGTCATACGACAGCTGCCATGAGCAAAGATCGCTGACTTGTGGTTAGAAGAATGCCTACCATGTAGTAGTCACTCAGTAAGTATTTGTTGAATGAATGAATACATCCTTAGCAAGTTTAGCTATTTCCAGGCAAAAATGACTCCTTCTTTAGTATGATCTGGGTAATCAGTTCCTTCCATGGGGACTGAGAACAACTGACGTGGCTCCAGGCTGCAGATCTTCCAGTCTGGGGCTTAGGTTTCTCAGAGGGCTCATGTGGTTGCCATTTCCCCCGTAGTCACCAGGGCCATAAGGGACAGGCACGGCTGCTTTGAGTTCTGCCAGGGAAAGGAGAACAAACCACACTTACACTCGGTGTGGCCCAGAGGGTGCCGGGCCACTGGCACTGACCTGACCCAATCCAGTGCATCTGAAATAAGAGTGTCTTTATTTTTTTCTAATTTCTTTTATTGTGGTAAAATATATATAACATAAAATTTACCATCTTAATGATTTTTAAGTGTATACTTCAGTGGCATTGAGTACATCCACATGGTTCTGCAACCATCACCACCGTCCATGCACAGAACTCTTTCATCTTGCAAGAATGAAACTCTGAAGCCATCAAAGGGGGACTCTCCGCTTCCCTGTCCCTTCCCCTGGCTACCATCATTCTACTTTCTAAGTCTCTAATCTTGACTACTCGAGGTGCCTCATGTGAGTGGAATCATATGGCATATGTCTTTTTGAGACTGGCTTGTTTCACCCAAGGTTCATTCATGTAGTCACATGTGTCAGAATTTTCTTTCTTTTTAAGGCCGAATAATATTCCATTTCATGCATGTACCACATTTTCCTTATCCATTCATCCATCAATGGACACCTGTATGGCTTCCACATTTTAGCTATGGTGAATAATGCTTCTGTGAACATGGGTGTACAAATATCTCGTGGATACCCTGCTTTCAATTTTTGGGGGTGGAATTGCTAGATCATATAATAATTCTATTTTTACCTTTTTGAGGAACAACCATACTGCTTCCCATAGCAGCTGCGCCATTTTATATTCCCATCAACAACGGTGAAAGGTTCCAATTTCTCTATATCCTTGCTAACATTCCTTTCATTTTCTTAATAGTAGCCCTTCCAATGGCATGAAGTGGTATCTCACTGTTGTTTTCATTTGCATTTCCCTGATGATTAGTGATGCTGAGCATCTTTTCATGTACTGATTAGCCATCTGTATATCTTGTTTGGAGAAATATCTATCATGTCCTCTGCTTATTTTTGAATTGGGTTGTTAGTTTTTTGTGATTACATTTTAGGAGTTCTTTATATATATATATATATATATATACATATATATATATATATATATATATTTTCCTGGGATATTAATTCCTTATCAGATATATGATTTGCAAACATATTCTCCTATTTTGTGGGTTGAAATTTTATTCTGCTGATAGCGTCTTTTGATGCACAAAAGTTTTAAATGTTCATGAAGTTCAATTTGTCTATTTTTTCTTTTGTTGCCTATTCCTAACCAAATCAATAACCACATTAAGTGTAAATGTATTAAATACTTCCATTAAAAAGAAGACATTATCAGATTTTACAATAAGCAAGACTGACTATATGTTGCCTAAATAAAGCCCACTTTAAATATAAAAATATAAATAAAAAGTGTAAGAATGAAAAAATGCTATTCTAACACTAATCAGAAGAAATCTGGAATGGCTACTTTTAATATAAGACAAAGTAGATTTCAGAGCAACACATGCTACCAGAAATTAAGGAGGTCATTTTAAAATGAAAAAGGCATTAATTTATCAAGATGACATAACAATCCTTCATTTTTATGCATGTAATAAGAGAACTTAAAAATAAATAAAGCAACAACTGGGAGAACATCAAGGAGACATAGACAAATCCATAGATACAATAAGAGCTTTCAATAGCCCTTTCTCAATAACTGATAGACTACATAGTCAGTAATCAGTAAGAATATGGAAGATTTGAACAACAGAAAACATATTCTCTTCAAGAGCTCTCAGGGCATTTACAACCGTCAACCATATTCTGGCCATAAATTAAGTGTCTATAAACTTAAAAACGTCCATGTTATACAAGTTATGTTCTCTGACCACATATATTAAATTATTAAATAAAAAACTCTGGAAAATTCTCAAATATTTAAAAACTGAATAATACAATTCTAAGTAAAACATGGGCAAAAAAGAAAAACTAAACTAAAATGAAATTCTAAAGTATTTTGAACTGCATGAAAAAGCAAACATTACTTATGAAAATTTGTGGGAAGTCACTAAAGCAATTCCTAGGGGGAAAGTTTTAGCATTATAATTCTATTATAGACAAGAAGGTCTCAAATCAATGACATCAGCAGTCACCTTAAGAAATTAGGGAAAGAACAAATAAAATACAAATTAAGTAAAACAATGAAAATAATAAAGATCAGAGTAGAAATCAATAAAATATATATTATAAATAAAATAGAGAAAATTAATAAAATCAATAGTTTTTTTGAGATTATAAACTTGATAAACCTTATTTCTGACTGATTAGGAAAGATATCACCAATATTAGAAATGAGAGAGGTGATATCATTATAGATTCTGCAGATATTAAAAATATAATAAAGGAATATTTTGAACAGCTTTATGCCAGCAAATCAACAATTTATATAAAATAGACAAATTCCTTGAAAGATACAGACTACCAAAAGTCCCTTAAGTAGAAATAGCTCTATATAAAAGAAATATAATTTGTTGTTAAAACCTTCCCACAAAAAAAAAAAAAAGATAAAAGAAAAAAAGAAAAATCTCCAGGCCCATATGGCTTCACTGGTGATTCTTCCAAACGTTTAAGGAAGAAATAATACCAGTTATATAGACATTACAGACGGAAAGTTAGGAAAGAGTGTCTACTTCCCAACTCATTCTGTAAGGCCAACTCTGATGCTAAAACCAAAGACTTTACTAAAAGTGAGTATTATCCCTTATCAAGGTCAATACTATATTAATTTCCTCAGGCTGCCATAACAAAGTATCACAGACTGGGGGGCTCAAACAACAGAAATTCATTTACTCATAGTTCTGGAGGTTGGAAGTCTAAGATCAAAGTGCCATCGGATTTCTGGTGAGGCCGCTCTCGTTGGCTTATGACAGCTGCCTTCTTGCTGTGTCCTCACATGGCCTTTTCTCTGTGCACATGTACTCCTGGCATGTCTCTTTCTTCTTCTTTTTTTTTTTTTTTTTGATACAGAGTCTTGCTTTGTTGCCCAGGCTAGAGTGAGTGCCATGGCGTCACCCTAGCTCACAGCAACCTCAATCTCCTGGGCTCAAGCGATCCTCCTGCCTCAGCCTCCCGAGTAGCTGGGACTACAGGCATGCGCCACCATGCCCGGCTAATTTTTTCTATATATATTAGTTGGCCAATTAATTTCTTTCTATTTATAGTAGAGATGGGGTCTCGCTCTTGCTCAGGTTGGTTTGGAACTCCTGAGCTCAAATGATCCACCCGCCTCGGCCTCCCAGAGAGCTAGGATTACAGGTGTGAGCCACCGTGCCCGGCCTCTCTTTCTTCTTATATGGACACCAGTCCTATTGAATTAGTCCCACCCTTATGATCTTATTTAACCTTAATCACCTCATTAAAGGCCCTATATCCTAATATACTCACATTGGGGGTTAAGGCCTCAACATATACATTTTGGGGATATAGAATTCAGTCCATTACAGATTCAAAAACTCTTAAAAACTTTTTTTTTTTAGCAAACTGAATTCAACAATATAGAAAATGAATCCCCACCAAGTAGATTTATTCTAGGAATGCAAGGTTGATTTATGAAAACATTTGAAAATCAATCATGATTTTCAATATGATGCAGTGCATCATATTAACAAACTAAAAAAGAAAAAAAACCCACATGTTCATCTCAATGAACACAGAAGAAATATCTGACAAAACTCAACATCTATTTCTGATACTAACTCTCAGAACAGCAGGGACAGAGAAGAACTCTGCAGACCTGTTAGAAGGCAGCGGGGAAGCCTGCGGTTGCCCCTCCGTACTGCTGGAGCTGAAGCTTCCCCACTGCGGTCAGAGCAGCACAGGCTGTCTGCCTTCATGGCTGCTACTCAACATTTTCTGGAGGTTCTTGCTAAGGCAATTAGGAAATAAAGAGAAATAAACACTGTCCAGAGTGTGACGGAAGAATTAAAACCGTCTTTATTCACAGATGACACGACAGTCCATGCGGAAGTTTCGATGGATTCTACAAAACCTAGTGACAAACATAACAGAGACTATGCTTCAGAAGGAAAGAGATTTTGAGTTCAGAAGGCAGATTTCCCAGTAAAATAATGTTCCGAGGAAAAAAAAGTAAATCCTTCTGCCATTTAGAAAAATACTGAGGATTTTAAAATAAGACAGAACCAAAACACTAAACAATACAGTAAGTTGGCAGATGGGAGGAGATACATTGGAATAGAAAACATTCTAAAGTTCTTATTGTCTGAGAGGAAGTTAAAAATATTAACTTTATACTTTGTAAAGTCTAGTATGCACATTAAAATGTAACGGTAGCTAATAAAAATAATAGAAATAGAATGTGTAATTCTAAACTAATAGAGAGAGAGGGAGGAGGATGAAGTAACCCTGAATAAATACTACGACAAGCAGAATAGGAGAAATAAAGAAAGAAAAAATGTAGTAAATTAGAAATGAAAAATAGAATGGCAAAATAGGTTTAAATATATCATTTACAGTAAAGTTAAATTGACTGTTATTAATTAAAAATATTTTTTCCAAATTAGATTTAAAAATTCTAACCATATTGTATTTACAAGATGATCAAAAGACTAAATATGTTTATGTGGAAATTATTTAAAAATAAAGCAGTACTCATAATCAACAAAATACACTTATAAGCCAGAAAGCACTAATAGCAATAAAAAGCTTAATTACTCAATAAGACGAATAAAATATTGATTAGGAAGGCAAAACAATGAAAAAATATACATATTTTTCAAAACCAAAGAGTACAAAAATAGATAAAATAGAATCTAGTCAAATTTGGTGAAAATTTTATATAGAATTGATAAACCTATAATATAGTGGGAGATTATCACATACCTTTGTCATAATTGACGAGTTATTGAATAAACTTAATCTAATAGATATATAGTGAGAGCTCTCCTGAAACAGAGAAATAATACTGATTTTTAATCACTTAGAAAATATATAAAGGTAAAAATCTCAGCAAATACCAATGAATTGTTATCATATAGACCATATTTTATGGCCATAAAGAAATAATATTAGATATTGATAATTAGAAGGCAAAAAAACTAAGCAAATAACAACAAGATAGTAAATTAAAAAGAATGCAGCTCTAAAAATTTTATGGGTCAAAAGAATTCATTGTGAATATTACTAAAAACCTAGAACTTCATATCAATGTAAGTATTACATATCAAAAGCCATGAAATATAGCTAAAACAATACTTACAAGGATAATATTAGCTTTAAGTGTCTTTTATTGCCCATTTCAAAAAATTAACATAAGAGAAATGGAATAATTCCAAAGAAACAAGAAATAAATACTAAAAAGAGAAAGTTAACATATATCTATATCTATATATCTATATCTATAACCCAAGGATGGCTTTTGAAAAGACAAATTATAGACTGGCTACCAGCAAGATTGATTAAGCAAGGAGAGAAAGCACAGATTACTGATTTTAGGAAGAATAGAGGGAAAAGGAGTGTTGAGGGAAGGTTAGATTTTGATTAATCTGTAAAGTATGTCAAAGATTCGGGGCTTTGTTTCAGAGCAATGGGGAGCCTTGAGAAGTTTTTAAGTAGAGAATAAGTACATATGGATGGGCAGAGGGGACATTGGCTGGGGAGAGACAGTTATGGAGATGACTACCGCTGTCCAGGCAAGACGTGATGGTGGCTTTAATAAGGGCAAAAGCAGGGAAAATGAAGAGCTTGGAGACTCGACAGAAATTTGGGTGGTAGAGCAAACAAAATTTGGGGTTTGATAGTGTATCAGTTAGGGGCTAATCAGGAGGCAGAAGTCATATGGTGATTTGGACTGAGAAAGTTTAATATGAAGAATTCTTAACTACAACAGGGGAGTAACTATAAGCGATTAAAAATACCTCTAAAGAACATTATAGTGATAAGGAAAAATAGTGAAGGAAGGTGGAACTCGGTGAGGGTGGGCCCTTGCCAAGGCTGGGATCCAGACCTTGCTGGAGAGGGTGGGTGGCGCAGAAAGGGGGTGGCAAGGTGTTTCTGGGCTGGACCAAGGCCGTGAGTGCACACAGAGACGGTGCACCCTCATGTGGGGCTGGGCAGAGCGCCACTGGGCGACCCCACCCTCACCTCTGCATGTGTGTCCCTGACACTGTGCCACGCAGTGGTGGGGAGAACAAGGCAGCACCAGGAAGACAGCCCCTTCCCCTGCAGTGTCCTCTGCTGCCAGTCTGACACAGTGCCAGCTGCAGATGAGGAACGCTGGGGAGAAGCAAAGGGTGCAGTCAGAGCCCAGGGGCGTTCGGCTGGCACCTGGCGCAGCTAGGCTCAGGGAATCAGTACTAACACCTAACACCCAGGAAACTGGTTAATAGTGGGTGGGGTTTGCAGAGGTGGGATCCTCGAGGAAGGAAGTTCGGAGCAAAGCAGATGAACAGCTTTTTGAAAATGCTGAGTTTAACAGCGTTGGGAATGCCCAGTGAAATGACACAGGCAGCTGGTTTCTCAGGGGCCAGGTGCCTGGAGGGGGGCCCGGCTGCAGGGAGACAGGGGCAGGTCCTCAGCACACACAGCAATGGCAGCCAGCCATGTGGCGGGGGGTCACAGGGAGGTGTAGGATGGAGAACCCTGCACAACTGTAACTTCTACAGGTCCAGTGGAAGGAAGGTCCGAGCCAAAGTGCCAAGGCGGCTGGAGGCAGAGAAAGAGGAGAGCGCGGTATTGGGGTGGGTGAGTTCCGCCCAAGGTGCAGGGAACCCGGTGTCATGGACGAGAAAGACTGCAAAGGGGCCCGAGCTTTAGTGACCCAGAGGCCCTTGGCTGTGGCCAGGGAGGTTCAGTGGAGGTGGCGGCAGAGGTTGCTGTGGGCCGAGGCGTGGGTGCAGGTGAGGAAGTGGCTGGTGACAGTCCGTGCCTGTGAGTACAAGGACAAAGGATGGGAGTAGCTGGAGAGATGTGAGACTGAGGCGGGTTTTAGTTTTACCAGGAGGAGCATATTGATGTTGGTGAGACTGCAAAGAGCAGCACATGGAGTTCCATGCCGTCACATGTGTGCAAAGGAGGGAAGGGACCGCAAGGAGGCCTGCCCCAGAGCGAGCAGTCAGGGATGGCTTAACACGCTCGCTCGCCAGCTGGGAGGGCTATAAATGTCCTCTGGATGCCTTCCAGGGATGAGCCCAGGGACACAGATGGATTTAGTAAGGATGATAGAAGATAGTTCTGTTTTTAAGCAAGGTCAAACGGAAGTGCATGGTCTGTGTGTGTGTGTGCATGTGTGTGTGTGTGTGTGTGTGTGTGTGTGAGATCCTTGCCAGAATCAAGGTTTCAAAGTGCAGCCACTTGAGAAAGGTGAGCACGCTGGGGGTGGAATCGGAGAGTGAAAGGCTGAGCATTTAGCACGACCTTCAGTTCTGGCCCGTGAGTAATAAGTAGCTATCGTTAGCACAGCCTGACTTTCTCCTTTTTGTTCCATCTGTGGAGATTTCTCAATGCGCTGGCACTAGGCCACGTGGATTTCAGCACTGGTCACCAGCCTGTATCCATACATAAAACCATGACGCCGAGCTCAGCTCTCCGGGATGCCACACGCCTGCAGGCGGCTTTCTTATGCTCCCAGCTCCCTTCGCTTAGTGAGTGTCTTTGTTTTGCATGTATAGTTTTGCCATGTTTTTTTGGTTGACTCCCCTTCCACTCCATCCAGTTGCTGAGTGTGTCCTTTGCCCGCTTGTCCAAGGCTGTGGCCACACCTAGCTCTCAGCCGTACCTGGTCTGCTCAAGGCTGCCGGGACATTAGGAATGTGCTGCCGCCCTTCACCCGGGCCGCATGCCCCCTCCTGCAGCGCGGGTGCCAGGGAGCGGCTTCCCTCCCTCCAGGAATCCCTCGGGGGTGGCAGGAAAGGAAGCGTGAAGATACTGTGCTTGCAAAGTGCTCTGCCCCTCAGGCTGAAGACGCTGCGTAGTGGAAAGCTTCGATGGCTCAGAACTGACAAGGCGCGCTGGCATTTTGCTATGCTATGAAAAAATATATCTGCAAGAGCTGACTTGGGGCTTGTCTGTTGCATTTTTTTTTTTCTGTACAAATGTGTGTGGGCTCCAAGGGAGCAGGCTGCTGAGGTCCTGCCTTTCTGGGCGTTGCTGAGACGAAAACCGCACCACTGGGCTTCCAGGTGTCTGGGGAAGGTAGCCCCGCAAACAGTCAGTCTGCTCCACCCTTTCAGGAAGCATCCTAATGTTTGGTTTCCAAAGAAACCAAAAGTGGACCGACCCTAGCAGCCGACTGCCCCACCGCCTGCCCGCTGGCATCAGGATACAGAGCTCCCCCACGGCGTCTTCCTAATACCCTCGCCCATCTGCCAGCGATGCTGTCTGCACGGGGTCTGAGCAGTCAGCAAACCGCCCACGTTTGTCTTCCTCGGATGACACTCGGGCAGCTGGCAACGGTAACTGGAGCGCACACTCCATTCGGCTAGCGAGCTCCTAGAAGGTGCCAGGGACTTTCCTAGGAGTCGGGTGCAAAGTGGAGCAGATGTGGCTCCTGCCCTTGAATGGCTCACAGTCCGGGGAGATGTTCGCAAGCCTCGCAGTGAGTGACCTGAGAGAGGCACGTGCACAGTGCCACGGAAACACAGATGAACGGGCGGTCAATTGTGGAACCGACAAGATAGCACAAAGGAACGAGAGGACCCAGGGACGGCAGCCTGGGCCTAGGATTACTGGGGAAAACAAACGGGAAGGGCATCTGGGGATGGGAAAAATGGACAAAGATGCTGAGGAGGGACTTGTGCCAAGTGTGGAGAGAAGAGGTCGTGCCCTGTGGACGGGTGAACGGGGACGGGGTGAGGCAGGCTGGTGGGGTTAAAACAAAGGGAGTGTTTGGGGCCCAGTTTAGAGAGGACCTCAGTGGCGGAGTTCCCACTTTGCCAGTGGGAGGCAGAGAAGGATTCTGAGGAAGTGACCGAGGGGCTGTGGGTGCCAGCAGACCGGAGGAGGCACCACTGCAGGCAGCGGGAGCAGCCGCGGGGCCGGCTCGCCTGTCGTGGGGGCCCGCGGCATCCTCGCCACTTTCCACGAGGCCCGGCGCTCCTGGAGCTGCTGCACTCCGCGTCTCTCTGGGGGAGCTGGGGTGGTGGGGAGTGCCCGGAGGGACGCCAACGCTGGCACTCCCAGAGCAGCTGTGCAGCAGGGAGCGGCCCAGACTAGATGCGGGCAGGGGGACCCTGCGTGGCCGGGCGTCTGGCCACGGCCTTCTTGGCACCTCCAGGTGAGCCTGTGATTTAGGAAGCGTCTTCAGTCTCACGGAAAGATATAAGGCTATTGCTTGGAAGACAGGAGCTGATTTTAAATGCCGATTTCATCAGCTGTTCTTGTGCTATTTGCTTTAGAGTCTTACAGCCAACTGGAGTCACAGTGGCAGACACTCTCTTCTGGTTCAGTGCCCCAGAGTGTGCGTGGATTTTACATAACTGATGCGAGGCGAGGTCGGACCCTTTCCTGCTGAACAGTGAGTGAGTGTTTCTTTCTAGAAAGCCTTCAGGCGCCTCCTCTCTTCCACCTGTGGTGCTTCTGAGCAAACTCAGAGACAAACTTAGGAACTGGCAGCCCTGAACTAGACCCCGAGACAGCAGATGGTCCATGCCATGGCCGGTGGATTCTGCGGAAGGCAGTTTGGTGGCACTTATGTTGGTTGTGCTACGCTTTTGAAAGTCAGAGTTCTGTGGAACGGATTTCACGGAGTTCTCTGTGACACCCACGTGCCAACAAGCCCCGTGCCACCGGTGGAAGTGCGGGGTGAGGGGTCACAGGCGGCATTGCCCAAGTCCTCTTGCCACATTCTGGTGCCACCGTGAGTGGGGAGTGGGGACAATCGCCTGCTCTGCCGTCGAAGTAGGTGAGAACGTGAGCCTAGTTCCACTCTCAGGGAAGGGAAATCACCTTTCTGTTCTCTCTGATGACACGTGCCACCCAGATTTCAGATGTCAAATTAAAATACTGGTAAACGCAAGTGCACGTCCTGGCAGGAGCCCGCCAGTGCGCTGCCGATCTGGGCGGGCGGGGCGCTGGCCAGACTCGGGCCGCGCTTCCCCCGGGCCGTGCCGCCGCTCACTCCCGCCTCTACGGAGAATCCCAAGTTCTCTTTGGCCAGAAGTGAATTAGGATAAATTAAGTCCCCGTTAATCAGGAAGGCTCTGGTTGAATGGTGGTAAATTCAAAGTGCCTTTGGAGGTACTTTCTTCAGAATATGAACCTTCTCTTTTTTCACAAGTCACCATGATTTGGGCCCTGAGGTGCCCAGCGGGAGACGGACAGCTTGCCCCCACCCCTGTCCGACAGGGAGCTCGGCCGCCTGTCCCGAGCCGGCACTCATCTGCCTTCGTCTCTGTCATGAAAAGCGTGGAGTGTCCTGCCCCAGCAGCTCATGGTTGGGAAGATGCCTGTGGGTAGCCCAGGGTGACGCTGGCCTCCGTCCGTGGCCCTGGCTTGCCAGGCAGCGGCGGGACTGACCCGGGTGGGGCTGGACGCTGCCTTCGTGCTCCTCAAATCCCCTCGTCCGGATGTGGTGCCAGCTGGGCATCTGGCGTGGGGTGGTGGGAGTGGCCACCTCTGCCAGGGCAGATGACCCGTGCCCTCAGGCCACCTGCATGCCCCGCCCTCCGAGCTGCAGGCCCTCTGAGCACCAACCGAGTCCGGGGGGTACCGCGGAGTCCACTGCCCACACTGAAGTGCCCTGGGGCCACCCACTCGCTTCACATCCATGATCCTTCCTCATTAGGAAGCAAACATGGCTTCTCTGCGGTTTATCCCATCCGCTTGGTCCTCGGTGGGGACAGAGTGTGGCTGGCCCCTTCTCGGGGAAGCCATGCCCATCGTTAGCAATGTCGAGCTTTGCAAAAATGGTACCAGACAACTCGCACAGAGTCTTTGCAGCCACACACATTCACTTCTCCATTTGTCTCAGTGCCTTGGCTCCTTTTCCTTGAGATAAGCGCAAGGAACCCAGAGACGCATAAATTATCTGGCTCTTTTATTACTCTGCTTCTCATAGCAGGCTACACTGTGTGACCCAACCGTATCTTTTCTAGGAAATTTATGTTGTGGCAATAATTCCTCCTGACAGAAACAGCCCCAAACAGGGCTGGTTTATTAAGAGAGTATTTATGGCTAAGGAAGCTGCCACGGGTACTCCTGGGACGCCAGGGAGCTGGAGCACGTGGGGACGGTGGGCATGGGGGGCAGGTGGGTCTGCAGCGGTGGTGGCCTCATTGCTAGCTACGTCCTGGCCACGGGAGAGACTCTCCCCTTCTCTTGACCGAGGTTTGTCATGAGGAAATGGACGGATTGAATGAGGCGACCTTCATGCTCTGTGATTTGTGAATCTGAGGGTGGAGGAGAGGCTGTTTGCACAAGGCTGTGACATGGGGAAAAGATCCCAGCACACGGAGGCTCCAGCCCCCACTCGCCAGTCGTAAAGGTGACAGATGGTTTAACCTAGTCCTGCAGCCAAATCAGGAATAAATTAGCCCAAAGAGTCATGTCCAGTGCGTGTGAGAGCTCCCAGCATCTGTCCCTGACCCACGCTGGGAACACCGTTAGGTAACAGCACACCGAGTGACTAGCTGGAGGCCATCTGTTAGCCAGAAAGTGCCCGTCATTCATCACCTCCCTTAAGTGTGTTTGCTTCCGCGCGGGGAGACCAACAGCGGTCTTCCTGCCCGGAGAGCCTCTCTGTCTCCCCGTCTCCACCCCCACACAAATACAGCTGGGCCGAACTTGCTCTCACAGTCGAGAACGATGCATTTCTGAAAAGCGTTTTAGCACGTAGGAGCACGGTTCTGCCCTCCGCTTAGCTGAGGAGCTGGATCTGTCTGGACCCCAGGAAATCAGCTCCGACTGACCGAACCCGCCCCACCCCATGCATTTACCTGGAGAAGGAGCTGCAGCCCTTGTTTTCTCAGTACTTCTCCGTGTCCACTGATGGTCGGATTCCCCAGAGGGGCCCAAGGCCTCACGCTATCCCATCGGCTACGAGCAGACGGGGTTACACGCGTGGCCGTTTCACGACAGCCTCTGGCCAATGATGGCTGTGCGCCATCACCTCAAAGATGCAGCCAATGTGCCACCCATGGCAGGTTGTTCTAGGTTATTGTGGAATTATTTAAAATAAAGTTCTGGCCCTATAGACACTTCCTGCTTGAGAAACTTCCTTTTTGAGGGAAGCATATCGATAGAGTTATTGACAGCTGTCAGTTCTGGGAGGGCTCCTGGTCATGCCAAGAATAAGGATGAGGGCGTCTGCCCCGCAGGCTTTGCTGGTCACAGGTGGTCTGGCACTGGCTCCGCTGTGTGGTCTTGTTCAAACCCCTGACCTTCCCTACCCTTATGCTCCCAGTGGAAAGCCAGACAATTATTTACCTTAACAGTCAAGGATCAGACAACCATTTGGAAAATTGTACTTACCCCAACAGCTACCAGATATCCAACGGCTAATTTCAACTGGACATGCAGCTGGTCTTTGGCTGCCACAATCCTCTGTTGATAAGACCAGAAGTAAATCCCAGTGAATTTTCTCATAATTTTCTAAAACACTTTGAGGAGTAGAGTTAGAGATGCTTTTTAAAAAAGAGTTTGTAGATACTTAAGAGGTAAATAAATGCTATCCAGCTCTCCCTGGTAAATCTAAGGCAAAGCGTCTTAGTACACAATGAAAATATGTGTGATCACATGCTAAATGACTAGATGATTGGAGATTGGTTTTGGCCCTGGGTACTCAAAGGTTTTGTATGTTCCAGTCTGGTCCCTGTAACTAAGGACAATAACAATGAGACTGTTACTAGTTATCAGTTATCCAACTCTAAAATTTATCAGGTATCGTGCTAAACCCTTTAGGCATGGGAGCTACTTGAACTTTTCCAGCAACTCTATGACATAGATAAGAATTTCTCTAGAGAGGCTCAGAAAAATTAAGCCACTTCCTTAGGATGAAACACTTGCAAGTATCAGAACTGAGCTCCGAGCCCAGCCGGCCGCCGTGCTGCTCTGCACACTGCATCTACCCATTCAATCCTGCCGCCCTGGGAACGATGCTCTGCAGCTCCAGGTTTCCAAACACTGGTGGTCTACCTCTTCTTTATTCTTTCAGGTCAGAATCTCTTCGAAAGCTAATACACATCTCTACCTGTTTATTTTTAACGGATTTGTTGATACACAAGCCACAATCCATATAATTCATCCATTTAAAGTGTATATTTAATGATTTGATGCATTCACAGAGTTATGCAATTATCATCACAATCTCATTTGAGAACATTTTTGCCATCCCCCAAAGAAACCAAAGAAACCCTGTATTCATTATCAGTCACTCCTAACCCTTCCTAACTTCCAAGTGCTGAACATTGTTAAGCTATTTTCAGTCTCCATAGATTTTCTCCTTTTGGGCAATTTATATAAATGAATCGTAGATTACATGGTCTTTTGCGACTGGCTTCTTTCACTTGGCATAATGTTTTCAAGGTCCATTTGTTTTGCAGCATGTATCAATACTTTATTCTTTTTTATAGCTAAATAATATTTTATTGTGTGGATATACCACATGTTATTTATCACTCAACAATTGATGAATATTGAGGCTGTTTTCACATTTTGACTATGATAATGACTAGTGCTGGTCTATGAACATACATGTAAAAGTTTTTGTGTGGACAAATGTTTTTCACTTCTTTTGGGTATATACCCAGGTGTGGTCTTGCTGGATCACATGGTAGCTCTATGTTTAACTGTTAGAAAAATGGCCAAAATGTTTCTCGCAGTGGCTGCACTATTTTACTTTACTAGCAATAGATAAGAGTTCTAATTCTTCCACTTCCTTGCCAACACTTGTTACTGTCTTTTTGATTATAACTATTCTAGTTGGTGCAAAGTAGAATCTCATTGTGGTTTTGATTTGCATTTCCCTAATGATTCATTAGGTTGAGCACTTTTTCATGTGGCCATTGTACAGCTTCATTGTAGACATGTCCATTTTTAATTAGTTTATTTGTCTTTTTACTATTGGTTTGCAGGATCACATTATATATTTTAGATATAAGTCCCTTATCAAATGTATGATTTGCACACATTTTCTCTCATTCTGAAGTTGTCTTTTGACATATTTAGTCATGTCCATTGAAGCACAAAGGTTTTTAATGTTGATGAAGTCCAATTATCTATTTTGGGTTTTGTTACTTGTGATTTTGGTGTTGTATTTAAGATACCATTGCTTAACCCAATATTATAAAGATTTACTCCTAAGTTTTCTTCAAATAGTTTTATAATATTAGCTCTTACATTTAAGCTTATGTCCATTTCTAGTTAATTTTTGTATGGTGTAAATTAGGGTGCCAATTTTATTCTTTTGCATAGGATATCCAGTTGTCTGAGCACCATTTGTTGATAAGACTATGTTTTCTCTCATTGAATTATCTTGGGATCCTTGTTGAAAATCAGTTGACCATAAATGGTTTACTTTTGGACTCTTGATGCTAGTCCATTGGTCTATATGTCTATCCTGATATGAGTATTCATTGACTTAATTACTGTAGCTTTGTATTAATAGTATGCCTTTAAACCAGGAAGTGTGAGTCCTTCAATTTTATTTTTCTTTTTCAAGATTATTTTGGTTTTTCTAGGTCACTTCCATTTCCATATGAATTTTAGCATCAGCTTGTCATTTCTGCCAAAAAGTCAGCTGATATTTTGATAGAGATTGTCTTCAATCTGTAGATCAATTTGAGTATCATCATATTATCAGTATTAAGTCTTCCAATACATGAACATGAGATGTTTCTTAATTTATTTTTGTCTTTTTCTTTTTCTTTCAGTAATATTTTGTAGTTTGAAATCTACAAGACTTGCACTTCTTTTGTTAACTTTGTTCTTAAGTATTTTATTTCTTCGGATGTTATTATAAATAGAATTCTTTTAAAAAATGTGTGTTTTTGTATGGCTTGTTGTTTGTATATATTGTATTCTACAACCTTATGTCATATGCAAATGGAGATAGTTTCACCTATTAATTTCAATCTGAGCATCTTTTATTTTGTTTTGTTTTGTTTTGTTTAAAGCCAGTCAAATTTAGCAGTGGGGGGTTAAATACCAACTTTAGTGACACTAATGTTAATAAGTTCTGATAACTCACTACCATCGGACCAGCCCTGCATCTTTTATTTCTTTTTTTGGGTAGTTGCTTTGGCTAGCATCCAGGATGATGTTGACTATAAGCAGGGAGACTGTGCATCCCTTTCTTATTTCCCAAACTTAAGAAAAAAGCATTTATTTTCTTATCATTAACTGTGATGTCAGTTGTTGGGTTTTCATAGATGATCGCTATCAGGTTGAGAAAATACCCTTTTATTCCTAGTTTATTGAGTGTTTTTTATCATGAAAAGTATTGGCTTTTTCAAATTTTTTTTATTATCTGTTAAGATAATCATGTGGTTTGTATCTTTATTAATATAAATTACTGTACAAATTGATTTTGAGATGTTAAATGATCCTTGCGCTCCTGGAATAAATTATACTTGGTCATGGTGTATAATTATTGGTGTGTAGTTATTTGTATTTATGTGCTGGATTTGGTTTGCTATTATTTTGTTGAGGATTTTTGTGTATATATTTGTAAGTGCTATTAATATTTGCCAGCAGTTTTATTTTTCTGTGTGTTGTCTTTGGTTTTGATGTCAAGGTAATATCAAAAACATGATCTTGTAAAGAATGTTGAAGTGCTCCATTCTATTCTATTTGTTTGGAAGAGTTTGTGAAGAATTGGTGTTGATTCTTCTTTAAATGTTCCATATAATTCACCATTGATGCCATCTGGACTTGAGCTTCTTTTTGTGAATAGTTTTGAGTTACTAATTCAATCTCTTTATAGATTTTCTACGTCTTCTTGAGTCAGTCTCAGTAGTTTGTGTATTTCTAGGTATTTGCTCATTTTATCTGGGTTATTTAATTTGTTGCCTTATAATTGTACATAGAATTCCTTTGTAATCTTTTATTTCTGTAATAGTAGTGATGTCCTCTCTATTATTTTGGATTTTAGTGATTTGGATCTTTTCTCTCTTTTTATAATTGATCAGTCTAGCTAAAAGTTTGTCAAGTTTGTTGATATTTTCAAAGGACCAACTTTTGGTAATTTTTCTTATTCTTATTTTCTCTAGTTAATTGAATTTTTTCTAATGTTTTATATTTCTTTCCTTCTGTTTAATTTTGAGTTTAGTTTCTCCTCCATTTTTAGTTTCTTACAATGGAATGTTGGTTTAATGGTTTGAGAGTGCTGAATTCTAACCACTAGGCCATAGGGACACTTAGTTTAATGATTTGAGATCTTCTTTTTAAGTTTATAAGCCCATTCGAGCTATAAATCCTTCTCCCCAAGCACTGTTTCAGCTACATCCCGTAAGTTTTTTCTATGTTGTGTTTTTATTTTCATTTATCTCAAGTATTTTCTAATTTCATTTGTGATTTCACCTTTGATCCATTGGTTATTTAATAATATGTTATATAATTTCCACATATTTGTGAATTTCCCAAATTTCCTTATTTCTATTGATTTCTAATTGATTTCATGTAATTGTGATTAGAGGAATGCTTTGTGTAGATTTAAATACCTTTAAATGTATTGACCCTTGTTTTAGGTCCTAGCAAATCCTGAAGAACATTCCATGTGTACTTGAGAAGAATGTGTATTCTGTTACTGTTGGGTGGATTGTTTTCTGTAGATGTCTCTGAAGTCTAGTTGGTATATAGTGTTTTTCTAGTCTTCTATGTGTTTTTTTTTTTTTATCTTCTTCCTAGTTTTCCTATTCTCTACTAAAAGTGTGGTATTCAAATCTCCACCTGATATTATCAAACTGTCAGTTTGATCCTGTAGTTCTGTCTGTTTTTGATTCATCTATGTTGGGCCTCTGTTGTTAGGTGCCCATGGTTATAACTGCTACATTATCCTGATGAATTGCCCTTTTATAATTATATAAGAATTTCTCTCTTATCTCTAGTAATTGTTTCTGCCTGCAAGTCCATGCTACCTGATATTTGCATGGGCATTCTAGCGCCTATGCTGTCTAGCATTGTACAGTCACCTGCCTCTCTGGCTGCTGTTTGATGGCACGACCTCTTACGTCCGCCCACTTTCAACCTGCTTGACCTTTGAATCTAAAGTGTCTCCTGTGCCAACACTTAGGTGGACCTTGTTTTCATTTGGTCTGAAAAATCTCTGCCTTTTAGTTGGATTGTTTAAATTATTTCCATTTAATGTTATTGACATGGTTGAATCTATATTAATATCTTCCAGTTTACTTTTTGTTTTCTATACATCTCGTTTTGTTTTTCTCTTCCTCTGCTCCTCCTTTTACACTTTCTTTTGCATTAAATTAATATTTTCTACTGTAGCATTTTTATTACGTTAATGAATTTTTAAAATACTTTTGAGTTATTTCCTTAGTGATGGCTCCATTGATTACAATATATATCTTCACTTATCACAATCTAATTCAGACTTAAATTAGCTTAATTTCAGTAAGATATAGAAACTTTATCTCTATGTAGCCCTTTTCCCTCCTCCTCTCATTTCTTCTATTATCGTACATACTTAACATCTATATATATATTATAAACACAAAGATGTATTGTTATATTTATTACTTTATGTAATTTTATGTATTTTAAAGAAGCCAAAGAAGAGAAAAAAAGAAAATATATACTCACAGAGTTCGAGTTATAAGCCTTAATTGTCATTTCTGGTCCTCTTCATTTCCTCCTGTGGATTCCAGTTGCTATCTGGTGTCATCTACCTTCCCACACAGCTTTGCTTCCCACTCACCTTTGTTTTGATATTTTCAAATATGCTACATTTCTCTATGTTCTAGACCCAATGATGCAATTATAAACATGTTGTTCTATGCAATTTTTAAAAAACCTACTAAGAGAAGAAAGGAGAAGATAACATGCACTTATACTGCCTTTTAGATTTCTCTATAATCTATATTATTTAATTTTTAAATGATTTAATTATGTACACAATTACTCTTACTAGCACTCTTTGTCTTATTGTGTGGATATGAATTAATGCCTGGTGTCACTTGCTTTCAGCCTCAGAAAGTCCTCTTGAATTTTTTACAAGGAAGGCCTTCTAACAATGTACTCTCAGTTTTTATTTATTTGGAATTTTCTTTACTTAGCCTTAATTTTTGAAAGACAGTTTTGCTAGCCACATGTTTCTTGGTTGACAATTTTTTTTCTTCCTGTTCTTTCAATCCCACTACCTTCTGGCCACCATCGTTTGTGGGGAGAAGTCAGCTGTTAACCTTCTTGGGGTTCCTTTGCATGTGATGAGTCATTTTTCTTGTGCCGTGTTCAACTGGCCTTTCAACTGGTTCAGTGGGGTCTATTTCCCTGCAGTGCAGAGCCTCTGTTGTCTCCCTTCTGCAGGTGCAACACTTGGGAGGCAAACAGTCTCCCTGGCTCCTAGATAAGTCTGTGCTTTGGTTGGGCACCTTTTAACTCTCTTTTTTCTTGATCTGCCCATCAAGCTTCTGACTGGACTGTCTCTATTGGTATCTCACACAGATAGTACTAATATCGAACAATAGCCATTAATTGTTAACTCTTTACCCTATTGTTTTTTAAAATATCTTGGTGTATAATGTTCCATAGTCTAATCCAATCAAAGTCATATCTTTGCAGGGGCAGGGCATTCCCCATATTTATGTCTTACTCTGTCCCCAGGAGGGTTCGTCCTAGCTGTCTCCTTCCCGATTCCCTCTGTTAAACATCTAGCTAGTATACCATCTTGCCTGCTGCTACTGGTGTCATGGGGCCACCAGCCTGCTCTTGCTCACCACCAAGATCTTGACTGTTTTTAATGATCCCCTTAGGCATGATACTTCCAAACTACGTTATAAATAATGTCAGTTTCTTTAGGGAGAGCTGAGGACATTTCTGTTCTTAAAACCTGCTTCACCCTTTGGGCAGAATCTCTATGCCACTGAACCAGAAGTGAGGGTGGGGACAGTGGCCCTCTTTACCTAGAGAGACATCCCTGCTCTATGAGTGAGGGATCTTCTCCTCTTGCCTGTCCTGGCATTGAGGCTCCACCCTACAAGTGATCTGGGGCGGGGAGGAGCAGGACCCAGTGTTCTCAGCCCTGTGAGTGGGGTGCAAGTGCAGGAAGGAAGCCCCATACCTCTTAGGCACACTTGCCTGGAATAGATCTGCAGCACAGAGCTGGGGAGGGGGATGAGATTTGCTGACAACCTTCCCATCCTGGGTGGAACTATAACCTGGGCTGGGATCTGGAGCCCCATCTTCTTGGCCACACCCACCTAGAATAGAGCTTCCCTTACAGTGAGCTGAGGGTGGGGGTGGAGCCAGCTGTGGCCCACATGCCAGACTCTCGCTGTTATTACTGAGATTTAGTAGCTTTTCTTGAACAAAATTTCTCTATCTACTGTATGCCCTTAGGACAATTCCCAGAGACTTTAAATAAATGTTTTGTGTAAGTTTCCCCAGTTAGATGGTTGTTCAGCTGGGGAGAGGGTTCGCTGAGCTCCTCACAACACCATTTCCGTGTCCCATCTGCGCACCCCATGATCCTTTGAAGATGGATCATGATCTGCCCTCGTCTTGATCTTTCAGAAGCCTTCACAACACAGCCCCACTATTGAGTGTCACGGATGTTTTTCCTCCCACATAACAGGGTCCAGAACTTTTCAGCCTGGATCTTTTAGTGTTTCCTTGCCTTGCCATTGGTCAGTCAGCCATTTCCGTTTACTCGGCAGCTACGGTCTATCGTCACCCTTTTGCATGCCTTCTGATTTCCTGACTCAAAGCTGACGGAAGCTCATCAGAGCTATGGGACAATGACGGTGAAAATGTGCTCACTGAAAGCCCAGAGAAATCTCCAGTGAACCAGGTGCCGCGGCTCCGATCCGTGCCATTCCGCAGAGACAACTGAGAGCCTTCGTTGGGTTCTGCTTCCTTTGGGGCTGTGGACCTCCGAGACGGGGGACACTAGGGGGCTGGGGTGTCACACAAGAGACCTCACTGGCTGCTCCTGGCACCGGCAGTGCTGGCTGGGCAGGGACAGCAGGCGTGTGTGAGTGCACAGGCGTCAGAGGGCACCTCAGGACAGAGGCTCGCAGGGACCCACAGCCAGGCCCGAGGCAAGGCGGGAGGAAGGCCAGGGTTGCCCAGCTCAGGGGGGACTGCACTGGCTTTACAGCAGGTCCCCCCAGACTCCTGAGCCAGTCCACCAGTCTTCCTCTTCCATGAGGAAGACATGCTGGTTCTTCCTCCAGGGCCAGAGATAGAGCCGCCCTCCGCCTGCAGGGGATGTCCCAGGAGGCCCTGCCACTCACGGCAAAGTTGAAGGTTCCTCCGAGAGCTCCCCTAATGCATGCTGCCCTCTACCACCCCAGAGCATCAGATATTCACCAGGCACCCACTGCGTGCACGGCTGCCTGCTACTGCGGGGGTGCAGAGGCAGGAAAGGGTATGGCCCCCACCTGCCCACAGTGCAAAGAAGCAGATGCTCAGAAAACACTCGTGAATCCAGACGTGGGAGCCCAGAGCAGAGAGCGGTCAGCCTCCATGCACAGTGCTCAGTCCGAGGGTGAGGGCCAGGACCTCAGCAGCTTCCACCTGAAGTTGGCTGAGTCTCTGCTGTCACAGGGTCCTACTGTCAGGAAGGTCCTACTCCTAATTCCTTAAAGGACCACTTCAGACATTTGCAAATGCTTGGCTGTAATCCTCCCTGCCCCTGACTTAGCTGGAGAGCTGTCCCAGCGTGGCCATGGAGGTGGAGCCAGCCCTCAAAGGCAGGTGCTGCCCAGCGCCCTGCCTCACCCTCCCGCCTGAGGCTCTGACTGCCGAGTCCAAGCTGATGACTCCCTGGAGAGTGTCGTCAGCGCTGGCCCCTCCTAAACTCTAGATCTGGCCCTCATGTGCCCTAACAGCTGACGTGCCTCAAACTCAATGTTCGTCAAGTCTGCGGCTCTCACACCAGAGAGACACACCTACCCTCTGGATTCCCGGCTGTGTTAACAGTGGCTCGCCCAGCTCCCCGACCCAGACAGCTGGGGATCCTGCTCGAGTCCCCCCAACCCCGCCCCGGGCCCTTTGGAGGCAGGAGGTACCTGAATGTCTCTCCACTCTCCCTCCTGCCCTCCCTCCCACGTCACTGCCCATCGTTGCCGTAGCGTAGCGGGGCGGTCTGTTCCTCATTCTAATCGCCCACTGCTGCTCCGCCCTCCGCGCTGTCCTAAGGGTGAGTTCTCTAAAAGAGCGAAGCTTAAATCCAGCTTGCCTGTCCATGAAAGAACAGACAAGATCCTCCCCAATTTGCTTCCTGCTCCCTGTCCTCTGAGGTTCGACTTTTGCCTCCCCACTGTCCCTCTGCGCAGCGTCAGCAGTCCAGAGTCCAGAGACGCCAGCAGGGGCAGGGTTGACTGCCCACCTCACCAGCCCTCCTGTCCTCTCCTCTCCCGGGTCCACGTCCCCCCGCGCCCCCCGCTGCCTGCCCTGCAGCGTCTCTGCGCGTGGCATCCCCTGCCCTGCGGTCGGCCTGCGCTGGACGGACGGGCTGAGGGGAGGACGCCGTCCTCGCTGTCCTTCAAAGTGTGAACAAGGAAGCCCATAGCCCTGTTGCAGCTGCCACCTTGAGACCACCAGGGACAACAGCCCTGGGGCGAGGCTGACGGTGAGGACAGAGAGAAGGCACCTGGCTCTGCGTGGGCGCAGTGACCTGCTGGATGGCGCCTCCCTGCCGGCCGACGTGGCTCCAGCTACATGAATTGAGCAGGGTTTGCTGTTACTAGCAGCTCAAATCTGGTTGATGCTGCTCAAGCCTTCAGCGGCTGTGCACACTTTGCTTAGATGGAGGCTGAACATGTGTCCCACATGGCCTGGGACAGCACTGGTGTATGTCCATCATTTGATCATAATTATTAACAGCATCCTCGTTCGCTCTCCAGTGTTCTGAGGTCTGGGTGGTGGCATACGCGTTCACACTATTGGAGAGGCTCTGCGTGGACATCCTCTGCCTGGAGAACTCCTACTCACACGTCTACAGCCTGCTTCTCCAGCATCTCATGGGAGGCTTATCCGGACTCGTTCTACAATTTCCTGCTTGCCCAAAGGGAATCTCCCTACCCCGTTGTGACAATCCCTGTGTGTGAACGTGCCTGGCACTGCTGACACTAGACCCTGTTGAAATCACCTACATTTATTTCTACTAGCTTGTAAACTTATGGGGAGGTACCACATGTGCTCAATACATGATTGTTAAAGACCCAAATGAACTGTTCAAGGTAGGTTATTTTCATACATTAGGTAGGGATGTCTGGGCCACAAAATGGCTGTGTAATTATTTATGGGCTCCTCCTCGCAGCCTGTGGGTGCTCAGTGAACGGCAAGAGCAGTCCCTGGAGGAAGGTGCTGATGACCCCTCTCAGTTCCCCAAGCTCTGAGGGGCTCAGTGCACAGTGCTCTGGGCCCCGCCTGGCCACGGAGCCTGTAGCAGGACATCCCTAGCGAGGTCCCTAAAGGCTCCCAGCTGCTTGGCTGAGGATTTTGTGAGGCCCGAGACGGGCGGGGGCTGTCTCCCACTTCCTGAAGCCAAGGGTCATTGCAATGGACGGGGCCCCGGACCTCATTTCCCATCTCAAAATGAAACGTTCCTTTGTTCTTAAGCAGACGCGGGCATCTCAAACCGAGCCCCGTTTGTTATTACTCTGTCGCTCTTTGTCCCTGTGAGCAGGCCTGCGGCTGCGTGGCTGCCGTGAATACTTTCTCTGTGGGAAGGACCGTGTGGCTACGGGTCGGCGTCCGGGTCTCCAGACACAGTTCTGTGCAGCCACACCCTGCCTTCCCTCCTGGGCTGGCCTGGAGACCTCAGCTTCTTAGGCATTCCCACCATCCTAGAACTGGGAGGGCAGAGGGGACCCAGGAAAGATTACTTCTTAATGAAGAATGTTGAAAGAATGTCCCCAATATTTTCTAAATCCAGCTCTGCTAATGAGAGTGCACAACCATGGCGGCGGAGACGCGTGGTGTGTGCCGGCGGCCGGCATCTCAGGGCTGGGCCGGCGTCCTGCCGTGCCTGCCTGCTCCACCTGGGGCTCCCACACGGTTCTGAAGTCCTGGAATTGTAGGGGCTAGAAATTTTGCAGAGAACTGTTAGAGGTAAAATGCGTCCATCAGAATAAATGCCTACCATTGTCCTGTGCATTTAGCATCATCTCTGCACCCCTCACCTGCCACCTCTGGACACAGATGCTCGGGGTGCCTCAGCGTCACGTGAGCCCACACTGTTCTCAACTCTGTGTCTCTGCTCATCCAGTTAAATTGGCCTAAAATATTTATCTGTCTTTTCTGTCAAGCAAAACTGTAAACAAACCTGAAAACCCAGTTGAAATAACTTTTCCTAAGAAGCCTGCCTTCTATGAGCTTCCAAAAGGGAGGGGATTGGGGTCTTTATTTTTCAGTCCTAAAAACTTTGGACATACCTTGACTACAGGTGTTAGGACACTAGAGCAACTGAGTATGTGTGTGTGTGCATGTGGGAGTGTGTGCGATCACACCAGCTGCTATCTGAGATCCCTTGGGGGGAGGCACTGTCTTGTCCACACTCCCAGAATGTTCTGCTTTATGGTCGGTGCTCTGAGACACTGAATGAGTTGATCACTTACTTGCCTGGGGCTGTGAGGAGACTGCTGTTTTCAGGCAGATAAACTTCATGATTATGAAAAATTGCCTTTTTTATCCCTTCTGGCTTGGAAAAGAACTTCCATTCTCTAATGGGAAGCTTTAATTGGAACCTTGACTCTGTATTTGGAGGTAATGGGCCTTACTAAAAATGGATTAGAGCAGTTCATAAACTCTCTCCCTAAATGTTAACATATTACAGGGCCTACAAAGGTTATTTAGCTTGGCAAGAAAACTAGCATTAAAGATCAAAATAACAATTTCCTGGATTCCTGCACAGGCTCCTAACTTGTCCCGTGTCCTTGGCCTTGTGTGGACTGCAGTGACGTCATGGGTAACTGCCATAAATCGGCGGCGATCCCAGGCTGCTTGCGGTTCACTTGCAAGGAGGATGAAGGGACAAACTGGCAGAGGGGGCGTCATGGAATAAGGACTGAGAACAGCCAGCTCCCAGCGCTGTCTGTGCCGCCCTGCTCCGGCTACGCCCTGCCTGGCTGGGGCAGACAAAGACTCCCTGCAGGTTTGGAGCTCACGTTTTCCAGACCCGGACAGGGAGCATCTTGCTGGACCCGGGTGTGCATGTGGCTGTGCCCGAGGGCGGGGTGCCCTGCGGCGCACTGTTTAAGCTCCATGCACAGTCCCCTCACCTGTAAAATAGGGGTGTCCTGAGGGTTAAATGAGAGCCGTCTTGCACGGAGCTCGGCACAGTGCCTGTGCACGTGGAGACGTGGAAAGGAGGCGGGGGAGGAGGAGGAAGGCCTGGGCAGGAGCCGACTCTCTCTGCCCTCTTAAAATTGCTCCCATTTCTGTGGTCATTAGAATATTAAAAAATAAAATAAAAAATACCTCCACACAGGCCCTCAGGAATTTGCTTCTTGTGCATCTCGGGCCTGGGGCCTGATTGCCGCCTCTCTTTCCCTCTCATCTTCGCTGTCCAGCCTTGGTTCCCCAGAATTAAGGACTGGCTACTTTGCTGGCGCTAGGGCTGGCCCTTGGGTCTGTGTGTGGCCGTGGGCTTGTCCCCAGGCACTCGGCGGCACAGACACAGCCCTGGGGCCCCCTGGAGCCGCTCGCCCGAGAGCATTCTGCTGGCATGGGCAGGTTGGGGCCAGCCACTCACGGCCACCTACTAGCAAAGTCACAAGGATGCTTCCCGTAAGCGAGAGGGGTCTGGGGCTATTCCACTGAGCCACCGCAGTGACCTGAAAACCAAATGGGGCAATTCATGGATTTCGGGAAAATGTCTCTAAGATAATGATGCCCAGACCCCAGCAGCCTGGGCTCGGTAGAGGCATGGCCCTTCGCTTCGGTTTCTCCATAGCTCTGCCACTTTAACAGCCAGAGCCAAGGTGACCGAATTCCTCACATAACCATAACACTCATTCATCATGTGTGTTTATAATAACAGACACACTTCAAGGCCAGTGACAAAAAGCAGCCTGCTGATGGCCGAGGGTCTCGCTGGTCACACAGTGGACAAGGCCATTGGCCAAACCCCGAGATCTGGGTAAGATGTGACTTATCTCAGGAACGCTTGGCTTTGAAAAATATACACAGAGTGACCCACAACAGACCCTCCAAACCCTATCTGCTGGCCCTCATGCATTCTCTGCCTCATTACAAAGCTGGGCGTTTAACATTGCTGCGGGCTAATTACACAGCCTGCGGCTGGTTTACGGGAGACAAACAGCCGTGGACGCAGACATACGGGGCTGCGGGGAGGCGACTTACGGAGACAATGCTAGATGCTGACAAGGAGCCTGGCTCAGGCTGGCCTTACGAAGCCGTGTGTCTCGAGGGTGCTCCCAACCCACGGCGGACAGAGGTGTCTGGGTGTCGCAGCGCGGCGTCCGGGCCCGCATCTGGAGTTTAGTAGCTTTTGAATGTCAGTACCCTGCCACCCAAAAACCACACGAAAGACTGAGCGTACACCCGCAACAGGCACACGTTTGGAATTTGGGTGGAAATAAGAGGAGCTGGTGCGGCCGTGAGGTCAAAGTGAGAGGCCTTCACAACCCAGTGCCCGGCCTGGCCTAGCAGTGGGGTGACGCCGCCCTGACGTGGCTTTGCGGTAAGTTGCGAATGGGAGGCTGCGAGTGCGAGTGCTTGTCTGGCCGGCACTCCAGGAGTTCTCTGGGTGGGGTGGGGGAGGGAACTGCTTTTCCTTCTTCATGCCGAAGCCTACTGTAGGAGGACAAATAGAATGCGGCCGAGGCTGACTCCAACTGGGCAGCGCCGTCCTGGGAGGCCCAGGATGCTGGAGACTTTCAAGCACTTGACTTTCTCAGCCTGGCCGAGGTCCCTGCTGGCCTGGGAGCAGCCTCGGTCCGTGGCTGGGCATCCTGATGAAGGGCCTGTGTCCCTGTGGCTCCCGGCTGTCGTAGCAGCCTCCAGCAGCTGAGCCTGGGCTCAGTGTTGTGAGGCCACAGGCTCTGGCCTGCTCTGTCCAGTCCCGCAGTGGTCAGTCGGCACAGGGACACCTACTTCCAGCCACTCTGAAAAGTTGCCTTGCTCTCCCCTGCTGCTCCTTCCACCCTGAGAGTTGGTCCCACAAAGCCAGCCTGGGCCAGGTCCCGCCGGGACACTTTTGTGCATGTACCCGTCACCCCTTGTGGCCACCTCTTCCCTTTAGCTCTTCCCTGAGCATGTTTCAATCCCTAACGTCTCCGACTCAGTGGCCCGCCTCAGCGCCACTCGTAGGGTTCATGCCGGAAGCCTGGGATCCCAGCTTCCGCCTGTGTTCTCCGGGACGTGCACCCCGAGTGGCCCCTAACTTTCAAAGGAAAAGAAAATCGAGCTCAAAGCATGACCACAGGTCACAACAGTGCTCATTAAATATCTTCCTGTGTGCTCCTATCTTCAAAGTGCTCCTGACAAAATCAGGGTGACCACAGGAAAGTGGCCTGGTCTCAGCTTCCGTTCTCATCTTGTCTCTACCTTCCTTTCTCTTACGGTCGGAGATCCCACCCTCCTTGGAAACCTGCCTCTGCTCCGGGTCTTTCTGAACGTCCCTCTCTTCATCCGGAATGGACCCCCCGTGTCCTGATTAATTAAACCGCCCAGCATTAGGCTCTCCCTTTCCCTTCTGTCAGAACCACCCCCCAAATCTCAGTAACTTCACTCAGCTCTGAACCCCAAAGCTGCCCACAAATCACCTCCAAAGACCCTTTTGTTCTAACAAAGGGAACATTTCACCAACCTGGTTTGAGTTACTGTGTGTACTTAGAAATACTTGAAATGCTCAAAATACTCTTTCATGCAGGATTTAAGTTGATTTAAACTGTCCTTGTCCTTAATTTGTCTGGATTGGTAAATTTATTGTATGGAAAAATTAAAATCCATGACTATATTTTTCACCCCTCAAGCTTAAATAAACACAAATCTTAAAAAATAAATAGCAAATGGTTACTTTATTCCATTTAAGTGTCCCTGAGATTTAATAAAGCAATTGAGTACTTGAGGTTTTAATGTTTCTGTCACATTTATCAGTAATTCTAACCTAAGAGCCATTACCAATGCAGGACTTATTGTTTGGATTGGAAATGAAAGCACCTCCTGTTCGACGAATCACCGGGCAACTCCCGTCCCTGTCTGCAGCGTCCTGAGCTTTTACGGCCAGAACTGGGAAAAGTTGGTTTCCTTTTTACATAAGTAGGAAAGTTGTACCGATGTGCATGTGACCCTGCAGACTGGCCTCTGCAGCGCACTCTGATCTGGGGAAATGTCCCTCTTCTCTCTATGCAAGTTGAAGTATTTGGTCAGCAGCAACACTGTATAAGCTAGAATATGAAGCAGAGTCAATGTTATCAGTTAATAAAATCAAGTTGTTAATCAGGGAAAATTGGCCTGGAGGGGATTTCAGGAGCGGCAGAGTCATCGGAGCCAGGGCTTTGTGCTGTGGCTGTCACCATGCGGTCTTAGCTGGACAAGAGCTGGGCACATGTGTGGGGACGGGTGCAGTGCAGCTTGGAGAGGTATTTACATGTTTTAAGACTTAAGGAAAGAAAAAAAAAACCACATTGTCATCTGAAAGAAGATAAATAGCAAATTGTTGAAGCAACAGGCCTCCGGGGACTGATTACTTGTCCGTAGTAATTCAGAAACTTCACCAGGGACTTACATTGACTCAATATGTCAAGTGTCAGTTCTCTGTTATGAAATAAAAAGACATGTCCTTTTAGTGTAAATAATACAAAAATGCACTCAGATGTCCCAAGTCGATAGTCACACTGGACATATTCAGCGCCCTACGATGCACCCTCATGGCTCCGTGCCCGGAGGTCACAAAGAAGAACGTCGGAGTTCAGTAGTGTGGGCAGGCAGCTAACGGCCGGGCAGGCGCCTCACTCAGCTGGTGCCCAGGAGCATCCAGCAGCCCTCAGAGACACTCCTCTTGCACAGTCAGAATGGAAGGGTGACGCTAAATAAATGTCCCTGACACTTACCTACCCCCTTCTGCTTTGGGATTAGGGAGATCGTCGCAGGAGGCTGACGGAGGGGCTGCTGGCCAGCTGTGCCCCTGGCAGGGACTGAGTGTGGGGTTCTCATCTTACCACTCAGCGGCCCAGCACTCGGCTTCTCACGGGGGCTCGTGCAGATCAAATACAACGTGTCTGCAAAGCAGGCCGAGAAGCAGGTGCGCAGTATTGATGCCCACACTGCGTGCTGATTGGTTATTTAGTGGACAGCTTTCAGCAACAGTCCCACACGGTGCCGGCTCCGTGCAGGGTGAAGAGCAGCAAGGCTGCGTGTTCATGAGAGCAGGTCCCTTGTCCCATTGCTTCATCTCTGTTGCTTGGCTCAAGGTCTACCAAATAACAGAAGCCTAATAAATATTGGTTGTATTGAAGACAGGGTCTCTGCCTTCATACTATTCATAATCTAGAAGCAAACTCCTACTAATCATCTGAGGTCCAACCAGGGGAAGAGAGGCCACGCTAACTATTTATGACAGAGGATGCTCGTTACCCAGGTGATGGGGGGACTGTGAGGCCAGAGCACAGTGCCACTGGAGGGAGCTGTGACCCTCCCTGGACTGGAGGGACCGAGGAGGGAGTGGTGCTCTTGGAGGCCCGGTACAAGGGTCACCTTTGGAAGGGGTGCGTTGGCCTGCCCGGCAAGAGCTGGACCCCAGGAAAGATGCTGCTTCGGTGTAGGGGAATGGCTCCCCCTTTCCCACACGCTCTCTCTGGCTGAATCCTACTACAAACCAGTTGGCGCAGGAGCAGGGAACAGCCTAAAAGGGCCAGCCCCCCCCCCCAGCCCAACCCCACAGTGCAGAGGGGAAGGGCTTGCACCGGCTCTGAGGGCGGACAGGCCTGGGTGGACACTTCTTACGTTGGAGAGCACCCCACAGTCCGGGGGTCAGTTTCCTCTACGCACTTCATCTAGAAATTCCCACGGAAACTCGGCGAATGGTGTATTCTCACCTCGTTTCATGTGTGAGGAAACTGAGGCTCAGAGGGAGGCTTCTGGTAAATGGCTCTCAGCTGTTCAACTAGCGCATGCCCAGTGGGACTCAGGGGAGGGCTCTGTCTACCCCACCTAACACGCCCCCTGCCCCATGTAAACTTGGAAGATTATTTTTCCTCTGAGGACTTACAGGGAGCTCCTATCACTCATGAAGGTTTAGCATTTATGGTGTTTGAGTGCCTTGTTGAGCTCCCGCCTAGTTGTCCTATTCATTATTCAAAGTGCGGTACTGACGTCTCCAACTATCTTTGTAGGGCTCCTTCTCCCTTCATTTCTGTCCCTTCTGCTTCATATGTTTGGAGGCTCTCTTGTTACGAACATGTATATTTATAATGTTATACCTTTTTCATGGATTGACCCTTTTATTAATATAAAATGTCCCTGTTTATCTTTGATACCATTTCTTTTGTTTTAAAGTTTATTTTGTCTGATATCAGTATAGCCACTTCAGCATCCTTGTAGCTGCTGTTTGCATCTTTTTCATTATTTTACTTTCAGGCCATTTGTATCTTTGAATTTAAAGTGTACCTCCTGTAGACAACATATAGTTGGATCTTATTTTTCTTGTCCAGTCTGACAATCTCTGCCTTTTGATTGCATTGCTTAATCTACTCGTACTTAATGTTATTATCTATAGAGTTGACTTTATATCTGCCATCTTACTTTTAGTTTCACAAACATGTCTTTTTGGGTCCAGGTTTAGCATATTTTAGGGCATGTTATGAAACTTTGGATTTGGGCATAGAAATGAAAAACCTAATAGCATAAAATATTATTTTGCTTTCTTTCCTTTGTGTATAAATCTCTCTTGAGGTCTTCCTTATGAGGAACTCAAACACCTTCCCACCTTGCAGGTCTGGTGAGTTGCTCTGGGGAGAGTGGTAGAAAGGGAAATAGTGGTGTTATATGTCTTTGGTAGAGGGATGAGATGTGATTAGGGGAACACCCAGTAGCACCTCAGCCACCACTATTCCTTACCTGCACCCCTTTAGAGAATTCTCCTTAAGCCACTTTAGCTGCATTAAGACTTAGTTTGGCACTGAGACAGGGAAATGGCAGGTCCTGCTTTAGGTACGTTGCTGCAGGCAGTGCCTGGGACATTGTTTTGGGCATTGCTGCAGCCTTACCTGAGTCAGAAAGTCTCAGAACAAAGTTCCCAACTGCCCTGATCAAAACAGGATGGGGCAGGGCCAGTTCCAACCAGTCAGAACCAAGATGGTGGCAAACACCCAGACCTCATGAACATTCCTCCCTAGTGTAGCTCCTTGCTTAAACAGAAAGGCAACAGGTAGCAGGGGGCCAGTTCTCCTCTGCAGGGAGGGCCAGCCTCTGCTCTGTGGAGCAGGCTGTCCATAGTTTCTGAATAAATCTCGCTTTCACTTTGTACTGTCAGCTGGCTCCTGAATTCTTTCTTGTGCGAAGCCAGGGACCCACTTTGACTTCCGGTGGCTCCCCGCTGTGGCAACACCTGAGTGGCAAAGGAGGCCCCCTTGAAGCTGCCAGCACTGTCCGCCAGGTGGGAAGGGTGGCCTCTGTGGGTCAGAGTCAGGCGAAGGCACCTTCCCTCGCGGCGCCAGCCAAGGCGTCCCCATCGTGGTCCTAGTCCAGTTCTGAGAACCACAGGCTTGTGGCAGATGGTAACAGGGAAGCTGATTTGGCAAAGTGGAAAACATCATCATATTAAGCAGATAAAGCAAAGTACAAAATTCCACTTCTTGCCAAGGTTACCAGGCACAACTAATGATGCCTGTGGATGGGACCAAGGGGGAACACGGGCCAGAGACAGGTTTTTGTCATCATGTCATGGCAACGACCCTGCTGCTTTTCATCTGTTACGTATTCTTTATTATTGTTATGATTTTTTTTGATGTAAGAAGCAATAAAAATCAAAAAAGAAAAATTAAGGAAGGACTGATGGAAAGAAGGAGGGAGAGGAGGGGTAGAGAGAGAGAAGACAAAGAAAGGGAGGCTCCTGCAGTTGGGGCTGCAGGAAGAAGATGAGCCCCAAGGTGCAGGCCAGCTGCGTGCGGTGGCTGAGTGACAGAGGCAGCTCCGAACCTCACTGCGCTTTAATATTCACTCAGTGTAGTGAAAGTTGGGAAAAATAAAATGTCACGGAGAGTTCAAGGCCGAAAATGGAGCATCTGAAACATGATCTAAAAAAAGGACACTGTGATTCCACTCCAAGGACTTTGATTTCACACCAAGGAGCAGGAACATCATGGCATGTAACATGTTTTTCACATTTGGGTATTGGCCCTGGGGAGGAAGGCAGCGGCTCAGCGCCGCATCCCTGTGCCCTCTGCCCTCTGCGGGTGGGAGCTGCTGCCCGGGACTCCCCGGGAGGCTCGTCGCCGCGTCTGTTCACAGCCTCCCGCCCTGCCTTGGCCCCCCTGTGCCTGGAGTCCCAGCCCTCTGAGCCCCCGTGGCCTAATCTCACGTTATTTCCAGAACCAGCTCAGCTGCTGGACCTCCCTGGAGCCTTCCTGACCCCCGGGCCCCACTGAAACGGGTAGGCACTACCCCAGAATTGCACTCCTGGCTTCCTGGGAGAACGATCATCTGTCAGGCTGCGTCACAGATATCCCTTGGGTGGATTAATATTGTGCCATCTTAGCTGAGCTGGGCTGTTACTCAGAGCCTCAGAGTTGTCTTCTCTGAACAGTTCCAAGGGAGCGAGGAGCTCACGCTGTGTGTGTGGAAGGCCGCAGCCAGGGAGCAGCCCACCCCCGAGAGGGCAGGCCGTCGTCCCTGACCCGCGGCTCACATGGTCAGCCTGGGGCAGCCACCAGTCGTCACTCTCGGGCCCTGCTGCACCTCCTGCTCCAGCCTCTCTCACTAGGGATCAGAGTGGTTTCAGTTGGTCCGTGTGGGTCCAGTGTAGCATAGGGCCCTCTTGGCCTTGCTGCCCACAGTGGACTTCTGTCACCTGCCTGTCCTGTCCTGCCGGCTCTGGGCTATAGCATCAGACACAGAAGCAGCAGCCACAGATGGAGCGACCAGCCCCAGGCTGCGTGTGGCCAAATCCCTGCAAGAAATGTCTTAGAGCTCAGCCCAGCGGTTCTGCTAGGCGGAGGGCCCCGCGTGAGGCCCACCTGCGAGCTGCCCAGCTCCCTTCCAGGCCAGGCCGGGGCCGGGTCCGGCTCTTCCCTTTGCAGTCCAGGCACACTGGGGCCCTCGCGGAGCACCGCTGGCCTGGGGCTTTGCCGTGTCCCAGCTGAGAGGGCACAGCCGCCCGGCAGTGCAGGTCTGAGCTCAGCGAGGGCTGGCTCCCCCGCTCGGAGAGGCCGGTCTGCTTCCCCTCACGATGGGACTACTTGTCAGGCAGGTGCTTGGGGAGGGTCCTGATGGCCATGCCTGCTCACATGCCTTCATCCGCCCACATGGTCTGCAGACGCTGCCTGCGCCGCACCTCTGGGGGCCCGGGTGGGACGCTGCCTCTGGGCTCCCTGTGGGCAGGGAGATCTCTGCCTGTCCGCTCTTCCTAGCCTGGCCCCAGCTCTCCCACAGGAGGACATAGTGTGTCAAGACCACACCTGCGTCTCGGACTTCCAGCCTCCAGACTGTGAGGAAAACACAAAGCTGGCCTGTGGTGCCCTGTCACGGAAGCCCTAGTAAACGGGGACAGGTGGTGACTTAATACCCTTCATTTCCTCCAATGGCTCCCGCCTGTGCCTTGGATGTTTTGTACTCACTCAGTAAGCAGGGAGTGCTCATTTAGCAAAATGCCACTGCACGCACGCGGCTCGCTCCCCTGCCCATGTTTCCTGTGTGTCCTCAGTGTGCCCAGCCTTCCAGTCACAGATTTTGGATTCCATCTCTGTGTGCCCCCAGTGGAGGCCCCGCTGGGGCCCTGGCTTGCACGGGCTGCCTCGTCTCGGCAGGTGAGCCTGGGCTGGCATTTCCTCCCGGAGGACATGGAGATGCAGGGGCAGAGGTGAGAGGTGCTGGCAGTGGCCGTGGGCAACTCCCCGCGCCACCTGGGCTGAGGAATCCCAAGGGTGCAGGCACGGGGGAGACAGCTGGAGGGCCACCTGCCCCCAGACCAGGGGGGAATTGTGTCTGAAACGTGGATTTCACTGACTCATCCCGATCTTCATTTTGCTCGTCTCAATTCCTGGAGACAGCAATTGCACTCGACAGCCTTCAATATTTTGGCACAGAGATACGGGAAAACATCACATAGCGACCTGCTTTCAGTTTGGTCACACGGGCACGGCAGGTCGCCCTGTCTGCAGGGACCCACAGCACCCCTAGTCCTCGGGCTGCCATTTGTTGACAGCAACAGTTGTAACTGACACCGTATGAGGTTTGCAGTTTCCTGACCACTTTGTTTACATTTTTGTTTATTTTAATGCACATATATTGTCTTTGTTTTATAAATAAGAAATTAAGACCTGGGAGGTCGTGGTCTCCCAAAATCTGTGCAGCTGCGCGGACTCCCAGCCCAGTCTTCACGCCGCCCTGTCGGTTTCACCTCTGCCGCCGTGACTCCCAGTTCTCTCATCCCCTCTGTGCTGTCACGCGCCCGTGTGTGACTCAGCCCAGCGCACTGTTCTCTACGGGGACTGTGGGAGGAGGCAACTCCTCAGTTCTCTGGGGACAGCAGTGATCTTTTTCAGGACAGCAGTTGTGGGGGGTCCGAGCCTCGAGAGCCCACCTGCTCTGCCCCTGCAGGCCTCAGCAGCCCACGCCACAGCCGATGCTCACAGGTGCAGAGGACATCGGCGGCTGTATTTCCCAGCCAGGCTCAGACGATGCCGTGGTTTCTCCAAGTCCAGGCCACAATAACTGGAGAGTAAACAGAACTGGCCATTTCTGAGAATTGTGGCATCTTTTCCCAACTGCAGTACTGAGAAATTAACAGCCTTCGTTTCTGAGGAGGCTTGGTGACTTCCGTGTGGACTCCTAGCATGGCTCAGAAACTCTCATGGCTTACAATCCGCTCGGGCTCTGCTACCTCCAGGCCTCCTGGGCTCCCAGACAGCCCTTGGCGTCTCTCGACACTGCCTGTCTTAGGTCTCTAGGTGCAGAGTGGCCGAGTCTTAGCTTGTCCCTCGCTGCTCTGTGTTAATGTAGAATGGGCTGTGCCTGGTCTCCCTGCTCTGCCTTCTGCTGGC
The DNA here is from genome assembly GCF_040939455.1 of Microcebus murinus. Lineage (NCBI taxonomy): Eukaryota > Metazoa > Chordata > Mammalia > Primates > Cheirogaleidae > Microcebus > Microcebus murinus. Next base: position 68,696,619 of record NC_134117.1, read on the forward strand.
CAGCCCCTTTGTCCTGTCCTGGGCCACCGCAGGGCTGGGCTTGGCCTTGTCAGCCCTCTGAGGGCATACACCTGTAGGGGACAGAATTCCGAGAGGCCCCATGATTCCCACCCCTGGTGTACACGCCACATGTAATCCCTGCTCCTGAGTGGGGCCAGGCTGCAAACCTGACTGCTGTCACTCTGCGATTGGGTTTTGAAGGTGAAGGAACTTTGCAGATGTAACGAAGCTCCCTGCACTAATCAAAAGGGAGCTCACCTGGGCCTTTGAAAGGGCCACAGCCCTTCCCTGGTCCTTCTCTTGTGGGCTTTGATCTCCCAGTTCCCATAAGGTCGTTTCTAGGAACTTACAAAGACCTCAGAGCTCAGGAATGATCTCTTGAGCCTTCCCTAAAAGAGATCAAGAGAATGTCCCATTTCTCCAAGCCCAGACCACAGTAACTTGAGACTCAGGAGGAGTGAGCGTGTTTTGGAATCACAGTGCCCTCTGCTATCTGCAGGGTTGAGAAATTGTTGTCATTTCATAGGAAGCTTGGTGATTTATTTGTGACATTCTTAGGAGGGATTGCAATGAGAAAAGAAACCTCACCAAAGTCTCAAAGCTGCTGACCAGCTTATTTAAAAGTATGCAATATATTCAGCAAACACTTAGGGCAAACCACAGGAAAATATGGGAGAAATCTCATTCTTTGTCAAAAACAGTAAAATGTAAAGCCCAAAAATGTGTCAGTGACGATGGAAAATGGAGACAGATCCCCACTTGATCTATTTATCCAACAAAATCATTTTAAAAAAGCTTTTATTTTTGACACAACTGTAGACTCACAGGAAGTTGCAAAAATGGTACACAGAGCACCATGTCCCTTCCCCCAGCTTCCCCCAATGGTGACAGTTCACGTCACTACAGTAGAACATCACAAATAGGAAAGTGACATTGGTACGTGACATGGCTTGAATTGTGTACCCCCAAAATATATGTTGAAGCCCTAACCCTCAGCACTTCAGAATGTGACCTTTGCAAATAGGGCCATTGCAGATGCAATTAGTTAAGATGAGGTCACACTGGGGTAGGGTGGGCACTAATCCAACACGAGTGGTGCCCTTATAAGAAGAATGCCCTGTGGTGACAAAAGCAGAGATTTGAGCTGGGCAGTGGTGAGCCAAGGAATGCGAAAGACCACCAGAAGCCGCCGGAAGTGAGGAGGTTCTGAGTGTCGCGTTTCAGAAGGAGGTTTCAGAAGGAGGCCGGCTGCCCGCAGGCCACACTGACCTTGCGGCAGGACGTTTCCATCGATGATTGGCTGGAGTCGAGCAGTTCCTATCAAAAAGACCCTCTGTCCTGCTAGACTGCCATTTCCCCGCCCTATGTCTGCAGGAAGCAGGCTTTTCTAGGGACACTCCTGACTGCTCCTGGTGGTGTCCCAGGCTGCAGGCTTCTCCAGCCCTTTGGCTGAATGAATTACATGGAGATGCAGAGAAAACCCAGGCACCTCCTGTGGGGGTCACTCCTCAAGTCCCAGGGTCCTCAAGAAGTCGCCTGGTCCTTTCCACCTTTCAGAGTCTTCCTAAGTTTGACATTTTTTATTGTGGTAAAATATACATAACATAAAATTTATAATTTAACCATGTTTAAGTGTACAGTTCAGTGGCATTAAGCACATTCACACCATTGGGCGACCCTCACCACCATCTTTCTCCATGGCGCTTTTCATGTTGCAGAACTGAAACTCTGCACTAATTAGGCACCAACTCCTTATTGCCCTCTGCCGTGGACCCTGGCAACCTCCATGCCATCCTATCTTCATGAGTTTTGAGGCGCTCTAAGCACCCCATGTAAGTAGAATCGCACAGTATTTGTACCTCTGTGACTGGCTTATTTCACTTAGCACAATGTCCTCAAGGTTCAGCCCTGATGTAGCAGGTGCCAGAATCTCCTTCCTCTTGAGGCTACTCTCCCACTGATGGGCAGACCGCATTTCCTGTATCTGTGTCTCTGCGGCTGGGCTGTTGCTCCTTCCTCTTGGAGACAGTGAATGATGCTGCTGTGATTGGGGTTGTTGAAATCTGTATTTGGTTCCCTGCTTTCAGTTCTTTGGGGTGAACACCTAGAGGTGGAATTGCTGGGTCATCTGCTAATCCCATGTTTAAGTTTTTATGTTTGACTTTCATGTTATGTCTAGAAATTTTTTACTTTTAAGGGGGAGCTCTAGGGAGGAAATGTGGCTACTCTGCTTCGGCTGGACCCAGCAAGCTAAATCAACTTAAAAAATATTTTTATTAGAATGAGCAGGTGAACCACATTTACAATATAAGCAACAGTTTGAAGTTTGTGTCAAGAACATAAACACACCTCTTTGGAGAATCCTTACCTGCTTCCGGCCGGGTGCCGAGGCTCACGCCTGTAATCCCAGCGCTTTGGGAGGCCGAGGCAGGAGGATCGCGTGAGTCCAGGAGCGTATGACTCCTTCCCTGCTTCTGACACTCATGGAATCTTCCCAAAGGACGACTAGATTCCAGGCCTTCTGGTCAACAGTGGAACATGAAACCAGTGAGACAACTTGTCTTCTTCTTCAGTGTGATTGTCCCCTTGTTAGACCTGCTGATGTGAAAGTAAAGCACAGTTGTTGGAACGAAGGCCATCATAATGCTTTGCACTTCTCAAGACATGGTCGTTTCTGCATCTCACTGACCCTCACTCAACACACCACTGTGGAGGAAGAAGCCAAGCCCAAGATTGGAAATGGACTCAGAGGAGTAGCTTTGGGATGAGAATTCTGAAACTCCTCATGCATAACCCATTGCTCTTTCTTTTCAACATGATACCCATGTTATTTGACTAAATCAACAATAGTGGGATCGCCTCAGCATTTTGGATGACCAGCCCCATCTCTATCGATAGAGCATGTCCTGTCCATGGGGCTGTACCTTGTTCCCTGGCCGGGAACTGTGGGAGTAGGGGGGATGGAGGGAGCGTGTTGTGGGCGGAGAACATCTGGTTTTCATTTGGCATCGGAAGGGATAATAACTCTGTCACCCAGGCCTGAGGTTTCTCTCTCTGATTTATCTTCAGGGCTGCAGTGGTGTATCCCGGAGTAGGACATCAGCATTAGCACAAACTGAAGCGCCTTTCTTGTGAACCCCGTGAACTTGGGGTCACCTCCAGTGGAGGATTGTGTGTGGGGATGGCTTGGTGGAGGGCCGGCTCACAGGGCTGGGGCTAACAGAACCGGAGGCGGCAGGAAGGGGCCGAGAGATCACTGGGCACTTCTGCTCATGGCCTGGCTTCAGTCCCAGAGTTGTCTGCTCTTCCTGGGCCTGGAATGTTGACATGCTGACCCCGTAAAACTCTCCCAGCAGAAAGTCAGATGAAGGCTCAGGGTCGCACTCCCCAGAGCATGGCAAGGTTTGCTTAGGGTGTCCCGAGCCCCCCGTGCTGCCGACACACAGTCGAGGGGGCCCTGTGGACCGCCCGTCTCTCTGGAGCCTGCAGCTTCCCTGGGCTGCAACGCCACGTTCCTGTGGAAGTGCCCAGGAGTTTGACACCAAGGTCAGCGTCCTCACCCAGTTATTGTGAACTACGCTGAACAGACGGCGCAGAACGCCGGTGCTCGGCGGCTCTGGGAAGGCAAGGGGGACGACAGGATTTCTGTGTAAGGGTTTTCCCTAGAAAGCTGCTAGACATGCAGTAGGTTTGTCTGCAACATGAACTGGCTGTGTACTGTCTACCCCGTAATTTTCCTAAGCATTGGAATGAGTTCACTCTATCTTTAATTATCCCATTAAATGCACAGTGTGGGCTGCTCATCGCTTTTCTCTGCCCCTACACGGCAGCCCCATTGTCCCTAGGCTCACTCCCCTAGGTTTCAGTCACCCCCAGTACAGTGTAAGAAGATATTTTGGGAGAGAGACCACATTCATATAACTTTTATTATAATATATTATTATAATTGTCCTATTTTACTATATTGTTGTTAATTTCTTACTGTGCCAAATTTATAAATAAAAACTTTATCATGGGTATGCACGTGTAGGAAAAAACATAGCATTTATAAGGTTTGGCATAATCTGAGGTTTCAAGCATCCACTGGGGGTCCAGAACACACCCCCCTTTGGTGCGGGGGAGCACTGTAACAGAAAAGCAATAGGAATAGAAATTTATATTACACCCTTGAAACCTAGAAGATTATCAGCAAAACCTCAGGAAATCATGTGCTGCGTATGAATGAAGAAAATGGCTTCTTCTAAGTCTCCATTTGTCACGTTTCGGCCTCTGAAGTATCACAGTCACACATTCTGCTGGAAGCACGAACTCTCGCCCTGGGAACGGGGCAGCTGGCACCGGCAGTGGCGGTTCGTGGGCCAGATCTGCAGAGGGATCCCCTCGGGCTCTCACTTAGAGTCCTGCTTTTAAAAAAATTGTTTATGTCTAATGTTTAGCAGATTAGAATAGAAGAAAGAGGTAACATGTTTATGGACACTATTTTTTTCATAAAATATTATCCAAAGTGATTAAAATATTAAAAACCCTGAAATGATAACTGCAATAGGATAAATGATGGTCCCCCAAATGCCCACTTCCTATCACCCCAAACCTGCGAATATGTCGTGTTGCCTGGCAAGAAAGCCCGAGAATCAGGTGACCCTGCAATGGGGGCAGTGTCCTGGGCTACCCAGTGGCCCCTGTGTAATCACACAGGGCCTTGAGAGACAGAAACGAAGGGCGGAGACTCAGGGTCACGGTGACGTGGCGGGAGAAGCGCTCTGCGGGTCTCTCTCTGAGGACAAGGACGAGGACGGAGGACGGGGCTGCGCTGAGGGCTGCAGGCACCTGAGCGGCTGGGCAAAGCAAGGAGATGGCTCCTCCCCTGGAACCGGCCCTGGGCACACTTAGCTCAGTGAAGCCGATTTCAGACTCCCGACCTCTGGAACCGTAATGTAATAAATTTGCGTTGCCACCGAGTCTGTGGTGCAGATTGGATATCCTTTCTCTGAAATACTTGGGACCAGAAGTGTTTCCGATTTTGTATTTTTTCGGATTTGGAAGTATTTGCATATACATAATGAGCTATCTCGGGGATGGGACCCATGTCTAAACACAACATTCATTTACATTTTATATGTATCTTATACACATGGGCTGAAGGTAACTTTTTACAATATTTTTAATAATTTTGTGCATGAAACAAAATTTGCATTAAGCATTTACGTGTGTAATTTTCCACTTGTGGCATCATATTGACACATGACAAATTTTGGATTTCAGATTTTCAGATTAGGGATGCTCAGCCTGTAATTTGTCCTGGCAGCAATGGGTAACAAATACAACGTAACAAAAAAGCTAATTCCTCAAGCTTTGGGGACAGGTCAGATTGTATCTGTGAATTACGCAGGAACACCGTTGCCGGGCTTGCTCTCAGCGCAGGGCGGTGAGCAGCCGACAGCAGGCGCAGGCGCAGGCGCTGCCGCCCAGCCCCGTCCCTGCGCACGCCCGCTGCTTCTCCCATCAACGGGCGGAGTCTGTTTCCTTTTCTCTTCAACAGCAGAACATGGCAGAACTAGCCTGCCGCAGAATTGCCTGCCTTCAGCAAGGCCCCTCTCGCCCCATTGGAAGCCACTGCTGTGTCAGAAGCTGGACACCTTGCTGGAGATGGAGGCCCGTGTTCCTGGCCATCCCAGCAGGGACTTCAGACGTGAGTGAAGCCATCGTGGCCTCCAGCCCCAGTGGACCCCTCAACCTGACACGGTCCAGCAACAGCCGTCTCCACCCAGCACGGCCCCAAATGCAGACCTTTGAGCCAATGATGCCAATCCTGCATGTTGGGTCATTTATTGTTTCTCCCACGTGCCAAGTGCTGGTCCCCGTGCACTTGGTGATAGAGCTGACAGGGTGCCTGTCTTGTGTCCCTCTAGCCTATGGAGGAGGAACACCACAAACTAGAAAGTAAACACGTGTTTAATTGCAAAAGGGGAAACTGAGCACCAGGGAGCCAAAGTCACTTTCTCAAGGCCACACAACTAAGTGCAACTCCGGGCTGGGGCTCCAGGCCCGCTGGGCAGGTTAGTTACTACAGCACATCAGTTCTTTTACCCTAAATTATCTCAGACATGGCCGGGCGCTGTGGCTCACGCCTGTAATCCTAGCTCTTGGGAGGCCGAGGCGGGCGGATTGCTCAAGGTCAGGAGTTCAAAACCAGCCTGAGCAAGAGCGAGACCCCGTCTCTACTATAAATAGAAAGAAATTAATTGGCCAACTGATATATATATAAAAAATTAGCCAGGCATGGTGGCGCATGCCTGTAGTCCCAGCTACCCGGGAGGCTGAGGCAGAAGGATCACTCAAGCCCAGGAGTTTGAGGTTGCTGTGAGCTAGGCTGACGCCACGGCACTCACTCTAGCCTAGGCAAGAAAGCGAGACTCTGTCTCAAAAAAAAAAAAAAAAATTATCTCAGACAAACACCAAAGGGCGTCCCATAGTTCTGCTTGACTAAGGTTTAACAAAGTTAAAGCTCATATTTCCACATACTATATTTTTCCACTCTTTAAGGATCCAAATTTTCTTGGTGTAACCTCATATAAAAGTTTAACTATTACAGAGATAAACCACAAAATTTGATTAGGTTTCAGCAAGTGGAAATTTTTCCTCAAGAAGACACTCTAGGGCTTATTTTCAGGGGATGTGTTATTTTCCCCTCAAAGCCTCAGCTTGCAGCACGCACAGGATGGCCGGGACCTGACGGGGAGCTGACCTTGTTGGTGGGGCTGCCCGCACCTTTCTGGTCACCTCTGGGACAGTAGCTGTCACGATGGGGCAGATGAGAAGGGCTGCTCGTCTTCTTTACTGCTCTGCGATGAAATGCATGGGTTGTGCAGATACGCTGTGTAGCCACGTCTGTCACTAGGTCTTATTTTCGGGATGGGGCTTATATTGGGAAAATGCCTAGAAATCCTGCTAGGGCTTATTTTATGGGTAGGTCTTATTTTCGGGGAAACACGGTAGTCCAAATACATGCAGAAATCATTGGTTTTGAAACTGGTAGACGAATGCTCCCAGCTGTAGCAGAGCCTCTTCTACCTGCTTTAAAATAAGTGACAACACAGAAAGAGTCTGATGAAACAGACACGTCGATTTAAAAGTGCTTTCACCTCTGAGAATCATTCTGATGAAACATATAACTCAGCTATGCTTAATTATCATTCAAATACACAGCACTTTCTGACATGTCTTCTACTCCTTGGGGTATGTTTTATTTTCTTTTAATGGAGGATCAGACTGTCTTTTTTCTAAGCTTGCAGAATCCCCCTTGGTGACCTACCACCACATTTCCAACACTAACAAGGAGATAAGAGGATTTCTCCCTTGCACTCCCCTGTGGCTGGTGTGTACCGCCAGGAGCAGGGGATGGAAAGACCCACCGCGATTCACGTGATCCGAGCGGCAAAAGCCCTGTGTTATGGGAGAACCAGATCACAGCTCTGTCTTTCCCATAACTTTTATCTTGTTTTTAGGAAGATGCAGTGGGGAGGGCCAGTGCTCCATGCAGGGGCCAGCGGGGCAAAGTTCACTATGCTTTCCCTCTTCACAGCTGCACCTAACCGTGCGCAGGGCTCCCCTTCAGCTGCTGCGGCAACTACTACAGACTCAGTGGCGTGAATACACACACTTACCATCTTCCAATTTTGGAGGTCAGAGGCCCAAAGTGGGTCTCACTGAGCTTAAGTCAAGGTGTCAGCAGGGCTGGTTCCTTCGGGAGGGTCTGTTCCTTGCCTGCCCGGCTTTTAGAGACCGCCAGCTTCCTGGTCGAGGCCCTCCCCCCTCCCCCCCAGGCCAGCAGTATCACACGCTCCTCGTCCCTGCCTTCCCCTCACACCTGCATCCTGCCTGCACTTATGGCAACACTTGTGATTACATTTGGGACCCACCTGCGTAATCCAGGATAATCTCTTCATCCCAAGTCCCTACCTTCAGTCACACCTGCGAAGTCCTTTGTGTCATGAAATGAAACATGTTTACAGGTGTGGGAACCAGGATGTGAACACATTTGGGGTCATTATTCCACCCACTGCACTGGAATTTTCATAAGCGGCTGCTGGGCTCCCCCGTCTTGCTTGCATGGAGCCCCCAGTGGGGCTGAGGTCCCCGCGTGCTGGCTGCTGGCCTGGAGCTCCTTCCCTCGGTGGACACCACTTCTCTCCCCACCCCACCCCTGTCTGCTGGGACCATGAGTGATGCCCTCAGGAGCGCCTGGAGCTGCCTGGACAGGTCCCGCGGTACTTCCCTGTGTCCTTCCACGCGCTCTCCCACAGATGGGCACCTGGTGTGAAGCCACCCGACCCTACTCTCAGATTTCGTGAAGGGGGACTTTCAGGAAGCTTCGTTCAGCTGTTCAGACAGCTCAGCACTGCGCGACCTTGTGCTTGGCAAGCCGTTCAGGCTGCCGGTGTCGCAACGGCCCCTTCAGCTCCAGAGGAGGGGTTTTCCCAGGCATGCTGGGGACACGGTCTTATTCCTCTTGGCTCCAGCTTTGTTTTTACTATGGTAAAATACACATAACACAAATTGGCCATGTTAATCATTTAAGTGTACACTTAGTGGTATTAATGTATTCATAATGTTGTGCAACCATCACCACATCCATCTCTAGAACTCTTTTTATCTTGCAAAACTGAAGCTCTTCCCCCCGTTCAACAACAGCTCTCCAATCTCCCCTCCCGCTCCAGCCTCTGGCAACCGCCACTCCACTTTCTGTCTGTGATTTGACTGCTGTACGTCCCTCATATAGGTGGAATCATGCGGTATTTGTCCTTCTGTGACTGGCTTGTCTCACTTACCATAACGTCCTCGAGATTCATCCATGTTGTTGCATATGTCAGAATTTCCTTTCTTTGTAAGTCTGAATAATACTCCACTGTACGTACAGACACCACATTTTGCTTATCCACTCATGCGTAGGCTGCCACTTGGGTTGCTTCCACTCCTTGGCTATTGTGAATAATGATACTGTGAACATGGATGTGCCAGAGTCTCTTCAAGTCCCTGCTTTTAATTATTTTGGGTATATATCCAGAACTGGAGTTGCTGGATCATACAGTAATGCTATGTTGGATTCTTTGAGGGACCACCATACTGTTTTCCAGAAGCTACACCATTTCACATTCCCAACAACAATGTACAGGCTTCCAGTTTCTTCAAATACTCACCAAAAATTGCTGTTTTCTGGTTTTATTGATAGCAGCCCTCCCAATGGGCATGTGGTGGTGTCTTGCCTCCTTCTTGACAGCGAGTCTCTTTGTAGTGCCGCCTGCCTGTCGGGATCGCCGTGCACTGGCCCCTCCGCAGCCCCAGGGGAGCTTTGCTCCTACACTCTGCCAAGACACTCGCCTCTGGACGCTGGGACTCCCAGAATCTGGGCCCTGTCTGAGCTGCTGATGACACCTGTCAGTATGCCAGGTGTGCCAGGTCTCAGCCCCTCCAGGCCTGGGATATCTTGTGGCCTTCTTGCACTCATAGCTTAGGAAGCATAAAACAAGCCAGGTGTTTATACTTCTCTGCTGGGGACATAACAAGATGCATGACAAACACTAATGTAATAAATGAGTTGAAATCATTTATTAGAGAACCATCTGAGGTGGTACTTCAAAAGTATCCCCCCTTCTCAAACATATTCCATAAGACATGGAGAGGCAAATGTAAAAGTAAAGCAATGAAAACAATCTAGATGGAGAGAGATGAATATTTATCAGACTCCAGGATGAACATGGGCTTTGTATTTGTAATGCTTTGGAGAAAGTTATTGTAATTCACCAGAAGCCCCCCTGGGAAGAGCATTTTAATTGTTTGGAAAATATGCCTGATAAGCCACTTGATGGGGAGGATGACCCCCTTAGGGAAGGCAAGGGATTGCAAAACTGCCTTCCAGGAAGCTGGGGACCTTGCTAATGAGTTGACCTCATGTTCTGTTGAGAACCAGTAAATGGTTTAGGGACAAATACCGGGCCCTGTGCAATGGATGGACGGGAGGGAGTTTGAGGGTTTGGTGGTGTATGGGAAGATATCCTGGGAGTGGGGGGATTGATTTGAATTTTTGTACAAATTACAAACCTCTGAAAACAACAAAAAATGTACCATGAGCAGAAATAAAAGTACAAACAAACTAAGGGAAACGTTTGCAGCAAATATGATCGAGGTTTATCTAGCATATTTTCTCTGCTCTTATGAAAAGTGCTAAGGCTTCAAAAGAAAACTGGTCAAAGACATTGGGTCCTTGGAGCCTCTGAGAAGGCAAGAGACAGGATTCCCTGGAGGATTCTACTGGGGAAGTGAGGGAGAGAGGGGCCAATGGAGGGAGCTGACAGGAAGTTGGGCTCCAGGGAAAGAGAAAGAGAAGGTTGGGAGGGCATGTCCTGGACACCCCCTCTACCACACCCCCAGGAGTCCAGAAGCTAAAGTCAGGGGAGTCCCAGGTTTCCAGGGACAGGCTGGGAACAGTGTTTCTACTGTGCCCACAGGAGCCACCTGCGGGAGGCCAGGCCTCAGATCAAGCACAGTCTGGGCTTCAGAGCAGCAGCCGAGCTCTGGGCCACCTGCACTCTCTCTGGTTGGAGTCTGGAGGTACGTTTTCATGGCCAGTACAAATGGGACAAGAGAATCCCAAAGGAAGACATGCAGATGGCCAAGACACATTTTACATAGGGTGTTGTTGCAGCTCCCCAAGAATGCAGGCCCAGGAATGGAGACTGGCAGCAGGATCACGGATCTCTGAATCTTGAGAATGAATCTCCTCTTAGTGCACTCCACCGCCCTGTGGCCACCCAGCCTATATTTGAATACCTCCTGTGACAGGGAGCTCACTCACATCTAAGACATTCTAGATAATTCATTAAGAACTGTCCTGCACAAAGTAGAGCCCATCGCCCATAGCATCTGCACAACCTTTTCAGAAAGGCAGAGCATCAGGCCCACCCTGGACCTCCAAAGTGAGTATCTGTGTCTGCAGATCCCAGGGGCTTTGCGAATCTGATCTGGTGTGAGACGCTGCGCCCGGGAGCGGCTTCTGCAGCGCCAGCTAGCATCACTTCCCTCCAGCTCTCACCATCGGCGGGTGCTGGGCCTGCTCCGCGGAGCCGCGTGACAGGCCCCGCTCCCTTCCCACCGAACAGCACGTGGGCGTCTGCCCGGGGACCAGCCCTGGCCAGGGCGGGGCAGCCTCGGGGAGCGAGCGGGGCAGGGGCCGCTCCCACTCGGGTGACACCGCCGGGGCGGACGGCTGACTGACGGGATGAAGGGAAGGACTCTGTGCTTATGACTTACGGTTTGGGAACGAACGTGAACCTGGAAGAGCCAGTCCTTTAAGGCGGATCCTGAGTGGCTAACGGGGCCTGGATTTAAATTAGAGCCAAGTGACCATTTCCTGACTAGAGGCCACACACCAGCTCCTGAGTTCCCTGAAAACCCACAGCGCCGCTCAACTTTGAGACTTCCAGAGCTCACTAGGACCAACCAATCAGAGATCTCCTGTCTCAACCAATCAGGGCTCAGCTGCCTCAACCAATCAGGGCTTAGCTATACCAACCAATCAAAACTAAGCAAGTTTGAATTCTTCATTTACATAAATAGACCTGATTGGGCACTTGGGTGGGCACTTTCCCTATAAAATCTGTGCTCTCCCTTCCTTCCTTGGACAACACGGTTCCCACTAAAGGCTGTGTCTGGCCTGCAGGCTGCTCACTGGAATCGTTTCTTTTCTCCAAATTTCTTTTCTGGGAACTTTTGTTCACAGATTTGTGAGGAAAAATGGCCCAGGTTGTCAAGGGCCTCGGAAGTCAGTCTGAGGACTTTCTTCCTGAACAACAGACGTGGCGGGGGTAGGAGAGCGATGTCCACGTCACCCTCCAGCCCAGACCCCTGCCTCAGCCCAGGGCTTAAGTCCTCTGTCGCAGCGGCTCCTCCTGGATGGCTGTGGACCAACCTGTGAGCCCCCCAACATTTGTACGCTGAAGCCCTAACGCAGTCTGACTTTATTTGGAGGTAGAGCCTTTGCGAAGGTATCTAAGGTTAAATGAGGTCCTAAGGGTAGGGCCCTGATAACCCTGATAGGATTAGTGTCCTAAGAAGGGACACTAGAGAGTTCTCTCTCTCTCTGCCTTGAGAAGATACAGTGAGAGGTGTGCATCTGCGAGCCAGAAAAGGGTCCTCACCAGACACCAAATCAGCTGGCACCCTGACTTCTAGGCTCCAGAACTGAGAGAAATATGTTTCTGTTGTTTAAGCCACCCAGCCTTGTAACATTTTGTTATATTGGCCTGAGCTAAGACAAACCTAAAATGCGATATCTTCTTCTGAGGACTTGAGGATTTCTCCCTGAACCCATGCTCCTCTCAGTCCCTCTCATTGACTAGCACCACTTTCCCAGCTGGGGGCACCTGTCTCTTTTATTCCTCTGTCCCCCATGTCTAACCAGCCATCGCTTTGTTTCGCTTCCAATCCTTCACATTCCCTTCAGTCCACATTCTGACCCTTCTTCCCTACCTTGGTGCAAGGCGCCATGGTCTCCAGCCTGGTTGATGTTGGCAGCTTTCTAGGTGACTTTGCTGCCTCTGAGTCCTGTCCAGAGCACTCATCTCACCCTGCATACTTCGGGCATCTTTCTAGATCCTTCTAAAAGTGCTCATTTGACCAAGTCACTCCAATGTCTACACACTCCAAGGGCCCCTCTGCCACAGGAAGATGTGCAGCCTCCCCGTATAAGTGTGCCAGGGCAGCCTCACCCATTGGCCTCTCAGTTCACGGTGGCCATTCTCCCAGTTCCCTGCCCCACATGGCCAGTGACTCACGGCTTGAGTCTGACAGGCTCTCTGGCCCTGTGTGTGCCTCTGCGTATGTGCTTCCTTCTCCCTGAAATGTCCTTTGTGCCTTCACCTTGTCACCACAATATAATGCCCCTCACCCTTTGGCCTTAGCTGAGTTCTTTTGGGAAGCGCCTCCCCATCTCTCAGACTCAGCCATTCAGGGCAGTGGCCTCCAGGCTCTTGTGGCTGCCCGGTACTTGAGATGTGGCCAGTGCCACCGAGGAATGGAATTTCTAAGCTGTAATTTTATATCAATTATATGATGGATCTTGAATAATAGTATTTTAGATATATTTAGTTAAAATATATTATTAAAACTAATTTTTTTCTTTTTAAACTTTTTGAAAAAATATAGCCACAGATAATTTGAGGTATGCGGCTGGCATTTGTGGCTCACATTATATTTCTACTGGACAGGGCTTCCCTGCAGGTCAGCTGTTCTTCCCGTGTGCTCCCAAAGGGCCCTGCATAATCCTGGTGTAACACATGTCAAACTGCCCTGTGATGTGCTCTCCAATAGCATCTGGTGCTTGAAGGAGTCTCCTGGGTTCTGATCAACAGAACATCCTCATCACATACTTACAGCAGCTCACACATAGGAGGTCCAGCCCTTAATGGGAGGAAGGATGGTGGGAAGATAGGAAGCAAGGAGGGAAGGGGGAGGGAATGAATGAAGGAAAGAAGGAAGAAGGCAAGGAGAAAGTAACATGGATCTGAGCACCAGAATGGGGCAGCTCCACATGCAGGAGGCTCTGAGTGGGTAGCACAGGGCCCTTCCCAGGCTAGGAGGGTGTGGAGCTGTCATTGGCCTTCTAAGGAAGCAAGTTAGCCGAACGGTGACCTGGTTGTTGCTAGGATTAGAGTGGAGTTCATGGCAGCCCAGTGCAATGGATAGATGTGTTGTGTTGTGTGTACACTTGTTTACACAGAGGCCTGGAAAGAAATGCTTGATCTCTTAACATAATGTAAGAAATAACCTTGTAGACATCATTTTTTCAGGAAAAAGCATCTTATTCTCATCTTTAAGTCTATATGATGAAAGCATAATGGATTTTAGAATTTATCTACCTGGCAGACCCTTTTGTATTCCTTGGCTTAGGCCATAAATCAACCTGGGTCTACTTAAATACAGTAAGTCCGGCTGGCACAGGAAGGTGGTACCCAGATGCTGCCTTTCCCTACAGTCGTATTGGGGAGAAAGTCCATGCTGACAGCTCTCACCTTGGACAGAGCTTTCCATGTGGTGTGATTAAACACATGCCCTGCATAAGCAGGTAAGATGAGTTGAGTGGATTAAGAGAATCCATGCAGTGGGTAAGACATCAAACAAAACTATCATCCTATTTAACATAGTAGAATCAGCCCATCGACAATTTATACAAAAGGTGTGTCCTAAAATAAGAAGACAAGAAGTATTTCAAGCATACCCAAATAAGTAACACTTCTATACTCTTCCTTTGCTCTTCATAAGTTGTCTACTCTACACCTAGATTCCAGATACCATTGCTTGGGAAACTCTTTCTTTATGGATTATGGAAATAAATGGAGTATATAGGTTTTTTTCACTTGAGGTTTAGTTAAGAATTCTAATGTAAGCATTTTGAATGCTGAGATGTTAATATCAGGTTTTTGGAGGCTTAGGCATTTCTTAGAAGCCTGGAGTGTCACGAACAGGCAAATCCTCAAGTGGGGCTCTCCTTGATCTCAGTGGCCGGCAGTACCCATGCAGTTCCTCCCAGGAGGATGCCCGGAGCACCAGGAGCCTCCGTGAAGACCCCAGAGGTCCACAGCCCTGAGGCGGGGTGTTTCCTGACGATGCCTCATGGCAGAGGAAAAACCCCATGACCTCTGCTGTGGAGGAGTTAGAAGCTTCTCTTTCTCCTCTGCCTTCCAGATTTTAGAAGAAGGCTTCTAATGGTGGAATTCAACTGAATTTCAAGAGACATGAGCATAGTTTCCAAGCCTTATGCACTTTGGTTTGGGGGTTGGAACTCAGATGTTTAGGTGGACATATCTGGAAGGCACTTGAAATATATAAGTGGCTTTTAGTTTATTTATTCACAGTAGAGAACCTATTTTCATGCAAAAACTTGTCATGCTGATTGTAAATCTTTATTCTTTTCTTTCAAATCATAAACAGGATTGCTAAGGTTAACTGTGAACAGAAGCTGGCCCCAGATCGTACTACATTTAAAGGCCTTTGTAAAAATTCTAACTTACCATGCATTACCTAGGTGTGCAGGTTGTTGCATCTTTTTCTTCCACAGAGTCTGTATTTCTACATGGATACTGGCATCATTTCATAGAGGTCCAGCTTAAAGCAAATAACAAAGCAAACCGACACCTTACAATGGTTTGCACTCTAAATTACAACTGTCTTCCTTTTGTGCCCCATCTGTAAGATGAGGGGTTTTCATTCAGTGACAACAGAACTGAGAGTTGCAAAATGAGTGGGTGTTAGCCAGGTAGAATTTGGGGAAGGCAGGAGATTCAATCAGAAAAGTCATATATGCAAAGCAGGGGGGTGTGAAAAAGTCTCAGGGAACCACAGTTAGATTTGCACAGCTGGATCTTCAGGTGGGGAGGGGAAGCATGACGAGATGAAGTGATGGCCCAGGCAGAAGCTAAATCATTAAATCACGTGGTTGACACTATGGGTTTTAGATTTTTATCCTAAAAAAATTGGGTGAAAGTAAAAATAAGAGTTTCTGAACTCAAGGAGCTCATAGTCTACTTGGAGATAGGTAATTTAAATATGATAGGATAAATGCTAACAGAACTTCTGCATTTCACATTCCAGAGGGTTCTGATTATGTTGCAGTCTTCAAATGCATGTCCTGGTGTTGTGTGGGTCACAGCTTGCCCAGCCCCCATGTGGCGCTGGTTGCTGAGACCGGGGTAGGCACCAACTGCTGTGTGTGTACACATTGAAAGGAAGATCTAGTTTAGCATTGACTAAACAGAGAAAATTTCCAGAAGAGGTGAGATCCAGTCTAAGACCTGAAGTATAAGTGGGAGTTAGCAATTTGAGAGAGAAAGGAAAAAAGGGGAAAAGAAAAGGCTTTCAAGATAAAAGTTCCAGTATGTGCAAAGGCCTGGAAGCCTAAGAGAAGGTGTGCTGTCTGCCTGGTGCCTGGGGGCATGCAGGCAGAGTGGTAGTAATGTGCTGGGGCTCTGAAAACACCTGTGGACCAGAAACACAGATGGGGCGTCATCAGCCTGCAGGGACGGGTCAGGGAGGGGGTGAGTGGTAAAGACAGGAAAGGCATGAGGGATGGGTGCTCTGTCTGGTGTATATCAGAAAATAGGTAGAAGACTTCATAGTCAAAAGAAGGAATGATCGCTGCTAACTTATTTCTTAAAGAAGTTTTGAGCTGGAGGAGTTCCTGCCCTATATGCATCACAGTCCCCCGACACAGACTCTGAGATGGAAATTTGCATGGAGGAGGTTTTCGAGTGGACTTCAGGAGCCACGCCTTGAAGGGTGAGGGCAGCAGGGAAAGAGACACTAACTGTGATGAGCTGCAGCAGAGGCCTCAGACAACCCTGCAGGGAGCTCTGAACTGGGATGGCCCTTCAGAGTTGTCCTGCCTTGAGGCAGGGGGTTGGACTTTTATACTCATGGTCAAAAAGTCACTGGATTCAGGCCATTTCTTGGGAGAGGGAGCTCTCCGCGTGGGGGAAATTCCCAGGGAGTAATTTAGTGGAGAGCCATCAGCTGCCAACACTACTAGAAGCTAGGACAATCAGTGCTTTTGTCCTGAAAAGGAGGTCTGGATTACAGACCACAGTCTACACCACATGGCCAGGGGACACGTGACCAGATGGAGCCAGTGAGGAAGCTGCCCCCAGGACAGGGACTGGGGGTGGCACAATGTCAGGATGTGAGGTGTCCTGGGGTTATCAGCCTTGTGCTGCTGGGCTGCTGTGAAACCAAAGAAAGCTTGCTCTGAGCACGTGGTGTGTGTGGGGGGCACAGGCTCCAACTGCAGTGACCTCGTGCCGCAGCCGGGGTGAGTGGGAGAGAAGATACTAGCATTCCACAAACCCTCACCTCACCTTCAGAGAGCAGCCAGGGGGCGTGTGGAGCTGGCATGTGACGTGGGAAGTCTTGCCTTGTGTGGCGGGCAGCGCGGAGGGGCTCTGGCTGCTAAACAGCTGGCAGCTCAGCTTCTGCAATGGAATGGAAGGTTAGATCCATGTCCGGGGACGGCTGTGACTAAAACTTGACACAACATATATAAATGAGTTTTAAAGACTATATATTACAGGCCGGGCGTGGTGGCTCATGCCTGTAGTCCTAGCACTCTGGGAGGTCGAGGCGGGAGGATCGTTTGAGCTCAGGAGTTCAAGACCAGCCTGAGCAAGAGCAAGACCCCGTCTCTACTAAAAATAGAAAGAAATTAGCTGGACAACTGAAATATATATAGAAAAAAAATTAGCCGGGCATGGTGGCACATGCCTGTAGTCCCAGCTACTAGAGAGGCTGAGACAGGAGGATGGCTTGAGCCCAGGAGTTTAAGGTTGCTGTGAGCCAGGCTGATGCCACGGCACTCTAGCCCCAGCAACAGAGTGAGACTCTGTCTCAAAAAAAAAAAGACTGTATTACAGAAAGATCAGAATACCACCTTCTAATTTAAAAGAGCATACTTTATAAACTAACTGATAAATTTTTATATTAATTTGAGGAGAAAGAGGCCTTAGAATTACTGAATTCCTTCTATAATGTTATTTTAAAAATAGCTAGCGTTTTTATCGATAAGACACCTACACATATGACGATAATTCAAATACATATGAAAGAGAATCAACGGAGGGCAAAGCCCGCCCCCTAGGCACCCCCTGCCCCACGGTCCTTCCCCAGCACAGGTCCTCCTGCAGTTTTCTTATGCGTCCTTTCTACAATGTTTAAGACACACAAAGCCACACGTCTCCTCCTTTGTTTCGCAGTGGGGGCACCGTAGAGTATTTTGCACCCGCTCTTCTTTTTACAATCACTCTTACATAATTCACGTTGGGACATGAGGGCCAGCTTATTCTTCCACGTGGCTGCACCGCGCTTCACCGTGGGACTGTCCCGGGATGTGTCTCCGTGGTCCTCTGGCTAGGGGCTGCCTATCTCCAGTCTGCACGTGGCCACGAAGGCAAATGGTATCATTTTACTTAGACGTTGTGCACATGCAAAATCCTGTCCGTGTCTGTATGTCGACAGGCTCACAGCATCTGAGCAATTATAATTTATTTAGATTAAGATACATTGACCTCCAACGAGATCAGCTGGAGTTCTATATATCCCTCTAGTCGTACCTCATTAAGGTTTTTTTAGGTGAACAATGGAAAAACATCTTAATTTGCAATTATTTAATTATGAGGGATGTTGAACTTTTCAATTATTTATGTGCAAGTTCCATTTCTATTAATGTAAACTGTCCATTTTTCTCATTTCCCATTGTTTTTGTTCTATTTTTATTAATTTTCAAATAATTTTTAAATATGAAGAATTTTTTGCTGGACTTTTAATTTTAATCATGATATTTTTGTTGTCCACTTTTTCCTTTATGGGCTCTAATTTCTGTTGCTTGTTTAAAATACCTTTTCTAGCAAAAAGATTATATTTAATTCACCTGTTTTTATAATATATTTACATTTTCCGTTTTGAACATTTGAGTCTTTGATCCGTGGAATTTATGTGAATTTGGGAGTGAGGGAAGAACCAAGTTTTGTTTCTCCTGTGATTACACAGTTGTTCCTTATCACTTATTTAATAACCAATTTTTTTCCAGTGATTTTAAATTCTGCCACTATCATGTGTTATAATCCTATATATATTTAGTTCTGGACCTCCCAAGCTTTAATATCTAATAAACCTTGACTTCATTACTACTCTTTTATGTTCCCAGCATTTCCCTGACTTTGTACACATAATGTTTCCAGATGAACTTTAGAAACAAGTGCATGGTTCCAGAAAAATTTAGTATGAGGGATAAAAGCTGATATTTTTATGATACTCAAGGTCAGGGTCCATGTATTAAGTCTTCTTTTATTCCTCAGAAAGTTAAAATGTTATTCATATAGATCCTTTACATATTTTTTGTTTAGTTTATCCTAGATACTTTTATTATTGTTTTTACAACTCTAAGTGAGATGTCTTTTAATATTTTATTTTCTAAATACTTACTGTTTATATTTAGGAAACACTCTTTAATGTTATATAAATTGCCATTTTACTGAAGGGGATTTTACTAAATCCTCTTGATGTTTCTAATGGTTTCATTATATTTTATTTGAATCATTGTCTTGGGTGAAAGCTCTTTATAAGGTCCTAGACAGTGTTTATTTATTCTATCATCATTGCCATTACCATTGCCATCGTCATCACTATTATCCTCATTATCATTGTCACCATCACCACCACCATCATCATCGCCATCACCATCGTCATCATCATCATCGCCATCACCATCATCATCAGCAGCAGCGGGAGTAGGAGTGCAGTAACAGTAATGATAACAATTTCAACCCTTCAGGCCCTACATTAGCCCTATTCTGCTCATGTAGGTAGAGCAATTCTGAATGAGTGACTACTCAAAGAAGGTCGATCCCACAAGTGATAATAGAGAAAGTATTTGCGCATTCACATAATAAAATATTTATAAATTGTCTACTCTATACTAGATGTTCAGCTGTGACCAAACATGCAGAAATAAAGATACAGGAAGCAAAAAGGGAAAATTGAGTGTGCCAATCACCTTATGCACCTCATCTCATGGAATTCTGCCCAAAGCAATTTTGGGGGTATATATTGTTAATCTTGTTTGTATAAACATGAAACTGAGACTCAGAGAGGCTAATTACCTTGGCCAGGATAATAGAGTGACATATCTTGGATTGAAACTCAGATCTGTCCAATTCCACAATCCTCTCTTTCTTATACCCACGTTTCCTGTCATTCAAGAAAAGCCCTAGACTTGCACTCTTAGATGATGTGGTGAGATACGTGGTATTAATATAAGGGTGCCACATGCAGAGGAGGGCAGAATAAAATGCCGCCCGGGTTTGGGCGGGTTGCTTGGGAATGAGTTGATGTTCAACAGAAAACCAAGAGGTTGGAGGGAAAGAAGTTATGTTTAAGAAATACTCTTAGGTGTTTTTATTAAAACATTCAGAGATAGGAGAGGGCATGCACAAACGAATGAGGCCATGAGAAAACACTGAAGTTAGGGAGCTGTTTTAAATGCAGTCATGAATTGCTTCATCTGAAACGTAGCACGCTGTGATGGCAGACACAGAGCTGGAGAGCCCAGTATGCAGGGTACGGTAGGTTAGCACACCAACGGGCTGACATTTCTTCTTTTCTTTTTGAATGTGTGTATTAAGATACAATTCACATACCCTAAAATTCATCCATTAGAGAACACAGTGGGAATGCACCTCCAGCGGAAGAGGCACGCGTCTAGCCTGGGGATGCAGCCTCAGGGGGCCTCAGAGCATCTGGGGAGTGGGCGGCACGGGACCGTCCAGGGCACAGGGTGAAGGACACGGAAGAGCTGTGAGGACAGACTAGAGAGAAGCTGATTTTAAGTAGCAGGCAAAGGAAGAGAAGCCCACGGAGGACAGAAGGAAGGAGTGGCCAGAGAGGAGGAGGAGGGTGAGGGGCTGCGTGTCACAGAAGCACAGATCTGGGGGGCTCAAGGAGAGGGTGGCAGAGAGGACTAGAAAGTGCCCAGTGGTGGCCAGGAGTGCTGCTACAGCTTGGTGACAGTGGTCAGTGGGTGGGGACGCAGACTGGCGTGAGGAGAGGCGGGGTGGGGCGGTGCAGTCGGTGCATGGAGAGCTGGCGAGCAGTCCCTCAGGGAGACACCCCAACTCCGCGCAGAGGCCCAGGCTCTCTCCCTTGCCTCTGTGCCCATAAACTAGAGGCAAACGAAGCACTTAAACTCGTTGTGTCCATTCCCGGCACAATTGAGACGGCACATGGAATCGGGGTTTGCCTCCACACTGGACATTTTATAGATCATCTCTGCTGTTTTCAGGAATCCAAGATGAAAACAGGAGGGATTCTGAGGACCCACAGCAGACAGACACAGTGAAAAAGACAATTCGAAGGCTCTAGCAAGATCTCAATTTGGTTCTGGGCTGTATTAACTGAGATAGTTGTATTGAGCTTTCTTAAAATAGGTGGGGCACGTCACATGCAGAACCCAAACTGTGATGAAGCCCCACGGCTAAACAACGCAGGGACACTCTGCATGTTCACATAGATGTAGGCTCTCTTTATCAGTATGTCCAGATCAAGAGGAGCTGAGCCTTTGGCCCTAGAACCTTGGATCTTTCCTGCAACCAGTGTTCAAAGAATGGTGCTCCACTGTTGGCACAGAGCAGATCCAGACGCCCCCAGGGAAAACCTGAGGCCTGGTGTGGCTCAGGGCAGAAATGATCTAGCCACGTTGTAGTGGAGCCCAGGTCAAGGCTGCTCTCCCCTGGAGCTCTGTGCCCATCAGTTTCCCAGTGAGGGCCAGCAGTAGGCAGCCCATCTTCTCAGGCCTGATTTTGCATCTCACAGACCACCAAGGCCATACACAACCATCCAGAAACAGGTAATCCTAGGAAGGCTGCCCCTTTCCTATGGAGAAAAGTTAGCATGTGCTTCTCTTTCTTTTTGTAGCCTTTCCTCACTCTGGCATTGACCAGTGCATTCTTATTTTTCAGATTTTAATAAAAAATCTTATGACATTCTGATCTGGGCTGCAGAAAAACACATTTGTGTGTATATATGCTTTAAAAAGTTACAATAAACTTTTTCTTGTATATACTGATTCTTTTTAAGCCAAAGAAAATAAATAATTTATATTTTTCAAAAAGTTTGGCTTGGCAAAACAAAACAAAACAAAAAATTCAGCACTAGTGATTTAAAACAACTTGAAAACTTTGAGGAGCTGCCTCATTTCTTTGCTTGTATTTTTCCCTGGCTGTAAATAGCCTTACACGGCCTCATTTATCACAGTGGTCTCTCTGGGGAGCTTTCGCTTCCCGCTACCTTTGCCTCCTACTTGTATAAAAACATTGGAACAGGGAGCTGAAACCCCCAAACTGAACAAGTCATGGGAAAAAGAAAGAGATCAATTAATTACCTGTGCACACATCTATCTGTAGGCAGGGCTGTTTATGCCGCAGAATCTCAGCCAGGGTGTAGGCGAAAGATTTGCACAACAGCACTGGAAGAAATTCCACATGCTCAAGCCTATCTCTGTTCAAGTGATGACTGGAATTTGTGGAAGTGCTGTCTGCCTGTGGAGGAAAACCAGGTGGTGGTAACTGCTTCACCATGTGGCACTGAGGGGCAAGGCTTGGGGACCAGCATGAATTAATCACAGGCTTTTAGGATGTCATCACATTCCTTGTGTCTGGCTTTGGTGAATTCCAAAGCAAGAGCTGGGAGAGAAAGACCATTTTGGTTTGAATGTTTTCTTTTTAAAATGCCAGTGTTATACCCCAAGCTTCCTTTGATGTCAGGAGCCCAGAGCCTTTGCAGCCCAGGGACCCACTGCACTTGGCAGTGGATTCTTTGTCTTCTGCAGAAGGGACACTGAGCAACAGACCAACCTGAGGCAAGGTGTCCCCCAGTGGAGGAGAGGAATGTGCAGGCCTTTACTGCTGAGCAGCTGCCCAAGGTTCCCCCAGTGAGGCATTCTGCCCGAAACAGTCCTCACGTAGAGGTCCATTTACTACTCTTTGGTCAGCCTTTAAAAGGGACATTCTCTACCTCGTTGCAGATCAGCCAGTTGTAAGCACCATAAGTTCACCATTGTGATGCCTTCTTGCCAGTTTGCTGAGTGATCTTGAATGTGAATTAACAAGAAGTATAATTGTCTGTCTGTCTTCAAAACATGCCTCAAGGGAGTTGTGCTCAGGTAAGCCAGTTTGTTGACAAGCCAAGCAAGAGGAAAATTTAGGCAGTCTATCCTAATGAAAACATTTAATGGAACTTAACAGAGCATGTATTACATTAAAATTATTGAGAATAGATATAGTCAAGTGTTTTGGAATATTGATTCTGGCTTTATCAAGTCATAGAGTCTTTGTTTTCTGAGACTTACAGGTTTAGTTTTAATTATTTTGTTCATGTGTAACATACTTCATTCTATAAAGTCTTTGATGCAGTTTATGAAAATACACACCCTATAAGAAGAAAACATATACAGCAGGAGACTTCCAGATTATGAATTAAACTTGCTACCTATGCCTAAATAAATCTCTTCCACCTTCCACTGGAATTCCTGTGAAATAAAGAGGTGCAAAGTCTCTGGCCCTGGAGACAAGGAGTCTGATCACTGAGCCCAGCTGTGGAATTTTCACACGAGATTTACACACAGCTCCTATCCAAAGCTCTGAAACAATAGGAGGCTGAGAGGAAGGAGGAGGGCGATGGTTTGCATTCACCCCACCTGTGTGGTTCTGCCTTACAGACCTGGCCGCCAACCCCCGGTAAGAGGATTTGCTTCCTGAGATGCTCAAGTCTTCCTTGCCCAGCCACTCCCACGCCATAGCCACCCAATCGCAGCTTTCTCTCTCCCCACGTCTATTAAAGACACTGTTCCTTTTGTGGGAGTGTTCGTATGGTGACATGGCACTGTGGAGTTGAACTCAGTGGAAGAGGTAAAGGAAACAAGTGGGCACGGTGGCTGTCCTCCCAGGGGACTGCCGCTGTGACAAAGCAGCTCCAGCAAGGGCTCCAGAAGGGCAGAGTGGGCTCCGCCTGGGAGCACCTTCTCTTCTGCCTATTGGCACTCTGGGCTGTCTCGGCACTGGGCCATTCATGCCAGCCAGCAGAGACTCACAGGTCACATGCCTGGGAGACCAGGGAATTTCAGCCATAGGGATCTATTCCTCTTCTTAAGATCTGCCAGGTGAGAAAAAGAGGTACTTTCCCCATCTGTTGGGAAAGAACACTGGGAATTCTTCTCTTGTTGTATTATGACTTTAATGAAATAGTGAGAAAACATTGGGAGAGTTCTTTTCTTGTTCTGACTTTAATGAAATAATGAACAGATACCAGAACTAAAACAGGAAGATGTTTATCCTAAGGATACAGAGAAAATGATTTACCACCTACAACAGAAGAAAATATTAATATGTATTATGTTCTCTGCTCAGAATGAAATATAAAAAAAGCCCATGAATTTATGAAATAGAGATGAACATATAAAAGAAGTTGAGGTAGGCTGAAATAAAAACAAAAAAGACTGGACAAAAAATAGAAGAAATTTAGAAATGCCAAAGATTCTGTTACAGAATTAAAATCTGTACCACAAGAGTAAGAAAAGTTGTCAATAGAAAAATCAAAGCTCTGGAGGCCCAACTACACAGGCTGTCTAAGAAAGCAAAATAAATGAATATACAAGTGGGGTACGATAGGAGAAATGACACAGGTATCAAGGATGGCAAATCCAATTTGTGACTAATAGGCATTCTACAAATGAAGGCTAGAAGAAATGTAGCAGAAAAAAAAAAAACATCACATGGAAGAAACTTTCCTGCGTTTATAAAGAAACATCTGGACTTTTTGAGTAAAACAATTATCTTGTGAATAGAAACCTACACCCAGATATATTCTGCCCAAATGTTCTCATTTCAATGACCACGAATAACCACCCCAAATCACCCTCGCAGGAAGAAAGGAAAAATCACAGGAAAATATGTAGAAAAACTCTTCCAGAGATTTTAGAAAATTCCTTCTAACACTGAGTGCTGGAAGACACTACAGGGATTCCTGTGGATTTTCCTGGGAAAGACATCGAGATTTAAAATTTCTATCCAGCCCATAAGAAACTCATGCTTGGTTGCTGAAGGCCTTTCTTGGAAAACTACTGGTGGAGTGAGAAATAAGTCAAAGACAAATATGTAGTCATGGGACTCATGAATGGCTTGTGGTTAGCATTATTCCAGTTTCACACGTAGAGCTAGATGTTAAATAGTCTTGTAAATAAAGAGTCAAACTTGTTTGTAAAAATTTTAAATATATTAAATTAGAAGCTACATGACATTTAAGTAGTAAGTTAATAAAAATAATCTTACTAGCATAAGCATAGGAGTGAAAGCATGTAAAAATTCCTCATCTAAGAGTGGGCTCAAAAGTTATTAAATTTTCTCAAATTTGACAATTAGAGAAAACAAAGGAAAGATGTATGTTTTGGAAAATCTCAAAGGATACCAGAAGTAAATTTGAAACAGGATATATGCTTCCAAATCACTGGAGAAAATAAAAACAAAGTAAATGTCCTCAAGAAAAGCACAAAGAAAATAAAAACATACCAAAGTAGAAAGCATAAAACAAGATGATAGAATTAAGAACCAAATATATATATATTAAATCACTCAGGTTAGGTTAAGAAATAAAATTTAATTATAGTCAACATAAAAGAAAACACTTAAAACAAAAAGATATAGAAACATACCGAGGAAAACAAGGCACAATTACCACCCCCTTCCCCTGCAATCTAAATGCAACCCCTCTCCAAAAATACCACTTTCATAAAAAGTAGCATTCAGTGCAAAAAAAAAAATCATGAAGAAAGTTACGTTATTGATGAAAGACACAATTATTAAAGAAATCATAGGAATGGATTTACATGTGTCATATAAGAAAATTGAAGCAAAAGTTCCCAGAAAGCTTATAGATAAAGTGCATATTTACATAGCCATCTTTCCTCTTAGAATGAATGCACCCAAAAAGCCAATATAGGGAAAGAGTTAGTTATGGATGAAACATAGAAATAAACCTCAACCCCTATAATGGACGGAAACATATATGCAAAATGCAACACATTTTAGACCAAATGAAAGGTAGGGTGAGTGTCTGTCCTAATCCAGAGGAAGATTTAGCTCCTGGAGGTGAGAGAAGGCCTGGATCCCTACAAACACCCTCCGACTTGGAGAGGGAGTACTAGGTTGCGGGTGCCTTGGGGTCCATTTCCACCGCATAAAAGGCATGGGGAAGGCATGGCTGAAGAGGGGACTATGTGGCCTTGCTACATTTAGGTTTTCTCTGATTGGGAGGAGACTGCAGATGGGGTGGAGCAGAGGAGAAATGGGGAAATGCCCTGGGAGCCCGCTTTGCATCTGCAGAGCCAAGCATCTGCAGAGCCAAGTCCAATGAGTGGAAATCAGTCAGCGTTGGCCCCATCCTGCCCAAACAAGATGTGCATCCTGGCTTACGCCAGCGGGCCTGCGTGCCCAGGAGGAGAAATGCCGAAATTGGGAGGCACAATTTCCTGCAGTGCACACACATGCATCTTCAACTGCCAAAGGAGCTGACTTGTGGGGCAGAGGGGTCAGCATGCTGCATGGGAAAGGCCCGGAGATCAAGTTCAGAAAGTATCCGATGCTTAATCCCAGGGTCTCCAACAGTCAGGGGCTTTGTTTGCCCCACCTGCCTTCTCGTGGGCATCCGGCGAAGTCTCCGCCTTGGCAGCACCAGGCCATCACTAGGAAACCCCAGAGGGAACTATCTAAAGGCTGCACCACTTCCTGGTCCCTCCAAAGGGACCGATGGGCAGGAGCCTGGAGGGAGGGGGAGTTCAGCTGCACAGAACGGAAAACCACAACAGTCTAGGATGTTCAGAGATGGCAAATTCTGCCCGGAAGGTATTGAAGTGCCTGTGCTTGGAAAGCAGAGGCCGGGCTACAAGCAGAGGCTGGGCTACTGCTGGGTGGAGATTTCCGTCGCTCCTGAGCAAATTTTTGCTGTGAGCATGAAGAACGGGACACAGGAGGAGAGCATGGCAAAGTTTCTTAGGCCCCGAGTGGGCGGGCGGCACCCGCGCTGTTGCGGAGCTCTGCGCTGCGCCTCGCCTTGCCGCAGGGTGGCCTTCCCCAGGACGTCGGGGTGGGGCGGGCCGCCAGGCCACGGAGCGTGGGTGGTCCCTGTCCCCTGTCCTGGGAAGTCTACTGTCCAGGGTAAATTAGCAGCCGCTGAACCCTGACGCCGCAGGCCGGTAGGGCTCAGAAATGCCTGGCTTCTCCTTTCCCGTCCACGGTTAGGGCTGCTGGGAAGGACTGTTTATTTTCTTTTGTTTTCACATTTGGGGTTAGCTTTGCCGCTACAGGAGAGTAAGATGAACGGCCCCGCAGCGACGGAGAGTGACTGGCGTGAAGACCAAGCATGCGCCGAGTTCACGGGGACGGGAGCCAGCCTGCGTCCCAGTGACCAGATGCCCCCAGCCTGCGGCATCCCTGCGTCTGAATCCCCTCAGGTTGCCTCGGTCTCACCACGGCGCGTGGGAAGGGCAGGGCTGCGGACGCTCCAGAGAGCAGTCAGTCTCCCCGTTTGCCGGGGCCACGGAGGCGGGCGCCTGCGCCTCGCACTGCTAGCACGCCCGGCCGGAGGCCAGGTGCGTCGTGGCCACTGTTCAGGCACTGCCGCTCTCTCCCCTCGCTGGCTGTCTGGCGTGGGCCCTCAGCTGCCCACACTCCCCCGCCCACACCGGCGTGGTGGGGGCTGGCGTCGTTCCTGGGCAGCTGGCGCCCATGTTGCTTAGATGCCTCCCCCGCCTGGCACCAGCTCTGCCTCTTCCCGCACTTTGCACAGCTGTCTCCGCTCCTCCCCGTCGCCAGGCACCCACTGTGACACGCGTCCTCCAGTCAGATTGCACAGGCCCCACAGAGCCCGGGCCTGGGGCCACCCTGCCCACAAACCCACCTTCCACATTCGTGGTGACCCGGCTGGCCCTGCTTGCCTCTTCCTGTCTCCGTCCTCCTGACTGTCTTGACATTCTGCTCTGGGCAGACCTGAGAGTCCCTGGTTTGCCTCTGCCCGCCATGTGCTGGTCTGCACCCAGCTTTGCCATAGGCAGCTGTCCCCCAGACCATCTGACTTAGCCCTGTAGCCCCAGCTGGCCTGGGAGGCCGGAGTACCTGGGTTTTTCTCCCTGGGCTTTTCTCCCACGCTGTCCTCTGGGCAGCAGGCAGCGACATTAACTCTGGCTGATCCCCAGCTGGTGTGATGCGAAAATGAGCGTGACCCCACCCTGCCAAGGCACCCAGCTCCACATGCAGACCCAGGGGAACACCTGCCCTTCCTTTCTGCATCTCAATGCTCCTGGCCCGATTGGCGGGATCCACCCACACCAGTGCCCACAGTTTCCTCCGCCATGTGGCCTCTGGGCTCAGTTTCCTTTCCTTCCAGGAGTGGCAGCCTTCCTATGACATCACCGTCACAGGTCTTCACGGGGTATCGAGCGACTCTAGAAGTGTGGCTTATGCAGATAACTGGGGAGTAGTAATCAATGTCATTGCTGTGGTAGATGAAGCAAGTAATAAAGCCATCAGCGGAGAATAATCAGTTCTAAGGAGTGCAGGGAACGCCCTCACCACAGACGTGGTGCAGGGCACAGAGGCGGTGCGGGCACAGAGGCGGTGGGGGGCACAGAGGCAGTGGGGGGCACAGAGGCGGTGGGGGGCACAGAGGAGGTGCTGGGCACAGAGGTGGTGGGGGGCACAGAGGTGGTGCGGGCACAGAGGCGGTGGGGAGCACAGAGGCGGTGGGGGGCACAGAGGCGGTGGGGGGCACAGAGGAGGTGGGGGGCACAGAGGAGGTGGGGGGCACAGAGGAGGTGCTGGGCACAGAGGCGGTGCGGGCACAGAGGCGGTGGGGAGCACAGAGGAGGTGCTGGGCACAGAGGCGGTGGGGGGCACAGAGGCGGTGGGGGGCACAGAGGAGGTGGGGGGCACAGAGGAGGTGGGGGGCACAGAGGAGGTGCTGGGCACAGAGGCGGTGCGGGCACAGAGGCGGTGGGGAGCACAGAGGAGGTGCTGGGCACAGAGGCGGTGGGGGGCACAGAGGCGGTGGGGGGCACAGAGGAGGTGCGGGCACAGAGGCGGTGGGGGGCACAGAGGCAGTGGGGGGCACAGAGGAGGTGCTGGGCACAGAGGCGGTGTGGGCACAGAGGCGGTGGGGGGCACAGAGGCGGTGGGGGGCACAGAGGTGGTGTGGGCACAGAGGTGGTGTGGGCACAGAGGAGGTGGGGGGCACAGAGGAGGTGCGGGCCCAGAGGAGGTTGGGGCACAGAGGCGGTGCGGGCCCAGAGGAGGTGGGGGCACAGAGGAGTTGGGGGGCACAGAGGCGGTGGGGGGCACAGAGGCGGTGCGGGCACAGAGGCGGTGGGGAGCACAGAGGAGGTGGGGGGCACAGAGGAGGTGGGGGGCACAGAGGCGGTGGGGGGCACAGAGGCGGTGCGGGCACAGAGGTGGTGGGGGCACAGAGGAGGTGGGGGGCACAGAGTAGGTGGGGGGCACAGAGGCGGTGCGGGCACAGAGGCGGTGGGGAGCACAGAGGAGGTGGGGGGCACAGAGGCGGTGGGGGGCACAGAGGAGGTGGGGAGCACAGAGGAGGTGGGGAGCACAGAGGAGGTGGGGGGCACAGAGGCGGTGCGGGCACAGAGGAGGTGGGGGGCACAGAGGAGGTGCTGGGCACAGAGGCGGTGGGGGGCACAGAGGAGGTGGGGGGCACAGAGGCGGTGGGGGGCACAGAGGCGGTGGGGGCCACAGAGGAGGTGCGGGCACAGAGGAGGTGGGGGGCACAGAGGCGGGTCTGCAGCAGGAAAAGAAGGTGAAGGATTTGTTCTAAATGGAAATGAGAAGTGAATGCAAAGTAATGAAAGCATTCCTGTCCTCTCCTCCCATCCAAAAATGATAAGCGGAATACATTTATTTATACACACTAATATTTTTTCTCTTTCAGGGTAATTTTATACTTTTGTGGGAAATCATTTGAAAGTCTTTTATCTGTTAAAATTAAAGATATAAAAACAGTAAGAGCAGCGTTATCTCCGACAGCTCAGAGCGATTCACATCACCGTCTGGAGTCCCACCAGCCACGGGCTGGCCGCTGCCCCCCCCTCCGCCGCAGGCCCCCCCATGCACGTGTGCCCACGCCGAGGACTGCGGGCGCGGCGCGCAGCGGCTCGCTGTCGGCAATGGCTTCTTGCAGCGGCGCTACATGGAATTCCCCTGCACAGAGGTCCCCGTGGGTGACATCATGCCTGTCTGCGTCGTGATGTGTGTCGAGCGTGTGAGTGTGAACTTTCCTCACGCACAGGAAGCGAAGGAAGGAAAGTGAACTTAAGACAACAATGGTCATCTTAAAAAGAGGGTAGATTTCACACAAAAGCACGCCAGCATGTGCCGTATTTCTACTTATTTGGTAAGAGTGCTGGCGACCCGCCTTGCCAGGCCGCCCGGGGGGAGCTGGCCCACCTGGGCCTTTTACGCAGAGCTTTGTGGTGAAGTCTGAGCTCCCGGCCTCCCTGCCTCCTGCTACAGGGAAGCCAGAGAAAGCTCTCGGCTGTTCAAGAGCTGGTGGCGGAGGCGGGCCGAGCTGGCTGGTGGCATCAGTCTTATTTACTATCTATCACACATTCAGTTCCCACAGGTGGGTTTTATTTCCCATGTGAGGAAACAGCCTCCGAAAGTTGATCTGCAAGGAAGCTGAGAGCACGAGCCGGGCAGAGCCCCACCTGGGCTCAGCTGGCGCCAGACACTCCCCACGGCTGGGGGGCGGTGGGCTGGGAAGCGAACCAGTGAGTGTGTGGCCTGGGTGCAAAGTCCAAGAGGGTCCCCTGGGTCTGGCCAGGAAAGTCCTTCTCATTAGCGTGCAGTCACATGCTAGGAGTGTCGGGGCTTGCCGGTGCAATGAATCAATGGAAGAAGAAAATAGTCAAGTTGGGAGAAGATAAATAGTCTCTCCAGCATCCAAACTTCACAAATTTGCTCTGGATCAGCCTTCCACTCTTCAGTCCAGGCACTACATCATGTCAGAATGTTCCTGTCTTGAAACGGTAATCTAATAATCTTAAAAACCCTCGGGGAGGTGGAGGTGGAACCTCATTTGTTCCCTTCACTATCTGTGCTTAGAACGTACCTTCCTGGGGAAATTATCTCTGGCTCCTTGCATTTAAGCACGGAGGGCACAGCCGGGCTCAGGAAGGACACGCGCTCTCCGGGGCCCGGCCAGCCCCAGCCCCAGGCAGATCCCGCTTGGCCTCAAATGTTTCATGTTGGGGAGTTAAACTGGACTCTCAACCTCCTTCCCAAGTCACGACCGGCATGAGGACAGAGAGACAGTCCTGTGGACGATGGAAAGAATGCTCTTGGCCGCCGCTTCCTGCTCTTTTAGTCCTAAGGGACATGGCTTTTTTACTTCTTTGAAATTTAGGAGTCTTGAGGCTTTATTGCGCAAAGAATTCTGTGTGGTTTTAGAAGGCAAGTCACTTTGAGTGATTCAAACCCTCGTTTATCCAAACACAGGGGCCGAGGACCTCTTAGCAAACTGGGTCCCCTGTGATGAAGCTTTTGGCAAAGCTTTGTTGTCTGTTCTGTGCACGGCCCCTATTTCCCGCATAAGTCCAATCGTCATTTTTCCAAGTCAGCATGGCCCTGCAGGTTTCTCTTCCTAGGCGAGTGTCCTGTGCACGTGTGCAGATGCCTGTGCACACGAGCATGCACAGTATAGGGGTCACGTTAGAGACCAGAGGCCCCGGCTGTTTACCAAGCCCTGCAGCCAATGAGTTCAAGGATAATTAAGAGAAATCTCCCTTGGCAGAAGTGTGCCTGTTTAGGCCTGCTTCTCATTTTGGACAATTGGAAAAGGCAATCACTCAAGTTTTATTGATGCCAAAGAGTTTTTCACAGTCATCAATATGGGTTACAAAAATGAAGTTGTTGACATCTTATTTCTGGGGGTTTTTCTTTCAGATAATTGTGAGCCCTCAAGCATCATATATTCTGAAACAAGGCAGTTCCACGCCATAACCGAACATTTTCATGCACTGCATGCACTTGATCTTACGAACATTCTGCCAAATCCTGGGCTGATCGCATACATCTGTATCTATCAAGCCCATTCCAATTTCTCCCTCTACTGCAAGACAAAGAGTAAAATCAGAGTAAAATCTGATCTTGATTTTACTCAGAGGGGCATGAGATAAAATGCAAATCACACATGGACTATTTTAGCTGTTTCTTAACGTGCTAAAAGAGTAACAGTGGGTCCCCAGGTTGTTGGAGAGCTTGGCCTCTGCTTCCAGCTCCACTTTGGTCAGGTCGTCAGGACTCTTGTTTTCCCTGTGGACGACCTGGGCTGGGCTCCAGGTGGGAGCTCTGCGCGGCAGCTGTGAGCACTCAGGTCCCTGGGCGCTCGCTCAGACATCTGCCGGTCTCCCAGCAAGTGCTCACCTGCTCCCACGGGCTGAAGAGGACACCTTTGCTCTCCATTTGCACAGTGACAGCAGCCAGACCGTGCCCTCGGCGGCAGCCTTCTGTCTTTGCCACGTGAGGGCCAGGCTTTGTGCAGCTAGCTCAAGATGGAGCGTGAGGCTGGCTCAGCCCGGCGAGGCTGCCCTCTGTGGGCTCTGGGCAGACCTGGGCTCAGCACACCGCAGCTGCCCGGCAGGGCCTCACCTGCCCCGAGCGGTGGGGGAGCCAGTCTGGCCTCACGAAGGGGATGCCACTTCCCCAGGCCAGCTCCCTGAGGGGTCGGACTGGAGACCAGGTGCACAGGAAGCTGGGTCAGGAGGGCAGAGGTTGCTCTGAGCGCAGGGGAGCCCCGGGGAGCGCGGGGAGCTCATTGCAGCAGCAGAAGTCGCACCGTAACAGTGTATTGACAGCCCCAGGAAGGAAATGGGGTGACCCACACAATAGTATCCGCCACTGAGTAACTGAAAGTCACGGTTTTAGCTCTCTCTTATTTAAGATTGAAGAGCCAAGTGGAATGACAGGATAAGTTGAAGGCATTTGCCAGGCCGCAGTGATGATCTCGTTTGCTATCGTGACTAAAACCGAAGCTGCTTACAGAGACTGGAGCCTCCCTTGCCAAGCTGCCCTCCTCAGCCCTTTCACCGTGAGCGGACACATGCTGCTCTAGACCGTGCTGACCAGCCTGCGTGTCGTGCATGCATCTGTCCCTCCTTTTAGGAGGGAACTGAGTAAGATTCCCAAGGCCACAAAAGAGTTTAACGAGATTAGGACATCTTTCTCAAACCACCTCCTCGCCCACCTAAAAACATGCTTTCCTCCAGATGTGCGCACTGCCGCGATCAGTCACTGCAGCCCCTTGCCCTCAACACCACGGTCAAACGGCGGAAACGCCAGACACCGTGAAGCCTCTTTTTTGCCCTGATCCAGATCCGGGAGCTCCAGCCAGCACGGGCCCTGCCAGCCTGGAAGCCTGGGTGGTCCGGCCCCGTGAGCGCTGAGTGCACGGAGGGCCGCCCTGGCGGGTGGAGCAGAGGAACTCCTCCTGCGAATTGCGATAAGAAAGAACACTGTAAAGAAAGCGTCTGTGAATGGCTGGCAGGCTCCGGCTGTGCTTGCTAATAGGTCTGGATTCATGAAGTGCAAAGTGACCCTGACAGAGCTTTACTGTGTTCACAAGCTAGTTCTCTTTGTGGTCCTCCCATCCTCCTGATATCACTTACAAAATGTTTCATCTAACCCATGCACGCTGGCACCCTGTGTGTAAGAATCTAGAAGTATAAATGAGCATGTTGACGACTGAAGGTCAACAAAGATTTCTTTTTTATATGATGTTGCTATTAATGACAGAACCGTGGGCCTGAGCCCGCCACCAAGCAGCTGTCCTCAGGTTTTCTGCGCAGTGGCCTGTTGCAACAGCCCTGCCAGCCGGGTTGCTCCGTATGGCACCGTATTGACCAGTTAAACCATCTTTCTTCTAGATTTTGCAAAGGAGACACACACACACAGGGATGCTGACATGGGGCAAGCGCATGCCAGACGGCTGGCAGACACCTGCAGACGGCCGGGCCCGGGGAGCCTGGGGCGTGCGGTTGGCAACAGCAAGGGAAGATGTCGAGACAGAGCAAAGCCGAATGTGCAGGTGGGGACTCAGGGGCAGAGAGCAGTGCTAGGTGCCTCTCTGCAGCTGGCCTATGCTTTGGACCTTTTTGGTTGGTGGCTGCTGACTCTATCCTCCCCTCTCCACTTCCCTGCCTTGGAGGCCTGAGGCCACCTCTCTCCACTCTTCCTGCGCACTGAGGTTTCCTGATTTCACATCGGCTGGTGTGAAATCATGAACCCGCGCAGGGTTGGATAAAGTTAACAGCGCTGGTGACCTGTCAGTCATGGGAGAAGAGAGAACAGAACGGGTGTAATGTGCCGGCCCAGGCTCTGCGTGGCCGCTGCCTCAGAGAGCCCGGTGTGAGAGTGAGGGTGGACAGTGAGGGTGAGGGTGCCCTGAAGGGTGCAGCTGTTGACTCTGCGTGATGATAAGGTGAATCTGAAGTCCTTCCTCCCCTTTCCTCCTCTTCCTCCCCTCCTGCATGGTGGCAAATCCATGCCATGTTCTGTCAGCTCCCTGGGTGTTTTCAGGGAAACAGGCCTCCTGGTCCATCTCCCTAAAGAAAATGTGTGTCGTGACATTTCTGGCTCAGAGCAAGGCATGTTCAATATAATTAATTGGCAGCTCCTTGGAATGGAAAATTTCTGCCAGAAATGTTCTGAGTTCAGGGTGAGTGCCCGAGTCATTTCTGAGCTCTGATCTGCAAGCTCAGGCGCAGGAGCACAAAAATCAATAATTTGGCATTTCTTGCGAAGGCAGTTTTCCTCTGAAGGTCAGCAGTGGGAAGCACGTCCGGCCACAGAGTCCAGTGAAAACTGGTAAGAATGACCAGCCCCGAGAGTCACTGCACACCACGTTTGTCCTGAGCTCTTATACACGTTAATCCATTTGCTTTTCACAACCACCGTGTGAAGAGCTACTTTTATTATTACATTTCCTGGAGGAGGAAACTGAGGCACAAAGAGGTGCATGGCTTGCACAAAGGCACGGTGTGTGCAAATGCCGTGCTGGGCACGGCGCCCCAGGGGGGCTGTCTGGCCTTGACGCACCTCCAGCCTCTCTCTCACCCGCCTCTGAGGAACCGTGGGCCTGGCTAAGTTCTCGCTACAATTTTCTTTTCTTTTTCAGAACACAGACCAGCATCTAGAATAGTCCTTGAGATTTTAGGGGGGAAAAGGCGTTTCTACAGACTTAATCAATAAGAAAAATCAGTGCAGAGAAGACCTTTGCCTTTGTCTGTGATGTCCCATGGGGTTACTGTTTGGTAGAGTGAAGATATGGCTGAACTTGGCCCTCTCTCCTGGACCTAATGCTCACGTAGAGGGTGGTCACCTCTGGTGCTACATGCCCCTGCCACTGGCACAGGCTCACTGCTTGACACAGGGCTGCCACGGGTGCATGGACCCATCCGATGTGCCCTCGAGTGCTATGTAGGAGTGATAGAGGCTGGTGACTTTCCAATGAAGTTAGCAGGTCTGAGTGTGGCACAAGGAGCAAACATGGAAACAACTACTTTGTGGCTTGGGAGTGGCCCTGCTCACCTTCCCTTCTCAGCTCTCCCTGGGCACCAACACGGTGGCAGGGCCTCAGTTAGGGGTTGGGGTGCAGAAGCAAGGCCAGCGCCCGGGCTGCTCTGCAGTAGTGGGTGGCAGCGGGCCTGTTTGAGTGAGCAAAGGGTATGTGAAAAAAAGAAGCGTCAGAGAACTCAAAGTCACTTGTACCCACTTTGGGAGATTTTTGACTGTTTCAGTGGTCAAGAACGTTTTTGATTTCTTCTATATTTTCACTTTGTTGTTTGTTTTTGCTCCTGCCTACCTGGCGTCTACCTGGTCTTCAGGTAACACCTCCCCAGTTTTGCATTGGAGGTCATCTTCCCCGACCAGGTAGGTGTCTGGTGGGGCTGTCATTCAAGTCATCCTGACCCACTCCCATCTCTGCTGACCGAGGAGTGAGGACAGGACCCAAGCCTGGTCCCTGTCGGGTTCTCTCCCTGGGGTTTGGATGCAGAGAAAAGGAGGCTTGGCCACACTGGGCTTCTGTCTGCCCGACAGCCATGCCCTGGAGGCACAGGCCGTCAGGTCAAGCTGTCCACGTCCCAGAACTGTCCTGAGTGCTGTGCGCTTGGACGTCTGGTCCTTCCGTTTCTCTTCTCCAAACTTCCCATAGTCTTCCAATTCAAAATGTGTTTGCTTTCATAGCACAGCTGTTTCTGTTGTGAGCCACCAGAAACAAAGCAAAGTGAACATCCCACTAGACCCACGGGGCTCAGGAGCGTGCTCCCCGCCTCCGGGAGGACACCTGGGGCGGTGGACACTCTCCCCTGGAGAACCGCATTGCCGGCTCTGTGCTCTGGGGCAGAATCATTGGCAGGATGTAAAATGGAGAGGAACAGAAAACTGAGAAGTCACGGTCTATCAGTTTCAAAACCAGCGTTAACTGTGGCTATATGCCTGGCCCTTTGTTAGCTGCAGAGAATCCAGGAACAAACCCTCTGCTTCCCTCTCCCTGAAGAACACACTTATTTAGCAGGGGAGCTAATTGAAGGACTGATGTTTGACTCACCTGGGGAGAGCTAGTATTGCTCTTTTAACTTCATTGACCTTCTATATCACTTTCCCATGTGATTAAGCCCATTGTCTTATAATTTTACTTGTGCCTGTCTGCCTCCCTCACTAGACTCTGAGCTCTGTAAAGGCAACATTTATGTTTATTGGCTTATTCTTAATTTTTGCATCGCTCATGCCCAGATCGGGGCTTGCCTCGCATGGCTCTAACAGAGGGTGGTCGAATGAATGGTTGAGAAGACGCTTTGGGCGTTCAAGCTAAAAGGAAAAAGCCAAGACAGGAAACTTGGCACAAGGCATCAAGGCACCGGCGGGTCATTGGGTGTGGAGCCAAGGAGTGGGGGGACCAGGGACAGTGTCAGCTTTAGGGTGGCGTCCTGTTCTGCCCTCCGCTCAGCCTGGCCATCTTGCCTTCCTCTCCAGCTCAGATCTGTCTCCCCGAGATTTTGGCTCTTGCCACATGTTCCCTCTTCTCAGATGACCCCTTGCTTTGGGTTTTCCAGGCTCCCGGGGCAGGGTCCAGCTTGCGACTCTGCGCCCTCTTTGTCTCAGGTCCCGAGCTGCAGGCAGCAAGGTCCTTCTGCTGACCTTCTGCTGACCTTGGCCTGGCCCAGGGTCAAGCCGGGTGTACCTGCATACAACGTGATTGCCCATGTAGTAAATCTGATGGACTTTACACAAAAAGAAAACAAAAATGCTGTTAGAACGAATAGGTGAGTTTAGCAAGGTTGCAGGACACATGATCAAATATAAAAATTAATTTTATTTTTATATACTATCAAAACCCTCAGAAATTAAAATGAAAGAATAATACCACATATAATACCATTTATCTCTAAGTATTTCACTCAAATCTAATAAAACATGTGAAAGACCTCTACCTACACCAAGAACAAAAATGGTGTTGAGAAAAATTAAATAAAACTTAGATAAATTGAAAGATACATATAGCTGTGAGTCAGAAGATGGGATATTATTAAGATGTAATTCTCCCCAAATCAGTAGAGTCAATGAGATCCCAATAAAATCCTCAGCAGGATTTTTTTAAAAAGAGGAAATTGGTAAGTTGATTCTAAAATTTAAGAAAAACTTCAAAAGCCTTAGAATAGGTAAAACAACTTTGAAAAAAATAATATAAAGTTGAAAGAACAACACTATCTGATTTCAGGACTTATTATAAAGCTACGGTACTCAAGATAGTGTGGGTTATTGGCATCAAGGCAGACAAATAGATTAATGCAACAAAATAAAGAGTTGAGAAATATACACACCTATGTGAGCAGCTGATTTTCAAGAAAGGTACAGAGACATTTCAGCAGAGGAAGGATAGTCTTTTCAGCAAATGGTGGTGTGACAATGGATATGTCTGTGCAAAATAAAGTGAACTTTGATTCATATCTTGTATCATATACAAAAGCTTAACTCAAAATGGCCCATAGACTTAAGTGTAAAGTCAAAAGGTATGAATCTTCTAGTAGAAAACATGGGAGAAAATCTCTATGACCCTGAGTAAGACAAAAAAAATTTAAAGATATTATATCAAAAGCTCAATTCATAAAAAAAAATGGATAAATTGGATTACATCAAAATTAAAACTTCTGCTCTTAAAAGGCATTGTTAGTGGAGTGAAGACAAACAACAATCTGGAAGAAGATATTTGCAAGTCAAATATCTGGAAAAGGGTCCACATCCTAAACATGGATAGAGCCCTCAAAACTCAACGATAGGCCAGGTGCAGGGGCTCAAGCCTGTAGTCCTAGTACTTTGGGAGGCCAAGGTGGGAGGACCGATTGAGCTTAGCAGTTTGAAACCAGCCCGAGTAGCATAGCAAGACCCCATCACTACAAAAAATATAAAAATTACTAGCTGGGCATGGTGACATGCACCTGTAGTCCCAGCTACCTAGGGGGCTGAGCCAGGAGGATCGCTTGAGCCCGGGAGTCTGAGGCTGCAGTGAGCTGTGATCATGTATGCCACCACTACACTCTACCCAGGCAACAGAGCAATACTCTGTATCAAAATAAATAAACAAATACCCCCCAAAACTCCCTCAACTGTAAGGGAAAAAAACAAAAAGCGCAAAAGATGTGAACAGACATTTCATCGTGGAAGGTATCAAAAATACAAATAAGCACATGAAAAGATGCTCAACATCTTAGGAAAATGCAAACTAAAACCACAAGAGAAACCACTGCACATCCGTTTGAATGACTAAACATACCTGGCAGGAATGTGGAAGAACTGGAAAGTGGTTTGATAGGTTCCTAAAAAAATGAAATATGCACCTCTAATGTAGTCTATTTATTCCGTTCTTACATATTTATCCAAGAGACACAAAAGCACGTGCCCATGTAAAGATTTAGGCAGAATGCTCACAGCAGCTTTATTTGTAGTAGCCCCAAACAGGACCCAACCTGAATGCCCATCAGCAGATTGCTGGATACTCACCTGCAGTGTATAGTGACAGCGACTTGCCACCTGGAAATAAAAATGAGCTACTGATGCTTGCACCATGAGTGAATCTCAAAGATGACGCTGCGTGGAATGAGCCAGACAGAGAGAGCGCGTCCTGCGTGGTCCACTGGCGTGTACTCAGTGTCCCCTCTCGCCTGCGCGCCGGCTCCCCGCGACCAATCCTCATGGGCAGTGACACGGTCAAGGCAAAGGTTCAGTTCCTGGACTCAATTGCATTTCTTCGGCATCTCTGAGAAATTCTACCGAAATATTTAATTTCACTATTTATTTCCCAAATTCCCAAGCCAAGTCTCCCCACAGAGGTCCCCAAAAAGCTTTGCTCAAGAAATCAAATAAAGGCTTGCCCAGGAAACACATTGGCTGTATTTCACATGGTGCTGGACTGATGACCTGACTTCCTAGAGCTACCATCAGCATCCGTCCTCTGGGGACAGCTAAGTCGGCAGGTACCGTCGTCGACTTGAACAGAAAACTCACGTACCCAGCGCCCCTCATCCTTTAACGGAGCCTTCGATTGCTTGTGTTGCCTGTCACCGTATCAGTTCCAGCCGTGGCGGTAAGAAGGTTGGGGCTCCCCGGAGGTCAAAGATTGCTGCTCCAAGGCTGTCTGTGCAGGGAGAATCATCCCCCTAGACCCCAGATTCCCCTGTGCATGGGAGTTTCCATGCCCCTACTCTCCTGCCCTCCTTGAGAAGACTCCACGTCCCAGAACAACTAAGTGAAGACAGGTGTCCCTTCCACAGAGCGAAGCCGAGGAGCAAGGCCCCTGCCACTCAGGCAAGCCTTTGCTGGTCAGGAAGACAAAGAGGCAGTGTGAGGTTGGGTGCTGTGGCCCCTATCCTGGGGGCTCAGAGGACCTTTGCATTTAAGATTCTGTCTCCTCTAGAGGGCGGCTGTCTCAGAGCTCCAGCCAGAAGCTCCCGCGCAGTGATCAACCCTCCGAGTGCAGAAAGCAGGGTGAGCTTGGTGAGGTGCAAGAGGTCCCTTCTCTGTCTGCTTTAGAAGAGAAAGGAAGTTCCTATTTCCTTTCTGATAAACTCTTTCTCCTGATTACCGATGTAAGGAATGGCCGTCAGCCCCACCCTCTTTAGGGGAAATCTCAGGCAACCGCCTGGACTTCAGGCCTCCCATAGTAACCGTATTAGAGCGTCGTACAGTAGGCTCAGCATTCGTCGCCTTAACACGGCATGCACAGGTGCAGGGCCGTATCACACAGGTCAGAAGAGTAACAGGGTGTGGACTGGTGGGAATAAAGTCTACACAGCCAAACCAGCCAGTCTCACACTGTCAGCTAGAGAGGACAAAGGCGGTCACGTTTACACCGTATCCCATAACACTGGCTTCCTTTACAATGGCACCCTCCCCCAGCCCCCGCCCCCGAGCAGCCAGAGTTCTAGTATTGCCCTGGGACTCATCTTCATGGGTATTCCCAGGAATTCTGATTGGGAGCACACGCATGACTTGGTGACAGGCCCTGCTATTCTCACAGATGGTCTCGGATGGGTGCTGGGGACTCAGACTTGCCCTTGGAGGTCAGACTCAGAAACTTGGGCTTGAGGCTGGTGGCATGGGTGTTCCACTCCACCCCATCCCAGCAGCTGCTGTGATACAAATTGCTGCACAGCTCCGCTGTCACTGATAAAGCTACAACAAGGACA
The DNA here is from genome assembly GCF_040939455.1 of Microcebus murinus. NCBI lineage: Eukaryota > Metazoa > Chordata > Mammalia > Primates > Cheirogaleidae > Microcebus > Microcebus murinus. Next base: position 68,737,012 of record NC_134117.1, read on the forward strand.
CTGTGTCTGCTCCCCGTCCCTTGCAAGGAGTGCTCCGGTCAATGGTGTTTGACCCCCAGGTGTTGGGTCACTTCGGATTCCCATGAAGGGGTATGTCAAAGGCAATCTGCCTGAATCCTAGAAGATTATTGCTACTGCTGTTTTTTAACCAAAAAGTGCACATCCCCCGCTCCCCCTGGGGCCCACACATGCTGCCAAATGTGTTGTGTCAGGATGGGATCCAACGTAAGCTCACCATAAGGTCCTCCCTCGCCCGAGACCATGCACAGGTCCTCACGCAAAAGGCGATTCCCTTTCGGGACCCTCCGTTCTCTCTGGTTCCCAAACCTGGATTGGGCAGCCATGTCCACCACTGTGTGTTTTTCTATCTCTGGACCTCAATGAAGCGGGAGAAGAGCTCATTTTCCCGGGTCCTTTCCTTCCAGGATCCCCCTCTGTCGCTTTCTAAATTCATGGAAGTTTGTAGATACTAGGGAGAGAATGGTAATCTAATCCCACTGTCCTCCAGGTGTGTCCAGAACATTTAGTTCCGGATCAGAGACCCTCGACCAGGCTGGGGCCTCAGTCTCTCCAGTGACCAAGGAGAAGGCAGTGCCCAGAATCTCAATTTAGACTTGATTCTATGGGAATCACAGGTTCTGATTTTATGAGAAAAGGTTGGAAGATAATTCCTCAAGCAGCCCATTTTAATAGTAGAGCTGTCTGGGAGCACAGCAGTCCACAGCCTCATCCAACCCAGGGGAAAGAAGACAGATGCGGCAGCTCGTGCCTTGCTCGGAATAAACAAGGACCCCAGTGGGGAGGAGTGGAGAGGCCCCTCTTGCATCCGTGGGGTGGCAGGTCTGGATGCCAGCCCATCACTGTTCTCGGCCCACTTGTGTCCTAGAACAAAATTGCAACACATTGGGTTTCAAAGATCGAATTGGTTTTTATTAGTGATTCATGAACTGGGCAGCCTCTCATCTACAAAACAGGTGCTCCAATGAGCTGAGCAGAGGGGTGGGCTTTGTGGGCAGAAAAGGCTGAAGAAAGCAGAAACGGAATAAAAGGTGGATTTTCCTTATGGGCTTAACGCAGAGGGGACTTTCTTTTCAAGCCGGCTCAGGTTGATTAGACCCCTTTATTTATTGCTGTGAATCTCCTGTTTTTTTGGAATCTCCCTTTTTAAGTTCAGGTGGATGACTTGGCACCTGGCGTGAGGGATTTTGTTCTGATTCGGTCTGGCCTGCCGGGCCTAGTGCAGAGCTCAGCGCCTGTGAATTTTATTTACCACCTATGAAGTCTGACGCGGTCTGATTGTGTCTCCCTCTTTTTCCACGAGTGTCAGATCACACCCCACGCTCACTGCTGGGATGGAACTGAAGCGGATAGCAGTGTGCGCTCTGTCTGCGGAGGGACATCCCGACGAGGTGGCCCTGTCCCTGCGCAGGTGGCACGGCCCCTGTGCGCGTCCTCAGGAGGCACATCTCCTGCTAATGGGGTTCGCCCCCCACCTCTGCCTGCATGGAGAGTTTTCTGTTCAGCCGCCACCAGGGAGTGACTTCCCGTGATGGTCTTGATCTTAGCGCTCAGGGAGTTTCGGGTGGTACCGCGGAGGCTCGAGTAGCAAGAGTGTTCCCCTAACCTGGGAGGACTGTTCAGTTTTCTTTCTGCTCAAGATACAGTCACACGGTCGCACAGTTTTGGGAGCCCCACTCCCCCCGGTTTGTCCATAGCTGTCTTAATTTGCTCCAGGGTTTAATCTCAGTGCTTTCAAATCTCCTCTGGGTACCATGTATTCTACTAATAAACAGTGCAGGTTGTGTAGACCTTATGTGAAATGCTTGGGACCAGAGTGTTTTGGATTTTAGAGTTTGAAATATTTGCATTATACACTTACTAGTTGAGCATCCCAAGTCCAAAAATCCAAAATCTGAAATGTTCCAATGAGCCTTTCCTTTGAGCATCTTGTTAGTGCTCAAACCGTTTTGCATTTTGGAATATTAAAGATTGCAGATTTTTGTATTTGGGATGCTCAAACTGTATATGAAATAAAGATAAATCAGAACAAAAATCTTGACAAAAGCATTTCATAGTCCTCAGAACTTTGAGCATTAGAGAACTACAAATGAGATCTCTTTTCATGTTCTCAGTCAGCAAAGGCATTTACTTGAAGACTTAAAAATCTTTTCAAAAATCAATCTAGCCATCTCCTCATTTGAGCAAGGTTGAGAACATGATGGACTGGGAAATAGTGAAAGCAGTAGCAGGTCCTCTCAGGGGACTTACAGGCAGTGGGTTTTAAAAGCATGTCTTTGCAACATTTTTCACGGGCATTTGAATTCCAGCTGGTGGACTGCACATGGGGTCAGAGTAAGCATTCTAGCTTAAAGCAACAGAAGGAAACGGGACTGGGGTTTACCCCGAGTTGAGGGGGAAGTCTTGTTCTCGGGGCGGCAGCAGCTGCAAACACACACCAGAGCAGAAGCTGAGCCGATCAGCGACTTTCTCAGAGAGGAGCGCTGGGTTTCACAAAAAAGAAAACATATTTCCGTGCTCACGTGTCTTCTCTCTTCCCCACGTCCCTCGCCCACCTCGCGACCTGGCTCCGCGAGGAGCAGCAGGTGACGCGTGGGGGAGAGCGGCTGCTGCAGGCACAGCGTGTGGGTAGAAACCAACATTTCTATTGCCATTCCTCTGTGGAAAGTGGGGGCCTGCCATGGGCTGAGTTGCTGCCCCCCAGATCTGTATGTTGAAGCCCTAACCCCAGCACCTCAGAACGTGACTATTTGGAGGCAAAGCCTTCAGAAAGATGCCTAAGTTAAAACGGGGTTGTTAGGGTGAATCCTAAGCCAACAGGACCGGTGTCCTCACAAGAAGAGGAGGTTAGGACACAGACCCGCACAGAGGGAAGACCTGTGAGGACACAGTGAGTAGGTGGCCACCTGCAAGCCGGGGAGAGAGGCCTTAGGAGAAACCGATGCCGCCACACCTGGTCTCGGTCTGCCAGTCTCCAGGACCCGGAGAAAATAAATTTCTGTTGTTCAAGCCACTCAGCAGGTGGCATTTGCTAGAGCAGCCCCAGGTGGCTCGCGCAGGGCCCCTCTCTGCTCGACCCTGGAGCACGAGGCGTGTTGGTCTCCAGGGCAGCCTAAGAAGGAAACCCAGGGCCCAGGAAGGCCACGGACGGCCCTAGCCCCGCACTCTCCTCGGGAAGTTCTTTCCCTGCAGCGGGGGTCTGGGTGGATGGAGGAACAAAATTGCCTTTGCTGGGCCAGCGGTCTGGGGCTCGGGGATGCTGACTGTGGGGCTGGCCAAAGTCTGAAGCCTGGGAACGGACTGAGGCTGATTAACACTGGCATGGGCGCCTCAAGGGGAAAGCTTCCCTGTCCACAAGAGGCAGTTCTTGGTGGAAGAGAGAAGTGTGAGCCTTGAATGTTTCTCCCAGACAAGCTGCTTGCTAAATCCCACACCCACCTGGCTTCAAGTTCGCACGTATTAATACAAACCCAAGATTACTTCGAGCCAGTGCTTCTCAGGCCTCACCGTGGTGGGAGTCACACGGGGATTTTGTTAAATTGCAGATTCTAATCCAGCAGGTCTGCGTGGGGTCTGTGAACTTGCATTTCCAGCCAGCCTCCAGAGGTGCTGCTGCTGCCAGGGACGGATTTGGATGGTGAGACAGAGTCTCCGTGCACATTCCGAGTGGCCTCTGTGTCTAGTGCAGTGGCGGTCCTCTGCCACCCTCTGCTCCACAAGCACTCACGGTTCCCGGTGTGTTCCAGGCACCGGGCGTCAGGGACTGGCGAGGAGAGTCTGCACAGAGCCAGGTGGGTGGGGGCCGGACCCTGAAGCCACCGTGCTAGCTCTGCAACCTTAGACAAGGGTCTAAATCGCTCAGAGACTTAGTTTTGCTTCCTGTGAAAGGGGTACTCTATGTTTCATAAGGTAGAACTAACAGTAATTTTAAAATAGCTAACCTCAGACAAAAATGAAGAGTGAATTCTCCAGTTGTCAAATGAGGAGGCTGGTGGACTGGGAGAGGCTGGGTCTCAGCCTGTGGGGGCTGGGCGATGGGCTGCTGGGCCACAGTAAGGGGAGCCGGGACTGAGGCCCCTGCGCTGTCCTGAGCACCACACAGCTGTCCCTTCCTCTAGATGGAAACTGAAAAACTCAAGAATTCTGCAAGGAAATTTGCGGGGGTAGGAAGAGGAAAGGGGGAGGGGAGACAGCAAGTCACCATGACAAACTGGAATGGCAGGTCTGTGCACACACAGACGTGCAATCCAAGTCCGCACAACAGTCTGGCGTGGGAATTCCAAGTGGAGAAATTAATAACTGTTCAGGACAATTGAAGTCCCATATTTTTAGCAGAAGCAAATGCAAAATGGTTGCAGTAGGGACAGTTTCACAGCACAGAGGTCATGGGACTCCCACAGATAAAACCACCTCGTGGAAGATGAGCTGACGATCAGAATTATAAACTCACCCCCAAGAAAATGAACCACAAAGAGGCAGAGTCAACAGATGCAATAAATACAGTCAGCACTCTCAAAACTAGAAAGAGTGCATTAACCTGAAAAAAACAATGATGTAAGGATATTCCAGAATATTAAAGTGATAACAGAATGAGTGAAAATCACAAATTGTTAATCAGTGTGGGAGGTGATTTAGAAGAGGGACCATGTAGAACTTCTTTTTAATTTTTTTTTTTTAAATAGGCCATTTAAAGGACTTTACCATGTAGAAATTCTCTAGGTGAGAAGTGCAGTCACTTGAATAAAAAGCCTGCCGCAGGTACGGCACAGGCCAGCACACTGTGGCGGGGAGCTGGCGCGGGCGTGGGCAGGGCGCCAGGCAGGAGGCGCAGGGACGCGGCGTCGAGGAGACAGACCGACTCCTTGAAATGTGAGTCTGGAAGGAGAGAGCAAGGTACGGGAAGGACCAGCAATATTGAAGAGCCAATGGCTGAGGATCTTCAGGTTTGAGGAAAAACGCCCATTTTCATTGTAAGGAAGCACAGCAGCTGTGAGCAGAGTGAGTAAAAGCAGACCGTGCTAACCTAGTAAAACCGAGAGCGTTAGACAGAGAGATAATCTTTCCCACAAAGGCAATTACATCCACAGAAGATGTTTCACCACAGCAGTTAATACCCAAATAAAGGAATGATGACATTTTCAGATAAACCGGGACTGAGAACGAGTCTCCCATATAAGCCCACTAAGAAGCAGCTACTAAAGGATGGGTTGTAATTAGATGGACTTAAACCCCAGGTAGGAGTCAGCTGCCAGGAACAATGGTGCCAATATATATCTATATCTATATTTATATCTATATCTATATATGTCAGCATCGTCTGGGGAAAAAGACAAATTTTGGGACCGTTTAAAAATAGGCATAACTAGAATACTCAAACGCAGTAATATAATAGGTACAAGGATAGAAATCAGAAGTTCTGTTTCAATGTCTTTGTATTTCTTAGGACAAAGGTAAAATAGTGATTAATTTTATGTTTATTACATTAAATATATAATAGGAAAATTTGAGGGTAACTAAAAAATGGAAACAGAATGAAAACTTCAAACCATTAGAGGGAAAAATGAATTAAGACAACCTAAACAATTTGACAGAAGACAGGAAAAAGAAACAAAGAAACAATGAGCAAAAAATATAGCAAAGAGAAAATACCAAATAAGACTATAAAAATAAGTACAAATAGAGTCACTGCAACATAAACACTAAATTTGAGTTATAAAGTAAAGATATTTTACATTTAATTATAGCAAATTAATATAAAAAAATAAAACCCATCCCCAAACTTCCATCTAAAATAAGAATGGTAAACAAAAACAAAAAATTAAAAGTAAAGAGATGGAAAAATAGACCATGGAAATACTTACCAATAGAAAGTGATTGAAGCAATATTAACAATAGGTAGAGCCAGCATTTAAGGCAAAGCATTTTAGGGATTAAGCAATTTATCACTTAAAGATAAAATATGTATTTTTCAGTAAGGTATCATCATATTCAGCCTAAATGTCACTAATAGTATAGTCTCAATATATATAAGCCAAAACTCATAAATTACAATTAGAAATAATAAATTTATGGTCATACTGGAAGAAACTAACAAATCATCCAGAAGTAATGGTAAGAATGGATGGGATAAGGAAAACGTATCAGTAAGATGTATCTAATGGATATTATATAAATATTGCATCAATGAAAGAACATGTTGGTTTTTTAAAAAAATTATGTGCATGTTCTTGTTTCCTTTTTTTGAAAATCTAGATTTAAAAGCTGTCATATAAGTGTCATTAATTCCAGTAAGAGGAGGTATGTATGGCTCAGCTGGACCTAAGAGTAAAGTCTCTCCGTGTGTGTGTGTGTGTGTGTGTGTGTGTGTGTGTGTGTGTAGTGCAAACCACAGCATATGTGAGAAAGTGTTGTTATAAGTATGTGAGTTAAGACAAAAGTTACATAGTTGGAGCCAGCAATATCTGGGTTTGAATCCTAGTCTCACTGTTAATTAGCTCTATGACTTGGACAAATCACTTAGCCTCTTTGAGCCTCAGTTTTCTCATGTATGTAATGGATCTAATAATGACACTTACATCCTAGTGCTATTGTGAGAATCTAATAAAATACTGTATTTTAAGTGCCCAATGCCACATCTATCTCCTTGTAAATCACCAATAAATTAGCTGTTTTCATATTCTTATTATTCTAATGTCCTCCTTCCCTGTGTCAAATCATTTTAATATATTGTTATATACTGAAATAACTTATTTTCATTTTATCAGCTGTTTTTATTTCAAGAATGCAGACTCTAAGTTAAATAACTGTGTCCTGAACATCTTTTTGTTTTAAAGTGTCTTCTCAATGTGTTTTATTATAAAATCAGGCTGCTATTATTTACACAAGAGAAGTAAGGAGCCCAGTTATTTTGGAGGGATTATATTAGTAAAACAATGAAACAAAATGATTCTTCAAAAATATATAATAAGGACTTCACACATTATTGAGCAGATGTTGAAATTTGCACACGAAAATACTACCCACCCGGTATTTTCAATCCTAACGACGCAGTGAGTAACTCAGAGTCTGGGGCCATCTCAGCCTAGTCTGAAGTATCACAGACACCACACCACGGCATGCTCAGAACTACGGGAAGAAGTTTCTGAAAAGTGTCTTTCTGTCTTAGCACCAAACCTCGCATGTAAAATACTGACTTTGCCCTCCGGGATGGTGAAAATTCATTAGCTGTAAACTGTGGGATTTCTCCTGAAGTGCGTGTGTTTTGCTTTTTGGGAGCCAGAAGGACCGTGTTCTGCTGCTGGCGTGCCTCCGCCCCGAAGGGCTCCTCCCACGGCACGGGGGCAGGACGTGTCTTCGCGGAGGCTCCAGTTTCACCAGAGTGAAGCTGTGGGGTTCTCGCCAGACCGAGGAAGTGCGCTGGGGGCTTGGGGCGGGACAGGGACTCGTCTGTGCCCCTGGTGAACTGGGGCCCAAGGCCTGTTCTCAGCACAAGCGAGGTTTTACTCAGGGTGGTCCCGTGCCAGTGCCCGCAAGTGAGCAGTGAGAGCGAGCTGGGGCCCCTGGTACCTTGCAGCTGCAGCCCAGCGGGACAGAGGACCCACAGGGGACAGGACAAAGCGGGCATGGCATGGGGCAGGGTGTGCAGTGTGCGCCTGAGAAATGAGCAGATGACTGCTGTGGTGTGATTAGGTGGTAGGTCTAATGCCAGGTCCACACAGGGCCTCCAGGTGTGGGGAGCTGAGGACAGGTGTATGCAGTCGGAGGCCACGACACCTGCTGTGTGAGGCTCAGCCTGAAGACAAGCGTCAGTGGGGGCTTGGATGGAGTGGGTGGCCAGGGGCATGCTGTGGTCTTCTGCTTGCCCAGTGCAGGCTCACGGGACACACACCCTCAATCACACGCATGACTGAGGTGCAAGAGTCACAGTGTCATTGCTAGCACCTATTCTGGGTTTGGTGGTTACTCAGCAGTGCTCAGGGTAACCTGTCTGTCTGCATTGCTTTCGTGTAAGAAAACACATTATGTCTTGATAATATTTAATTTGTGGGTGGCCCTGGTTGCCGGACCTGGGACCCTCTGTCAGAGAAGGGGTCTCACAAACACCTGAGCAGGAGCCCCTGGCACATGAGTGACGGCTGCATCTTCATTTTGTTTCCAGCACATCAGGACTTAGCTATGTTTTGTACCTGGTTATGGGATTATAAATCGCACGATCTGCACTGGGGGCCTGGGGGGACCTGGGGGTGTGGGGTGCGCGGTGCTCGGGCGGCGGTGGGATGGCTGTGCTCATGTGTGCCTGCTGAGTGCCAGCCCTGCTCCCCGCAAGAGAGGCCGGCGGGGCCCGGTCTGCAAGCACAGATCAACTCAGAAACCGCTCTGTTGAGGATATGGCTTGAACGCTCTGCTCTTCACTAGAAGTCAGCATTGCTCAGCCCTCCCGTGCTGGGGCCTGTTTCGGGGAGAGGATGTGGTCAGCCCTGCCCCCCTCTCCGCATCTCTCCCCTCACTAAGTGCTGTCTCAGAGGAGGGAGGAGGAAGGTCAGAGGAGCGGTCCTGGACGGGGACCAGCCGCCTAGCCGGGGCTTCGTTCTCAGAGTCTGGAGCAGGATAAAAGGAGACTCTATCCTGTTGGCACCATTGAGAGTTCTTCAGGGCGTCCTTGCTGGAGACGTGTCTTTTTAACCAAGACAGACGCACCTTTATCCAAGGTGGCTACCTGGGACTCCTTCTTCAGCACCTGGGATCCAGGAGCTTCGCTGTTTGGTCTCTCTGTCCCTCCAGGTGGCCCTTTGAATGGAACCCAATTACTGCCACTCTGTAGCTTGCTCTCTGGGGACGCACAACTGGTCCCCAGGAAGCATCATGGTGTCTGGCCCCTGAGACCTTGGAAAGTGGGCTCACCCTCCGCTGGTGTCCTCTGTCTTATGTGCAGAGTCGCTTTAGGTGACTCAGGTGTGAGTCAGGCAGGAGGCCCAAGCTCTCAACTTCGGGAAGCATTTGAAGGCTCTGCATGACGGAGCAGCCCCATCTGCCCCTCAAGGGTGGGACTACAGCTCTCTGCCGAGATGTGAGGTGGGCAGGCCCGTCCCTCCTGCTCTCTGAGCCCTTTGAGTCTTGATTGGGGTTGGGGGTCCAAAATGGAGCCACTTCTTAGAAATTTCCTCTGTAAGTTTTGGCAGCAATGTTCCAGTTGGCAATGTCATATCCATCATAGCTTCGAGACTTTAAAGATGACGCTCTGCTACGTGTAAACTGGGGTGACATTTACTCAAGTTTTTCTTTTATTTGGCTGATGGGAGCCAAGCAGAAAGGATTAGAGACCATTGGTCTAGTCTTGTGTGCTGCTTACCTTGGTTTTCCATTCTAAGAGAATTCCTTGCTTCATAAATTGCTATAGAAAAGCATAGCTTGGGTTTTGAGACAAAATCCATCATTTGGCTGCCTGGCTTACAAAAGAAATTCCAAATGATTTTCCTTCCAGACTCAGACATTCCAGGCCCTATCACAGCTTAAACGTGCTTTTTCTGTTTGGTCAGTCTGAGTTAAATTACTCTGGGCACTTTTGAGTTTCATGAGCAGGAAAAAATAAACTTTTTCAATTTGAAAAATAAATGGAAGCCATTCTTCTTGGCGGCAGATAACTCCAAAAGATGTGACCTTTCAGAGTTCACACTGCCCAAGTGGATTGTTCCTCAGAGGGGCTGAGTTTGCATGAGCTCAGGCAAGTAATGTCAAGGAGAAAATGTTAAGTGATGGGAGAAGAAAAGATGTTTATAAGACAAGTAAACTTTGGAGCCAATTATTCTCCTTGACTTCCTGACTCACTCTATGTCCAGGTTTCAATGTTGTTCAGAATGTTTTATGTCATTTTAGTGACCAAATTAGTTTGGCTGAATGCATACAATGGTTTGATTTAGAAAAAGTGATCATTATGGTGGCTAGAAAAATAAGTTTTTATGGAAATGGGATAATTTGATAGCTGCTGGGCAAGACAGATTTGCACAAACAATCCAAAGGGAGGTTTTCCCTTGGTGGATTCCTTTGGTAATCAACCTACCAGATTCTGGAAATGGACCATGATGAAAATTTATAAAATACAACTAGATCTTTTCACCTTGGGATGTTTATAATTCTCTCTCTTGGAACTGTTTCCTTAAATGAAAATCTCGGTGGTAACGCTTCATGAAGAGTAGGACCATAAATGCCTCGCTAGGCAAAAGAAAATACAGAAAGTTGAGCTGCTCAGAAATATAGGAACTCAATTTCTTTCTGTGATATTATGGGTTCTCTCAAGGACTATATTTTACAGACCTTTTATTATAGCACTACTGTGGACACTGATATTTTTATTGCTGCTTTCTGGCTCTGTGATGGGTGTAGGGGTGCAGTCAGGAAGCCGGGCTACTTTCCCGCCTCCAGTAGCTCAGGCGCCCATGGTATGGAGGAGACAGAGCAGTACAGCGGTAGCTGCAGCACAGAAGCTGGGGTGAGGCTTGCTGTGGGAGTGGGGGCGGGGAGGTTAGTCAAAATTTTAAAGGCATCTTGAAGCATACAAAACACTCTCACATGCTGCAAATATTTATCGAGTGACTGCTATAAACTAGTTACTGTACATTCATCATTTCATTTTAATGTTACGTGCTTCTCCTTCTCCCAATATTATAAAGTGGAACTCCACAAAGATTAACACATAACAAACGACATTCACAAAGCTCTCGTCTTTACTGGCATCAGGCATGAGGAATTCTCACTGCTTGAAGACTCAAAGTGCATGGTCCTATGTCAAAGGAGAGACTTCCAGGAAACACCAAGAAAAACATTTAAAAAAAGAAAAGAAAAGAAAGTAAATGAAAACTTTAAGAACAACAATTTGAAAAACAAACAAAATGAGCCCAAAGCATAGCACAGAACCCTTGGGCCCAATAAAGTATTTTGCAACTTAAAGAAAGTACAAAGCTAGCATCGTGAGAAATTTCCAAGGCTGAACTGCAGCTAGAACTCAGGGAATGGCTTCAGTCCCCTAGGAGATGGATTCAGTAGGGAAGCTGCATTGCACAAGGGCCACATGAGAAGGTGCTGTGGCTCCACCACCTGAGGTCATTGAGAGCCTTTTTGGGAAGCCAGGAGAAAACTAGAGATCCCATAAAAAAGCAAGAGCAAAATTGGAACCCAGACCCTAACACATAAGTGTGAGGTCAATACTTCAAGAAAGGTTGATACAAAATAGTTACTATGGTAAACACAGCAGCATGGATTAGCGAGCACAAGCATGCAGAGTGGAGAGAGGCATGGGCTGATGTCCTCCAAACTGCGCCAGGCCAGGCCGTGATTTCCTCTGGGAAGCGCTACAGGGTCCGTAGACTCGCTCACTGAGTACTGGCTCTGCTTTCGCTAACACAGGCCTATGTGGCTCCAATCTGCAAACACAACTCAATCGAGAAATCATTTGACTGAGCGTATTATTCAAAAGCTTCGATCTTGAGCAGAAATCTAGATGGAAGCTAGAATAAGAATTTTGGGTTGTTACCAAATGCCATGTGGTTCAGAGACTATCAGACATGCGATAAAACCTAGAAACCAGATCACAGGTCTAGCAGGATATCTCACTTGACTGATTTAGTGTTTTTTGTTTGTTTAATATTCAGGGCATTAGCATATGTATATTCCTAATAAATTACATATTTCCATATTTGACACTGTTAATGTTTTAATGTGTATTTCTCAGATTTCTGTCACCAGAACTTTGATGGACTATGGACTTTCCTGTCTAAAGTTGAAAAGGACGAGAGTGACTAACTGACTCATAAATCTTTTCTTCTTTTTTGATGTCTGCGTTACCCCCTGCACATTTACGCAGATACGGGCAGACCTCAGAATACTCGAGTGTTACCTTCCCAATCACTGTGTCCAAAACTCCGTCCCACCTGTAGCTCCACACTCCATCCCACTTCATTGTTTTAATTTTCTCTTTAGCATTACTAACCAAATAGATATACAATATATTTATATAGAAGCTTATTTTTTTCTTTGATTCCCCCAGTAGTGTTCTGATCAATGTTTCACAATTGGCTCTCCAGGGCAGCGGTGGGGTGGGGCAGGGGTGCTCACGTGCAGCATTTGCCGGTGGTGTAAATATTCCCATGATGGCTATTTGCAACAACGGGCTTGAAACATTCCGGAAAATTTCAGTTTGGCCTTGCAGTCCAGTTTGAGCCAGGTCCAGGACACCACTGGCTCTTTCCACACTGAGAAATCCCATGAGGGCGTCCCAGGAGGGCAGGGGTTTCTGCATACTTTGTTAACTGTTATAAGCACAACACTCCAGATAGTTCTTGGCCCATAGTAGAAATTTTGCAAATAAATGTTAAATGAATGAAAAAGTATAAACACATATTTTACAGTTGGGATAATTATACATAAAGGACAATGTATTCTGTCATTTTCATGTATGCTCATAGCAAGAACTTTGTCCATGCCATTACACGTTACTCCAGAATATGTTAATGGTGCTTTAGTGATTAACTCTGGGGTATAATTAGTTCCACTACTATTTTACATTTAGGTATATTTTATCTCATTAAATAATGACACTATTATAAATATCTTTGAATATAAATATTTACTCAAATTAATTCAGATGTAGTGATATGTTGTTCAAGGTTAATAAAATTATATTAAAAGAGGTATGGCAAATAAATTTGTCAGGATTTCAATTATATTCTGAATTTTAATTTCAGATATCAAAATATTTGACCAAATTTATCTGATATTAGAATTCTAAGAATTAGTATCCAAACTTTCTTAAGTTAATTAATTTCTTAATTTTTAAGAAACACAATATAGAACACTGGAGCAGACAAGTAATTCAGAACATTGACCTTCTTTAGATATGTATTTAATTTAGCACATAAAATAAATGTCATAAACAGCACAACTTTAAAAAATGAGTTTGGCTAAAGTTATTACAATATGAAGAAAAATTAATTTAGATTCGTACTTCACATTATATAGCAAAATAAAGTCTATATGGATAGAATAAAAAATAATTAAAGTAACTAAAATTAGAAAGTATATTTAATTGTACGAGTGTAGGAATGAGAGTTTTCCAAGGATTAAAGCAATAGAAAAAATTCTGAAGAAGTTCCACAAATTTAAGAACATAAGAAACTTTTAAAATTCTGTTCCACAAACACTAACAGAGTTAAAATTGAAAGAAATAGTTGTGGCAACTAAAACAGACATAATTCCGTTAAAATCTTATCCAACACTAGAAAACTCCATGAACTCAGAAATGGACAAGAATTTAAAGAATATAGCAAGAAGTTTTACTTAAAGTAAATAAAATGTACTATTTCAAGTAAAGTAAAAATAGTGAACACACATTAGGGAGTACAAAAATCAGTTCATCCTGCTTGTTAATTAAAGCAGTGCAAAGTATAATTTTATTTGAAGAGATCATGCGTTTAGTTCACGTCTCTTATTTATCGCGCCACCAGGATGGATTCCTTTCTCATTCTCCCATGCCTGCATTGAGTTATCATTGATTCCAATGTGTATCTCAATTTGCGCATCCCGAGTGCAGTCATGGAGATGCCAAAGGAAATATCGGACGCTTGCCAAGGAAACCAAAAGAGCCTAGCGGTGATGTGGGATTGCATTGTCCTGAGAGATGTTAGAATAATAATCTTTTGTTCTTCCTCAAGAAAAGCAAAGCCGCAAAGACTCACTAAGCCAGAAGCAAATACCTTTCAAATCCAAGTGCATTGGCTTAAGATTGCTTCCCATTGGTTCCTATAAGAAGCTTAAACATCGATATAAGTGTATTTATGTACTTTGTGTGCTCTGTGATCCATTGGGGCAATTTTATTGTGAAAACAGTTGTCACTGTGTCCAGCCTCAGCGGTGGCTGTGAATGCTGAATCATTGGCTGCCAGGTGGTGGTTTCGGTCTGAAGCAAACCTCTGCAGAGGGCCTGTCTCCCTGCCTGCTGGGGCAGGCACCCACGGCACCCGCGGCACTGCCTTGGGCATTTTCTTTCCACTCACCACCAGGGCCTTCAGCAAGTTCTGCTTGTAACGATGGTGAAGAGCGGCTGAGAGATTCAGTGGAGAGGATTCAGGGAGGAAGGAAGCTAACAGTTATTTTAAGAGTAATGATGATGATGATAAATAGCTGGCTACGAGTTTTGAGAGAAGGGACAGGAGGTGAATTCATGTTCTCTGGCTTCCGCATGGAGACACTTTCAAACTGCGACACAGAAGGTGGAGCCAAACCGAGCAGTGGCCTCACGAGCCAGGGGAAGCCGTTTGCCGCGGCAAAACTCGAGAGCCGGAAAGTGTTAATACTTAGAAAGGGGCGCCAGTAGCCACCCCACCACGCACACATATCTCAAAGTGTCATGTCATACATCACAGCACAGAAAATTTTGTTAATTGAAAAAAGATAACTAAATAATGAAAAGTGTGTGGAAACAGTAGAAAGAAAGAACGGGGGCACTGACACTAGACAATCCTTGGCTTGACACTAAACGCCACATGCACAGGCAAGACTGCGAGACCTGTCAGCTACCAGGGCTCGAAGATAAAAGATGTCAGAGGTCACACAGTCTGAGGGACGCTGGAGTTCCAACCAGCAAGACTAGAAAGATCTCACTGAATGACACTCTAGACAGGCAATGCCTTAGGGGTAGGGCTATTTAGGCCCCAGATAGGAGCTATTCCTGACATCCCTTAACAAAGCTTAAGATCACTCCTGGACGGGCTGATGTCTACCCACCAGTAGCTAAGCTGCTTGCTACAACAAAAATCAACAATTTTTGAAGGAAGAAAATTAAATTCATTTTTCTCAACAATGTAACATAATCAAAAATTGTGTGAGAAAAACAAAACAAAACAAAACAAAAAACCAAGAAAATGAGATGCATAATAAAAACATCAATACAAATGGACCCAAAGACGAGACAGATTTTTTTTCTATTAGCAGGTAAGGACTTTAAAAGAGATAATATAAATGTGCTGAAAGATTTCAATGAAAAGGTAGGTAGAATTAATTATTGGACAAAAGGGGAACTTAACTGGAAACTAGAAAATGAATCAAATATATATCTAAAACTAAAAAGTTTTATATCTAAAATTAAAATGTTTTATATCTAAAGTATAAAGTTCTGTAGATGAGCTTATTTCAAAGGGAAACATCGGTGAACTGGAAGACAGAGCTATATGACCCGTCCAAGCTGAAGAACAAAGAGAATAACTTTTCTTTAAAAAAAAGCAGAGGCTTGGCCAGGTGCGGTGGCTCACATCTGTAATCCTAGCACTCTGGGAGGCTGAGGCAGGAGGATTGCTCAAGGTCAAGAGTTTGAAACCATCCTGAGCAAGAGTGAGACCCCCGTCTCTACTAAAAATAGAAAGAAATTAGCCAAAACAACTAAAAATAGAAAAAAATGAGCCAGGCATGGAGGTGTGTGCCTTGTAGTCCCAGCTACCTGGGAGGCTGAGGCAGGAGGATCGATTGAGCCCAGGAGTTGGAGGTTGCTGTGAGCTAGGCTGACACCACGATACTCTAGCCCAGCAAGATAGTGAGACTCTGTCTCAAAAAAAAAAAAAAAAAAAAAAAAAAAAGCAGAGGCTCCTTATTGGAAAATGAACAACCATTGTGCTGTGAAAGAGCATGACCGTGGAGTTAGTCGGGGCAGGACTTGAAACACGACTCTACTTATGCCTGGAGACATCATTTAACGTCCATGACCTGATTTTTAGGTAGAGATATGGAGGGGTAGGGAGAAGGCATATACTACATGAAAATAAAGTAACTGAAATGTAGAGAGATAAAGGGACTATCCCAAGATCACAGAAACAGTAAAATTCAGAGCAGAAGATCAAACATTGATCCTTTGGTTCTCAGTCTAGTACCTTTTCCTGTAGAAAGCCACAGGCCACGGCAATGGATGTGCTGGTGGTTTTTGGCTGATTGGAACATTTTGGGGCTATGTTCAGACTGGCATGTACATGAAGTGACCAGTTAGTATTTTTTCCAGAAATGGGATTTTAAAAATTGTGACATTCCAATTACAGGACAAGGCAAAGAGCCCCAAATCTTGCCACCAGTTCTATGAAGGTTTAGTCACCCAGTTTTCTGGACCTCAGACTGTAACATGTAAAACAGACATTGCGTGCTGTCTGCATGGAATTTGGCGGATACCAAGTTGGAGCATTGGGAGCACCCAAACTCCCCCGAATACATCTTTCCGTCTCCGGATCAGGGTGTCTATTGCCCATTATCACAGCACACTAAGCTCCCGCGAGCAGGGATAGACCTTTGGATCGTTGTTTATTCTGTAAAAACAAGGCCAGATCACTAAACAAGAGCTGAAGTGAATGTGGGTCAAGGAGCACTTTTATAGCCGTTTGGCCCTTGGCAGAGAAACCCACGTCAATCTGCTGCTTTCAGTCTGCCGGGCCCCTGGCTGTGGAGGTCCCCAGATGGCACAGGGCGGCAGCCTCACCCACACCCGTGCTGTAGCCACGACACCACGCTGGGTGTCATTAGAAACAGAGAGACGGCGGAACTGCCCCCGTTTCCCTAGCAAGCGGGAATCTGCGATGGTGGAAGGAAAGACATCACCCTCAGACTCCAGACCCCCCTGGAAAGGCCCGGGCAGGCCGGGCCACACCGCGGCCGCCGCCCACCTGCTCCGCGCGAGAGGGCAGCGTTGGTCCTCAGCCCGCAAACTCCCGCTGAGCACCGCTGCCGTGCTGGGCCCGGGGGACCGAGGGGAACAGGACAGACCCAGTCCTTGCTCTCGTGGTCCCATCTCTCCGTGACGCAGTAATGCCTCTAACAATCTGGGAGCGGACAGGAATCCCAGACTGGGTAGGCAAAGCTGGTTTCCAACACTCCACACCTCCTCCGTCAGACCCGTGAGGATCCCGGTAAAGGCTCCAATACTGAGCGTCAGTTTAGGGTGTAGAGAAGTTTCAGTGACAAAGCTTTGGGGTTTTGGAGGCTGTGTATGTGGAGACCATGTATTTGGTGCGGTGTAGGTGGGGGGCAGTGTAGGTGGGGCGGTGTAGGTGGGGGGCGGTGTAGGTGGAGGGGTGTAGTGGGGGGCGGTGTAGGTGGGGGGCAGTGTAGGTGGGGGGGTGTAGGTGGAGGGGTGTAGTGGGGGGCGGTGTAGGTGGGGGGGCGGTGTAGGTGGGGGGCGGTGTAGGTGGGAGCGGTGTAGGTGGGGGGCGGTGTAGGTGGGGGGTATAGGTGGGGGTGGTGTAGGTGGGGGGCAGTGTAGGTGGGGGGCAGTGTAGTGGGGGCAGTGTAGGTGGGGGGCGGTGTAGTGGGGGGCAGTGTAGGTGGAGGGGTGTAGTGGGGGGCGGTGTAGGTGGGGGGCGGTGTAGTGGGGGGCGGTGTAGTGGGGGGCAGTGTAGGTGGAGGGGTGTAGTGGGGGGCGGTGTAGGTGGGGGGTGGTGTAGGTGGAGGGCGGTGTAGTGGGGGGCAGTGTAGGTGGAGGGGTGTAGTGGGGGGCGGTGTAGGTGGGGGGCGGTGTAGTGGGGGGCGGTGTAGGTGGGGGGGTATAGGTGGAGGGCAGTGTAGGTGGGGGGTGTAGGTGGGGGGGTGTAGGTGGGGGTGGTATAGTTCATCTCCAGCCCAGTCCCCCTTGGTCTCAGCAGTGCTCAGCCCCTCGAGGGTGCTTGGGGTCTTCGCTCCTAGGCCCCCTTCCAGAGCTGACACAGCGGCCCAGCGCTCCTGCTCTGTCGTATCCTTGGGGCTCAGCGGGGCTCAGACCCACTGCGGGCACCCCAGGCTCCCTCTGCACACCGGCGGGTCCTCAAAGATAGGAAAGAAGGAAATGCGTGGGGAGGGAAGCATGCCAACGATGAGAAGGGCCCCGTGCGGGGACCTCAGTGCAGCCGAGGAAAGGCTGTTCAGGTCTGTGCTCCACGGCCGAGCCTTCCTAAGGGGGGGGCGGGAGCTCAGCACCCGGAGGCCCCCCTCACCGCCTCGCCCCTCCAGCCCGGCCGCCCTCAGAGGCCCACTGTTACTGCGCGCGTCACGACTGCTTGCGCACTCTGAGAGCCATCGTTCACCTTGTCGGGCAGGTGGGGAACCTGGGTCACACGGGAGGCCCGGGGCCCCGTGATGTGTCTGGTGAGAGACACAGGCAGGGCCCTGCTCCTTCCCCCTGCGTCACAGGACACCTCGCTGTGGCTTCCCCTCCCGTGCCAGCCACGCTGCCAAGGGGAGCAAGTCTTCTGACAAAAACACAGCTTTTATCTGGACCTCCTGCTCAGATGCGATTTTGAACAGGAGCTAGCGCAGGGTCCTTGGGCTGCAGAGGGAGCGCCCTCCGCGGGCTGGGCGGCTGCCTGTCCCCTCTCCAGGGAGCGGGCGCTCTCCGGGGCCACTGTGTGCGGGCCGGCTGCCAGGCGCCCGCTCCTCGCCGGGCTGTGCCACGTCCCCACTTTCCTGGAATTCAAGGAGTAAGAATAAGACCCACTGCTTATTCACCCCCCAAGTATTCCAGCTTCATTTTTCAGGCACCCCATATGGCATTGTTTTCCCAGGAACTCTGAAGCAATGAAACTATGACCCATTCAAACACTATGCATGGACTGTTTATCAAGAAAACAATCACAGAAAAAGATCCTGCAAATTTGCCTAGTGAGGATTTCGGGGTGGGGGGGAGGAGACGGGAATGGCTGTGGGGAGGGTCAGATTTCCCCTGAAACGCTGCCAGGCTGGACGGGCCGGGGCGAAGCGTCCCTGAGCACACACGGGTGCACGCACACAGCGTGACACTGTGCGTGTCCTGCTGTCTTTGTGGGACTCTTCTAACAACCAGAAAGCTTCACATTTCCTTCTAGATATTTTATGACGTACTTTTAAACACACCCTCTCCCTCAGGGGAGAGAGCTTTCAAGCAACAACCTAACTTTTGTTGATGGATTTCTGGCTATTAGGGGATATTAGTTCAGCATGATATGCTTTGTGGGTTCCAGCGGGGGAGCAGGGGGCCCAGCCAGTGCAGTGGACAGAGCCTGGGCTGAGAGGGGCTTGGGCTGTGAGCCCTTCCCCAGGCCCTCCCGGACGCCCGGGGCAGCCAAGCACAGGCCGGGTGGGGGCGTCCTCCCAGAGAGGTGCCGTGTCTCTGGGGTTTCCGTGCCTCATTCCTCCCCTGGTGTTTCTCCTGCCATGGTCTTGTCCTAACCTCAAACCAAAGTGGACAACAGGGCCCTGGGTGTCAGAGGCCACAACGCCAGGTGCACGTCCCCTGAGAATGGCCCTCGGAGGACAGGGCGCCCTCGCTGGGCGCCCAGGGCCCACGCTGGGTCGGCGTTGCTCCAGAGCTTGCTGGCTGCACCGCGCACCCTCTGCCCTGTACTTGAGCGCTGTGGCACTCGGCGCTTTGGGGGCGGCTGGACAGGCCGCCTGAGGTCCCGAGAGGTGCGGTGGATGGCATCTCCTCCACCCACTCGTCCCTCTGCCCGTCTGTGCTCTGCCCGCAGTGTGCTGCCCTTGGCCAGCACCTCGGCTGCTGCAGCAGAGTAAAGGTGGTGAGGGAGATTTTACCACTGCAGCCTGCAGCGCTCTAAGGGCCCCCAAAGAGGAAAAGGAGAAAGGGGCATGCCCAGGAATGTAATTAGGAGGCTGCTAGCACCGGCCACCCCAACAGTCATTTCCATTTGGGCCCCAGGTGGCTGGGTGGGTGACAGCGGGGGTGGGGTGGGAGAGCAGAAACACACGTTTCCTCTGCGAATGTCCTCAGTTCTGCGGCTTCAGCCACCCGAAGGCTTGGCCTTCCCTGAGAGGCAAATCCAGATGGCCTGTGTGCTGTTCCCAGACCCCGGGGCTACACAGCGCTCCAGCTGCCCAAGCAGGGGCTTGGGACCTCTCTGAGCTTTCTAATTGGGCCACCAGCTGATCCGCCTTGCCCTTTTTTCTTTTAAGCAACTTGACCTTCTAACACAAAAAGGGAAATGCCTATTTGCTTAAGCTTGTGTTTTCCATAGCTATATAGCAAAATCCCATTTTTATAAGCAGAGTTTAGCGTAATGAGGCCCGATTAAGCCATCCAAAAAAGCTAGTCGGGCTTCCTTCCACTGTGAGGGCGAGGACGTCGGGAGGGCCGGGGTCCTGGGCCGGGGCGGCTCCTCTCGGGTGTGGGGGGCTCTGCTTCAGCCTGCACATAACGGAGGGCCACTCATCCCACGTGGGCGAGCCAGGGACAGTTGTGCTCAGCTAAGTAAGCCAGGCACAGAAGGGCAAGGGCTGTGTGAGTCCACGTCTGGGAGGTCCCTAGGGTGGTCAGATCCATAGAGGCAGAAAGTAGAATGGTGTTTCTAGGGGCAGGGGTGGGGCGAGCATTGTTCATTGGGGACAGAGCTTCAGTTTGGAAGGCATTTTGGCGATTGTTTGCCCAACAACGTGAATGCACTTATCACGACCAAACTGTACACTTAAACACGGTAACAATGGTAAATTCTAAATTATGTATTTTTCACCACAATTTAAAAAAATAGAGGAAGATTCAGCCCAGCCAGCCCCGTTTTACTGAGGGGTGTGGGAAACACCACCAGGTTTTCCGAATCTGTAGCTCAGTCGCCTTCAGGGAATCAAATGCTCTCTGCTTCTTCCCGGGGGCAGTGCTGACCCTGCGGGTCCTCGTTTGTTGAGAACACTCATTACTGATTCTGGCACAAAATAAAGAGCAAGTGTCACTGTGACCCTCGTCCCGGGACCAGGAGTGGAGCCCGGTCCGTGGATTTGGTCTGTGTTTTGGCTTTAGCGTGAGCTGCTGCTGCTGAGCCAGTTGTATCCCGTGTTAGACACAACTTGTTCTTTTAGTCACGGTTCTTTCTTCCCTTCCTCATTCACAAGCTCTTACCGGGAACAGTCTTGGGGCCAACACTACGCTAGGAAACTCAGCGAAGTGCCTTGGTCCCAGATGGGGCGGTTGAGCCCGACATGCACTCACCCCGAACTGGCTGCACACATTTGACTTGGAGCTTTTAATTGCTCGTGGAAGACAAGAGGGCTTTCCTAGATGGGTCTGGAGACGAGTCTGTGTGTGTGTGTACAGGCAGCGGCGCCTGCGTCCCTGCCGCTGGATGCCTCCTGAGGGGGTGCAGGAGGCAGGCCAGTGAGCTGGCTGCCCCTCCCGTCGCTGGCTGCCCAGGTAGGGAGAGTGGGCAGGAATGCGTCCAGGTACAGCCTGAGGGAGGGGCACGCTCAGAGCTGGTAACACATGTCCAGCATAAAGCCTTACTAATTCACTGTGAACAATGCCTCAGCTCAGCTCGCAGGAGCCAGAAAAGCCCCCGGCAGGCTCTCAGCTGGAACTAGCGTCTGCTCAGGTGGAGAATTGCTTTTATTTCATCATATTATGGAGGTACAAATATTGTTAGGGTTACGAATATTGCTTCTGCCTCCCCTCCCTGCCCCTGATGTGTCCAATCCCCGGGTGGTGTGCACCACACACGTTATGTAAGCATACACCCCCTCCTCCTCCCCCCCCCCCCCCGCCTGCCCACCACCCGATACAAAGGTTTTCTTTTCTTTTTCTTTCTTTATTTTTTTTTTTTTTGACATTTTGGTTACATTGTATATCTTTGCCTTTCCCTAAGAATGGTTAGAGTTATGCCCTTCCCCTCCAATATACTCACACACACACACACACACACATACACACACACACATGAATTGTGGGACGCAAACCTGCCTCCCAATGTCTCTGTAAAGCCTCAGCTCCTCTGTGGCCAGAAGAGAAGGGCAGAGAGTCTTGGGACTGTCCTGGCTGGTAGACAGGCTTGTGGGGTTGGCTTTGCCAACAAGGAGCTATCTAGCCATTGCACAGCCTAAACAGGAAACACACATTTTCTATGGCAGGAGGCAGCAGTGCATTTCTCTTGGTTTCATCAAACAAACCTTAAACTTTTCACCTTTCAAAAGTTAGAGGATAGGAACATTTATATTCCATGTGAACTTCGGCTTCCTGATACACAAAGGCCAAGTCCAGAACCCTAAAAAACTCTGACCAACTTTTGGCAGAAATCTCTGTTCAGGGCAGGAGGGTTGTGTTTATGTTCTCTATCTAGACCAAAGGCTCTGTGGGGCTGCTGTTTATTTTTCTGGCTCAAAGAGCAGAGCCCCTAATATAATATAAAATAGATAATATAATAAAAATACTTTATAAATCAGAAGCTCTGTCTGGGTAGGCCCATGGTCTGTCAACTCTGAAATAAACTCAAGGAGCCCTTGCTGACTCCATTTCCTCTTGGTTTCTTCATCAGTGAGCTGCCAGACTGCCTTCTGCTGTTAATTCCTGTGGTCCATCCTGCCCGCGCTGGTCCGGCTGCAATCGCAAGTGACCCTTGTCTTGGTCTGCAGTGTGGCGTGGAGGCTGTGTTTTCCTTCCTTCTCCCGGTGCGGCGGCGGGCCGGGCCACACAGTAGACGCACACACCCACCAGCCCGGGTCTCACAACAGGCTTCCCTCAGCAACGCTGGCCTTCCCTCCCTTCCTTGGGAAAGTGGTGCATCGTGTACAAGACCGCTGCCTGCCAATAAAGGACACCTCGAAGGTAAAGCCTTCAGGGGCACCAACTGCTCCTCTGGTGTGAGGACAACGAGAGCCAGGAAGGGAAGTGATTTGTCTAGGGTCCCTGGGCTGGAAGAGCCTGGACTCCCACGTTTGAAAGAGAACTTCGAGAACATCTACCCCAATCACCCGGGCACCGTGGGCCCCTCTCCGGCAGCACAGGCTCTGCTTTCGAATCTCTGCCACCTCCCTGACACCCTTGTGCTTTTGTTCCATGGACGTCCTAGTTGTATTAATCTGAGGTCTGCCCCAATCACTGTTTCTAGTCCTGTTGTCTGAATTGAAATAGAACAAGTGGATTCTTTCTTCCTTGCAATTGCAAATCCAAAGACTTCTAGAAATTCCCCAAGTTTTCACTTCTCCAGTTTACCCATATCTCTTCAGTACTTTGTCAAACTTCCAGGACCCTTCTTCTATCTTTTCTTCTGATGTGTTCGAGGTTGACGGTCATCACTCCTAAAACTTCGTGTCTGGAATGGACCACAATATTCCGGACAGTGATCCGGGCCAGTGCTGTTAAAGACATCCTGTGCCATCTGACACACATCGGGCAGACACATCAAACTTACCCTTTCTTAGATCCTCTTTTGTTTGCTTTGCAAACACAAACTATTATTTGTATTTATTTATTCAACTATGTATGTCTTGTCTTTTCTCATACCTAAAAGGATTTAAGGTGACTCCTGTGATACAACCATATGTAAAAATATTAATTCACAAAACTGGCAAAGGGATAGTATGAATAGGAAAATTAGAGGAAGAAGCCACACATGTGGCTGAGTTTCCTAGCAACAAGTAGGAAGATGTTAACATCATTTGCATGTCAGAGTGCAACATAGAGGAAGCCCAAGTCAGTGGCTCAGGACAAGCATCACTATTCTTGGTATTGAGACCAGGAGAAATATTTCCCATAGATCCTGATACAGGACACTGTGTGACTTGGGCCTCAGTGATGTCCCTGCTTGTGGACTGTTTTGCCTGGGTCCCGGACAAGAACATGAACTAGATCAGAAATTCGGGGGGCATCATCCATCTAAGAACATCATGCATGTACTAAGCACATAAACACTAGTATCTGTAATTGTAAACACATCCGCCATGTAGTCTTACTTAATCATCTCACAGTTCTGTGCTGGAGGAATTATGATTAATAGTAGCATGATCCCTGCCCATTGGGTGATGTGACAGAGGTTGGAAGGGTGTGACACCTGCAATAAGGGCCTTGAACCTCACCTGAGACCATGTGGCCCCATTTGTGCATAGAATCGCCCCTGACTGTTGTTCTCTCTCACTTGTAATACTTCAGGCCTCAGGCCAGGACTACCTAACACCCACTGCCCCTTCTCGGCCTGTGGGGCACCTTGGCCTTGCTGGTAGCCACGTTCAGACACGCCAGGGCACACAGACGCAGCAGCCGCAGCTCTTGAGAGCAGGGTCTGCAACCCCGGGTAGCTGTCTACCTGGAGGAATGGGGCACATTTAAAAATGGGAATTTTTAAAAGATGACACATTCTTTGTTACTTCTAGCACTCATGGTGCTGAACTCGTTTCAGCTGAGTAAGCACGAGTGACTCAACTTTCAGGCACACCGTAGACTTCATCTCACGCAGCGTGGAACGTCTAAGGGTTGTTGAGTGTCCTCTTCACAGCTCCTTAAGACCTGCGAAGTAAATCTCTGTCCTTGGCAAATACACTGAGGACCTTTCAGTGTCCATGCCCCATCGAAGTGTCAAAGGTGTGACCAAAGGCATAGCCTCCCTTGTTTGGGAGGTGGACAGAGCAGCCAATGATGGATGCAAACCAGCGTGGGCTCAGCAGCCATCTCTGAGAAAATGCAGAGACTTCTACCCAGCGTCGCTTTCTATACCCCAGCGTGGAAACTGGCTTGGCTCACAAGTCTGAGTGTCCAGCAGACACGTGGAGTGGCCGGGTGCTCCAAGCCAGCAGACTGAGGTTACAGTGTCCTTTCTGCATGAAAGGACTGCCCAGCACTCTTCTCCCTAGGGAGCCAGGTGCTCAGGGCAGCTGTTGCAGGGTATGAACTGGACTGGGGACAGCACACTCAGCTTCCTTCCTTGTAGCCTTTAGAGCCAGGGAATACTCTGACATAAGTTTAGCCAGATATTTTTAATTGCCATTTTGTAGATGAGAAAAGTTGAGAGCAGGATTGCGTGTCTTGCTAAGGCGAAACCGCTAGAGTCCACGTGGGACGCCTTGAGAAGGGCACAGACCACCTCTAACTGGGTGTTGCGCCAAGGGAGTGAGTGCAGGGGCCAAACGATGAGAGTGGGTGACCTCCCCTCCGTGTGGGTGGTGCCGGCAGAGCGTGCACAGATGTTGTCCATGGGGACTGAGAGCTGAGCGAGCACAGGGCCACTGGTTGTCACCGCCGTGGGGAGACATGGAGAGAAGGTGGTGCCTGTGGACAGAACACGGCAGCCTCTCTGGTGCTTGGGTGTCCTTTGAGCCAGGGTGGGTGCAGAGGAGGGTGTGCGGTTGGCATCAGAGAGCACAGGCGGCATTTAGAGAGGTGGCCATGGCAGCCGACAGGGCTTAAGGCAGTGGTTCTCAACCAAAAATGAAGTGCTGCCTCCCCTCCAGGGACATTGGTGATGTCTGCTTTGGTTGTCACAGTTGGGGACAGAGTGCTACTGGCGTCGAGTGCGTAGAGGCCGGGAATGCTGGGAACACTCTGCAATGTGGAAGGTGGCTTCCCGCCACCACGCAGACCCGAG
This sequence comes from Microcebus murinus, assembly GCF_040939455.1. NCBI lineage: Eukaryota > Metazoa > Chordata > Mammalia > Primates > Cheirogaleidae > Microcebus > Microcebus murinus. The sequence goes on from NC_134117.1 coordinate 68,762,355, forward strand.
TGCCAATCGTGCTGAGGTTAAGAAACTGTGGCTTGAGAGTTTGTGCCAGTGACTGTTTCAATGGATACACGATACCAGTGCTCACCTACATTTACCAATTCTGCCACCTTGATTTAAGATTTGTTCTGTCACGCTTTACAGGTGTCCTGACGTGCGAGGAAAAGGGTTTAGAAACATTCAAGCACATTCCGCCCTGAGCCAGGGCCCAGCTCTTCCTCCTCGGCACTCCCTGGGGCTCCACGTGTCCTCCTCGGGACTCCGAAACATCGCCTGTGGTGCTTGATCAGTTCATCTCCCACCCTCCAGGGCGGCCAGCCCGATGCCGGCCTGCAGACAGTGCTTAGTGGGTGTCTGCGCCCCTCCCGTGGGCCGAGGCCTGCCTGAGGCTGGGATTCCAGGTGTTAACCTACCGTGCTTACCTCTGACTTGAGAGGAGCAGTCGGTCACATGGACTTTCAGGACCTGTTTTCATTGGAAAAACCTGAGGAAGAAGGGCCAGAGAAGGGCATTCCGCGTCTCAGCTGTCTGCCTCCCTGAGGCTCCAGCAGTTTCTCACGTTTATGACCTCGAGACCCCACTGGGAACAGAAAATGGCACACATTTCACCCACTCACCTGCCCATCTCCTGCCCAAATGCCAACGTATTGTGTGTGCCCCGTGCACTTGAGGTGTGATTCTGCCTAGGTGGGCGTCCTGAGAGACCCGATGTGGTGAGATGAGTAAGAAACGCCCCCCCCCCCAACTTACATACATGTTGCGGAAACACACAGGGTGCTGGCAAAAGGAGAGAAAAAGAAGACTGCCACTGCACCTGGCGGGCCAGAGGGGATAGAGCGTTAGGGAGGGCTGTGTCTTAACTGTCCCTAAAGAAGGCACGGAAGGTGACCAGATGGACTGATGCAACCGGGAAGGGTTCTGTCTTCACCCAAAGGAGGGCGTGGCCAAGGAAAGAAGCTGTGGCCTCCTTGTGGCTGCCCAGGCAGCCTGACCCGACTGCAGCCATCCCTCCTGGTCCTGGGTAGGGCAGGATGTTCTCAGCTCCTCGGCCCACGTGGCTCAGCTTGTCACAGCCTTTCCCTGTTTGGAAAGCATCCTCCTCCACGGGGCTCTCTTACCGTCAGAGTCGTCTTCAGTTGGAATGCCAAAGGCCACTTTCTCCAAGAAGTGTCTCACCCTTCCCGAGTGAAAATCATCACTTTTGTGATCTCAGCACACTCAGGCTTTGTGTCACATCAGAGCCAAGGATGCTCAGCTCCGTCTCTTTCACTCTTGTGCTCCTTGAGGCCTTGCACGTTATTTTAAAAATATGTTTGTGTGTACTGTCTTCTCTGCCCAGCAGTAACTTTAATGTGCATATAGTAGATGCTGAATTAATGTTCACTATTGACAAAGATGATGAGTGGTATGAGAGTTTCATTATCTTTTTCAGTAACAAGTGTATACCTACTAAAAGAACTGCAGTGCTTCAGAGAAATCCTGAGTATTTTCAGACTCCACCATCATTCAGCTTTTAACGGTGTTCCTGAACTCATCGACTCCCATGGTGCGGAGGGGATATTAAAGTTCAAAGAGACATAGAATCAGGTTGAAGATGGTAAGTGATCAGACTCCTAAGGGAATGAGAGCATTTCCTCATTTTTGGACTGAGCAGAAATGTCTGTAATCCAGATACTTAAAACTTGTCTGGGTGGAGAGGTGGGGAGGCTTCATGGAATAGCCTGGAGCGGGGTCCTCAGGGATGAGGTTGATGTGATCGTAAAGGTCACATCTAACCCAGCACTTTGGATTCCGTGATAGCACATCTGCTTTTGATTGCGGCGGCTCCAAGCCCAGGGCTTAGGGCACGACGCCATCCGAAGGAGGGAATGCTGAGCTGTCTGCAGGCCTGGATGTTCCCACACGGGACCAGCTGAGCCCTGCGGCCCGTGACAGACACTGGAGCTTTGTCTGGGGCTGGGGCTGCTCTCTGAGGCCCCACACGTGGAGGCCCTTGCTGCCCACATGGGCCTCCCCCAGAACAAACGAAACGGAGCAGGCAGGACCGACAGCCAGGGAAAGTGGACCTGACAGCCGGAGGGGATGACTGAAATGTGGGACATAATGGCAGTTCAGAAGGAAGATTCTGGAATCAGAATCGGACGCGTGTTGTAATCCTGGTAACAGCACTCGCTGGCTCTGGAATGGCCTAGAAGGTTCCCGTTTGCAAAGGGGCAGTTTATTGAGATAGTGTGTGCAAAGCATCCGGCTCCCTTCCCACAGCTGGGCACGCAGTCGCGTCCGGCTGCTGAGTTTTTCCCATTAGCTCTGGCTGGCTCCGTCTGGGGAGGAGCCATGACTCTCGATGCTTTCTTTTCCAAAGCAAGAAGGAAAAACCCACCCCAGAGTATTGTTTAGAGTAGAGGAGGCCTTCCGTGGGCGAGCAGAGCGCGCTCCCCGCCGGGCGCAGATGTGTGGGACCCGAGTACACTTGCTACCCAGCGAGGGCCAGGCCTGCTGCGTCACGTGAGCGGAGGCGGCGAAAGCTGCAAAAACACACGTGGCGGGAACAGGCACCAGGAAGTGATGCCGGCCCCAGGGGTCCCCGAGGCTGCCTGGGACACGGATTTCTTGGAATGCTGCAGAGGGAAGGACTGTATAAACAAGAGATCAAAACATCAGCCTCGCTGGCCCTTGCATGATGAATGTTTGTCCTGAATGTGCAACGGGAGTGAGACCACCACCATCTTCTCATAGTGGGAATGTTAAGAGGACCCTGCAGCACGCTCAGGGTGTGGGCTCGGGGGTGCTTTCAGCCGGCTTGTCTCCCTCGCGCCTGGACCACCTTCCGAGCGCAGACGGCCCCCTGCCTGTTCAAAGCGCAGCCTGCAACCCTCCCGAGCAGGGCCCGGGTGCGCACCACCCTCCCCCACGGCATGGGAACGAAGGGCTGCCTCTTCCGAAGTATGCCACCGTCCCAGGACCACCGATGGCCCTTGGCGGGCTCAGCAGAGGGCAGTTTACTGGGCAGGAAAACAGTGCAGCCAGGTGGGCCCAGGGTCGTAAAGCCAAATAAGGTTCCACAGCTCTTGCTTCATGTTTGCCACTGGCTTGGCCGTGGGACCCCAAAGCCCCTTCGCCTGGGCTGTTCCTGACTCAGCCTCATCTCAGGCATCTTCTCTCGAAACAGAAAGTAACAGAGGACAATGTTGCATGTCCGAACACCTGTGGCTTCTTCAGGTCCCCGTGAGAGAGGAACTGACAGCTTGTTCCGACCCGAGCAGTCTCCTGGACAGATCGCCGACAGACACGAGCACACACTGACCGACAGACGGTGGGTCCGCGGGCAGGTGATCGCGGTGACAAGGTCCCTGCGTGCACTGCCACCGTTCTCCGGGCCCTCACCCTCCTCCACCTCGCCAGGAGGCTGCAAACCGCGTCTCTCTTTGACCGTTTGCCACCCTGTCTCTTGTGTCAGAAGCGCCAAATTAACGCTCGAGGCCTGGCCCCTTTGTTCTTTCGTTTGGAAGGTGTCAGTGACAAAGCCGTTCTTCGAGCACGTTTGACTTGCGTTGTTTTTGCTGTGTGGTGCCTCCATCGCAGTGTGTGAGTCCAGAGAGTCGGGGAGCGTGCTCGGACTGACTCCAGCCTGTGCCAGGAGGGGAGGGCCGCGGGCCGGCCTGGGGGCGAGGGGTGTCGGGTGAGGGCCGCGGGGTGAGAGTGGTCTGGGCAGACCTCAGAGATGTGTGTGTGTGCGCCTGTGCGTGTGTGTGCGTGTGGCAAAGCTGAGGCATGATGATGAAGCTGGTGACTAGGTTTGCGTGATGGCACGTGAGCATTTGTATGGGTGCCTGCCCATGGCCAGTTCAGAGTGTCTGGGTTGGAGGCCCCATGATGCCGCCCATGGGCGCCAACAAGCCACAGCGCTGTTGAACTTGGGTGGCCACAGGGATCTTGGCAAGGTGTGGCTGTCTCCGAAGGCCCCAGCCTTTCTTCACATTCTGGTTTCTCTGTGACGCCTGGCTGGGCAGCACTGGCAATGCCGGACTCCGGGGCTTTGGACCTCGGCTGGGGAAGGGGCTCCGTGGGCCCCACCAGCACCACTGGCCATGTGTGCTGGTGCACTTTGGGCAAGTCCTCCTCTGTGTACTCGGTTTCCTCACTGTTAGCTCAGCCTGTGATTGCAATAAACTAAATAAAATAGTGCATGTGAATCATCTTTAGACAGTAATAAACACGATTCTATGTTGGGATTTGTTGAGGGCAAATGTACACACACCGACATCCGTCCCCAAAGAGGACACACCTGAACTCGGGGCTCGGGTCACGGCACGTCCCCCTCCCTCCTTCCAGGAGTTTGTGTCTCACGCCAACTTTGTGGCCTGAGGCAGGCCTTCAGGGCACAAATATGAAGGGTCTCATGCTCCAGGGTTTCCTGGTTTTGTTGATCAAGCCCACAAGGCTTTACTCTTATAGTTTCCCAGAAAACAGAAGATTAACGGGCTCCAGTTGTGTTAGGGAGCTGTGGGTTAAACTGTGCCCCCAACAACCCCCAGCACCTGAGGGTGCGACCATATGTGGAGACGGGGTCTTTAACCAGGTGATTAGGTTAAGATAAAGCCATTGAGGTGGGCCCTGCTCCGGCACGACTGGCGCCCTCAGGAGAAGGAGCTTGAAACGCAGGCACAGGCTGAGGGCGGACCGCGCGAGGACAGGCTGAGGGCGGACCGCGCGAGGACACGGGCAGGTGGCTGTCTGCAAGCCGCGGCGGGAGGCTCAGAAGGAGCCAGCCTTGCTCACAGCTCATCTTCAGCCTGAACCCGTGGGCACGGGCCCCTCTCCTCTGGGCGTGGCTGTCCTCACCCTGAGCGTGGGAGGGTGGGAGCCAGCCTGCCGCGTTGAGCACGGCAGGGCGGGGGCAGGGTGGCGAGCCCAGGGACCGCGTGCCGGCGAGCAGAGAGGTCCTCTGCAGCCGGACCGCCAGAGTCTGGAAAGGAGAATGCGTTTGGGTTCTACCATGAAAATAACGAGTCGTCATTAAAACAAGCACTTCAAGCAGGGGGTGCTGTGATGGGGCCTGAATTCAGAAAAAACTCTGGCCAAGGCTCACAGGGGACTCTGGGCTCGACCACCCAGGGAGGTGGGCTGCGCAGAGTCCAGGAAGGGAAGCACAGTGGCCCGCGTCCTCCCACCACCCCTCCACCACCCTCTCCTGTGCAGAGGCAGCCGTGGAAGCCCCCAGCCCAGCCCCAGCACTGCGCCACCGAATTCTCTGAGAGCTGCTCGCTGCGGGTGAAGACAGGCTGGACCTGCCCTGGGCCCAGGACACTTTCGATTGTGTAAAAGGTGCACTTCTTCTTCGGAAATCTGGGGGTGGGGCGTGAGGGACAGAGAGCCGTGAAATGCGTTTGCCTTCATTCATTCCCTCTCCAGAGAAGGCTGTCCCCACCGACGAGAAGGGGAAACCACGACCCGCATCCCCTCGAAACGCAGCTGCGTGCACACCCTCCGTGACCGCTGGCCTGTGGAGAAGACCGGGGCGGGGGTCAGGATTCCACATCGCCCTCTTCTTCCTCAGGCCATGGACATTCCATCCATTATTTCCCAAAGATGGAGCTCCACCACCTGCTGGGATGAAGGGCGTTGGTTGGGCTCGTGGACGGGGAACAAAGGCGAAGGTCATTTCTGAGCCGGAGGATCCAGCAGGGAGGGCAGTGAGGAGGGGCTGGGCCCTCGGGAGCCCTAGAGAGCCCCGGGCAGGCAAAGGTCCTCGGGCTGCAGCAGCCGGAGCACTGGCTCTGGGTGTGCACAGTGGGCTCAGGGGTGCGGACCCCCAGCGGGTTTGCAGTAGGTGGGTCAGGCCCCCAGGACCTGAGGACGGTCCAGCCATCCAGGCGCCGCGGGCTCCCCCGCTCAGATGTGTCCAGGGCCAGGGCTGCAGGGTGCTGGTGCCCAGCAGTTCAGAGCCGGGTCCCACCTTTGTCTCCTGACTTGGTGGCCCCTAGACTCTGATGTCCAGATCTCATGTCCATGCTGCCCTGACCTGGCAGAGAGCTCACGAGCCAAGCCGGACAGACTCTGGGGCTCACCAAGAGGACAGGAGGCCTCTGGGTTGGGCACTAGAGGCCAGCAATGGTCTCGAGGAGACAGTCTCAGGAAGAGGCGGCTGCACGAGGGTCCTAACAGCACCAGTCTATTCTGTTCCTGACTCTCGAGAGTTCCACAAAATCAAAGCAAAGCGACAGCAACACATAGCAACGAGCCATAAGCAGGCCCCTTCCAAATATCTGTCTATTAAGTTATGTAATTTAAATAGAAAAGGATTTTGTTTCTGGGCTTTACTCCTGAACCTCTAGTTACTGGGTGGTATTTCGGCTGTGAAATCCGAAAGATTAAGGACAGATATTATGGTTAAGAACACTAGAGCTGTACTCGAGATTGTGGCCTCCAAGTTGGAGGCCTTGGGAAAGGAAAAGCCATATTCCAAGTTCTTGAGGTTTCCACCCTGCTAAGCACCATCCACTTGTCCAGAGCTGGAAACCTGTAACAATGTGTCCCTTGTTATTTTTAGAATTTAAGATGATATTTTCCTATTTTAGTTAATGGCCTGAGAATGAGATTTTGGTTGTTTGCAATAAATTGCCTGATTTAGAAGTATTGGTGCAGAGGGACTCTATAATTCGAAGGCTTTTTATAGCACAGTTTTTCCTTGTCTGGAGAATTCCTTCACTCAGGTGGAGGGTGATTAATGACTCTGTGCCTGTGAGCTCGCGGGCGCTCCCGCGTCCTCCGAGTGGGGGCTGAGGGATCGCAGGTAGCAGAGAGGAAATCCCAGAGCCGCGCTCTCCTCCCGGAACGCGCAGGCATCCAGGTAAAGCCCCGCGTAGGCCCACCCGGGTATAAATTGGGGACTGTGCTTAAGGCCGTGTCCACAAGTGTACTGGCCAGCAGCCCTCCTTCAGCCCCAGAAAAGCAAGGAGAGGGAGTGTAGGATTAATTCCTCCTTTTTTTCTTCTTTTTCTTCTGATTATTTCAAAAGGAAAATGCTTCCCATCTTTAACCTAATAAATACTTTCTACGGCCAGACACTGAACAGCAGAAGGATAAAGGCTTTAAGGAGGAGTTATGCTCACCGCTGCGCTGGGGAGGGCGAAGTTGAGTGGGAGAGACTCCAACAGCAGTTCGCAGGGGGTGGGAAAGCGCCCAGCGGGCCACTGTGCGGTTGGGCTTCCCATGAGCACTGGGACTTGCCAGGGGTTCACCAGGCTGGAAAGGAGGGAGGATTGTTCTCAGAAGATGCAATTGCATTGAAGTCCATGAAACGAGAACACCTCCAGTGCCTGGGGGGCAGGGCTGGAGGGGGGAGGCAGCTGAGAGGCTGGAGCAGTGGGCAGGGGTGGACAGGTGGAAGGGTCCCGGAACACGGCAGATTTATATGCCCTAATAAAGACCTTGGATTTTTTTTCCTGCGGGCAATAGGGAGCAGGGAGTGTACTAAAGCAAGGGAATTGAAATAGGATTGATGTGTGACAGCTGTACACACCTCATTATTTGTAAAGATGTGAGACCCAAGGCCCGTGCCAAGTCAGGATGGCTCTGAGGGCACACAGCTAATGGCTAGCAGCGCCTGCTGGAGACCTTGGATCTCCTGGAAGAAGCCTACCATCCAAAAGACCACCAGGATGGCTAGATAGTAGAAAGAAGAGCTTTACTGGTGATACCAGTTTGCAAACCAGGAAGGGACAGAGGAGGACATGTGCCTACGGTGCTCTCTCTTCCGAGAGGGGAGGGGCGGGCTGGGTGCTGTGCCTCGAAGGATCTGCAGTGCACGATAGAGTCACACGTATTTAGCAGGTTCAGGGAGGAAGCTGTATATGTTCATGAGGGGAGACCAGTGCATGCCCAATGAGTAAACACATATGTAACATACATCCATGTTCACTTGGGCGTGGGGTTTTAGCATTACAATGAGGTGGAATTTGGCTCTTTACGTCAAAAGGTGAACTGTGGGACACGGACACAGTCTGTGCACAGCCTCTGCAAGCTGGCTGGGACTGGCTTAAGGTCTGTAGTTGCTTAACAGGGAAGAATGTCTGTAAGGCCCTGTCCAATCAGAGCTGTAGGGTCTGGTTGTAAATCAGAGTTAGAAGGGGGTCTGACAATTTGATAGCTTCTATTGTTAGGGCGTTTAGGAAAAGTTTTTTTTCTTGTAGGTGCAGGAATTTAAAAATCTGCCATCCTAGCCCAGCCCTAAATCTTCAACCCATAGGTAACTTTTGCTTCCTTAATGTTAAGGTCCATCTTAGTTGATAAATATGTGTCTTAGACCGCAATCCTAAACTGAGGTTAAATCTGGAGTTTCTCATGCATTCTTTAATTCATTACTAATTCATTCTCTCTTTCCTTTTCAAAGAAATACGTTCTCATTATGTTTATCACAGGTACGTGCCAGGTGTAGTTTTCTTCCTCAAATCTCATTCTCAAATCCACCCCACCTTTACTCTCCTGGACACACTGATGGGAATCTGGTGGCATTTGTGATAAAAGCTCAGGAAACTGAACAAAGCAACAAAGCAGTCAAGCTTTCCATAAGTCTAACTTCTGTTTTTCAAAGACCAAAAACACCAAAGAGTGCCCATCTAGGCCAGCTCTCTGGGACAAATCCACCACAGAATGTTCCTGAAAGGGGGTTTGATCCTGTTGGGAGCCTGCTGGGAGGCTTCCCAGGTCGTCCTGGAGGTGGCTGCCCAGACAGAGCCCTGCCCACCACAGATGTGCCTCTGGTTCTGGACCTTGGCCTGCACCTGCCCACCTCTGTCCCTGCACTCAAGGGGCTCAAAGCTCTCATTCAGGGTGACCTAAGGGCCATTCTTATTTATTTATTTTTATTTTTTTATTTCAGCATATTACGGGGATACAAATGTTTAGGTTACGTATATTGCCCTTACCCCACTTGATTCAGGGCTTCAAACGTGTCCATCATCCAGACGGTGCTCACTGCACCCATTAGGTGTGAGTATACCCATCCCCTCCTTCCCCGTCCCACCTGCCCGGCACCTGATGAATGTTATTACTATATGTCCACTTAGGCGCTGATCAGTTAAAACCAATTTGCTGGTGAGTACATGTGGTGCTTGTTTTTCCATTCTTGGGAAGCCTCACTTAGTAGAATGGGCTCCAGCTGTATGCAGGATAGTACAAGAGGTGCCGGATCACCATTGTTTTCTGTGGCTGAGTAGAACTCCATGGTACACATTTACCTATCGTTTCCACTTTACTGAGGAGGAAGCAAGGTCTTTCCCCTGCAGAAAGCAGGGACATCCTAACGACAAATGGTGAATGCGTTTCAGAAGCGTCTGACTTCACCAAAGCCAACACAAATTCTCTTTGGGTCACTTCTCCCTGCTTCCCTGGTTCCTTAGCCTGATACTCGTCCCTACTCCCAGGGTCTGTCTCTTTCCCCCAGTCTCACCCACGCTCCGGGCGTCGGCTCCAGCCTGGCCTCTGCGCAGCCGCTCGGGCTGCTTGGGCTCTCACTGGCCGCGATCAGCTGCTAGCCATGGGAGAGGCACAGAGAAGCCTTCTCAGAACCAGGCCTCGCTGCCCCGTGCCGGTCATCCGCCCCTCCCTCCAGCCCACATCCCCGTGCCCCTCTAGTCCCAAGGGGAGGTGGCCGAACTTTGCTGGAATCTCACCACGTGGAGCAGTGGGAAGCGCCAGGTTTGGGATGAAACAGGCCTGGGTTCAAAATCTGGCTCTTCATAACTCATTGGGGAATGCAAATTAAAAATACAAGGAGACACCACTACACCCCTCAGAGCAGCTGAGATTAGAAGGCCTGGTGACAGCAAGTCCTGGAGAGAATGAGTACCGACCCCACCCACTGGGAGGGCGACTGGGACAAGCACCCCAGAGGCCGAGGTTATCTCTGAAGTTGAGCGCGCACGCTGCACAGCCTGTGCTTCACTCCTGGCGCAGTCCCAGCATCGGGGCGCGTGTGCCCCGCAGGGCGTGGCAAACCTGTTCTGCCGACCTTATTCAAAATAGCTGAAACCTGGGAGGAACCCAATGTCCAACAGCAGGAAGATGAATAAACAGATTATGGGGTGTCTATACAGTAACGTACACACGGCAATGAAATACAAGAAATTACTCTGTGTGCATCAGCCGGTTGACCCGCACAGACACATACAACACATGTGGCACACAGGAGCAGTTCCCGCCTGGTTCCATGTACGTGACTTCAAGAAAGGAGCAGATGTCATCCGTGGAGACAGAATAGTGGTCACCCTGGGGCCCTGACAGGAGCAGAGCCGGGGAGCCCCTGGGGGCTGGAGAGTTCTGTACTGAGGTCTGGGAGGCGGCTCTTGACCCCAGTTTCTTCCATTGTAAAATGGGATGATAAAATGTGACCTCGGAGTTCCTGAAGCATAAGTGAGGTGAGGGACATCAGGGCCCAGCACCATGCTGGGTGAGAAGCAGCCCGAACGGTGCAAGCCAGTGTTTCATCCCTCCTGTCCGCTGGTCCTCAGTCAAAAGGGCCTGGGGCGGACCACGGAGTTACAGACTGCGTGTGGGCCAGATGGGCAGAGGAGGGTCCCCTGTGGCTCCCAGGGCGACTGGCCCTGCAGCGCCACACTGCTTTGCAGCTGGGGAGTCCAGGTCCCTTCTCACCAGCCCCGAGACCTGCCACCACCAGAAGCTGAGGCGAATCTCCTCTCAGCACATGGGCCATGTCCAGGAAGGGACTCCGAAGGCCCAGCCTGCCTCACTGCAGTAAGGGAGCCTGAGCCCAGCTGCGCCCAGCTGCCACTTAGTTGCTGAGTAACATCATCACTGGCCTCTGACAGCTCAGCTAAAGTCCAGTCTAGCTGCTCGTCCACGGTTAGACGTTCCACTGGCCCTGTCACTTGAGGCAATGATTCCTTGTAAAGACCAAATGCTCTTGGCTCACCCATTAGTCCTGGGGCCTTAACATTTGGGCCTCTTCCTGGGGGACTCTGGCTGCTTCAAAAGGCTGAAATGGACAGGGCAATTAGCTTCCTCTCTGGTCCCATCATTAATGGAAATGCGTGGAGCCAGAGATTGGGTCAGAGTCTCTCTCTGGCCCCCCATCTGCTCCTGGGCACTCTCTCTCTCTCTCCCTTCCTCCTCTTCCCTGCCCGTGGGCCTCTGTGGCTCCTCCGTGCTGGGATCTCTGGTGTCAGGCTCTTCTGCTCATTTTCCAGCTCCTACAGAAGAACCGAAACTCAGATGCAGCGGCACGCGTGTGTCGGCCTGTGAACTCAGTATCTGTGCTTGCGGAGTTCCCACGCTCCAGCATGGCACCAGCATGAGAAATCCCAGATTTGAGGGGTGTCAGGGTCATTAGGGGCTTCAGTGCATGGTGAGTCCGGCCCATCTCTCCAGACTCGGGTGGAACAGTTCACCCCTCGGGCTGGGTGAGGCTAGGATGTCCCGATGGCAGAGCCCCCCCGGCCCTAGCCAGGCCACCAAAGGACTCTCGGGCTTCAGCTCAAAGAAGACCTTTGGAATACACAGCGATGTGTTGATGAGATAGGTGGCACGTGTGTCCCCAGAAGGCAAAAAGCAACTGATGGTTCTTCATCTGCTATACATTTTATGTGACTCAGGAAGCTGAATGATTTCCATCTGGATAGGTGGCAAGGTATGCTTGTGGCAAGCTTTCACACCTCTGCTACGGATACATTTCGTGCATTAATTTACACTGCTTCTCTGTGTACCTAAATGCAGCCATGCAATTCTACTGAAGTCTACTCAGCAAAGGGGAAGGAAAGAGAGAATGATAATTTATTGTCTACCCCGTCTGGATGCTTTATATAGGTGCTATTGGTTCATCCTCACAGTCACATGTTAAAGCAGGGGTTCTCAAACTTGAGCGAGCACACCTGAATCACCTGGGCCCTGAGCTGCTTCCTGACTCAGCAGGTATGTGGGGGGTCTGAGAAAGTGTGCTGCTGGTCTTTACAAGGAATCATTGCCTCTAGTGACAGGGCCAGTGGAACGTCTAACCGTGGACGGGCAGCTAGACTGGACTTTAGCTGAGCTGTCAGAGGCCAGTGATGATGTTACTCGGCAACTAAGTGGCAGCTGGGCGCAGCTGGGCTCAGGGACCCCACTTAGAGAAGCACACTTTGAAGAGTCATCCTCGATCTAAGATGATGACTTGAGGCTCGAAGACAGAAAGCCAGACAGCTAGTGACAGATGCTGTTAGCTTTCGCTGCCTAAGCACCGGCCCCATAACAGCGGCCTAAACAGCTGCTCATATTGCTCCTGGGCCGGTTGAGCAGCTCCGCTCACACGGGCCTGGGGGCATGGGGGCCGGGGGAGCCTGCTGGTCTGGGGGTGGTCTGGAGGTTGGCTTCATTTTGGCTGAGGAACAGGGGAGACTGCACAGGAGCTTCTCGTGACCCAGCAGTGACCCGCCCTGTTCACGCGGCGGCTTCGGGGCTCCAGGTACCTGGGCAGGACCGTCAGTGGTGCTCGAGGGCCCAGCTCAGACCTGCACACGCCACTCGGGCCTGCTCTGCTCACCGAAACCCTGGGCCAGCCAGGACCCAAGGGGCGGGTGAGATGGGGAAGAATGTGGGCCTATTTACAAGAAGTCTCCTGTGTGGCGTGCACCGCGGGCTCCGTCTCGCACCCCGCCTGTGTCTCCACTGCCCGCCCGCGTCTCCACTGCCCTCCCGCGTCTCCACTGCCCACCCGAGTCTCCACTGCCCTCCCGCGTCTCCACTGCCTACCTGTGTCTCCACTGCCCACCTGTGTCTCCACTGCCCGCCCGCGTCTCCACTGCCCTCCCGCGTCTCCACTGCCCTCCCGCGTCTCCACTGCCCTCCCGCGTCTCCACTCCCCTCCCGCGTCTCCACTGCCCGCCTGTGTCTCCACTGCCCGCCCACGTCTCCACTGCCCGCCTGTGTCTCCACTCCCCTCCTGGCTCCACTGCCCGCCTGTGTCTCCACTCCCCTCCTGCGTCTCCACTGCCCGCCTGTGTCTCCACTCCTCTCCTGGCTCCACTGCTCGCCTGTGTCTCCACTCCCCTCCTGGCTCCAGGGCAGCGCAGAGGAGGGGCTCAGCTCTGCCCTCGCTTCTTGCTGGCTCAGTGGATGTCGGGAAGACAGAATCTATCATTAGCAACAACATGCCACCAGGGTTTCCCCCTGAGAAATACATTTTTCATTTTCCATGGAAAACTTTTAAAATGACGTTTCTTTGGAACCATCAGTTATAAGCACAAGTATGGAATTCAAATGAACATCCAGTTTTCACAGCTGTATCTGTGCTAAATTAAAAAGAACAGAAAAACAAAGAGAAAGAAAAAAAATGACCTCTGGCTTTCTGCAACCGGATGGGGGGAGGAGAAGGGATCATTCCAACACCACGCTGGCTGCACAGCCACGCCATCGTTTCCAGATTGGACTCTTAATTAATCATGGCTGGATTTTTGCACTTTTGCTCTGTGGCTGGTGTTTTATTTTCTTCCTCTAGTGCCCACATGAGCATCCTCTGGCTATAAAACATCCAGTGAGAAGTTATAAAAACATGTCATCTTGGTTATAACATACGGCTAATTGATTTTTGAGAATCGCTTAATTGTGTGACTTCAGTTAACTAAACAACAATGCCTGTTTTCACACCCCTGATATTAGCTCATAGTATTTCATGACCTGCCCCCGCTGAGACTCACTCCATATTTCTGACCGTAAATCTGGCCTCTGACCAGGCTTGCATATTTGCTCCAGCTTTGTTGTGGTGGTTTTACTGCATCGGTTGCCTTTAAAAAAAGTTTATGGCGGGCAATAAGCATGGAGAAAAGTTTAAGGGTAGAAAGGGTTTCTTTCCCCCGAATCTACGTGAGCTCAATTTTCGGTTTCTTCCTTAAATAAAATAATAAAAGGTGGTTTTCTTCACTGCTTGGCCCAACGCGGACCTGCATGGGTTCCACTTAAATGGTGTGCGGGAGACACGGGAGCTGTGGATTTCCATAGCGGCTCCAAAAGCTCGGCCGGGCAGAGTAACCGCCTGGAGTTTCGCAGGCGTCCCCTTCGGTGACAAGGGGCTTTCACCGTGGAAAAGTCGGGATGACAGGCGCGTGGAAGGGCAGAGGAGAGGCCTGGGGGACAGCAAGGGGTGGGGGGAAAATAAAGGATTTGAGGCCAGCAGGGGACATACCTTTGGTGGACCATAAGAGGGTGGGACTGCGGACTGGGACGGTCTCCCTAGATTGTGATCCAGGCTGCAGAGATGGGGCTGAGGAAGAGAAGACCACATTCGGTTTTACCCTTCCGGAAGTTGCCAGATCTATCCAAAGATTGTTCTCCGCAGTTATTATACAGAGTCAAGATGCAAGATCTCTATGAAAAGCCACAACCTGGCGCGAGAGAAGCAACGTGCCACTTGCCCTAGCTTAACGTGGGACTGCTGACTTTTTATTTTCTTTCTTACCATAAAAGAAGACCAGGGTAACAGTTAGGATCTGTAATAGCAGCTGATGCGGAGGGGCCGTGTTTTAGGTGCTTTGCGGACATTAATTCCTTACGCCCCCTCGAGGACCAGGTGGTGCGGGTGCTGTTGCTCCACACCGCTCAGCCAGAACCACTGAGGCACGACCAGGCAAGTGACCGTGCACCGTCACACGGTGGCCACGTGGCAGAGCTGGGACCTGCCCAAGTGGTCTGGCTTCCGCCTCTACCCTCTACCCTTGATGGCCCCAGACAGAGGCCCTGGGTGCTGGGCCCGTGCAGTCGCTGTGTCAGGAAGCGCCAGCTCCTGAGGTGGAAGGATAGACGTCTTTTCTTTCTTTCTCTCGCCCAGATGCGCTGGCCAGAGCTTCCCAGCAGTGCCGGCAGCAGTCCTCGCCCCATCCCCAGCACCAGGAGGAGGAGGAGGCAGGCCGCCTGCTGCCACGGCGAGTGTCGCTGTAGGTTTTCTTGTTGATTCGCTTCAGCAAATTGAGGAAGTTCCCCCATGCCTCATTTTCTGTGAGTTTTCTTTTTTTTTTTTAAATCACAAATGGGTGTTGTATTCTGACAAAGGCTTTTTTATTTTTGCATCTACTGATATGCTCATATGTTTTTTGTTCTTCCACTACTGTGGTGGGTTATATGAATTGATTTTTCAGTATTGAGCTAGCCTTGCACCCCTGGAATATATTCCCCTTAGTCCTAGTATATATCCTTTCTGCAGATTGCTGAATTCTATTTGCTAATACTTTGGTAAGGATTTTTGCGGTCAGAGAAGGAAAGGAGTACTAGGAATGAGGCCTATACCTGAGCAGTAGGCGACCCGGGATTGCTGGCCTTGTCCTTGCCAGGTCCCCGAGGAACCCCGCTGCGGGCTGTGCACACAGGCCTGGACGGCCTGAAGGAAAACACAGGCGGCACAGAAAGAGGAGGACAAACCTGGGTGTTCTCATCTGCCACCTCTCCATTCTTGCAAAAGCAAACAAACAAGCAAGTCCAAGGTTTTGTGTCATTCTAAGAGGAAGGTCTCAACCAGGGTACAGGGGCTGCATTCCTTGCTACATGCTAAGCAAGATACAGAAAAATCAAATGAGTCCACTTTCTTGTGCTTTTAATAACCAGATAAAAACTTCTAGCAATTTTCATTGAACAGAAACAAAGCACTTTGCAGGAAAGCAGTCCCCCCAGCCATCAATACCCACTTCTCCTCAACCCCACCACGATCACCACGGTGAGGGGCAGATGTGCCCAGGCTCTGGGGCCGACTTCGACCTTAGGGAAGAAGGACCCAGGGGCCTGGGCAGGGGCCACCATGAGATAGACCCCCCTTCAGCTTTCTGCCCTTCCGGGTGACACCAACCTTGCCTGTACCTTTGTCCTAATTCCTCACGCTGGTCCCTGCAGGGTAACCTCCCTAATTAATACCTAGGGTGACCATAAAATTCATCTTATAAACCAAGAATGTGGCACTTTTGAAAGTCATTATGCTGGGATTGTTTGGGGCAAGCTGGCGCATACAGGCAACCTGCTAATGCTTCGGCTTTCCCAGAACCCGGGCTCTGGTTGTTCTCGCCAGACCCCACTCCCCACCATGGTGGGCACGAATTTCTGCCTGTGCCCTGCCCTAGCAGCCAAGCCCCTTCTCCCCTCCTCCAGAAACCCCTGTTGCTGTCCCCACCTGGGCTCTCTAACAACTGGTTGCCTGACCCCTGAACCCCGCTGTGAAATCCGGTGTCCGTAGAGATGCTGTTCACAGACTGGACTGTGACCTGCAGGTGCTGGCTCCTTGGCTTTGGTCTCAGGTGGCCTCCCACGATCTTCCGAACTTTGCACCCAGTGCTCTGATATGTTCTCTCTGCTCTCACTGGGCAGACCCACTTGGCAGCCCCGCGCGCACGCCCGCTGCCTCGTGGGAAGTGCTCCTCCCTGCTGCTCCAGCCGGGGGTGGGATGAGCCTCCACCAGTTTGAAAGCTGAGGGGTCTCAGCAAACCAAAACACAGGCTTCCTCTTCTCCCTCCTGTCCCTCCTGATTAAGCCTACTGTCACCTGACTTCCCTTTCAGAGGTTGGACCATGGGACTAGAAAGATTAAGGAAGCGAGCCCCGTGCCCCTTAGAAGTATCCTCAGGTTGGGAAATCGGGTCTAGCCAGGGCATAACCTGGCCTTCATTTGCAGGAGGACTATTAAGAAGGTCCTGGATATTAAAGTGGCGCCTTGAACAGCTATCTGTACACCCATGTTCCTAGCAGCACCATTCACAACAGCCAAGAGGTGGAAGCAACCCTGTCTGTCAACAGAAGAATGGATAAGCATAATGAGGTATATGTATACGACGGAGTATTAGTCAGCCTTAGAAAGGAATGAGAAGAAAGGAAATTCTGGTACATGCTACAACATGATGAACTTTGAAGACACTACACTAAGTGAAATAAGCTGGATACCAAGGGACAAACACTGTATGATTCCACTTATATGAAGTAGCAAAAATAGCCGAAAGTATAGAGACAGAAAGTAGAATGGTGGTTGCCAGGGGCTGGGGGAAGGAAGAATGAGGATTAGTGTTTATGAGTGTAGAGTTTCAGTTTGGGGTGATGTCAGTTTCTGGAGTGGATGGTGGTGATGGTTGCCCAACAATGTGAGTGCTCTTAATGCCACTGAACTGTACACTTATAGTGCTTAAAATAGTAAATGCTGTGTATACTTTACCTAAATTAAAAAAAAAGGAATGTTCTGGACATTCACTCCACAAGACACTGTTTTGTTTGTCTGGTAAGGGTATTTCCACCCCACCCACTCCTCCCACGCATCTCCCCTTTGCTGGAAGCCCCCACCATCTGGCCTTAATCTGTGCTATCAGCTTCATGTGCTGACGATGGGCTGCCCGGCTCTGGGAGTCCTTCCTGGACACGCTCAGCGGGGCCCGACTCTGCCCGGGGAGAGTGTCCGGGGCCCTGGCGTGAGCGGGTACCAAGCCTCGGGCTGCTCACCCTCCCACGCGGCATGGAGGCGCCAGGCAGAGGGAGTGCATTTTGCAAGCCGAGCTCTGAGACATCACACACTCTGCTTCTCAGCCCAGCCGTAAATGCCGGCCACTTTCACCTGGGTGTCCCAGGGACAGGATGTCCCCTCTGCACAGCCGGTGTCCAAGGGCCCTCCCTGGTGCTGCTGCAGGGAGTCCAGGAAGGCAGAAGGTGGAGGCAGGCACCGCGGACCCTGCCACTCCGTGGCCTCCGCCTGTGGAGCGGGCAGCTGAGGCTGGCTGCCCCCTGACGTCTGCACAGACACACGGAGGTTTGGTCAGATCTGGGCCCCAGGGCAGCGGCTCTGCCCTCAGTGACGGTCGTGTGCGCTGTGCGAGATCGCCGGGGAAGCTCTCGTGTGGCGGCTCTGAGACAACGCAGGGGGCCAGGAGCTTCTCCCCGTCTGCACAGCTAGCTCCTCCTTAGTTTTACTTTTCATTTTTCTTATGTCCAGACTGTTACTTTTTAGTATGTTCAAACTTATTCAAATAGGGTGCACCTAGAGCTCATAATTCAATAGCCTGATCCTTCTGCTATTCTTCATAGCATCTTTCAGACAAAACCCAAAGCTTTTTCACAGACTTAAGGATAATTACTATAGGTTCACAGGAGGTTGCAAAGGTTGTACAGACAGGTCCTGCATGCCCCTCCCCAGCTCCTCCATAGTGTATCTTGCGTAATAGATCCAGTATCGTAGCCAACCAGGACTTTGGCATTGGTGCAGTGTGTGTGTGGTTCTGTGCCATTTTGTCACATGTGTAGTTGTGTCATCGTCACTGCCAGCAAGATACAGACTGTTCCCTCACCGCAAAGGTCCCCCTCCTGCTGCCCACCTCTCCCCCCCCACCCCGTCCCAAACCCTGAGCAAGCCCTAGTCTGACTTCCGTTCCTATGATTTTGTCAATGTGCGAGCGATAGATAAATGGAATCTTACTGTAGGTGACCTTTTGAGAGGGGCTTTTTTCACTCATAATGGCCTTGGGATCCATGTAGGTTGCATGTATCAATAATTCCTTTTTATGGTTGAATAATATTCCATGGTATCAGGGTTTGTTTAACCACACTCTTCCATCGGAGGGCATCTGGGGTAAGTTTTGGCTGTCACAATAGAGCCGCTGTGAGTGTTTGTGTACAGGCTTTTGCCTGCACGTGCATTTTCATTTCCCCGGGACAAATGCCCAGGAGTGCAGAACTGATGCCTAGGGCAAGTGGTTGTTTGATTTTTAAAGAAACTGCCAAATTAGTGTCCCGAGTGATTAAGATTTTACATCCCATCAGTGAAGGATGAGTGACCCAGGTACCCCACGTCCTTGCTTGCAGTTCACATTATGATTGTTTCTTTTCACTTTACTTAATAAGAATATTTAACATGAGATCTACCCTCTTCAATTTTAAATGTATTGTTAACTATAGGCACAATGTTATCAGCAGATCTCTAGAACTCATTCATTTTGCATAACTGAAACTCTGTACCCTTTAAACAATAACTCCCCCTTTTCCCCTCTCCCCAGCTCCTGGCAAACCCCATTCTACTCTCTGTTTCTAAGAATTTGACTATTTTAGACACATCGTGTAAGTGGGATCATGCAGTGTTTGTCCTGTGATCAGCTCATTTTGCTTAGCATAATTCCCTCAAGATTCATCCATGTTATCACATATGGCAGGAATTCCTTCCCTTTACGGCGGAATAACATGTCATTGTATGTATGTACCACATTTTCTTTATCCATTCATCTATAGACATTTAGGTTGTTTTCACATCTTGACTCTTTTAAAGAATGTTGTGATGAGTATATAAAAATACCTCTTTGAGGTCCTGATTTCAATTCTTTTGGATGAACACCCAGATGTGGGACTGCTGGATCACATGATGGTTCCATTTTTAATTTTTTGAGGAACCAACATACTGTTTTCCATAGTAGCTGCACCATTTTACTTTTCTACCAACAGTGCACAAGGATTCTAATTTTCTACATCTTTGACAATGCTTGCTATCATTTACCTTTTTGATAGTAGCTGTTCTAACAGTGATAGCTCATTATGGTTTTGCTTTGCATTTCCTTGATGATCAATAATGTTGAACATTTTTTCATATACCTATTAGCTATTTGTGTATCTTCTTTGGAGAAATGTCTATTCAAGTCCTTTGCCCATTTTTAAATCAGATGTTTTTGTTGTTGATGGTGGTTTTTTTTTTTTTTTTTTTTTTTTGCTATTGAGTTGTAGAAGTTCCGTACATTATCTGGATATTAATCCCCCTTATTATATATATGACTTGCAAATATTTTATCCCATTACATAGGTTGCCTCTTCATTCTGTTGTTCCCTTTGCTGGGTAGAAGATTTTTACTTTGATGTAATCACACTGGTCCATTTTTGCTTTTGGTTCCTGGGCTTTTGGTGCCATATCCAAGAAATCATTGCCAAGATCAATGCCATGAAGATTTTCCTCTAGGAGTTTCAGGTGTTTTGTTTAAGTCTTTAATGAATTTCAATTTCATTTTTGTGTATAGTGTAAGACAGGGTCCAATTTCATTCTTTTGCCAGTGGACATCCAGGTTTTCCAACGCCATTTGTTGAAGAAACTGTCCTTTCCCCACTGTGTAGTTGTGGGACCTTGTCAAAAGTCACTGGGCCATGTATAGGTGTATTTATTTTTTCTGTTTTAACATGTGTAGTGTTATCTCATTGTGATTTTAATTTGCATTTCTATAGTGGCCAGTGATGCTGGACATCTTTTCATGTGCCTATTTATCGTCCTTGTATTAACTTTACTGAAATGTCTTTTCATGTCTTTTGCCCATTTTCTATTAATAACTGAAATGTTCGTGTATTTTTAAACATTAAATTTTGATACTTATATTCTAGATATGAGTCCTTTTGTAAGATATGTGGTTTGTAAACAGTTTCTCCCAGTCTGTAGCTTGCCCGTTCATTCTTTTAACAGAGTCATTGGCAGAACAAAAATGTAAGATTTTGATAAAGTCCAATTTATCATTTTTTTCTTTTATGAACTATTCTTTTTGTGTCATGTCTAAGAACATTTCAGCCAGCTCTATGTCTCAAAGATTTTTTTCTTATGTCATTTTCTAAGATGTTTATGGTTTATGTTTTACATTTAAATATACGATGCATTTTGACATTTGCTCTCTGCACATTTGATAAAGGGCTGATAACAAGAATCTAAATAGAACTAAAAAGAATCAACAAGATAAAAATCAAATAATCCCATCAAAAAATGGCCAATGGAAATGAACAGAAACTTTTCAAAAGAAGACAGAATAATACCCAGCAAACATATAAAAAATGCTAAACATCTCTAATCATTAGAGAAATGCAAATCAAAACCACAATGAGATATCACTTAACCGAGTGAGATTGGCCTCTATCAAAAAATCCCAAAACAACAAATGCTTGCGAGGATGTGGGGAGACAGGAACACTCTTACACTGCTGATGGGACTGAAAATTAGTGCAACCTCTGTGGAAAAGAATTTGGAGATACCTCAAAGAGCTAAAAATAGAAATACCATTCCATCCAGCAATAGCACTATTAGGCATCTACCCAAAAGAGCAAGACATTCTATAATAAAGACACCTGCACCCAAATGTTTACAGCAGCACAATTCACTATTGCAAAGATGTGAAAACAACCCAAGCGCCCATCAATTCATGAGTGGATAATTAAAATTTGGTATATGTATACAATGGAATATTACTCAATTATAATAAATGACAGTGATCTAACACCTCTTGTATTTTCCTAAATTGAGCTTGAGCCCATTATCCGAAATGAGGTAACACAAGATCTGAAGAATAGGCTCCACATGCACTCGCCATCAAATTGGTACTGACTGATTAACACCATGGTGCTCACATGGTGGTAGTTCTCCAGATATTAGAGGATTGGGGGAGGGTAAACTCACAACTAAAGGACACATCTAGCATTGTGGAGGGGAAGGGCATGCCTCTAACCTTCACTAGGGAGAGGCAAAGACATAAAACGTAACCAAAATGTTTGTACCCTCATAATAACCTGAAATAAAAAAATAAAATAAAAAATAATAAATAAATAAATAAACAAACAAATATATGATGCATTTTGAGATGGTTTGCGTATAAAGGTGTGAAGCCTAGGCTGAGGTTTCTTGTTTTGTCTGTTCAATTGGTTTAGCACCGTTTGTTGAAAAGACTATTCTTTCTCCAGGGAGTTGCTTTTGCACCTTTGTCAAAAAACAGCGGAACATATTAGTGCAGATGTGTTTCTGGGTTCTGCATTCTGTTGCATGGATCTGTGTGTGTCCCCTCGACCAACACTCCACAGTCTTCATTACTGCAGCTGAACAGTAAGGCTTGAAATCAGGTGGGTGGTTCCTCCTACTTTATTTTTCTTTTCCAGAATTGTTTTAGTTATTCCATATATGGTTTCATGTAAATTTTAGAACAATCTTATCTATGTTGACATATGTCTATATCGTCTGTATCTAAAAAAAATCTTACTGGAATTTTGATGAACCTGTATATCAGTTTGTCAGAGAATTTATATTGTTACTGTATTGATTATTTCAATCCATAAATATAGTATGTTTCTCCATTCGTTCAGGTCTTTGATTTCTTTCATCATCATTCAGTATGTTTTGGCATAAAGTCCTGTATATGTCTTGTTAGATTTACACATAAGTATTTAATTTTGTTGAGATTTTGTAAATGATGTTGCACTTAAAATTTTGGTTTCCATATGTTCATTGTAGTATATAAAAGTAAAATTGTTTTTTAATATTTATCTTGTGTCTGTGAACCTGTATCTTGTTGAACTCACTTATTCTATGATATTTTTTGTAGTTTTTCAGATTTTCTGTGTTGACTATCACATCATCTGTAACTGGGGACAGTCTTATTTCTTCTTTCCTAATATGTATGCATTTTCTTTTCTTTTCTTTTCTTGGCTATTGTACTGGCTGAAATTTTCCGTATTGAGTAGCAGTGGTATGAGTGAAACCCTTGCCTCCTTCACAATTTTACTGGGAAAGCATTTAGTCTTTTACCACTAAGTACAACGTTAGCTGTAGGATTTTGTAGATATGCTTCCTCAAGTTGAGAAACTTCCCTTGTACTCTGAATTTTCTGACAGTTTTATCATAAATGGGTATTAAATTCTATCAAATGGCTTTTCTGCATTTGTTGAGATAATCTTGTTATTTTTCCTCCATTAATATTGTGGACTATATCAATTGATTTGTTAATATTTAACCAGACTTGCATACCTGGAATAAGCCTACAAAGTCATAGTGTATATTCTTTTTATATAGATGGCTGATTTGTATTTGATATTTTTTTGCTAAAAAATTTTTACCTATATTTATAAAGCATATTGACTTGTAGTTTTCTGCTTTTGCACAATCTTTATCTGGTTTTGGTATCAGGGTAATATTGGCTTAATAGAATGAATTAGAAAATGTTCTTTTTTTTTCAATTTCTTGAAGAGACTGTACAGATTTGGTACTATTCTTCTTAAAACATTTGGTAGAATTCTCCAGTAAAACTGTCTGAGCCTGAAAATTTCTTTTATGGGAATTTTATCGTTATGAATTCAATGTTCTTAAAAGTTCATAGAATTATTTGTATTATCCATTTCATATTGAATGAGTAGTGCTAGTTTGTAATTTTTGAATAATTTGTCCATTTTATCTGTGTTGTCAAATTTATGTGTGCAGAATTGCTTATAGTGTTTCCTTATTATCCCTTTGATGCCTGCAGGGTTTGTAGTCATCTTTTTATTTCTGGTACAGGTTGTACATCTCTAATCTAAAACTTCAAAATCTAAAATGCTTCAAAATCTGAAACATTTTGAGTGCCAACTTGACACTCGAAGGAAATATTTATTGGAGTATTTCAGATTTTCTAATTAAGGATATTGAACTGTAGGTATAATAAAAAATAATTCAAAATCCGAGAAAATTCAAAATTCAAAATACGTTTGGTCCCAAGCATTTCAGATAAGGAATACTCAACTGGTATTGGTATATCAGAATGTCTTCTTTCCTTTTTATTTTAAATTATTTATTTATTAATTTATTTAGAGGTGAGGTTTCGCCCTGTTGCCCAGGCTGCCGTCAAGCTTAAGAGATCCTCCTACCCAGGCTGTTGAGTAGCTGGGACCACAGGCTTGAGCCACTGCGACCTGCTTCTTTTTATCTTCATGTCTTCTTTCTTTCTATCTTTGTAAGTTTTACCAGAGATCAACCAATTTTATTTTTCTTTGCAAAGAACCAGCTTTTAGCTTCATTGAATTTCTATTCTGCTTTTGTTTGTTTGTTTGTTTTCAGTTCCATTGAATTCTGCCCTTGTCTTTGTTTCCTTCTTTCTACTTCCTTTGGATTTATTTTCATTTTATTAAAACAGGAATGTAATTATTGATTTGAGACCTTTTCCCTTTTCTAATGTGAGCATTTGACGCTATGGATTTTGATCTTGCCACAGCTTAATTGCATCCCATAAATGTTGATATGTTGTATTTTCATTTTCATGTTCAATGTGGTTTTTTGTTTCCCTTCTCTCAGTTTTCCTTGTCTGAGAATGTCTTCATTCCCCTTCATTACTCAGTGAGTTTGGGGTAGGTATAGAATTCTAGGTTGACAGTCCTTTTCTTACAGCACTTGAAAAATATAGTGCCAATTGCTTGGGCCTCTGTGGTTTCTGATGAGAAATCTACTGTAATTTAAATCATTTTCCTCTATAAGTAATTTTTTTTTCTGCTTTTAAGATTCTTTCCTGTCTTTAGGTTTTAGAAGTTTGACTATGATGAATCTTGGTGTGAATTTCTTTGAGTTCATCATGTTTAGGATTCAGTCAGCTTCTTGAACCTCTAGATTTATGGGGTTTTTTTGCCACATTTGCAAATTTTAGCCATTATATTTTGAATACTTTTTTTTATCCCTATGATTATTCTTCTTTCCTTCTGGGATTATGACGACACTCTTGTTACATCTGTGTTAGAGTCACACATGTTTATGAGGTTCTGCTGTTTTTCAGTCCATTTTTTCTTTGCTGTTCAGATTAGGTACTTTCTATTGTTTGATCGTTAAGTTTATTGACTTTTTCCCTTTGTTCTCTCCATTCTGCTGTAGTGCCCATTCACTGAATTTTTTGTTTTAGTTACTGCATTTTTTTAGATCTAAAATTTCCATTTGATTCATCTTCTCTTTCTTTCATGAGATTGTGTGTTTCTTTGCTGAAGCTTCTATATTTTCATTTGTTTCAAGCTTGTTGTTAGTTGATAATTTTTTATGATGGCTGCATTAAAATTCTTGGCAGATACTTCTCACAACTGCATTGTCTCAGTGTTGGTGTCTGTTGATTATCTTCACATCCACCCTAAGTTCTGTCTGTTCCTTAGTATAGTATGATGAGTGATTTTTTATGGGAATGTGGACATTTTGGGTGTTAGACTATGGATCTTATTTAAATCCTGTGTTTTAGCAGGCGTCCTCCGACATCTGTCCAGACGGTGAGAAGTGCTGTGGGGAGCTGCCTTGCTGTTTGCAGCTGGGGATGGGAGAGCAGGTTCCAGGCAGCCTCCTTGGGCACCTGGGGTGGGGGGCTGCTCTCTGTTACTGCCGGGCAGGATGCAGTTCAGGCTCCTCAGGGTCTCCAGGGACAAGGCCCTGGTTACTGCCCAGGAAGGCAAGTCCTGGCCCTGCCCAGCCTTTATTGGTACCACCTGGCAAGGGAGGTCGGGCGCCTCACAGTGGCATAGCCAGCGCGGAGCCAAGGCTCCTCACTCGGGCGTGGGGGGCGTGGGTGGAGGCGACACAGTTTCTTTCTGTGTTTGGCTGGAGTGGGACAGTTTTTTCCTAAAAGCTTTTTGTCTTGCTAGGCTTCCTCTTTCCTGGATCTTTGTCTAGAGAGAGCTGCCTTTTCTTGGGTGTTTTTGTCTGCACTCATCAGCATTTCCAGGTTGCTGGCTTTCCAAGCACCCAATCTGGGATACATGAGGCAGTAAGAAAACCCAGGAAACTCATGCTATTTCTCCAGGCCTGAGGTCCCTGGCTGGTCTGCCCTCTCTGCCTTTCAGAGTCTCCTTGTATTTGTTTTATATGTAACGTCCAGGCGTTTAGCTATACAAGCACCATTAGGGAAACGTGTTTTCACCTCATCCTACTGGAAAATGGAAGCTGTATTTGCATAGGTTTTCGGGGTTGTTGGAAATTTCCCACACTGAAGTAAGGGGCTGGATACCTCGGAGTCAATTAGGCCACAAATGGGGCTCACTGAGCATTGGGTGGTGGAGCCATTCATTCATCCATTCATTCGTTCGTTCGTTCCACAAATGCTTGGGCACCTGCCCTGAGCCGCCACTGCTTAGGCACTGAGAATACAAAGTGAACAAGCAGTTAAAGCCTCCACCTGGAGAACTCACATTCTACAGAGCAGACAGACAAAAATCCATGATATATAAGCAAAACATATATTTTATTAAGTATGTTATCAAATGCTAGTAACAAGATATAAATCAGGGAGAGAGGAGACAAAGTGTTGGGCAGGGGCAGGGGATTTCCAGCGGAGTGGGCAGGGCAGGCCTGCTCAGAGAAAAACTGTGACTAAAATAAAGACCTGAAGGCAGCAGAGCAGGCGGCGCTCTGCGGGAGGAGCGGCGAGGCAGAGGCCCGGGCCGGTGTCTGGTGGGGTCGAGGCGCAGGTCAGGCGGGAAAACAGCCTCTAGGTTGAGTGAGCCAGAAAGCCGTCTGTGGCCCGGGAAGAGGGAGTGTCTTCATCGGATATCGTGAAGTGACCTCTGGCTGCTGCTTTGGGAAGGGACTGCAAGGGCCCGGAGTGGGGGAGCCGTTGGGAGGTTGTCCGATGCCTCGGGCTGGAGAGCGGGGCTGGACCGGGCGGGCGGGGAGGCAGTAATAAGCAGTCGGATTCTGAATGCAGTGTGGAGGTCTCCCCAGCAGCGTCTGCTGGGACTGGACGCGGGTGAGAGAGGAAACAAGGAGCCGCGGGTGGCTCCAAGTGGTGCGGCCCGAGCCCGGCGGACGGCGGCTGCAGCAGCACCTGAGCCGGGGTGTGCGGAGTCGCCACGCCTGCTAACCTCCCCAGAGACGCCAGCTCGCCGCCCTTGCAAGTCTGAGCTGGGGACGTCAACTGGAGGGTCATCCCTGGTGGCCTTTAAAACCACGATCTGTGCATGACACAGGGGCGGCGGTGTAGACGGGCATTTGGGAGCACACTGCACTCTGGAGCGTCCCATCTCATATGATTCTGGAGGGTCCCCTATGGACTGGGGTCCTCGGACTCCCTGCTACCACGGGAAGCAAGTCTCTGAGGGATCAACCTGTCCCAAGAACAGAAGCCTCAGTCTTTTACGTGTCCCCTCGTCCCCTGTACCTCCACAGTGCCTCCGCCCAAGCTCCCGCCCACCCCGGCCCGGGTCCCTGCTGTCAGGTCGCCTGGAGGCGCCAGGGCAGCACCCTCAGCCCGCGCTGCACCCCAGGAAGCCGATCAAAGATGCGGGCGGTTTATAAACCCCAGGGACGCGGCACTCACAGGAAACCCTCTTTGCCCACTTTCAGACGCGCTCGCCCCTGCTGGCTCCCCCAAACCCAAATAAAAGCATAAAGAATTTCATTTAACAGACGGCGGCTTAATGTGATTCTGCTTGGGAATTTTTATGTTTTGAGAAATGAACCTTCATGTTAACAGTATCTAGCACGCACCAAGACCACAGAAACACCCACATGGAGAAAAAATAAGGCAACCCACGATGGTTTTGTTTCCTAGGCCTCCGGGACCACCGCACAGCGGCGGTGGGAGAGCCAGCTTTCCCACAGCTGTGCCGCCCTGGGAGGACCTGCGGGAGACACGGGCTGGGTTTTGTGCGATTAAAGCCCCCTGCCGTGACCCAGGTAGGACTGGTACCCACCGCCCTGCCGCCCCACGCCTCGCACGACGCCGGGAAGGACTCGGGACAGGTCCTCAGCCTGCGAGCTCCGGAGCGGGGAAGAAGGAGCAGAGCAGTTGCTCGGGGACAGCGGGCTGCGGGGAGCCCAGTGCGGGCTGTGCTGGTGGACACAGCGGCCCCTCAGGCCCGAGCTGAGCTGGCGCAAACTGCGGCTGCCCCTGTGAGCGTTCCTGGCGTGGCATGGCCTGCCCTGCCCGACTCCCCCTACCGCTCTACCTCCGCCCCCCTCCCTCCCTCCCTCCCTCCCGAGCCTGTGAAAGGCTCACGCAAGCCGGGCAATCTGCGGCATCCAGGGAGGTGCCCGTCTGTGGGGCAGGGCAGCACTCCCTCAAGGGCACGGGGAGGACTGAGCCCCAGCTTGGCTTTATTTTTCTCCCCACGTCCCCCCGGCCCCGGAGTCCCCCCAGCTCTGGACATCATGCTCTGACCTCGCACCCGGACAGGAACAAGGGGCTGAGCTCTAGAAAGGGCTCCTCCTGCAGGAGGGGCTGGTTCCTGGCGCAGACTAGAGCCTGCGGCAGGTTCTAGAAGGATGCGGGCAGATGGGAGGGGTGTGGAGCTAGAGGGAGTCACTGAAATCGAATGTGCAAGTGCTTTCACAAATTAAACATGGCCTGGCAGTGTAGACCACCCTGCGTTTCGGATAACCTGTGTAGCCACACGGGTGTGTCTGTGCGTGTGCACACACGCGCAGGGGAGTGGGGCCTGGGGGACACACCAGGGCCTCACAATAGCGTCCCCTCCTACTTCACCTCTGTGCTTTCCAGTCCTCGGGGCACTCGAGGGGAGGCAGGACCCCAGCACCACATGGAGAAAACTAGGGGCGAAGCAATTAAACACCAAACCAGCCGGCTGCTAGGCCAAGGGGTCAGTTGCAGCTTCTGACCCAGCGCAGGGGCGGCTGGTGCCCTGTGCTTGCAGACGCGCCCGTCTTGGGCTGGCCCCGGCCTAGGGGAGTGGTGGAAGGTAAATGCGCGTTGGCTTCTCAGAAAGCTCTGTGACCTGTGCAGAGGGCGGGTGCTGCGGAGCCTCCTGGGCTCGTCAGGCCTGGGAGCAGCAGCTGGGTGGGGACAGCGGCAGGCTGGCCCCGAGCCGCTCCGCGCCGAGGGCGGGCAGGGCAGCCTGGAGGACCGCACGGCGTCCCCTGTTCCCAGGCTCAGAGCGCCAGGCCCGGCCGTGCTGTTCTCATGCCACGCAAGCCAGAAAAATGACTTCTACAATCCGTGCTTATCATTTGCAAAGTGGGCGCAGGAGTGCTTATCGCATTGGAACGTGACAAAGAATACTGAATTGAAATAATCACCAGGCATTGAGTCAAGCTCATAAAGTGCTATGCAGAACAAATGCAGAAATAAATACGGAAGCACACGTCCTTTTCCAGGAAGTTTCTTATTTTTGTGGACTAAGAAAAACCTTGGTTGGCAAAGACTTTCGGACAATGGGTCCTCTGATTTGCAGGGCACGCTCCGTGTTGCCTTCGTTCGTATGCAAACCTTTCTTCCAAGGTCTGTAGACCAAAGAGGACTGCTGAAGCGAAGCGTGTCTGCAAGGTATTGCAGTCCAGTGTCCCGACAGTGCGTTGTGCTTTCCCCCTTTATGTGAAGCTTGTGCTCAGATTTTCATCCCCTGTGACCTGTGGGCCATTTAGCCCCTCTGGTTTTAATTACGTCTGTCTCTGATTAATCCCTGGTGCTCCTCGCCTGCCCTGCTGTCGCTGGCGGAACTTGCTGCAAAGTGCAAATGCCTGAGTATGTTTACTGACTTAACTGATCCCAAATGCAGAGGAGAAATGCCTCCTGGAATTTAGATCTGGAATTTTCACCTGATGATTAGAATTTCACAGGGTTTTTTTTTTTCCCTGTGTTCAATGAAGGCTTTGAGAAAGTGCTGTGGCAATTTTTTAAAAGTCTGATGTTTCTCTATATCTCCTGTTTCCATCAATAAGAACTATGTCTAGCTCACAAATAATACAAGTTGAAAGTTTAATCTTCCTTTCCTTCTCATGAGGATTTCAGTTAATATCTGTGCCTTTCAGCCCTGCGTTGCTGGACGCGGCAGCGTGTGTAACCTGAGCCTCGGCTCCGTGGACGGTGGCGGGGACAGGCGGGGCTGGCTGTGAACCTCACTCCCACGCCGCGTCTGCGTCTGACTCTGGGCGGCGTTTCAGTGCTCTCACCTATTCAACAGAGGACGCCATGCATGTGAAACCCTTAGAAAAGCGAAAAGCACTGTATTCAAAAGGCGATTTACATGTATGTTCACATACACGCTTGCCTAGGCGTGACGCCATGAGAGCGGCAGGCGTGTGTGGGTCTGGGCGGGTGGCGGTGATGAGATAGAGTTTAAAGTCCTTCGAATTTACGGTTCCGTGTCTGTTGTTCCCCCTCCCCGCTCGGGCTCCCCACACTCGCTTCCGCCTTCACCACACGCACACACGCACCCCACACACACACCACACACAACACACACCACAACACACACACCACACACACAACACACACACCCCACACACACCACACACACCACACACACAACACACACACCCCACACACACCCCACACACAACACACACACCACACACCACACACAACACACACACCACACATACACCACAGACACAACACACACACCCCACACACCACACACACACCCACACACACACCACACACAACACACACACCCCACACACACCCCACACACACCACACACAACACACACACCCACACACACCCACACACAACACACAACACACACACCCCACACACACCCCACACACACCACACACACACCCCACACACACCACACACACACCACACACAACACACACACCCACACACACCCACACACAACACACAACACACACACCCCACACACACCACGCACACACCACACACACACCCACACACAAACACAGCACACACACCACACACACACCCACACACACACACACACAGCAGACACACCACACACACACCACACAACACACACAACACACACACAACACACACACACCACACACCTCACACACATCACACACATCACACACCACACACAACACACATCCACACACACCCACACACACCACACACACGAGACACACCCCACAGACACACCCACACACACCATACACAACACACATTCACATACACCATACACACCACACACACCACACACACACCACACACACCCCACAGACACACCAGAAACACACCCACACACACCCACACACGCACCACACACTCCACAGACACACCCACACACCCCCACAGACACACCAGACACCCCCCCACCACACACAACACACCACACACACATCACACATACTACACACGCCACACACCCACACACACCACACACACCACACAAAGACACACACCACACACATATCACACACCCACTACACACCACACACACCCCACACCCACACACACCCACACACAGCACACAAACATACAAACATCACACACACCCGCACACACCACACACCACACACACCACACAAACACACACCACACATACATCACACACACACCACACACACACACACCACACACACACACACCACACACACACACCACATGCACCACACACCACACACACATCACACACACCCCACACACAGACACCCCACACACCCCATACACACCCACAAACACCCACACACAGCGCACAAACATACAAACAGCATACATACCACACACACATCACACACAACACACACAACACAATTTTTTCATAATGTTTTATTTTCAAATAATTTTACTATTGTTTATTACAGATTATTTCTAAATTCAAACTTTCAAATGTCTTGCATATCCACTTGTCATGAAATTGCAAACTGACCGTGTCTATCGTGGTGTAGCGCATGGCCCTTTTCCGGCCTCTCCTTCTGCTGGCGGGTGGTGGTGATGCACAATCCACAACAGACAAAACGGAGACGCCCAAGTTTCTCAATGTGTTCGGATGCTCATAGTTTTCTTTTTTTGTAGATTCTATAGAGTTTTCTATATACACAATTGTCTTCTGTAAATAATGACGGTTTTATTTCTTCCTTTTTAATATTTGTGATATTTGTATCATTTATTTCTTTTTCTTGCTTAACTGCCCTAGGACTTCTGTTACAACAATCCTGAATGGAAGAGGTGAGAGTGAACATCCATATCTTGTTTCAGATCCTAGGGAGAACGGTTCAATTTTTACCACAAAGTATGATGTTAGACGTAAGTTTTTCAGATGCTATTTATTTGGTTGAAAGTGTTCCTTTTTACTCCTCGTTTTCTGAGAGATTTTATCATGAATGGGTGTTGGCTGCATATGTTTTTGCACTATTGCCTCTTCTTTTTTTTTTTTTAATTCAGGATATTATGGGGTCAAACATTTTGGTTATATGTAACGCGTTTGCCTCACCCAAGGCAGGGCCACACGCACGGCCTTCCCTCGCGCAGTGCACTCGCTTCCACTAGTTGTGAGTTTATCCCCCCCACACACACCTGATCCGCACCCAGTGAGTATTACCAGTATGTGAGGACTTTAGTGTTGATCGGTTAGTACTAGTTTGATGGCGAGTACATGTGGTGCATGTTTTTCCATCTTTGTGATACCCCACTTTGAAGGATGGGCTCAATCTCTATCCAGGATAATATAAAAGGTGCTAGTTCACCATTGTTTTTTTGTAGTTGAGTAATATTCCATGGTATACATGTACCACATTTTATTAATCCACTCATGTCTTGATGGGCACAGAGTTTTTTGCACATCATTGCAATTGTGAATTGTGCTGCTATAAATATTCAAGTGCAGGTGTCTTTATAATAGAATGTCTTTTTTCCATTTGGGTAGATGCTCAGTAGTGGGATTGCTGGATCAAATTGTATTTCTATTTTTAGCTCTTTGAGGTATCTCCAAATTATTTTCCACAGGAGTTGTACTAATTTGCAGTCCCACCAGCAGTGTAAGACTGTTCCTGTCTCTCCGCATCCTCACAAGCATTTGTTGTTTTGGGATTTTTTGATAAAGGTCATTCTCCTGGAGTTAGATGATATCTCATTGTGGTTTTGATTTGCATTTCCCTAATGATTAGAGATGTTGAGCACTTTTTATATGTTTGCTGTCCATTAGTTTGTCTTCTTTTGAAAAGTTTCTGTTCATGTTCTTTGCCTATTTATTGATGGTGTTGTTTGATTTTCTTCTTGTTGATTTTCTTAAATTTTATATAGATTCTTGTTATCAGCCCTTTATTGGATGTGTAGAAAGCAAATATTTTCTCCCATTCTGTAGGTTGTGTATTCACTCTCATGCCAGTTTCCTTGGCTGTGCAGAAGCTTTTTAATTTGATCAGGTCTCATTTGTTTATTTTTGCTGCTGCTATGATTGCTTCAGGGGTCTTCTTCATAAATTCTTTGCCTAGGCTGGTGTGTAAAAGAGTCTTCTTCCAGAATTTTTAAGGTTTCATGCCTTAGGTTTAAGTCTGTTATCCATTTTGGCGAGAGGTGAGAAGACCTCATATAGCTAAAACAATCTTAAACAAAAAGAACAAATTGGGAGGCGTTAGTTTGCCAGACTTTAAACTTTACTACAAGGCTATAGTAATCTAAACAGCATGGGACTGGCACAAGAACAGAGATATGGACCTTTAGAATAGGATGGAGATCCCAGATGTCAAACCGTCCTCACACTGTCATTTAATCTTTGACAAAGCAGACTATAGTATACACTGGGGAAAAGAATCTCTATTTAATTAGTGGTGCTGGGAGAACTGGATATCAACATGCAAAAGATTGAAACTGGATCCCCACCTCTAACAAAAATGCCTCTTATTTCTGGATCATGGAAGGCCTCAGCCCCCACTTCAGCAGGTGTCTGTCCCTTTCATGAAGATCGCCCTCTGATTGGGCCCTAATCCTTCTCCTTCATTGACGTCAGCAGAGCCTAAAAAGTCCCAAGGCATTTTTTTTTACATGAAGCTAAACATTGCCCATTCTATTTGTGTAGTTATTTTGGGAAACTAGATGTCAGACTTCATATTGTTTATTGTACAACTTGGTATTAATCATCTGAGTTCTTTCTCTCCATCCAGTTTTCATTCTTTTCACAAGTATATCATTAGATTTCATAAAATATGTCCTTATTATGTTTTACATTATCTAAGCCAAAATGTAATAATCACATTTAAAATAAAGGAAATTAGTTCATCCCAGCCTAATGTCCCAGAGTATCCCAGGCATGTGGATAACCATTCTCTTTTGTAAGTGTTAAGAGGTAATCTGTATGCTAGAATCTTACCAGAGAATTAATTTTACGGTCCTATATTTTAACTTTTGAAATGTACATAAAAACAAGAAACCCTGTGATTTTTTAACTTTGTTAAATATACCAATAGGATACTTTTTTTTTTTCTCTAAAAAGAAGATTCATTTTCTAACTCTGGCCACTGAAAACACCCAGAAATAATGCCAACCCTATCATAATTAGCACCTTTAGGACCCAGTTTGTGGACTCTAAATATAATTTTCCACTAAAACAATTCATGGATTTTTGCAGAAATGCTTGATTCCAGGTTCGGAATGGAAAATGTAAAAGATGACCTTTTATGTGCTTTCAATTTGAAGGACAGCTACTGGCCTGAGATGGGATGATTTGAGTAACAATGTTGCAGTAGATTGAAATCCAGTACTTACGTTTTAAATTTCTATGAGTTCTAATTACAGTAAAAAAACAAACCCAAAATCATCACTGCTAGATAACCAATTTATTATACTGAAAATGTATAACTGAAGAAAAGAATGAAATATTTATCCTTCGTTTCCTATGTAAACTATAACCAAATAATTACTTCTTCATAGAAGATACTGGCTGATGCAAGTAGAAGAAATGGGAGACACAGAAAATCATGTCTTCGTAACCTCTCATGCAATAGCGGATTTTGGCAAGGGTCTGACGGCTGCAGAAACCTTTAAGTGCAACTTTGATGGGGAGTCTCATGATAGGTGGATGAGGGCGCCAACACCCAAACTCATGTATCAATCCTAACACCACAAAAAGAAAGGCAATCAACACTCCCAATGTAATTCAATAAAAAGTACACATGAGATACTCTTTCCAAAATCTTGAACCTGTTTTAATCAAGTGATTAAGCTTGTAGATGTAGCTTCCATTTACTGAAAATCAGGAGTAGGATAATGTGTTAAATGGCACCACCAAGATGTCAAATCTAGAATGTGGGAAAATGTACAGAACAATTGACCTGCTTTCTTTAATAAATGGTAAGAAAAAATAAGAGTCAAAATAAAAAATAAAAAAGAGGAGGTGGAACTTAATGGGTATATTGACCAAATATAATGTATGGACCTTGCTTGGATGCTAAATGCTATGAATCACCTGTGAAATGACAGTTTGAAGACAACCCAAAGAATATGAACACTGAGTAGATATTTGATGATATGAAGGAATTACTGATTATTTTTTCTTAAGTAGAATAAAGATAATACAGTTATTTATTGTATCCTTATCTGTTAGACATTAAAAACTGAAGGAGTTTCTTTTTTTCTGAAACGGAAGAAATTTATTTCAAGAAACAAACGGATATTCATTTAAAAACATCTACTTATCAGTCATTGAAAACATGGAGACAAGGACAATGATCTAACTTTACTTTTCTGAAATTAGTAATTTCCTTTATATTTATTTTGAAAGATTTCCAGGGTACAAGTGTTTTTTTTTGTTGTTGTTGTTGTTACATGGATGTTGTATAGTGGTGAAAATCAGGAATTTTAGTGTATTCGTTGCTTGAATAATGCACATGGTACCCAATAGGTAGTTTCTATCCCTTCCCCTTCTCCCTCGCCGCCCTTTAGTATCTGATGTCCATTACTCCACTTCATGTGACCATATATGCCCATTGTTTAGCTTTCTCTTGTAAGTTAAGCATATCATATTTGTTTTTCCATTCCTGAAATACTTCACTTAGGATGCTGACCTCCAGTTCCATCCAAGTTGCTGCAAAAGACTTTATTGCATTCTTTTTTTATGGCTGAGTATTGCATTCTATGGTGTATATGTACCACATTTTCTTTATCCATTCATTAGTTGATGGGCACTTGGGTTGATTTCATTTGCAACTGTGAATCCTGGGATTGCTGGATCAAATTGTAGTTCTATGTTTAGTTATTTGAGGAATCTCCATACTGTTCTCCACAGAGATTGTATTAACCTACATTCTCACCAACAGTGCACAAGCATTCTCTTTCTCTGCATTCATGCCAGCATCTATTTTTTTCTTTCTTTCTTTTTTTTTTTTTTTTTACTATTTCATGATGGACATTCTGATAGGAGTAAAGTGGTATATCACTGTGATTTTAATTTACATTTCCCTGATGATTAGTGATGTTGAACAATTTTTTCATATGTGTTTTGGCCATTTGTATATCTTCTTCTGAGCAAAATCCATTCATTCCTTTTCCCCACTTTTTGATGGGGTTGCTTGTTTTTATCTTGCTGACTCTTTTGAGTTCTTGGTAGATTCTGGATATTAGTTCTTTGCTGGATGTATTGTTAGCAAATATTTTCTCCCACTCCACTCTGTAGGTTGTCTATTTGCTCTGTTTATTATTTAATTTGCTGTACAGAAAAGTTTTAGTTTAATCAAGTCCCGTTTACTTATTATTTTTGTTGCTGTATTTGCCTAGGCAAATGTCTAGAAGAGTTTTTCCTACATTTTCTTCTACAATTTTTATGATTTCAAGTCTTACATTTAAGTCTTTAATCCATCTTGAGTTAATTTTTGCATATGGTGAGAGATAGAAATCCATTTCATTCTTATGCATGTTGATATCCAATTTGTCTAGCATTATTTATTGGATAGTATGTCCTTTCTCTAGTGTATATTTTTTTGTCTACTTTGTAAAAAATCAGTTGGTTGTAAGTATAAGGTTTTATTCCTGGATTCTCTATTCTGTTCCACTGGTCTACATCTCTACTTTTATACCAGTATACATATATATAAATCAATAACTTTGATTCACCACATAAAAAAATAAAAATAAAAATCATATGATCATCTGAATAGATGCAGAAAAATCATTCAATAAAGTCCAGTGCCCCTTCATAAAAACCCTCAACAAACTAGGCATAGAAAAAATATACCTCAAAATAATGTTATATAGCAAACCTACAGCCAACATCACACTGAATGGGTAAAAGTTGAAAGCATCCTCCTAAGAACTAGAACAAGACATAGATCCCCACTGTCACCACCTCTATTCAACATAGTACTGCAAATCCTAGCCAGAGCAATCAGGCAAGAGAAAGAAATAAAGGATCTGAGAAGACATATGGCATGATTTCAGTTTTTAAAAATTTCCTGAGACTTATTTTGTAGCCTAACATATGATCTATCTTGGAAAATGTTCCATGTGCTTATGAGAAGAATGCATATTTTGCACTTTTGGGATGGACGGTTTTCTAAATGTCTGTTAGGCCCATTTGTTCTAGAGTCCCATTTAAGTTCGGCGTTTCTTTATTGATTTTCTGCTTTGAAGATCTGTCTAGTTCTGTTAGTGAAGTGTTGAAGACCTGGTGATTATGTTGCTGTTTATTTCTTTCCTTAAGTCTAGTCGTATTTGTTTTATGAATCTGGGAGCTCCTATGTTAGGTTCATATATATTTAGGATTATCATATTTTCTTGTTGAATTGATCCCTTTATCATTATATAATGACCATCTTTGTCTTTTTGTATTGTTACTGATTTAAAGTCTATTTTACCTAATATAACAATATCTTCTCCTCATCAGTTTGATTTCCATTTGTGTGGGATATTTTTTTCCACCCCTTTACCTTGAGTCTGTGAGAATCTTTATGACTTACATGGGTTTCTTGGAGACAGCATATATTTAGGTTGTACTTTTGCCTATTCTGCCAATCTACATCTTCTAAGTGAGACATTTAGACTGTTTACATTCAATGTTAACATTGATATGTGAGATACAGTTCCAGTCATCGTGTTAAATGTTACCAAACAGCTTTGTTTTCTCCCATGTGTTACTGTATTGTAAGAGCTTTGAGTTTTTGTTTTCAGTTGTTTTTATACTGGTGGGTATCAATTGTTCTGTCACATTAAGACTTTCTTGTAGGCCAGGTCTAATAGTCTCAAATTCCCTTTGTGTTTGCTACTGGTAAAGACTATTTTTCCTTCATGTATGAAGCTTGGTTTTGCAGGATACAAAATTCTTGGCTGACAGTTATTCTCTTTAAGAAGACTAAAGAGAGGATCCTATTTCCTTTTAGCTTACAAGGTTTCCTCTGAGACGTTTGCTATTAGAAAGATGGGGTTTCCTTTGTACATTACTTGATGCTTTCATCTCACAGCTTGTAGGATTCTTCTTCTCTCTGGCTTTGGCCAGTCTGATGACTATGTGCCTTGAGATACTCTGTTTATAATGAATCTTCCAGGAGTTCTTGTGTCTGGATGTCTAAATCTCTAACAAGACTAGGGAGATTTTCCTTCATTATTTCCTCCAGTAGGCTTCCCATGCGTTTTGCCTTTTCCTCTCCTCCCTCAAGGATACCTATATTTCTTACATTATCTCATAATTCTTGAAGACTTAGTTCATTCTTCTTGATTCTTTTTCTTCATTTTTGACTGATTGTGTTAATTCAAAAGCCTTGTCTTCAGGCTCTGAAATTCCTTCTTGAGCTTGGTCTAGTCTGTTGTTAAAACTTTCCACTCTAATTTGTACATCCCTAAATGATTCTTTCATTTCCAGAAGTTATGATTTTTAAAAAACTATCTCTTTAGTGAATTTTAATTCATTTCTTATTTTTTGTTTGTTTGTTTCATTGTGTTGGTTTTCAATTTTCTCATTGATCTCTTTAAGCTTATTTGAAATCCATATCTTGAATTCTATATCTGAAATTTCATAAATTTCCTTTTGGTTGGAGTCCATTATCGGAGATCTAGTGTTAAAACAGCCTGTTTTTCATGTTGCCAGAATTCTTATGCTGGTTCTTTCTCATCTGGAATCTCTTACTTCAAAGTAAAACAGACAGCTTTGCAGTGCCCCTGTTCTTCTCTGCAGGCAATTCTGCTGCTCAACAAAAATAGGGAGAGGCACATGCCTTTCAGTTCATGCCAGTAGGTACCCCACTGTGATGTTGTTGGCAATTTGGGTTAGTGGGAACTCAGAACCTTGGGATGCTGTTCAGGTGCTGGCAATGGTGGACTAGATTAGGTAATCCTCAGCTCCCAGGCCCCTGGATGGCATGCTCCTTTTTAAAATTTTTATTCTTTATTTTTTTGCTCCTCAAAATACTTAAGTCAAATGGATGGACTTAAGTCAGCTGGAGTCATGTTCTGGAAAATTGATCAGGCAGAAGAGGGGTGGATGCACTGTGAGCCAGTCACACTGCTGCCCTCCTGCCTCTCTCCATTCACCAGTGGCTCCGTGGAGGTGGGTGGCTATGGGTATTTGCTCCAACATTAGTGGCAGAAAGGCTGGGCAGGGCTACCTAGGTGGTGGCAGTGGGTGCTAGGGGCCATGGGCACTTGCTCTACCCACTGCCCATGATGTGGACAGCAGCCATGATGACTGGATGGGGGAGGGCAGTGGAGGTCACTGTAGGCAGAGGCAGTCGTAGATCTAGGCAGTTTCTAATAAAATATGATATCTTGGAATTGCTGTAAATTATTCCAGTTCAAAATAGGGGTAATAAAAATGTGTGGGAAGCACATAGGGTGGCCATATAGTTTATCATCCAAACTGGAATCCTTGAGAATAACGTGGGTGCTATTAATAATTATTTGAGCATGAGCAGGTATCCACAAGCTCTGGCCCTGTGTGCAAGTCTGCTCAGGGCCCTGGAATGAGGTGCTCTGGTCTGCATGGTTACATCTAACTGTCTTATGGAGACGGTGCTCCCACAGGGCAGCACTGTGCTCCAGCAGCCACAGGGGGCCGAGCCGTGGCAGACATGGCGTCTGATGGGAGCAGGTGCTGTGTGTGGTTTGTAGACTGGGCTAAGGTCAATCTCCCCCTCTTCCTGTGTGCTTGGCTGAAATATAGAGACCCCTGTCCCACTGAGGAGGCCAAACCAAGGAGGGCGCACCAGCAGCGATGACTTCTTGCTCTTCTCAACCTCATGGGAATCTGGTCTTGGCCACTGGCTCTTCCTTGACAGGCAAGGACAGCAGCTGAGGGAGGCCGAGGGAGGCTGAGTGGGGCCGAGGGAGGCTGAGGGAGGCTGAGTGGGGCTGAGGAGAGCTGACTGAGGGAGCGCGTCAGAGCCAGGCATCCCAAGCAGAGAGAGCACCAGGGGCCAAGAGATGGAGACAGAGAAAAGCCAATGACATGTTAGAGGACAAAAAGCCAAATTCTTACTCCTCGTGGGTGGATTCTAGACTTTCAGCTAACAAGGGAATGTGCTAATTGATTGGTTTACGAGCTGATTATCTCATGGACACCAGCTTCTCTCCTTGAGCTGAGCACAGGCCCAGCTCCCGTCTCTGCGGAAGCTCACACCCCACTCCCGTGCCTCCCAGCCCTGGGAAAGGGGTCAGAGCGAGTCAGGCATGCCCAGGCAGCACAGGGCTTTCTGTCAGTGGGGCCAAGCCATGCAGCCAGCATTGTCTGCAAGTGTGCGCTCTGGGCTGTTGTTGGGCATCAAGGAAATCGAAACATCCTTATAGGAAGTGGATTCTTGCTAATGAAACAAGAATTATTACCAGTAGCATAGTCTTAGATACCAGAACTAGCCCCAGTTGCCAAGGCACTCCCTAGCTGGCTCTGCAGTTTTATTATATAAACATTTTTTAAGCTATGTTTAAAGTATAGCTGTGAAAATTGTGAGTCAGGGCTCGGGTTTGATGACTAACTGCAGGTCACTAGAGATGATGGGGGCTAAACAAGTGGCCCTGACAGAATTCACTGCTTCTACTTCCTTCTCTTCCTACGACCTGCTCTTCCCTCACTTGTTCCCCGGCTCCACTGTGTGAGTGAAAAGCAAATTGTAATCAATATTTGGAAACTGTTTCCAACACTTGAGCTATTAAATTATTTAATGGTATACTATACACAAGAAGGAAGCCACTGGAGGAAGGAAGTCCAAAAGATCGTTGAGCCCATTGGAGCTGAGAAGAGCACCTCTGGTCTGGGAGGGAGATTGTAGCAGGAATCTTCAAAAGGCACTGGGAAGGCGGAACATGTCATATAAAAGACACGTTGAAATTTAACTCAAACATTTGAAATACTCTTTTAGGAAGATAAGATTATAATTTTATTTTATGGAGTTCTGATGGGCAGAATTAAGACTATTCCTTAGAAATTACAAACAGACTCAGTTTGGCTGAAATAAAGAATATTTTTCTGACATAGCTTTGTCCAACATTGGAACAGAGGACAATTAACAGGAGGTAGTGAGTTCTCCATTCTGGGATGTGTTCAAAGGAAAACTAGATGGAATGTCTGGCAAGAACATTGTAGAAGAAATTCCTGAATAAAGGGGAATGAGGTTGCTATTCTTGAGGAATCTTTTTAGGTTGTCAGAGGGAAAGTCAGCACTTTTTTTTCCTGCTTGGCATTCTTTTCTACTCTATTTGTCAATAGCATGCCAATTTCCAAACCCTCCTGCCCTGCCTTCCCCCCCACCCAGCTGTGGGGACCATGAGACGCAGACATGACTACTCAGACACTGCCTCCTCCTGCCACAGTGACTGGGCTGGGGACAGCTGGACCAAGACAGGCCAGTGCGAGCCCTGGAGTCGCTGGAGTCACTGGGTGGAGTCGCTGGGAAGGAGATGCTCCCGGCCTGCTGGGATTGCCGAGAAGGTGTTCTACACGTTGATCCTTCTGGGACCAGTTTGCCACCTGATGGGAAAGCCTACCGAGGAAACAGCCAGGAGAGGAAACGAAAACTAGAGTTGAAGACAGGAAACGAAAGAAATGGCCCTGATATTATCTTTTGAGGCCCTGGATCCAACCATTTCTCCCAGTTTTATGAGTCAATAAAACTCCATTTTTTATTTTAAGCAGCTTGAATCAGGTTTCTGTTAAACACAACCAAATGATCCTTAATAATATGTATGTTCTCCTACTTGTCAAACAGATACAGATATTTTAAGGAACAAAGTATATGTGCAAGCCTCATTCCAGAGTGTCACTTATAAATATACGCGGACTAGCTAAAGCTGGCACTCAAAAAGCTCTGCAGGAAGCCCTGCGCAGCTGCTGGATCTGGGCTGCATATTTACCTGGATGTCTCGCTGTAGCGATAGAACCAGGAAAAGAGCATCAGTTATAAGACCAGCGGGGAGGCCAGCGGCAGTGGCCATGAATCACAGACAGCGCCTGGGGATGGTGTTTGTTCCAGGCACTGAAGTCAGAGAAGTTTCTCCTGTGGGTCATGGGGAGGAGAACGCATGCTCCCCCGAAGACAGAGCAATTAACAAACGCTGCTAGTGGCTGCATAGCACCACTCAGCATGAATACGGGGGTCACAGAAAAGCGGAGAGAAGTCAAAGGCCCCCTACACAACATCAGAACAACTTAGTATATTTCAGTGTCTCATCACAGAGGAACATTCAAAAGCTCTGGCAATCTGGCTTCATCAAGGGATGAAATGATCAAATTTAGAAGAGCGAGTGGATGCCATGTCCTCCGGCAGTGTTCTCTGCACGGCTGTATCCCAGCGGGAAGGTGTGCCTCCTCCTCCTCAGTCACCAAAAGTACAGTCTCCCCTTAAAGGCCAAAACAACCTGGGAAAAGAATAAAATTGGAGGTCTCACACACTTGCTGATTTTAAAACTTATTACAAAGCTGCAGTAATCAAAATGGTATGGTACTGACAAAAAGACACACACGTAGACCAATGGACTAGAATAGAAAGCCCAGAAATAAACAGTCACATATATGGTCAAATAGGTTTTTTTTTTTTTTTTTACAAGGGAGATAAGAGTATTCAATGGGGGAAAGAACTGTCTTTCCAACAAATGGTGCTAGGAAAATGGAGTGTGCAAAAGAATGAAGTTGGACCCTTACATTACACCACATACAGAAATTAACTTAAATGGATTAAAGGCTTGAGCATA
Source organism: Microcebus murinus (assembly GCF_040939455.1). Taxonomy (NCBI): domain Eukaryota; kingdom Metazoa; phylum Chordata; class Mammalia; order Primates; family Cheirogaleidae; genus Microcebus; species Microcebus murinus. The sequence continues at coordinate 68,804,873 of NC_134117.1, forward strand.
GAGCTAAAATTATAAAACTCTTAGAAAAAACAGAGCAAAAGCATCATGACATTGGATTTTGCAATGATTTCTTAGGTATAACATCAAAACCACAGATGACAAAAGTAAAAATATATACATTAGACTACATCAAAATTTAAAAAAAAAATTTCTGTGAGTTAAAAGACATAATCAACAGAGTAATAAAGCAACCTATGAAATGGGAGAATTTATGCAAATCATATAGCTAATAAGGGGTTAATATCCAGAATATGTAAAGAATTCCTATAACTCAACCATAAAAAAACAACAACTTGATTAAAAAGTGTGCAAAGAACTTGAAGAGACATTTTTTTGAAGAAGATATGGATAGCCAACAAGCATATGAAAAGATGTTCAACATCACCAATCATTAGGATAACGAGAATGAAAACCACAATGAGATGTCACCTCACACCTATTAGGTTGACTGCTATCAAAAACAACAACTACAGGAACTGAGAGGTTTTGGTGAGGATGTGGAGAAATCAGAGCCGTGTGCTCTGTTGGTGGGAATGTAAAATGAGAAAGCTGCCGTGGAAAACAGTGTGGTGGTTTGTCAAAAACTGAAACCAGAATTACCGTGTGATCCAGCAATACCACTTCTGAATACATAGCCAAAAGATCTGAAAGAAAGGTCTCAAAGAGATATTTGTACACCATGTCCATAATATCATTATTCACAACAGCCCAAAGGTGGGAGTAACTGGCAGATAAGTAGAGAAACAAACCGTGGTGCACACACACAATGGAATATCATTCTTCCTTAAAAAGGAAGGGAATTCTGACACATGTTATAAAATGGATGAATTTTGAGGACATTATGCTAACTAAGTTAAATAAGAAACAAAAAGGCAAATACTGTATGAGTCCACTCTAATGAGATCTCTAAAGTAATCAAATTCACAGAAAGTAGAAGGGTTGTTGCCAGGTATGGGGGGAAGGGGGAAATGAGGAATTATTTAGTGGATACAGAGTTTTAGTTTTGCAAGATGAAAAAATTTGGAGATTGGTTGCATAACAATGTGATTATACTTAACATTACTGAACTGTGTACTTAAAAGTGGTTAAGATGGTAAATGTTATGTTACGGGTTTTTACTACAGTTTTAAAAACACTGTAGTTTCTTCTCCAAGACATGCTTTTATGGAGCTGTCTCCACAGAGGGCTTCCTTTGTCTCATTTGTCTCATATAGGGTAGGAGTGGCCCGTTCTCTGTCTCAGCATGGCATGCTGGGCACATTCTGAGTAATACATTGAGGTTAGTTGAGGTTATAATATGGGGAAAATCGATGTGTGTCCCAAAGGGAATCAGATCCAAATGGTCAAAACACAAATGAGGAAAATCATAGTTTCTGAAAAGACTTGCTCCTGAAAAGAAGACCACTCAGTCCTTACTCAGCAGTGGAATGAAGACTCACATTTGAGCAGGACGAAGAAAACAGTCTGAATATGCTGGAAACACAAAACAGACAGGGGCCAGGGCTCCGCTTCCAAGCCAAGATGTGCAGCCACATGATTCCAAAATGCTCTGAGTGTTTGCGGGCGCCCACCTCAACCACCAAACCTCCCAAAAATTCACTTAGAAAATGATTGATTCTGAGCAATGCCATTTCCTAATGAAATTTCCAAGATAAATTAGTTGCAAAAATGTACCTTCTGGTGACTAAATGGGTTGATCCACAGAGTGCGAGTGTCAGATCTAAGCCAATGACATGCTGGCAGGTGCTCATTTGGAGTTTAGAGATGTTGCTCTTAATTCATTCCTTTGGGTTGAAATAAGATACAAGGTCCACTGGTCTGTTTGGCTCATTTCAAATTAATGACTATTAGTGAGAAAATAGCTTCAGTGCATGTAAAAAGGGCTTAGGTAAGATTTAAGGAGAAGGGAGAATGTCAGAGCTGCCGTATGAAGAGTCACCTTGGTGGTGGTGTGCCTGCTGTCGCGTCCGGGATGGTGAAGGACAGTTTTGTGTACAGGCTCAGTGATTGGGGACTTGCTAGTCAATGTTTCAGTGGAAGACGTCAGTCATCGAAGGATACTGATTCTCCTTGTTTTTCCAAATATTTAAAACTTTTCTGAGAAAATGTACCTTATGACTACTTTTTATAAAAGTAGCAAAAAGCTAAAACACAAATGCTACTAAGAGATTATTATGTAAGAGTGTTGAGGGTGAATTTTATTAATAAATATGAAAATGTCATGTGGTTCAGAAACGTCACTGGTTCAGGCGCCGGTGTACAGAAAGGATGTGTTCTACTGTGAAGCTGGGTAAGACGTAATGATGGCTTGACAATTCATTAATAGAAGCCAAGGCTGCTTAGATAACCATTTGGGGAAAAAAATACATGTGGAGACCAAGTCATGCCAGACTTAATTCAAAATTGATTAAAATTTTAAACATAAAATCTGAAAAATATTATATTCTAAAACAGTACAGACGAGCCTTCATGTAACCTTGAGGGGTTGGCATTTCTAAACCTGGCCCCAAAGTGGAGCCCTCAGAGGGGGATGCCGAAAGCTTTGCACACGAAGGTACAGGCCAGCGCGCACCCTCCAGGTGCCCGGGAACAGCCATAAAACAGCCTAGGCCGGGACACAAAGGACATCCCATAAATCCCCAAGGCGGAGAAATCCATATCCTTTGACTACAATTATATATTTTTAGAAAAATATATATATGTATCTCCTTTCACCTCCCCATTCCCTTCCAAAGCAAACAAAAAATCCCCAACTCTTACCACATAGAAACTTAAAGCTAAATCAACTTTACGAAAATTGCAATTGAAGCAGGATCAACAGTTACAGCCCTAAACAGCTTCAACCGTGGGGTGGGCAGAGCATCTGCAGGGATACTGTATGGCTTTCAAAGCTCTTAGTAGGTCACGGTGAAACACGGAAGCCAGAGCACGTTGCCGTTCTCACCCCGCGCACCATTAATGGAATCTCAGGGAGAGCGAAGCGCCCAGGGTAGGAGGGTGGAGGGGTTTGGTTAGAGCAGCTGCTGTGGGGTTCAGCAAACTTCCAGGTGATGGAAAGGAAAAGAAGCATGTCAGCGTATGGAAGGAGGAGAGCCACGAACTGGGGGGTGGTCCCGAGAGGGCTGCGGCAGAGGAGGGCACCGTCGTCCCGACATCTGCCTGGGAGCCCAGCGCTCACGGCACCCTGGCCTTCCCAGAGACCAGGTCAGTAACCTGCCCCCACCCGCCCACCACACACAAGGCCAATTTCTGCCCCACTCCCCGTCACAGAATGAACACCTTCCCAGCATGTACTCACTAGTCAACAAAACCAAAAGGCACACCATAAGGTGCTTTTGAAGAAAATGTGAACAAGAAGCCTGGTCCCTTGATACCGCAGACCAAAGCCATCTTCATTTAGGGGCCTCAGTGCACCACCTCACCGGTTCCCCCGTGAGGGGGACGCAGAAGGGGGAGGCTATCTGAGAGGCTTAGCTCCCCCGCCCATAAACACTGCTTGAGGGAAAAGATAAGAATAAACTTTGGACACTTGAGCACATGGACTACCACTTTCCCACTCCCCAGCCGCTGAGCCTCACGGAGGGTGCGTGCAGCAAGGACCGCACTGCGAGGGAGCGTGTGGGCACCGGCTCCTCCTCAAGCAAGCTGCACGCTGCCCTCTCTCTGCACCCACACAGAGGCTTCTGCACACCCACTTTCCCAGACTGGGGCCCCTGCTAATGCATGGTTTCCAATCTCTAAAGGACTCTTCAAGGCTGTCTTTTTTATTCTTTCCACCAGCTATATTGGAAGGTGTCCCTCTTCTTCCAGTGAACCCATGATCACCACCCTTAAGCCCATGCTCACCACCCTTGAACCCATGCTCACCACCCTTGAACCCACAGTCACCACCCTTGAACCCATGGTCACAACCCTTGAACACATAGTCACCACTCTTCCTGTCCCATAACATTCCCCCTCATCTTCTCATCCTTTAAAATCATGGCTTACATGTGGACAACAGTTTCCACCCAATCTCTGTTCAGTGTCCCCTTTCCTACATGCAGACCTGTGCCATTTTTAGAAGGGTTGGGAACTGCTTAAAGGCCCTGCTGCTCCCCACTTGTCTAGGCACTGGACTAAGCTCAGCAGATAAGCACAGCAAGTAGGGAAGGGTCAAAAGCCAGCCCACTGCAAGTGGAGACAGTTCATGTGCTATACAAGCCTGTTTCTTTATAATCAGATTGCTTTTGAATAACATCAGGGACTAGGGAAAGTGAAGAATGTGTTTCTCATTTGGCATTGCAGTCCAGGTAGAGGCAAGAACCACAGAAATCCATCATCAGAGCTGCACGCAACCTGCAACCTGCACGACACCTCTGCCCACTTGTATTTCCTTCACAGGTCAGAAGACAGGCAGGGCGTTGCTTCCTTCTCTCTCTCCAGTGCAATTTATGCTCAAGGCTTGGGAGGAGCCCTGTGTGTGGTCAACAGCTACACACAGACGGACTGATGCTGGTGGAATTTCTGCCAGGGAATGGAACCTGGAGATTTGTTCATTTCATCCATCCCTCCCTCCATCCGTCCCTCCCTCCCTCCATCCATCCACCCCTCCCTCCCTCCCTCCATCCATCCATCCTTCCCTCCATCTATCCATCCCTCCCTCCATCTATCCATCCCTCCCTCTATCCCTCCCTCCATCCATCCATCCCTTGATCCATCCCTCCATCCCTCCCTCCATCCATCCATCCCTCCCTCCATCCATCCCTCCCTCCCTCCATCCATCCATCCATCCCTCCCTCCATCCCTCTATCCCTCCATCCCTCTATCCCTCCCTCCATCCCTCCCTCCCTCCATCCCTCCCTCCATCCCTCCCTCCCTCCATCCCTCCCTCCATCCATCCCTCCCTCCATCCCTCCCTCCATTCATCCCTCCCTCCATCCATCCATCCCTCCCTCCCTCTATCCATCCATCCCTCCCTCCATCCATCCATCCCTCCCTCCCTCCATCCATCCATCCATCCCTCCCTCCATCCATCCCTCCCTCCCTCCCTCCATCCATCCCTCCCTCCATCCCTCCCTCCCTCCATCCCTCCCTCCATCCATCCCTTCCTCCATCCCTCCCTCCATTCATCCCTCCCTCCATCCATCCATCCCTCCCTCCCTCCATCCATCCATCCATCCCTCCCTCCATCCATCCCTCCCTCCATCCCTCCCTCCATCCATCCCTCCCTCCCTCCATCCCTCCCTCCATCCATCCCTCCCTCCATCCCTCCCTCCATCCATCCATCCCTCACTCCATCCATCCCTCCCTCCCTCCATCCCTCCCTCCCTCCATCCATCCATCCCTCCCTCCATCCATCCATCCCTCCCTCCATCCATCCATCCCTCCCTCCCTACCTTCATCCCTCCCTCACTCCATTCATCCCTTCCTCCCTCCATTCATCCTTCCCTCCCTCCATCCATTCTTCCCTCCCTCCCTCCATCCATCCCTCCCTCCATCCATCCTTCCATCCCTCCATTTCTTTATCTATAGCAGTTATCTCTTTATATTCATGTAGAATATATAGCCTTTACATTTTCCTTCTAGGAAAGGCAGAAGATAATTTATGGAAAGAGAGGATGATTGAGAGAAGAAGAGAGCAGAAGAAAAGTCTTTCTAGGAGGTGCTTTCCAAGAAGAAGCCCTGTCTGCTGTGCCAGAGGAGGAAGTGGCATGGGGAAGTGGCACATGGCACTGCAGCAAGGACAGGAGGTACCCCTGGCTTCAGGGCACTCCGTCTTAGCCTCACCGCACATCCAGTAAGAACCGTATCTCTCAGCTCCTTTGTTTTCAGAAGAAGGTGATTACTCTGGGGCCGGCAAACTTTGACTTCAGGAAATTACTGAAGCTCTACCTTTGTATGGATCCGTTTCTCCTATGCTTTCAATTTGAAAGAGCAAATCCATTAAAAGCAAGAGCCTGGGCTGCCCAGGCTTCTTGTAAACAGAAGATGTAAACTTATGATATCAAGAAATACAGTACAGTAATATAAATGTGTTTTTTCCTCATGATTTTCTTGATAATATTTTCATTTCTCTGGCTTCCTTTATTGTAAGAATACAGTATATAATATATATAACATATGAAATATGTGTTAATTATATATTTATGTTTTTGGTAAGACTTCAGTTCAACAGTAGGTTATTAATAGTTAAGATTTTGGGGAGTCAAAAGTTATTAGTGGATTTTGACTGCATAGGGGATTGGTGCTCCTAACCCTCATACTGTTCAAAGATCAACTATAAATGCTTCTTGACTAAAATAAAGAAATTTGAGTGAAATGTACTGAAAGAAATTGGAACTGGCTTGGTTTAAAAGAGTTACAGCCATCAAACCAGTACTTGCTTTAACATACAATTGGAACCAAGAGATACGTGCATCTAGTGATGATGAAGATGATCTGGAATTGTAGAAATAGAATAAGGTTTACCAAAGGCATCCCAGTAAATGAACATTCTGCAATGAAAGAGTGGAGAGAGAGGACACATTCTCCCAGTCAGGCACCATGAGTGGCCTTTCTGCATCTGTGTGTTGTGTTACAATATTTTCACAAACTCTTTGACACTCTTCAAAAAGTAGACCCTAATTCTCTTCTTAAATGAAAGCAGGACTCTGTGATTCAGATGTTGTGTGACTTTAAAAACTAGGTCATCTGCCTCTTCTTTCTGGGTCCCTGGAATGGCTTGCTCTGGGGGTCCGGGGCATGTTGGGAAGACAAGCAGCCCTGCAGAGCAGCCCAGGGGGCGAGGAGCTGAGGCCTCCTGCAAAAGCCGTGAGAATGCACCGTCCTGAAAGCAGATCCTCCTGCCTCAGGGAGGCCTCGAGATGCCTGCAGCCGGGGCCAACATCTTGCCTGCAGCGTCCTAAGAGACTCTGATGCTGGGACCACCCAGCTAAGCTGCTTTTGGAGTCCTGATGCTCAGATCTGTGAAAGATAACAAATGTTTATTGTTTTAAGCTGCTCGATTTTGTATTAATTTGCTATGTAGCAATGAAAAATTAATATGAACAACAAAATAGCTATTAAAATGTATTAATATGTGCCAAGGATTCTTCTAAGCATTTTATATGATGCAACTATTTTTTTTAATTTAAAGATTAAGAAAACTGAAGTGCAGGCAAGGGTACGTAAGTTGCCCAAAGCCAATACATTAAGTGGTCCATATATAGCTAAAGTCTTCTTCTAGATGCACTTTCTCTCATCTGTGTTTTCCTGGCATAATGTTTTCCTCACTAGATCAAAAGTTCCATAATGGAGGGGAAGGTTTTCTGCCCATCTTGTTGAAATCTCACAGAGTGCCTAGAACACAGTAAGCCTGAAGTAAATATTTAGATAAATAGATGGATGATGAAGAAAAGTAAATTAGAAATGTATTACACACCAAGTCTTTGTGCAGGAGGCTTGAGCTTTTGGCCTAACACAGAGCCATGTATGGGAACCTTACTGCTGGTGACAATAGTCTCCTTTCATCCGAATCTGAAAAATTGGACTTCATTTTGTTGCCAATTTTAAATGTCCTAATCTAGCCTAGACAGCCAATGTTTTATAAATTTGCATTTAGATCCAAAGAAAATTGGAAATAACCTAAATGCCCAACATTGAACTTTAATAAATTATGGCACTTGGGTGCAATAAAGTTTTATGTAGCCACTAATTTATAAGACTATGTTGAATCAAGAAAATGTTTTAAGCAATATTTAATTGAAAATAGCTAAAACAAAGTAAATTTTAAGCAAATTAATATTATATGTATTTATATAGTTATTAAAAATAATGAGGCACATTTATTACATAGAGTGATCTCAAAGATGTTCTAATGCCAATAACATATGGGTAGTATTGTGCAAAACAATATTTTTTATTAAAAAAGAAAATTTCTTTTCCAAGAATGACTTCTACTGTAAGTGATAATAACACTGAAAAAACATTTCATGAGAAGCTTTGCTCTCATGTGTAAAGCTTGAAGCAAGCCTGGCGTGTCAGTGAGCACAGTATGCCACGCAAATGGCATGACAGATCAAGGAGCTTGTGACCCAGTATGAATCAAGCAACCAGACACGGCAGAGAGGGACCTTGCATATTGTCTGGTCAAACTCCTCACTTTGTAAATGTAGAAACTGAGGCCTGAAGGGGTAAAGGGTTGTGTTCCAGGCCAAACTGCCGTGAAGTGCAAGATCCAAGACGAATATAGGCCCCTGGCGTCTTCACTGACCAGCAGGGAACGCTGCGCACTCCGTGTGGCGCGTGCTGCACGCGGTGATGGGAATGCACGTGACTGCACCCGCTTTATAGACGGCAAAGCCAACATCAGAGCTTGAGTGACTTAATGTGGTGTCTCACGTGCAGCTGCCTAAGTTCAAACCTTTCTCACACATTTAACAAGTCCATGGCTTAGAAAATTGCTTAATCTCTCTAAGACTTGGAGTCATCTGTAAAGTAGCCCTAACTTGCGGGACTGTTTTGCTTTGAGGACCAAGAAACAGCTTGCCCAGCACTCCTGGCAGAGCACCTGCCCAGCATGATAATGTAATCAATGCTAACTGCTTTTTATTGTTTATGTGCCAACCAGAAGACTCAGAGCTGGGATTGCAAACTGGCTCTGCAGCTCCAAGCTGGACATTCTTGGCAATAACTCAGCTGCCATCTGATGCTAACACGCCGTAAATGAGGGTGACCCTGAACGACTTGTTTCCTTTCTCTGAGGGTCTCCCTCACCTTTGCAATGGGACAGGGGTGCTTGGGGCTGAGTTTGATGAGCTCTGAGATTGCTACTGGCTCTAGGACACTCTTCATTCATTCGTTCCTTCATTCACTCATGCATTCCTTCCTGAGTGCCCATCGTGTAAAATGAGTGTCCTCAGGACCACAGAGGATGCAGAGATGGTCCTCCCCAAAAAGCAGCTGAAGAAGGTGTGTCACAGAGGATGCAGAGATGGTCCTCCCCAAAAAGCAGCTGAAGAAGGTATGTGCGGAATGCAGTACACCATCGGGTGGAAAATGAAATGTGCTGCGAGAAGGGGAGAGAGGTGCAGATCCTGGGTGCTTCAGAAGGGAGTGATCCGCTTTGAGCACGCGGGGGTGGGAGAGTGGAAAAAGGATCTTTCAGGAAGGGCCTTGACAAGCAAGCAGCATGATCTTGTGGAGCTTCAGATGGAAGGTGCGTAGGCAGAGAGGAGTGGAAACAGCCCGGGGCTCTCGCGGCAGAGCTGTGCAGAGTCCAGGTGAGCAGGAGGCAGCGCAGAGAACAAGCCAGGGGAGGGCGGCAGGCCCACCTGGAGGCCTTCAAACGCAGATAAGGTGGCATCACGTGAAATGGTGCTGGGAAGGGATGAGCACCCGGGGCAGCACCAGGCCTGGGGTTGGAACCGATCTGTGAAAGGGAGGTTTAGAGGACAAAGGAGAGAGGCCAGAGCCAGATAGGACTCTGCCTGTCCAACTAGGGGCTGGGGACCGGGGACACCACTCACACTGAGCGCCAGCCCCAGGCAGGAGCAGGCTGGGGGGAGCTGCGGAACAGGGCTGTGCACGGCCACCACACAGGGCCACGGCCACCACGCAGGGCCACGGCCACCACGCAGGGCCACGGCCAGCAGCAAAGCAGACACAAGGAGCTGGTCTCTGCAGGGAGGCCAGGGCTAACTGTGCATCTGCTCAGTAATTGCTTCCTCAAATTTTACGTTTTAAATTAGTACAGTTTTAGATTTGCAAAATATTGTGAAGAAGGTACAGAGAGTTCCCATTTACTCCACACCCAGTTTCCCTCTTACTGATACCGGGCATTGGTGTTACATTTGCTACAATGTTTCACCTATTCTGACATCTTACATCAATGTGACAAGTTTGTTATAATTAGTAAATAAATTTGATTCATTATTGTTAACTCAAGTGCATACCTTATTCAGATTTCCTTCATTTTCACCTGTCCCAGGATCCCACCCAGGTCACTGTAATATAATCAGTCATCATTTCTCCTTGGGCTCCTCTTGGCCCTGGCTGATTCTCAGGCTTTCCTTGTTTCTGGTGACCTTGACGATATTTAGGGGTGCTGGCCAGGCATGTTGTAGACGGGTCTCTACTGGGTTTGTCTGATTTTTTCTCATGAGTAGACTGGGGTGCTGGGTTTCCAGGAGGAAGACCATGGGGATAAGTTCATCTTTGTCATATGGTGGCAAGGGTCCACACGTCAATATGACTCATCACTGTCGACATTGACCTTGACCACGTAAAACTACTCATTCTTCCCCTTTCATGCCAGAGTCTTTGGAAGAAAGTCACTCCGGCAGCCCACACTTGAGGAGTGGGAGTCAAGCTGCACCTGCCTGACAGCCATTTACCTACGTGAACTATTTGGAATTCTTCTGAAGAGTAGGTTTGTTTCTTTCTCCCATTTGCTTATATATTTGATAGTTTACGTCAGTGAGAACTCATGACTATTCTTTTTATGCTTTTGGTTACGATCCAACACTGCTGGATTTTGTTGCTGGAATTGCTCCAGCTGTGGCCCTTGGGTGCTTTCTCAGTTGGCCCCTGTGCCCTTCGACACGCCCCATAGTCAGAGTTTTGTTTGGGTTTCTTACTTTCCGGAACTGCAAGCAGCCCTAGGCTTGTCACGTATATCTCTTACCCTAGTATAAGAATCAACCATTTCCCTAAGGAATCTGGAGTCCTTTTCTTGGAGAATGGTTTTAGAAACCAAGACGTGTTACTGGGTGTGCTTGTTGGAACTGAGATGCCCTTGTTTCTTGGCCCTCTCAGCCGGCAGAGCAGGGAAACACATGCGTGACACTAATGTGTTAATATATGCATATATATGTACACACATCTAAATATTTTCATATTCTCCATTTGTATCTATTTTAAACTAAAGAGTGATTCAAACTGATTTCCCGAACTCTGCTTCATCACCAGAGGGGTCGCCGGAGCTTCCTCCTGGCCTGGCGAGCTCCGGCTCCCGCAGGGAGGCGCCTCCCATCCGTATCCGGCAGAATCGGCTTTCGGAAGGAGAAACAAAAGCTGAAGAACTCAATCATGGGTAGATCTGTCCTGTAAGAAATGTTTAAAAAGCTTTTAGGTGAAAGGAAAATGATATAGGTGAGACACCCAGATGTACATTAAAAAAGGAAGAGAGTTGGAGAAGGAAAAAGGTAAAATTAAACCTTTATTTTTTCTTATTTATTTATTTATATTTTCTCTCTCTTTTTTTTTATTTCGGCATATTATGGGGGTACAGATTTTAAGGTTTGAATAAATGCCCATTTCCCCCCCTCCCCCCAAAAGTCTGAGTCTCCATCATGACCATCCCCCAGATGGTGCACATCTTACTCATTATGTATGTATATACCCGCCCCCCTCCCCCCTCCCACCTGCCCAATACCCTATTACTGTAGCACCTATGTGTCCACTTAGGTGCTACTCAGTTAATACCAGTTTTCTGGAGAATATATCTGGTGCTTGTTTTTCCATTCTTGGGATACTTCACTCAGTAGTATGGGTTCCAGCTCTAACCAGGAAAATATAAGATGTGCTATATCACCGTTGTTTCTTAGAGCTGAATAGTACTCCATGGTATACATATACCACATTTTATTAATCCATTCTTGGATTGATGGGCACTTGGGCTGTTTCCACAGCCTTGCAATTATGAATTGTGCTGCTATAAACATTCGAGTGCAGGTGTCTTTTTTGTAGAGTGTCATTGGATCATTTGGGTAGATGCCCAGCAATGGGATTGCTGGATCAAATGGTAGATTCACTTGTATCGCTTTAAGGTATCTCCATATTGCTTTCCACAGAGGTTGAACTAGTTTGCAGTCCCACCAGCAGTGTAGGAGTGTTCCTCTCTCTCCGCAACCACGCCAGCATTTATTATTTGGAGATTTTTTGATAAAGGCCATTCTCACTGGGGTTAAGTGATATCTCTATTTTTTCTTATTTTTAATTTTTCTAAAATATAACTGGTCACAGTAATAATGGTAGCAATTATTGAGTGATTGTGGCCCACGAGTAGCGGAATAAATGAGCGCAGGGTCTTCTCAGTGTCTCGTGGCGCCTGGCCGGGAACACCTTGCTCCCGCAGAGCTGTCTCCACGGGAATCTTCACACCGTCTGGTGATGTCTGCGTCAACACGGCTGGGGACCTTCCACTGCTGGAGTCCTTCCCTGTGCACAGCGTGGTTTTTCTGGGACCACTTGCTGCATTCACTCAGATACAGGTGCTGTGGTGCCTTCAACACACAACTGAGTGACTTGGGGTACAGCCCCCAAGATCTCGTGCATGGGAGTTGGCTGGAGCTGTGGACGTCCCCAGTCTACCTCAGCTAAAGGTAAGGGAACGAGTGGTCCAGGGATGTCCTGCTGCAGATGATGGGGAAGGAGGCGGTGGCCCGGCCTGCCACCCCACACAACCACATGGCATGTGTGGACCACGGGGAACCCACAGATCTTTGAGAAGTAACCACATTTACAACAAATGCCACACTCAATGTGGATTTCACTGTGTGGGGCTTTCGCCTCTGATAGAACACTGAGGGTTACAGTGAAATGTCCCAGAACTCAAACACAAGTGTCCCTTCTGGGACTCAAATGACCGAGAACAAATAAATTGAAGAAATGCCTTCTTTTTTTGTAGTTGTTACAAGGATTCTTTACTCAGAAGGGACGTGGCTTTCCTGGGAAACGGTTTAATAAGCCCGTCGAGGGGACAGAAACAAGCTTCGGGACCTGGGTTTTGGGTCGGTGCCTACTTTCCCCGAGGAAGAGAAAAGCTTCTCTGCCTGATAAGTGGAGGGGAGGAACTGGAAGCTCCTGCAGAGGTGAACCCCGGAGGGAAGTGGAAAGAGCAGGAAGGGTCGCCCCCGCCCCAGGGCCTGGCGGAGGACAGGGCTCAGGAAGGGAGCAGAGTGACAGGGGGAACAGAGAAGTGCCTGATTTGATTTCCTACATCAGGATGGGCTGGAGACGCACAGCCTCTGTGCCGTGCCTGGACAAACTTGCTCCTGCTGCTGGCACGTGGATTGGGCGGGCAATCATGAAGCCCAGAGGGGCTGCAGACAGCAGGCTGTCCCTGCGCCATTGCCGAGACAGGCTCTGCAGAAATCGCAAGGAGCAAGTTGCTTTCTCTTTTGTTCCTTGATCAAGGCTGCATGAGTGAAGCCTAAAAAGCCTTTTAGTCTCCATTGAATGTGAAAAAGGGCGGCAGCAATCATTAACTCATCTGCGTGAGCTGCCGTGTGGACACCTCGCAGTACCAGCACGCCTCTGTGTGTAGCAGGCCTGGCTAGGTTTTGTCTGCCTTCGGGGAGAGGCAGGTTGGCTCCTTTGCCCATTCTGGCAGCCTGGATTCACGATCCTGTGAATGGCTCACTCAAAAAAGGGCTGGGGGAGGTGAGAGCCAGAGAAAGCCAAGATTTCAGAGCAGAACGGTCTCCTTTGGAAAGCGTTCCGTGTCGAATGTTAAATGTTCCTTAAAGGTTAAATGTTCTCCCCTCAGCTTGCCTTTAGGGCAGTGGTTCTTGAAGGGTGGGCCTGGAGCAGGAGCAGGGGCAGGGCCTGGGACCTGTCGGCCAGGTGATGATTGGCTCCACTCCACACCTGCTGAATCAGAAGAGGTCTGGATTCAGAAACCTGTGGTGTGACTAGCCATCCTGTGGAAGCTCAAGTCTGAGAATAATTGCTCTAAAGCAGTGGATCTTAAATACTGAATTAAGGGGTCTGTGAATCTGATGGGAAAAATATATGCCATTATTTTTACTAACATTTATCTGAAAGTTAGCATTTCTTTTTGGTGTGAATATAGTCCAAAAAGCACCTTTTTTTTTTTTAACCAACAGAAACGTTTTTATAGCAGCTTTATTTAGATATAGTTTGCATACCATACAATTCACCTTCTTAAAACGTACAGTTTAATAGTTTCTAATAGAGTCACAGAATTGTCCACTGAGCACCTATGATAGTTCATTTTATGTGTCACCTTGAGTGGCCCAAGGGATGCCCAGATAGCTGGTAAAACATTATTTCCTTCTGTGCCTGTGAGGGTGTTTCTGGAAGAGATTAGGCTTTGAACAGGTAGACCGAGTAAAGAAGATCCGCCTCACCAACATTGGTGGCTGTTGTCCAATTGGTTGAGGGCCCAAATAAAACAAAAAGGTGAAGAAAAGGTGAATTATCTTCATGAGCTGAGGCATCTGTCTTCCCAGAAGATATCTGAGCTCCTGGTCTACACCAGTCTCCCCTCCGCCCCAGTTCTCAGGCCTTGACGCTTAGACTGAGTTGAATCCCCAGCTCTCCTGTCCTCCAGCTCGCACGTGGCCAGTCATGGGACTTCTCAGCCTGTGTAATCACAGGAGACAATCCCCGTAATAAATTTGTCTCTGTGTGTCTTCTCCGTCTCTCTGTCTCCATCTGCATGTCTCTCTCTCATATATGCATATGCCAGGTCTGTCTGGAAAGTATCCAGCCATGGAATAGGAAGGACAGAGACATCACTGAAGATGATACAAGATACAAGAAACATTGTACAGAGGACAATGACGCCTCAGTCCACTTCAAAGTTGGCACCTTGGGACCTCACACAGTCCTCCCAGCGTCTCTGAACCGAACCCACACATGTTCAGCATTCTCAGGTGTTCTGCTTGTTGCAGGCCTTGCAGAACATGGGCCACTTTCAACAGATTCTCCGCCGTCTTTAAAGCATTTGTGCCACACTATTATTCACACTGCACTCCTGGCATCATCCCTGAAAACCTTCGAATCATCCAAATCATTTCCACAGAGGAACATTCAAGCTTAGTGCAAATTTTGATGCAGAATCATTGCTCTACTCGCTCAGTTATTTTGAATGTGACAGCCACACAGTATACATGCTCACGCAATGGCATCTAATGCCCCGCCGACTAGTACAGTGACGTTGTCATTGTTCACACATGCACACCCCAGTCCACTCTTCTTGGCTGCCAGGTTACATCCATGTCTTGCGAACCATTCTCATTATATTAACAATGACTGGATACTTTGTGGACAGACATCATATATCCTACTGGTGATTCTGTTTCTCTAGAGAATGTTGACTTATACAGCACCATGATAAAATTTAGAACACTTTCTTCTTTCTTCACCACAAAAAGAAACTTCATACCTATTAACAGTTACTCTCCATCCTCAGCTCCTCCCCACCCTAAGCAACCACTTTTTGTACTTTCTGTGTTTTTAGATTCCAGAATTCTGAACACTCTGTATAAATGGAATTATATAATGGCATTTTGTGAATGGTTTTTCCACTTAGTATAATGTTTTCTACTTTCGTCCATGTTGCTGCATGAAACTGACAAGTACATCATTGCTTGTTACTTCCAAGTAATATTCCATTGAATGGCTATATCAAATTTTATGTATCCATTCATTAATTGATGCACATTTGAGTTGTTTTGACATTTTGGCTATTATGAATAATACTGCCAAGAAAACTCTTGTACAAGTTTTTTATAGACATGTTTTTATTTTTCTTGATTATGCCTCTAGGCATAATCAATTCCACTGCCTCTAGGAGTGGAATTGCTGGGTCATGTGACAACTCTATGTTTAATCATTTGAAGAAGTGCCACACTGTTTTTCAAAGTGTCTGCACTATTTTACATTCCTACCAGCAGTGTATGTAGGTAAAAATTCTCCACATATTTGCCAACACTTACTTTCTAACCTTTTAATTACAACCATCCTAATAGTTATAGCAGCATCTCATTGTGGTTTTGATTTGCATTTCCCTGTTTACTAATGGTGTTTATCATCCTTTCATAAGCTTGTTGGCTATTTGTAAATCTTCTTTGAAGAAGTGTCTATTAAGGTTCTTTGCCCATTTTTAATTGGGTTATTTGTCTTTTTATTACTGAGTTGTTAGAGTTCTTTATACATTCTAAATACAAATAAGCAATCATGTATATATAATTTGCAAATATCTTCTCCCATTCTGTGGGTTTCATTTTTACTTTTACATAATGTTACCCTTTGAAGCAAAAATGCTTTTAGTTTTGTTAGAATTCAATTTGCTTATTTTTCTTTTGTTGCTTTTGCTTTTTGTATCTTAGCTAAGAAACCATTTCCTAATCCCAAGCCAGAAAGATTTTGCCTATGCTTTCTTCCAATTTTTTTTAGGATTTTGCTATTCATTTAGATCTTTGATCCATTTTGAGTTAATTTATTACATATTGTGTGAGATAGAGGTCCAAATTCATTCTTTTGCATGTGGATATCCGGTTGTTCCAGCACCATTTGTTGAAAAGACTATTCTTTCCCCAATAAATTGCTTTAGCACCCTTGTTGAAAATCATTTATGATCTCTCAATTCTTTTCTGTTGATTTATATGTCTATCCTTATATTAGTACACTATCTTGATTTTTATAGCTTTTCAGGAAGTTTTGAAATTGGGAAGTATGAGTCTTTCAACTTTTTTCACCTTTTTCAAAATTGTTTTGGCTACCCTGTAGGCCATGCATTTTGATGTGAATTTTATAATGAGCTTATCAATTTCTGCAAAACAGGAAACTAGAATTTTGATAAGATTTCTATTGAATCTACAGATTAATTTTGGTAGTATTGTCATCTTAACAATAGTAAATTTTGCAAACCACAAACATAGTATGTGTTTCCATTTATTAAGGTCTTCTTTAATTTCTTTCACCAATGTTTATTACACTTGTTTTGTTAAATTTATTCCTAAGTATTTTATTCTATTTGATAACACCAGTAGGACAACACAAACACATAATGGTGTAATAAAATTCAATAATGTAAATGAAATTTTTCTTAATTTCATTTTCTGATTGTTCGTTGCAAGTGTATACATATCCAATTGACTTCTGTATACTGATGTTGTTATGTTGTTTCCTGGAACCTTGCTGACTCGTTTTTCAGTTCAAATTTTTAATAAAATTTGTTCTTTTTAGAGAATTTTTAGGTTCACAGCAAAATTAAGAGGCAGGTACAGAGATTCCTCATATACCTCTTGCTTCTACATGTGTAAGCTGCCCCATTATCAAAATCTTCCACCGAATGGTACATTTGTTATAATTAAAGAACCTATATTGATACATCATAATCCCTCAAAGTCTATAGTTTACATTAAGATTCATCGCTGGTGTTGTATATTCAGTGGGTTTGAACCAATATATCATGACATGTATCTATCACCATACTATCATGCATAGTATTTTCATTGCTCTAAAAGTCTTCTGTTTTCTGCCTATTCACTCCTCTTCCACAACCCCTAACCCCTGGCAACCACTGGTCTTTTTTCTGTCTCCATAGTTTTGCCTGTGCCAGAATGTCATATATTTGGAATCACACCTTATGTAGCTTTTTGAGATTGGCATCTTCCACTTAGTAATAAGAATTAAGTTTCTTCCATGTTTTTTCATGGATCGATAGCTCATTTCTTGGTAAATAATAATCCACTGTCTGGATATACCACAGTTTATTTGTCCACTTACCTACTGAAGGAAATCCTGGTGGTTTCCAAATTTTGGAAATTATAAATAAACCTGCTGTAAACATATGTGTACAGGTTTCTATGTGAATATAACTTTCAACTCCTTTGGGTAAATACTAAGGAGTTCAACTACTAGATCATGTTGTAAAAGTATATTTAGTTTTGTTAGAAACTATCAAACTGTTTTCCAAAGTGGCTGTACCATTTTGCATTCCCACCAGCAATGAATGAGAGTTCCTCTTGCTTCACATTTTTGTTAGGATTTTATATTGTCAGTGTTTTAGATTTTGGCCATTCCAGTTGTTGTGTAGTATTTAAACAATAAATCTCTTTATTGTTTTAATTTGCCTTTACCTGGTGGCATGTGATTTTGAGCATCTTTTCATGCGCTTATTTGCCATTTTATATCTTCTGTGGTAAGGGATCTGTTAAGATCTTTGGTCCATTTTTAAATGAGGTTTTTTGTTTTTTACAATCAAGTTTTAAAAGTTCTTTGTATATTTTAGATAGTAGTCCTTCATTATATAGGTCTTTGGCAAATATTTTCTCCCATTATCTTTTTATTCTTTAACACTGTGTTTAACAGAGCAGAAGTTTTCAATTTTATTGAAGTCCAACTTATCATTTATTTCTTTTGTAGAATGGTATCCCAAAAGTTATTGTCATAGCCAAGGTCATCTCACTTTTTACCTTTTGTTATCATCTAAAGGTTTTATAGGTTTGTGTTTTGCATTTACTCTATGATCCATTTTGAGTTAATTTTTGTGAAGGGTTTAAAAACTATATCTAGACTTATTTTTTGCACAGGGATGTCCAGTTGTTCCAGTTTTTGAAAAGACTGTCTTTGCTCCTTTGTCAAAGATCAGCTAAGTATATTTTTATGGGCCTGTTTAATTATATTTATCTGGGCTCTGTATTCTGTTCCACTGATGTTTTGCTTATTCTTTTTCCAAGACCACACTACCTTGATTATTGTAGTTTTAAAGTATATACATTGGATGTATATATTAGAAAGATCTAAAACTCAATCATCTAGTTTCCATCATAGGAAACTAGAAAAAAAGGGCACATGAAGCCTGAAGTGGGCGTGCTGCTCTCCAGGAGAGGATGGGAAGTGGCAGGTGGATGTCCCCTGCAGATGGGCCTTCTTGGAAAGGGCATTGAGAGTCACTGGAGAAGCAACAAGGCACATTACGAGTGAAGGAGAATGTGACCAGGCAATCTACTCAGCAAGATCGGAAGGCACCTGGGGGAGGCATCCACGTGTGGAGAAGGACAGGAAGAGAGGACCCTGGGGCTCTACGCTCCCGTGCGGCCACGGCGGCCCCAGCTGTGACGGGGCTCCCAGCGCCATGGCCAGGGAGCTGCCTGCATCCGTGTTCATGAGACACACCGGCCTGTAGTTTTCTTTTCCTACGCCTCTGTCTAGCTCAGTACTGTGGTAAAACTGGCCTCAGAGAATAAATTAGGATTTTTTCTCTCCTACTTCTATCCTCTGAGAGACAGTGTAGAAAATTCTTCACTTTTAAAGGATAGCTCCACAGTTCGCAGAGTACCAAGTTGGTGGCTTTTCTCTCTCAACTCTTTAAATATTTCACTGCACTCCCTTTTTATTTGCATGGTTTCTGAAAAGTCAGACACGGCTCTCATATTGCGTCCTCTATAGGCCAGGCGGTTTTTTCTCTCTCTTGGTTCTTTCAGAATTTTTTTCTTTATATTTGATTTTCTTTAGTTTGAAAATGATGTGCCTACCTATAACTTTTCGGGGGTTTTCTCCATGCTTCTTGCATCTGTGTGTTGGTGTCTGACTAATTTAGGGAAATTCTTAGTCATATTGTTTTAAATATTTTTTCTGTTCTTTTCCATCTCATTCCATTATGCCCGTTATGCATATGTTACATCTTTTGTACTTGCCCCGTTGTCCCTGGGTACTTTGGTGTTTCTTCAGTCTTTGTTCTCTTTGCTTTTCAGTTTTTAGGTTTCTATTAAAAGATCTTCAAGCTCAACGATTATTTTCCTCAGCTGTGTCCAGTCTACTAATAAATCTGTATAAGGCATTCTCGATTTCTGTTAAAGTGTTTTTGATCTCTAACATTTTTTTTTATTATGTTTTAGGATTTCCATCTCTTTGCTTACTACATTGCCCACCTGTTCCAAGAAGTAATCACAAAGATTGTTGAAAAAATAGAGAGAAGTCTCATCCATGAAATAGAATACATAAAAACATATAATTCCATGTATAAAGATGAATAATATAATCTATCAGATGGAAATTTTAGAAAAACTAAAGCCACTTGTTAGATGGGCTTAGTAGCAGAATGAAGATGACAATTCAAACAACAGAAGGAAAAAGAAAAATGAGCAAGTATCGAGGACTTGTAGAACAATAATAAATGTTCTAAAATTTATGTAGTCAAAGTTTCATAAGGAGAGGAAAATGAGTATCATTAAGAAAAAATATTTGAAGAAATAATGGCTTAAATTCCCCAATTTGGTAAAGATATAAACTTATAGTAAACTTAGAGAATCACAACCAGGATAAATCAAGAGAAATCCATACTTAACACATGGTAATAAAACTACTGAAAATCACTAAAAAGACAAAGAAAAAAATCTTGAAAGTAGTAAGGTAAAAAAACTCACAGGCAACGATGACTTGAATGAGAGTGGATTTCTAATCACAAACCGTGCTGACCATAGGGAAGTGGCACAACAGTCTGAAAGTGATGAAAGCAAAAAACTGTCAGCCCAGAACTCTACATCCAACAGCACATCTTTCAGGAATTAGGGTGAAATTAAGACAGTCACAGCTGAAGGAAAATTAGGAGAATTTGTTGCCATCAGAGATGCTCTAAAAGAATTGCTACAGAAAGTTTATTTGTTAGAAGGGAAATGATATCAGAGGGAAACATACGATATCAGGGAGAACACTTCCAAATTCACGTCATAAGTGGTGCAACCACAGGCTGTCTATGAATATACATTTATATGTGTGTGTGTGTGTGTGTTCATTCTGAGCCTTTTGGGGGAGATTTGATTTTTGATTATGTACATGCATTACTTTAATTATAATTGTAATTAAACATAATAATCCTAGTTGGAGGCCTTAGAAACACCCAGCACAGACTCATCAGTTGTACTGCCCTACAGACTCTACCCCCGAAAGCCAGGTGACATGGCTGTCCTTTTCTCCTTCTAAAATCTGTTCATCTCCTAGTAGCTACAGAGCTGTCTCAGGGTACTTTCAATTGCAGGTCATCTGAACTGGCTCATCTCAGCTCTGTTATTGCTAATTTCCCCTAAATGAGGTCCTTGGTCCATGAAAATGGTTCAGAGTTTTTTGTTTTATTTATTTATTTATTTTCCTCACAATCAGCCTCGGGAGACCAATCAATGAGGTTCTCAGCAAAGAATGCACATTGAGGAAATCCCCTTTGGGCTGACCGTCCATGAACTCCGTTCTGTTTGTGGTTTCCTCTTTGCCAAGCACCAGAGTGCACCAGGGGACTCAGAGGCAGGGAGCAGCGGGGGTGCTCATGGGAGATCATGAGGCCGTGAATTGGGAAACTGTGTTGGCCGGCATGTGGCTGACCTTGGGAAAACATCCACTTTGGGTAGGTGAGCGGGGCTGGGCACGCTATGCAGCCCACTTGGGAGAATTGTGACAGAGTGTGGGGAGCACAGAGTTAAAGGTTCATGGGCGTGAAGCCATCCTGCGGTTCTTGCACAACTTCAGATGGAGCCCAAGACAAAGAAGTTGGAACCATGCAGAATGGACCTAGGGTCTTAAAAGGGGGAGAGTTGGTTGGCAGAAGCCTGTTCTCTGTCAAGAGCAAGATGTTTTGAAAACCCCCCTGGGCTCTTTGTTGAAGCCAGATGTCGATGTCTCTGGGTGGACCCCAGCCTGTCCCCAACCCGTTGCAGAGGCTTGTCAGCCCTCGCGGAGCGCTGGAGATTGTTGGTAGCTGCTGGTAGTCGGAAATGTGTAGGGACAGTGGTGGCAGGGGCTTCGGGTTGGGTTCACATCTGGGGCCTGATTTTGCCAGGTTTTGTCCCCAAGTTAGCTGTCGGGTGTGATCCAAGGCACCTCAGGCATCGCTCTGGGAGAGTCCAACGTGTGCTACACACACAGCCCAGCAGAGAAGCTCTGACACAAACCGACAGAGCCCCTGTTGAGGGTCTGCTGTGAGCCCAGACCGCTGCCCCCGGGCATCCAGGAGGGGCCGCACGGAGGCGGCGCAGGCTGGCACAGCTTCTCCGCACAGGCCCTGCAGCGCGCGCAGTCGCAGTGGGAACCCGCGGGCGGGCTCTGATGGGGCCGCACAGACGAGCAGGGCCAGCCACTCTCTTCCCCTTGAATTGTGCACAGACTGGAGTCAGCCGTATTCCAAAGGACCTCATTTAGGGAAATGAGCAGTAAAGAGCTGAGATGAGCAGGTCGCGACCTGCAATTGAACATACTCCGAGGCAGCCCCGCACGTGATATTTAGCAACGCATATGCAGCACTGGCTTTGAGCCAGGCACTCTGAGGAGGGCTGTGTGTACCCTCACCCAAGACCTTTGTAACTCTCACAGCCACCTGAGTTGCTATTGTCACTACCTGCTGGAAAATGGGACTCCGGAGCACACGGCTCAACTTGCTGGGAAGGCCACGCAACTCACAAGTGGCAGAGCCAGGATGCAAACCTGAGCAGGCTGGTCCCAGAGTCTGAGCACACACTCCCTGGTCTCATCTTCCTCCCCTTCCACAAGGCAGTACCCGTCGGGATGTGCTAACTGCCCCCCAACCCCAAGCTAACACTATGAGTTCTCTGTTGCGTGGAATTATCATATCTCAACTCAAACCGTGTGGTGGTCTTTGGAAAATAACTGCTTAAAAATCACACATCTCTGATGGTGCCCAAGCATGTAGATAAAACTTCAATTCCAAATGGACTTTAGCACCTTCATTTCATTCCATCCCTCCAGACTTAGACTGAAACACATTTTTAAGTCTTGCCTGTTTGTGTCTTTCCATTAGAGGCTGCACCGGGGGTTAGGGTCACGAAGCAGGATCTCCAAACTTAAGTGTTCTTGAGAAAAGCTCCAGGTTTGTGTGGGCATAATTCAGGAGAGAGACAAATGCTTGAGTTCAAATACACAGGCAGCCTGTGGTCAGGACAGCAGCGAATGCCAGGGCTGCAGCAGACGCACGTACGCGCAGAGCCCAGGGGTGGGGGAGGAGCAGGCTGGCATTAGACGAGCAGACTCAGAAAGCAAAAGATGAGAATAAGGGGTGAGTTACAGGCGGAAGAGATGGGGGTTTCTCCAGGCTAAGTCAGTTCCAGCTTGGGCTCAGAGTGGGCTGCCCCTCTTCCTAACATTTTATGGTGGGCTGGACACGACCACAGCAAATAGAAACAAAGTTAGAATGCTGCCTCCTTCTTTTACATACTGACCCGCAGCTTTCCCCACTCAGCTGATGCTCCTCGGTGTCTAAGTCTCTGTCTCTCTGTCTCCCTGTATCTCTCTCTCTCTCTCTGTTTCTGTCTCTCACTCCTTCACCTTAAGTGAACAACATAATTTTTGGTTCATTACACTATCATAATTAGTCAATGCATGGCCTTCTTTTATTTATGTATTAACGTACATAGTTGCGTATTTTTCACAATTTAATAAACACCCATAAGACAGTATCCAACACAAAAACTAGGACCTTGCCCATAGCCTACATCTACAGTTCACCCAATCCTTTCACTCATCTCATTCTGACTTTAGTGGGCCCTAAGCACTTTGTTTCTGTGAGTTTCTTCCTCTATTAAAAAATTATATATGTGTATGTACATATACATATATGCACATACGTATATAATATATAAATATGTGTGTATATAATATTACATTTTATGACTGCATTGTAAGCAAATCCAAGCTGAGTTAATTATCATTATATTAATTTTTTTCTTCTGATTCTAAAAGAAACTAAATTTTAAACATTTTTGTGAGACCCTAACATTATCATGGGCCTCATGCACTTTTGTGCCTCTGTGTTTAATGGATAATTAACACATTATCCACCCTGACCAATTTAACCATCTTTCTGCATTTGGTATTTATTAATTCCTTTCTTTCCCTTTGATATGACTTTATTTACTCATATGGAGATAGGGATGTGTGTGTGTGTGTGTGTGTGTGTGTGTGTGTGTGTGTGTGTGTAAGAATAATATGTGGAATGTCCAATATGTAAAAAATTTGGAAATTGTTCCCACTATTCTTATAACAAGAAAAAGCTGAACAAATTAAAAATCAACAACTTTTCTTGAACCTGCCAGAGAACAGAGGTCACAGGGAAAACTGTGGTCCTTAAATCCAGAGGGACCAGTGAATCTGGAGGGTCACAGTCTCCCTCTCAGAGCCCAGATCTGCTTGCTCAGAGCAGAAGCTACTGCCCCATGCACTGATGGGAACACTGAAATGGTAATTTTGATTACTTGCTGGAAAAAATGTGGGCTGGGTGAGTAAGATACTCCTGGAGGCACAGTCTTCTGTGGAGGTGGCCTCCACACTTTTGTTGACTTTACCTTTCATAATATTGTCATATTCTTATGATAAAGGGCCAAAAAAGATCCCCTCCTGCTCTAAGAGAGAGGTGGAAGGGTAATCACTTAGAAGTATGTCCAAAGAGTTCTTTAAGACAAAGTCCTTTCCCAGGGTAAAAAAGCACTAGAGCCTTATCCCTCCTGGGGAAAGGACTTTCTCCAACTCTAGTCGCCCTCCAACTGCTTTCCTGCCTCACTTATGGGTAGGGGGGAGGCTAAGAAACACTGTGAAGGATACATGCAAGGGACACAGACCTACTAACGACTGAGATGTAATCATAAGATTATAGGATGCTCCTCCCTGCCCCCAAAACACACACTTTACTACAACACCAACAAGGCTTTACCTTATAACAGCTAAAGGAACTGCAAAGATGGTATCTAGGGAGGAATTCTTAGGGAAGCCCAAAGTCAAGAGGAAAGACAAAAACAAAGACACTAGGCATATTAGAAGTCATTGGCACATACAGCTACAGAAAATATTAAAAACAACCCAACTGCTACCACATTATCATAAAATCTCACACCCAAAGCCTGTTTACTTTAGTTTCTATTACCTAATACAACACGGCCAACTTTCAAGAAAAAATTACAAGGCATACTAAAAGGCAAGAAAACAGTTCTGAGGAGACAAAGCGATAATCAGAACCAGACTTAGATACAACACAGATTTTGGAATTATCAGACAGAAAATCTAAAATAACTATGATTAAGGGCTTCAATAAAAAAGGTAGACAACATATATGGAAACTCTAAGGAAAAGAAAATGCTAGAACTCTAAAACACTGTAACAGAAATGAAGAATGCCTTCGGTGGTCTCAGCAGAGACTGAACATGGCTGAGGAAAGAATCAGTGAGCTTGAAGATAAGTCAGTTTGAACTTCCCACACAGAAATACCAAGAGATAAAAAACAGCAAAAACTGAATAGGACATTTTAAAACTGTAGGAAAACTTCAAAAAGTGTAAGTGTAATATATGAAGACTAGAATACCAGAAGGAAAAAAGAGAATGGGCAAAAGAAATATTTTAAATAATAGAGGCTGAAAATTTTCTAAAATTTGACAGACACCAAACCATAGTCATGTTTTCATTAATTTAAGAATGAAAACACCTTGAATTTATTCTCCCTCTTAGAAATTCTCTTTTAAAAATGAATTACCCATTGGAAAATCATAGTGTCTCATGGTATCTCATTTATGTATGATCCCTCAGAACACAAAAACATGATGGACTAAAATCAAACACCACTGATGTTTTCTCAACCTGGAGAAGAAACAAATCTATGGTAATGAATAGAATTTTTCTATTTTGATATAGTTAGCCCATGAATGTTTCTAAAAGCTTTGTCATCTGATGGTGCTTGCTTGCCTACATTCTTATGTATGTATGTTATGTATGTTAGTATGTGATTTTACCCAGCTAAATATATCATGGTAGCAATTATAGGTTTGATGAATCAATATTTCTTTGTGTTAACCAAAATACAGTCTTTAGCATTCAGTCATCTGAACTAATTTAAAAACAACTTATGGTAGATGTGCATAAGTGATTAAGAATATTAATTTTGTTAGATTCTTTATTATCTTTTACTTTAAGGCAGAAACATGTATTTCAGCCCTTAAGTGAATTGGTACAACAGTGGAATTTAGATGAGTTGACACTACTTCCTCCTAAGCTCCCCTTTCTCAGAGGGCATTTGGGGAGGTATGTGAACAAGTTCCTGTACTCAAGTTTGTGAATGGCAAGGCTGCATGGACCACAGTTTTCAGTGTCTGGTTGAGCTCTGTTCCAAAAGGGTTTCCTCTAGCGCATTTTTGAAGACAACAGAGCCTTCTACCTGAAGGAACCACCTGCTTCGTCACTATTCCCTGCATCATTTTATTCTGAGTGTCTCTAATTTATTTTGACTATCTGGGAAAGGATTCTGGGAAAGTGAACACTGTGTGTGTCACTTATAACAAGAGCCATATCCTATCCTGTATTTCTGGCCAATCGGTAAACACTGGTGCAAATGCTGCAGTGATCTTGGCAAGCCCTTCTCAATGGAACGTGTGCCTGGGTTTTCGCCAGTACCAACATGTGAATGACAAATGCATTGAGACAGTGGCTGGCTTTTATTCCCAGGGATTATAAATAAGATGTTCTCTCAAGATGGCTATTCTCTTACAGAAACTTCAAACCCTCACTTCTCAGGCAAAGAAGCAAATACTTTGCCTAAGGACATTCAAGGTGCCAGTGCAAACCCCCATCAGCTAGCTGGATCAAGAGCAAACATGAAGCACCCGGATGTTCCCATCCCTGCCCTTATGAAGATCACAATCTGGTGGACAACTTGAGGCACATTCTAGGAGAAAATCCAAGGGGTGCATGAAACTGATACCATGCAATAAATAGTTCCTGGATAGAGAAATTGGGCATTATTAACACAGGTTGAATTAATTCAGGGCAAGCCAGGTGAAATGAGAGGGCAGGATTTGAAGGAGAAATATAATGGCCCTCTTAGAGAGAATGGAGTGAAGTCGGTTTGGAGGTAAAATGACACCAACTGCCAGCAGTTACAAGTTGAAGTCTTGGTTGCATACAGGAGAGAGCGTTTTTACCACTTTGCCTAGAGCCTGGGACACAATCAGTGCTCAATAAGTCACTTGCTAGTTTTTTTTAATTCAGTCAATCATTTTGGAACACAAAGAGCTATGTGCCTTTGTATGCTCACTCGTCATCTGCTATGGCAACTAGGCGTGTGTCTTCTTGGCCCTTGTTGGAATGCAGGCAGCCAGAAAGCAGGTGTGGGTCCTGCCCATGCTGACCTGAAGGGCTGTCCTCATTATTGGACAGCCGTTGCTCTTAAGATGACTTGCAAAGGGACACCCACAGTCAGGAATATCACCATGTGGAGGGCTTTCAAATTTTCATTCTGAGTAGTGTGGCTAAGGAATCGTTTTGGCTAGCTGACTGAGTTAAATTGCGAACATGAAATACTTGTGCCTCTGGGTGGTTGGAGCGCAAGCTCTTGTTTTGGCCACAGAATACTTGCAACATTGGTTAGTACTAAGCATAAAATAAAAACTACGACCTGAAAAAATGGTTTGTTCTAGTGGTTTGCATGCATTTTTAGTAGTGACTCATCATTATAAAATGAAATTTGGGGGAAATGTCATTACAATCACAAAAGCTAATATATTTTATGCACTAACTATATGTGAAGGCTATTATAATGTGTCTTTTTAAATGCTTTAAATTTTTATTTTTTATTTTTTTTAGAAAATGGGTCTTGTGCTATCTCCCAGGCTGTAGTGCAGTGGCATGATCATAACTCACTGTAGCCCCAACCTCCTGGGCTCTAGCAGTTCTCCTGCCTCAGCCTCCCGAGTAGCAATAGGACTTTTCATTAATTAACTAATTTCATCTTCACAACAGCCCCATGAAATAGGGTACTGTTGTCATTCCCAACTTACAGTTGAGGAAACTGAGGCAAAGAGAAGTGATCTGGCTTGCCCTAGGACACGCAGAGAGCTGGTCTGTGACTGAGCCAGGATACAAACATGGGCAGTCAGGCTCAGAGTCTGCCCGATAGTCATTACGTGCTACTCGCCACCTCCTGGACCAGGTGTGTAAGCCACGGTTCTCCAGAGAAACAGAACTGACGGATGTGTGTGTGTGTGTGTGTGTGTGTGTGTGTGTGTGTGTGTGTGTGTGTGTCTGTGTGTGTAGTCATATGCTATTATTAGAAATTGGCTCCTGCAATTATGGAAGCTGACAAATCCAAAATCTGCAGTGCGGCAGCAGCCTGGAGACTCGGGAGAGCCGATGTGCAGGCAGCCTGCAGGCCCTCTGCTGGGGAGCCCCACTGGCCTGGGGAGGCCAGTTTTTGTTCTATTCAGATTTCAACTGATTGGACGAGGACAGCCCACATGACGGAGGGCGATCTGCTTTACCGAAAGTTCACAAGTGTCAATGTTAACCTCATCCCAAAACACCCTCTAAGTTCACACATAAAATTAACCATCACACCAGGTCAGGGTAGTAAAGAGGTTCCACAGGCAGTTGGAATTCTATCCAGTGGAAAGCGTTCCGCTGTACGCAGAAACCCAGAATTACCACCTGCAACGCGGTTGACAACATAGGGTGGTCCATGAAGCAGGCGTAGTTGCTTCTTCCCTTACTCCGACTCCCGTCAATCTGAGTCTCTTCTCTAAAGGCCTTTCCGACTTTTATTTCTTCTAAATGCTTGCCTTTCTGTGCTAGACTGCCACGGCCCTTTAGACTCGTGGTCTCCAAACTTATGGTCCCTCATCAATAGCAATAATAAACAGCTTGGAACATACACTCCTATTATTTATGAATTTCTAAATTATGCTCCTACATAAAGCATATATAAAATATAAAATAATGAGGTAAGAGACAAGTCTTTCTTAATGTCTTGTGATGGCTTTATCTCAAGGCCAATACATACTTGGTTAGGTTATTGCTAATGACAGCGTATGTTAATCATATTCAAATCCACTTCTTTTAATTTAATTTTATTTTTTTATCTCAAATTCTGTGGGCACAAATATTGTTAGGGTTACATATGTTGCCCCTGCTCCCCCTCCCTACCAGAGCTTCAAGCATGGTTAGTCTCCAAGTGGTTCGCCCTGCACCCACCATTCAAATCCACTTCTTGATGATTGTAAATGAATTTTTGGCTAACTTTTATGTCACTTAGAATTACATCTTTATGGTCCCACTTCCTAGTATGGCTGACACTGCGCTCTTCTGAGCAGTATAAGAAATGTCAGCTCTAGGCCGGGCGCTGTGGCTCACGCCTGTAATCCTAGCTCTTGGGAGGCCGAGGCGGGCGGATTGCTCAAGGTCAGGAGTTCAAAACCAGCCTGAGCAAGAGCGAGACCCCGTCTCTACTATAAATAGAAAGAAATTAATTGGCCAACTGATATATATATAAAAAATTAGCCGGGCATGGTGGCGCATGCCTGTAGTCCCAGCCACTCGGGAGGCTGAGGCAGAAGGATTGCTTGAGCCCAGGAGTTTGAGGTTGCTGTGAGCTAGGCTGTCGCCACGGCACTCACTCTAGCCTGGGCAACAAAGCGAGACTCTGTCTCAAAAAAAAAAAAAAAAAAAAAAAAGAAATGTCAGCTCTGACATTTTCTTGTTTCTTGTTTGGCATCTGCGATCCACAGGATTTTTATCCTAGTAAGCATCGGTTCATTTAGGACCAGATAATTTAATATGTAATTCTACTTGCCAGGAAGAATTGTGAAAGACTTTGAAATGGGCAAGAAAAGATCATCGAGTGTCTTGCCTGGAGCAGCATTTCGTTATCGTTGCACTATTTTACAAATCTGTCAGTCGTAAAAAGCTGGGAAGGATACAAAGGGTTCTAGTCTATAGAAATGCAAACGATTATGTCCAGTGAAATGTAATTTATTTTTGCCCTATGGACAAGAGCTGCATCCAAGTGTAAATTTGTTTCAGCACATTTTCCTGATGGCCTATCTCTGTGTGTTCTTTGAATTCTCCTTTGAACCAGTTCTCACATCTCGCTGATGGTCCTCATTAAGTTATGAGTTAAACAGAAATCCTTGATATGTGTTTATTTTATATTTGTATAAGAACAATGAGTTTATCCTGTTAAAAAATATCCTTTAACACTCCGAAGCAAGCGCACGTAAGCTGGACGTCACACACGGCTGAGAGCGCGTAAAGGACGTGAGCACACTGTTACGCTCGGCCCCGCGTGGACCTCTGCACCCCCTGCTTACCCTGGGAGGCTCAGATGCCGCAGGTGCTATGGGACTGTCTTACAGACTGAGAGACGATGCCCTGCCAACCCATTATGCATTAGTAAACCTTTATTTCTTTCTTTAAGTAAAGGTAGAACTTTATTTCCCTTAACAGATCCTCCTGTGTACTCTCCCCTGGCAAGTACAACACTAGAACAGGGGCCTCCCTTCCCTCTCAAAATTTGTCTGTGGAGTAAATATGTTTTGAGGATTCATTAATAGGTGGTCCGAGATCTGTTCTTGATTTCAAAATCATGTGGCTTGGCTGGGTGGGGTGGCTCACACCTGTAATCCCAGCACTCTGGGAAGCTGAGGCGGGAGGCTCCCTTGAGCCTAGAAGTCAAGACTAGCCTGAGCAAGAGCAAGACCCTGTCTCTACCCAAAATAGAAAAATTAGCTGGGTGTAGTGATGCACACCTATAGCCCCAGCTACTCAGGAGGCTCAGGAAGGAGGATCCCCTGAGCCCAAGAGTTTGAGGTTGCCGTGAGCTAGGCTGAAGCCATGGCACTCTAGCCTGGGTGACAGAGTGAGACTCTGTCAAAAAAAACAAAAAGATCATGTGGCTTGTAGGTTAAGGCACTGATGAAGGACTGAGAGATGTAAGACAGTAAAGTGAGAAGGTAAGTGAGAATGTGCCATAAGAGCTTTGATAGTTAGAATTATTTTGTGTCCAGAGGATTATGAGGAAAGGTCTATAAAGCCTTCAAGCTTGGGAGGCAATTATTTTATGTTGTGGTTTGACATGCTATAATTTATAAATGTTCTCACAAGATACTTGTGTGACAGTTATGACCAGTGATAACATAAAAAGTAGCCTAATGCATTTCTATATTTAGAATACCCAACCCCTGCAGAACTCTGTGTTTAACAAAACCCAAATAATAGCATATCTTACAAAAAGTCAAGAAACCTCAGCAAATCTCTCAACTGACATGAGAACCAGAGGATGAGAAGAGGAAGACATTGGTGGTGGTAGAAAACCATAATGAAACCATCAGAAAAACTCAAAGTAGAAATGAAAATTGACTCTTAAAGGTAACCAAGGCCAGATTTCTGGTCTGTGCAAGACAATGTAGACTTTTCTCTTCCTGTTTCTTCCTGCTAAACACAATTGTAAAGCCCAAGAGATAGCCAAATGAGACTCTGAAAGATGGAAGTAGAAGGCAAGCTGGTTTGGGACCCAGCCGGGGGGAGCAGCCCAACACGGGGCATCCTGCCTCCTCCACTGGCAGAGGAAGGTCACCCAGACCTCCCGGGATCTAATGGGAGCCCTTCTAGCAGTATCAGGTAGGCACAATGCTGCTGGTGAGGAAGATCCATTCGGATCCTTGTCAGAAATCAGCAGCCAGGGGAGGCTTCTCCTTTCCTGGGCTCTTCTTTCCACCAGAGATCCTGTGGCTGCTGGAGGGCGAGGCTGTGTGAGACACCTGGCCCCAGTGGCCGCTCAGTGACTCCTTCCCCACCCAGAGACACTGAGTTGACAGACAGACCTGAAGAAAGGTACACAGGCATGGCAAGCATCCAGTTCAGGAAGTCTTTTTATATCTGAGGGCCTGAGCCTCTCAAGCCCCCACTCCCAGAGACAATAGGCCAGGTAGGCAAGGGGCCCAGACACAGCAAGCAGCCTGGCCCAGGAAGCATTTGTTCCTGCAGGCCTGAGACCCTTCTTCACCACCAGAAATACTGGGGGGGGGGGTGGGGATGGGGGGGGACAAGGGTAGGAAATCCTACCACATTTCTCCCATCCAAGAGACTCCCAGGGGCTGGTGTAGGGAAAGACCTTCTCAAGCAGCATCTATAGGGACCAGCAAGAACCCTGGGGACACAGATAACTGAGCAGACCAAAATAGTGCTCATAGGCCCTAAAACTTGAACTGTCATTGGGCCCGCAGCTCACAAAAGTAGGCTAGGACCTGGGTGCTAACCTAAATGGCATGACTGCCTGCTAAAATGAAAACTTCATACATTATAAAAACACATAAATTATATATTTATATATTATAAAAATACATAAGTTGAAAATTATAATAAGAAATTTTTAAAAAATAACTTGTGGAATAGGTTTAGTAGTGGAGATGACAGAGTGAAGAAATAACAGATTTGAGAACAGGACAATAGAATTTACCTATTCTGAGAAAGAGAGAGAGAAAATAGGCTGGAAAAAAAATGATCAGAATCATAGATGCCTATGGGACGACAATAAAAGATGAAATATTTGTATCATTGAAGTGCAAGAAGGTGCAAGTAGGTCTGAAAAAGTAGTTGGAGAAATAATGGCTGAAAACTTGCCAACTTTGGTGAAAGACACAAACACACAGATCCAAGAAGCTGTGCAACCTGAAATAGAATAAACCCAAAGAAATCTGTGCCAAGATATACCATAATTAAACTTGAAAACCAAAACAAAGAAAAAAATCAGAAAAGGTAGCAGCCAGAAAAGGTAGCACATTACATATAGGAAAACACCAATTGAAATGACAGAGTACAAAAGAGAGTGCCAAATATTTCCCAAGTTCTTAAAGAAAAAGAATATTGTCGTGGCCCGTTTACAGGATGGAGGATGAACACAGAACGTAAAACACAAACGCAGAACACAAAGAAAAACGTAGACACACATACAGATGGTTGACTCGAGTAATGATACACTGGGCCAGTTTTATTTTTATACTTTAAAAATTTTAAGTTAGTTCCTTGTACGTAACCACCTAGGCATTGCAGCAATGGCCATAAATTCTGGAATAGCCTTAGGGAAACAGACTCAGAATCTGTCCCCTGACTCAGAATCTCCAGGTGGTTGCTATAGGCTCTAGGCATAGACCATGGACCGAGATTAGCAAGGATGGGCAAGGCAAGTCACAGGGGGCATTTCTCATCCCCAGCTTTTCTTAGGGTGATCCCCCAAGATCTTCAGCTGAACCCCAGTGGCTGTGCCTGGCTTAGGTCGCCCCTCCCTTGAAGAGTCTTACCCATCATTGACTAATCAGCCATCTTATGGGGTGTACGCAGCAATCACAGGAACAATGTGTTTATCATGTGGCCTCCAGACCCCCAATGCTGTGGGGTGGGGTAGCTCTTGCTTACTTGCAACTCAGGTCCTTTGTTATGCCTCTAGGCAACAGCCTTGTTTATCACAAGGACCTTGTCTGGAAGACATTACTTTTAAACTCTCTGGGTAGAACATGTACATTACTCACTAACTTTAATTCTTAAACTAGGAAAATATATGTCAGTCCCCTACAAATATCAATAAAAATTCTATATTAGCAAACTATCCTTCAGGAATAAAGAGTAAACAAAAACATTTTCAGATGGAGAAAAGCTGAAATAATTTTTTTGTTAACAGACCTAACTATAAGGACTGGGTAAGGAAAGTTCTTCCATTGAAAAGGAAATTATTACAAAAGGAATCTTGGTGCATGAGAAAGGAAGAAGAAATGACATGAAAATCAGGAATATGGGCACATACGATAGACTATCTTTTCCTTATAAATCACATTTGATGATTAAAACAAAAGTTGTAAGTCACCATCTGATACCCAAGTTTCAGTGGGAAGATAAAGGACCTAAATGAAAGTTGAGGTTCCACATTTTGTCTGAAGTGGTGAGACGATGATATAGTAGACTGGTATAACTCACAGATATATTTTTTAATTCTCAGAGAAACCACTACAAAAACTATGCAAAGATACACTAAAAATTATTATGGATAACTCAAGATGGAATCCTGAAAATGTTGAAGTAATCCACAGGCAAGAAAAAGGAGATAAGCACTTGAAGAAACAAATAGAAAACAACAACAACAAAAATGGCAGACCTAAGTGTTAACATTTCAATAATTATCTGAGATGTAAATGGTCTAAAGACACCAATCAAAACACAGTTTGCCACAGTGGACCAAGCAACGTCACCCAACTATGTGCTACTTAATGGAAACTCACTTAAAATTCAACAACATCGGTGGGTTAAAAATAGTAGGATAAAAGAGATATGTCATACAAACATTAATTTTTAAAAAAGCAGAAGTGGTTATATTAATATTTGATTAATAACCTTCAGAGAAAATAGCCTTCAGAGAAAAAGAAAAAAATTACTAGAGACGAAGAGGAACATCACATAGTGATAAATAATTAATCTACCAGGAAGACATGACAATCCTGAAAATGTATGCATTTAACAACAAAGCCCCAAAATATATGAAACAAAAACTAATAGAACTGAGAGGGGAAATAAACAAATTCACAATTGAAGTTAGGTACTTCAACATCTCCTTCTCAGCAAGATGAAAAGTCAATAAGCATATAGACGACATGAACAGCTCAATCAACCTAAAAACCAGTTGAGGTACAGAGCACACTCCTGTTAAGAACAGCAGCATACATATTTTTTTCAAGCGCTCATGAGATGCTCACCAAGATATACCATATCCTGGCACACAAAGCAAACCTCAGCAAACTTAAAGAGAGAAAATCATAGAGAGTGTGCTGTCTGATGATAATAAAATCAAAGTAGAAATAAAGAACAGAAAGACGATGGGAAAATCTCTAAACATGGAAATTAAACAACACATTCCTAGGTAATCACATGGTTCAAAGAAGAAATCTCAAGGGAAATAAAAAATGCATATAACTGAACAAAAAGGAAACACAAAATAGAAAAATATGTGGGACACAGCCAAAGCAGTGCTGAGATGGAAATGTATAGCAGTAAGAGGTTACATTAGAAATGAAGAAAATCTCATACTTAAGTTTCTATCTGAAGAAACTAGAGAAGGAGCAAAATAAGTCCAATGTAAGACTTCTGAAACAAAATGTGTGGGGATTTCTGCCCACCAGCAAGCAAGCAATCAGCTCCGTAGCAGACACCTGCTGGGTGTCCTCCAGTCTAATTCAATGCTGATGTATCTACCTGGAGGTAGGGTCGGTTCCCGCAGGATGAGGGCTCAGTCCCACAAGACTGCCATCTCTTCAGATGCCGGTCTCAAGCCCAGGCCTGCGGAACTTCGCACTGGCATCAGGCCTCCCATGACCTCCTCTTTAGGCTCAATTAATTTGCTAGAGTGGCTCATAAAACTAAGG
Source organism: Microcebus murinus (assembly GCF_040939455.1). Lineage (NCBI taxonomy): Eukaryota > Metazoa > Chordata > Mammalia > Primates > Cheirogaleidae > Microcebus > Microcebus murinus. Next base: position 68,839,810 of record NC_134117.1, read on the forward strand.
GAAACACTTACTTAGTTTTACTGATTTATTATTAGGGACATTTTAAGGGGTTCAAATAAATAACCAGATGACGAGATACATGAGGCAAGGTCTGCAAGGGTCCCGAGGGCAGAAGTTTTATTTTCATGGAGCTGGGGTGTGCACCCTCCCGCACGTGGATGAGCCCTTGTTCACCTTCCTGTGTGCCCCCATGAGCTCACCTGTCCAGAGCTCTCCGTGTCCCATCTTCTCGGGCCTTTTATGGGGACTCATTGATCGGCCTGACTGAAGCATGGACGATTCATGCAGAAATGGATTGACAAAAAGGGTATGATCCAATACAAACAGACTGAGTGGGGACAGCCAGCGAGGCCAGCTGCTGAGATTCCTCTTGGCCTTTCTGTGCAGCATTCCTTCCTCCTGGGTATGGGGCAGGACCTCTTCCGAAATGGGGGTCTTAATGATCCACGATCCCACAAAGTGGGTCAGAGAATTTCTTTATGGACGGCTCTAAGAAAGAAAGTTGGGGTGGAGGTTATATTCTTAGTTTCTATGACCTGCCTTGGGGAGAAAAAGGAGTAGGTGGAAGGAGGGCAGCAGGGGGTCAGAGAAAGAGAGAGACAGACAGACAGACAGACAGACAGAAAAGAGAGGGAGAGATTCTGTTTCCTGAGGCTGTTTCTGAGGCCTGAAGCAGCCCAGTATTATAACAAAAGACTGTCTTTCACTTTTTATGCTCTGAAGCTGTTCCCAAGCTGCTTCAGGAACCAAGGACAAATGGACAAATAATTTAACAAGAGAAATGTTTATTGTTTTAGGAAATAAAAAGGGCTGTGGGCAGGAACCATGGCTAAAAGTCAATACATGTGCATCATAGTGTCACAAGGACTAACCTGTTTCTTGTCCGCTTTTCTGACTGCCTCTCTGTTAGCTTCTCTTCTTGTAAGCTTCCTTCATTCTCCTCTTCTCCATATGCATTTTCCATGAGAGCCAACTGTTTTCTTAATTTCATTTTGAAACTTTCCATTGCCAGTATATAAAAATCAATTAATTTTTGTATTCTTATCTTGTGTCCTGCAACTTTGATGAATTTGTCTATTAATTCTAATAGTTTTTGTGTGGAATCCTTAGTATTGCATGTATATAAGATCATGTCATCTGCAAATAGAGATACTTTTACTTCTCTTTTCCTATCTGGGTGCATTTTATTTCATTTTCTCACCTAATTGCCATGACCAGAGCATCCTTGTCTTACTCCTGACCTTAGGGAAAAAGCATCTGGTCTTTCAACACTAAGTGTGATGTTAGCTGTGGGGTTTGCATAGCACTCTTTTTCAGAAGGAAAAACTACCTACCCTTCTATTCTGAGTTTAGTTTGTAGAGTGTTCTGTTGTTGTTGTTTACTAATCATGAAAGAGTGTTTAAATGTGTCAAGTGCTTTTTTATGTTTGTTGACATAAATCATTTGGGTTTTGTTTTTTATTGTATTGAGATTATATTGGTTGATTTTTCATACATCAAAGAAGACACCTTGCATTTCATGAATAAGTCTCACTTGATCATGGTGTACAATTCTTTTTATATGTTACTAGATTTGGCTAGCCAGTATTTTGTTGAAGGTTGTTATGCCTAAAATCATAAGATACATTGGTCTGTAGTTTTCTTTTGATGTCTTGGTCTTGATCAATATCCAGGTAATATTGCCTCAAAGAACGAGTTGGAAAGCATATGTTCCTCATATATTTGGGGAGAGTTTGTGAAGGATTGTGATTAATTCTTTAAGTGTTTGGTAAAATTCCCTAGTGAAAACCTCTGGTTCTTGGATTTTCTTTTGGGGGAAAATTGATTAATTACTAATTCCATATCTTTACATGTTAAGGAGCTATTTATATATTCTATTTCTTCTAGAGTCATTTTCAGTAGTGTGTATCTTGCTAAGATTTTACTATTTTACTGAAGTTATCTAATTTATTGGCATACAGTTGTCACAGTATAATCTTTATGGTCTTTAAAGTTTCTGTATGGCTAGTAGTGATGTTGTCTCTTTCACTCCTGGCATTGGTAATTTGTCTTCTCTCTTAAGCTTGGTCAGTGTAACTAATGTTTTCTCCATTTTATTGATCTTTTCAATAAAAGAAATGACTTTTTATTTCATCGATTTTCCCTAATGATTTTCTATTCTCTATTTCATTTATTCGCACTCTAATCTTCATTGTTTTCTTTCTTTGGATTTTTAGGTTTAATTTACTCTTTTGATTTCTTAAGGTGGAAGATCAGATTATTGCATGGAGATTTCTAAGGTTTGTTTCAGTTTCATCTTATCAGTTTTGATATATTCTATTTTCATTTTCATTCATCTCAATGTATCTTCTAATTGCTCTGTGATTCTTCCTTTGATCCATCAGTTATTCGGGAAAGTGTCATTTAAATACCACATTATTGTGAATTTATCGGATTTCCTTCTGTTATTAATTTCTAGTTGTATTACATTGTGACTATAGACCCTACTTTGTATAATTTCATCCTTTAGTACTTACTGAGGCTTTTTTATGGCCTAATGTGTGGTCTATCCTGGAGAATGTTCCGTGTGCATTTAAGAATATGTTTCTTCCTTTCCTTGGTGGGTGATCTGTTGGTATCTGTTACACCTTGGTGGTCTGTGGTGTTGTTGACGTCTTCTGTTTCCTTGTTGATCTACTCACTGTGTCTGCTACTGAAAGTGGAGAGTCAGTGTCTCTATCGAGTACTGTTGAGCTGTCTAGTTCTCCCTTCAGTTCTTTTAGGTTTTGCTTCATGTATTTAGGTGTTCTGTTGTCAGGTGCACGTATGTTTATTATTTTTGTATCTTCTTGATGGAATGACACTTTTATAATTACAACATGTCCTTCTTTCTCTTTAGTAACAATTTTTGTCTTAAAGTTTATTTAGTCTGTTATTCGTGTAGCCACTCTAGCTCTCTGATTACTATTCATGTAGGATAACACTTCCTATTCATTTATTTTTAGCCTTTTTTGGTTTTTGAACCTAAAGCATGTTTCTTCTAGAAAGCATACAGTTGGTTTAGGTACTTTTAAAAAATCTATTTTGTTAATCTCTGCCTATTAATTGGAATTTCCAAATCATTTATGTTTGTGTAATTACTGATAAATTAGAATTTACATGACATTTTACTATTTGTGTTGTATGTTTTTTGTCTGTTTTTCTATTCCTCCATTACTACCTTCTTTTGTGTTTAAAATATATTTTTCTATTATGTCATTTTTAGTCTCTTGTATTAATATTTTATTTCAATATATTTCATTGAGTTATTTTCTTAGTGGTTGTCCTAGGGATTATAATTAGTGTGCTAACTTAAAACAATGTAGTTTAAGTTTGGGAAGATGAAATAGTTCTGGAGATGGATGGTGATAATAGTTGTACAACAATGTGAATGTACCTAATGCCACTGAATTTAACTAATTTTAACTAATATGATATGGCAACTTTGCAAATCAGGTCACACTCTTCCCCTTGCGATCGCTGTTGCTGTTGGCTGTAGTTGATGCTGTTTGTTTGGTGAGTGATTTTTCTATAAAGTCTGTATTCCATCTGTGGAGACTGAAATCTCCACTCAGTTAACATACTGGCCAGCTAATGATTGGACACAAATTTCCTTAAATGTCTTGAATCAATTAAGTCTTCCACCCTTTGCCAAGGCATGCTGGGCATGTCCTCAAAGCTCCAGTAGTTAATGACTCTCCCTTGGCCTCCCCTTCTTGATTGCACAGCGCCCCAAGGTCAGCCAGAGGGAAGAGGCTCGCTCCTTTTCAGGTCTTTCCCGGGCATGAAGAGAGCCCTGTCCATGCACACAGCCTTCTAGATTGAGCTTTCCAAAGCCACTTATGGACATCTCATCCACAGGTTTTCTTTTCAAATATTTTGTCTAGCTCTGTGGTTTGCCCCAGGGGAATTAATTTCTTCCTACCTCACACAGCTTGAGTGTTAAACAATTGCAATTTTTTTTTTTCCAATAATGTCCTGGGGATAGGATTCTACTCTCCGAACAAGCCCTAAGTCAAGTCAAATAGAGATATATCCTGTTATTGGGATTTTTTTCAGAGTGCTGTCACACAGGTCAAATAGTAACAGTTCTTTCAGAAGGGGCATTTTGCGGAGCTTCAAAATCATCTTTTCCCTCCATGTCTGCTAAGCTCCTGTTTTTCACAGTTACCATGATCCCATGTTTTCTGGTTTTTGAAGATTCCGCAAACCTGAATATTGGAGGATGGGAATAAGGACAATTAAAATGTCCTAAAGTTTGCTGTTTTTATTGAGATTCAGATTTTTTTCCTTGCATAAATATTCCTTGAATAGTTTCAAGTATTTGGTTAATTTCCAAGGTTCTAAAAAAGTTAAAAAGTTAAATTTGACATAGTTTGCTAATATTCTAGTTGTTTTTAGGAAGAACATATTTTAGGAGATCCTTCTTCCACCATCTGGACACACTTCCCATGAAAGATATCTTAGAATAATGAAGTTATTAATCGACCAGGAAGATTATTAATTAATTACTTAATTAATAATGTTTATGCATCTAATACAAGTTTCAAAAATACATGCAGCAAAACCAAAAGAATTAAGAGAATAATAAACAAATTCACAGTAATAGTTGAGGTTTTCCAACATTGTACTCTTAGTAGTTGAAAAAGCAAAAAGAAAAATTTTCATTAAAGCTATTTTGAAAAACCTGAAAAACACAATCAATACAATTGATTTAATGTGCTTTCATAGGATAACACATCCAACAATTGCAGAATATATATTCTTTTATATCAAAGATGGAACATTCATTAAGAGATTGTTCGTTGGGCCACAAGGAAGAATAAATTTATAAAAATTGAAATAACGAAAATGTCTGGTCAGAACAAAATTAAATTAGATAGAAAAAAATTTGAAAAAACTCTGAATACTTAATAAAACAGCAGTATTCTGAATAAATCATGGATTAAAGAAGAAATAATAAGGAAAATTATAAAATTAACTTTTATAACAATGAAAATACAACATAAATTTTTTGGAATGCAGCAAGAGCAATGACTGGAGGGAGATTTATAGCTTTAAATGTTTATACTAGAAAAGAAGACAGCTCTAAAACCAATGATCTAAACTTCTACTTTACCAAACTAGAAAAAGGAGAAGAGCAACATAAAGCCAAAGTGGTAGAAGGAACAAAATAATAAATAGCAGAAATCAGAGAAATATGAAGTGGGCATACAATGGAAAAAGTAGACAAAGCCAAAATTTGTCCTTTGACAGAATTAATAAAAGTGGTACATTCTTGACAAAAAAGAGAACACAAAAATTGCCAATATTAGGAATAATGAAAGGCTATCACTATAAATCTTAAAAATATCAAAAGGAAAATAAGAAAACTTAATAAATAATATTATGTCATTAAATTTGATAACTTGAAAAACTGGATAAATTCTTTCAAAAAATACAACATGCCAAAACTGAGAAAAGATGAAATAAGAAATCTGAATACTCTTTTATATATTAAAGGAATAGAATTTGTCACCAAAAAAATTCTACAAAGAAATCTTTGAGTCTAGATAAATTCACTGATAAATTCTATCACACATTTAAGAAAAAAATACCAATCTTACACAAACATTTTTAGAAAATTGATGTGGGAACAATTCCAAAATTGTTGAGGCCAGTATAATCCTGAAACCAAAACCAAACAAAGATATTACAAGAAAAGGAAACTTCAATGTCCTTTAAGAATGTAGACACAAAATTCTTAGCAAAATTGAACAAAACAAATCCAACAATACATAAAACATATAATTGTCATGATCAAGAAGGGTTTATTCCAGGATTGTGGGCTGGTTTGGTAATTAAAAATCAATCAACATAATTTACCATATTAACAAAATAAAAGAAAAACATATAATTATCCCAATAGATGCAGGAAAAACACTTGACAGAATTTAACACACACTGTGACTTGGAAAATAGACTCAGCAAACATGAAACACAAGGGAACTTTGTCGATAAGAAAAAGGCAAACATGACGCTTAATGGGGAGCTATGTCTGCTCTGTTCAACATTGCTCCAACGCTCCTACCCAAGGCAACACGGCATTAAAAGAAATGCTTAGCAAAAAGAGTGGAAAAGGAAGGAAATTATAATAATTACTCATAGTAAGTAGTAAATAGACGTTGTGCAAAAATTAGATGATCAGCTACAGTTTCTTTTTTTTTTTTTTTTTAATTATTTTTTTTTATTTTGGCATATTATGGGGGTACAGATTTTAAGGTTTCAATAAATGCCCATTTCCCCCCCTCCCCCCAAAAGTCTGAGTCTCCATCATGACCATCCCCCAGATGGTGCACATCTCACTCACTATGTATGTATATACCCGCCCCCCTCCCCCCTCCCACCTGCCCAATACCCTATTACTGTAGCACCTATGTGTCCACTTAGGTGCTACTCAGTTAATACCAGTTTGCTGGAGAATATATCTGGTGCTTGTTTTTCCATTCTTGGGATACTTCACTTAGTAGTATGGGTTCCAGCTCTAACCAGGAAAATATAAGGTGTGCTATATCACCATTGTTTCTTAGAGCTGAATAGTACTCCATGGTGTACATATACCACATTTTATTAATCCATTCTTTGATTGATGGGCACTTGGGCTGTTTCCACAGCCTTGCAATTATGAATTGTGCTGCTATAAACATTCGATCAGCTACAGTTTCTATGGAGGATAATTTGGAAGTATCTATCAAAATTATAAATAGCATATGTCATTTGTCTTCAAAATTCCACTTCTGAGAATCTTCCTAAAAAGATACACTCACGCATGTGTGTATAATTTATGTACAGAATATCGCTGCTCTCCTTCCCTCTCTTTTAAATCTAGTACACATTTGGAAACAATCTACATATTTATCTCCATGGGGCTGGCTAAAATATATTATGAGATAGTCTATGGTTATATAAAGAATAGTAATAGGCACCTCGGTATGTTCTGACATGAGACAATCTATAAGATGTTTTTTATAGTTTAAAAAATCCAGTTGCAAAACAGTGAATAGACTCTGGCCCACTCCTCGTTGAACCATGCAGAACTGGTTCAATTTCACTAAGGCTGGCCCAAGGACCGGCTGCATCAGAACCGTCTAAGGATCTCGCTAGAAACACCTATTCCCTATCCATGCCTGCCCTTCCCCATACATTGCAGCGCATGCCACATATATGAGAGCCAACAGATGAGTTAGTGTGTATTTGCTATCAGTCGCACGCTAGTCCTTCTCCCGCACTGGTCTGAAAGGCCTTGCTCGCTGTTCGCGGCCAGGCCCGAGCCGTGCTTTCTGGGCTTCACGGCTAACGACAAGCAGCGCTGTGCAGAGGCAGCGTGGGCCGCTGGCCGAAGGGCAAGGCGAAAATGCCTCTGTTCTATTTCTGGCTCTGGCTGTGACACAGGAATGTGTGTGTCCTCTCTGACATTCATTCCTTCTCTGTGCTGTGGCGTGTGCATCTGCTCCATAGGTGAATGACACGCAGGAGAAAGCACAGGGCCCGATGAGAAGGTTTCTTAGAACCCTGAGTTCCAAGTCACGGGCTAAGGATTTTCTAAGGCATCCTCATGATTCAGAAATGCTCCTTTAAGAAATAAATCATCACTTATCAGTTTATAGTACGGGTTAATCAGCAATTTTAATTTGATCGGTCTTTCTTTATTATCTAGGGTTTTGTTGTGAAACACAAGTGAATGCTTATCTCTTTGCACTGAAAACTCACCACATAGTCATGAAAACTGGACCAGTTCATCCAACAGGAGGATGGATCCACTGTCTGGTACTTTCCAGTAGTAAAAGCAGAAAAATACTGAATATGTGAAACCAAAATAAAGTCTTTTCAGACACAGAGCTGAGCTTAATAGATAGAAAGAAAAGTCCCCAGGAGCCAGAAATGAAAGGAAACTTACAGCTGGGAAAGTCAGCGCGTGGTCACCGGCAGAGGAGCAGAATCCAGGTGCAGGTCCTGGCGCCTTAGGAAGGGCTCAACTGCACTGGCTGGGATGAAAGGTGGGGTCGAGGACTTACAGAAAGCCGAAGGCTAGAACCAAGATGCCCTGCTCAGAGCTGGAAATCATTAAGGGAAACTCAAAACACAGAAGCAATAATGAAGCCTGCTTCAGCTCAGGGCTCTAAGTGGAAGGCAAAGAAAAAGGTATCTTGCAAAGTATCAAAGCAACAAGCCCGTTGTCCCTACGGGGTGGCATAGAGTGCAAGTGCAGACCTGCATGGTGAGGGCATCCGCAGGAGGGCAGCTCAGGATGCACGTGGGCAGGTGCCCACAGAAGCAAAGGCCAAGCCAGTCTCTATGGCGCTGCGCACAGTCCAGGTACCCAGGGTACCACGGATAAGTAAATCCCCTGGAAGATGAACTTTCGGACAAGAATTACAAACTACATAAGGAAGCTATCAGCTGTAAGAAATCAGCAGACACAACACACATGAGGACAGCACTCAAGAACCTGAGATACTCGAGCTATCTGAAAGAGACTACAAGTGAGCATGCTTTCATGTCTGAGGCCCTTCCAGACACGATAAACACCCAGCTGACGTTGTGCGCAGCGTCCCAAGGAGGATGAAGAAAAATAATCCACACCTAGAGCCACGGTTGGGTTGTCAAAGCCAGGGAGCACTGTGGAGCAGCTTTTAGAGGACTCGTAGCTCAGGAGGGGCACGGGAGACGCTGAAAGCAAGGACGAGGCAGCCTCCAGGGCTGTCAGAAGCACTAGTCACTATTCATCATCTCTCCTTTAATAGCCGACACCAAACAGCATTGATTCACATCACTAATTCACTCTTGTGAATAATCTTGAAAGGAAATTCATGTTTAGTTTGGGATTGATGGTAACTACTCTTTGCAAGGTAATGTTACATAAATGAGTAGCAAAGAATGCTGGAGCTGTGGAAGTCCTCCTCAGAAAGGCAGAAAATACTTCTTGTAAATCAGGAGGCTCAGAGCATGTAAGCAATAAGGCTTTTTGATGGGGGACTGGGGGAAGATGATGTTTGTGATCACAGTGATTTCTCAGCACCGTAAAAGGAGTGACAGTGGCCCAGGTGATAGGATGTAGGTGGAATCCTGGAGGCCTCGCAGGGCCTTGGAGGGCCTGAGCTGGCCCTGGCCAGGCCTCCTGATGGGTGCACGCTGGACACAGGGCTTCTCAGTCCAAGAATGAGAGGAGACCATAGTTTCCTACCTGTCGGCAAGTTTCAGCATCAAATGGGGACAACGGACGTTACTGAGTGTCCTCAGTGTGCTAGAGATTCTTCATGCGTGAATGCTCCATGAGCCCCATGTCACATGTACCTGTATTGCCATGGCTATGGGGAGACAGGACTCAGCGACATGCCTTAGCACTTAGTGTCTTGAGTGGAGAGACGTGTTTCAGAGGCAATTCCTGCTGTGACCCCACCGCAGCCCAGTGTCTCCCCGCTGGGGGTTGCTGTGGGTGGGCTGCAGCGTCGCCCCCGTTTCTTCATGAGGGGTCTGGTGGAGACTGCGGGGTCTCGGGCTGGGCACCTCCACGCTCCTGCTGTGTGGTCTCCAGAATTCACCTAACCTCCTGCTGCCTTGGCCTCCCCTCTGTGAAATGGGGATCGAATTACATCGCTGCCAGTCTGTCTGCCCAGTGAAGCCGGTGATTAATGAGATCATGGAAGGGGTGTGCTGTGCCCCAGGGCAGACTCATTTATTTCAGGGCAGTCCATGTTTCTTTTCCTTCCACACCCTGCCAAAAATTAAAAAAAAATAAAAAAATAAAAAATAAAAAAGGTAAAATAAGCTAACAGAAAAATTTTTCATAATTTTATTGCACAACAATTTAATAATTACAAACTAACTTAAGCTAAAAACCTCTATTTTAGTTAACAATGCCAAATAACTACCTAACAGAACTGATTTCGTTTTGGTGCTGGCATAATTTTCAAGGGTTTAATCAGATTTAGCTTTTTCATTCCCTCAGTAAAATGGATTATGCACAAAGTGACATTTCAAATTACCGAAGTTTCCAAACACCTTCAGGGCTTTGCGTTTTCGTTTTTCTCTAGGGAGAGTCTGGGGAGTAGTTTAAATAATTCCAAATCGGCTTTCAGCGTGTTAGACTTTTCCAAACATTAGGACTGAATGAATATTTGTTTTTCTCTCGAAAGTTAAAGCCAAGAGTTAAGGACAGAGTAGGGTTATCAATCCTCTAAAATATCATCGACAAGTACTTACATAGAGTCATTACACTGGGCACTTGGTCGCCGTTCTGCGGGGTGGCGGGGCCAGAAGGGACGCACGCAGGTCATTGTGTACAGGTGGGCAGAGCCCCGGCCACACAGCCGCCGCCAGGCCTCCAGGGGAAGCCGCTTGAAGACGAGCACGTGTGACTAGAACTCAGGAGGTTTCATTCTGAGCACATATTTTTGCGAGTTTCTGCTGCTCTGCTAGACGCCGCAGACTGCCACCCACGCTGTGGCAGGTCATGTGGCGGGGGCTGTGAAGACCAATAGGCCTGAGGTTGGATTGAGACGCGGATGCCCACAGCGAGGGCTGGGCAGGGAGCACGTCTAGCCCGGAGGACAGTCCACGGACCGCCCGCCTCTGCAGTGGCACCAGGCTGGAAGGACAGCCGGCCATCCTCCCAAGAGGCGGTGTGAGTTCAGATTTTTATGTGAAGCTTACTGGTTTTTGAATATTGGTCATTAACTGCAAAACAGTGTTTCTCTCAACTCAGGCACCCTGCTGGGCCACGTGAAGCAAGGCGGCAACCCTCCTAGTGTTCTCTCGCCCTGGCCCTCTGCTCCCAGCCCAGCGCCATCTCCCACTGAGTCCTGGGTGGGAATGTCACACTCGTGTCTGAGCACATGACATCTCAGCTGTGTCACAGCTACCTCATTTCTTAAAGACGGCAATTCTGCTATTAATTAAGGGAAGGAGTTCCAACCTGAACATACTTCTCGAGGGAGCTGAATTGAAACCGTTAACATGCACTAGCAGGTGGCCCACTGAGCGTCTGCTCCTCCGTGTCGTGCTTGCTCACCCTTCCTTGCACAGAAGCCCCATACGCATGATTTAAACTCTCAGTCTGTTCGCTCCGGAATCTTTTACTTTAAAAAGTGAGGAAAGTTTAGGGCCACTTTTGGAAGCTGGTTTCCTGAGTAATTCTGTGTGATCATTTTGTGACTGAAGCCCTTAAAGACGGATGGAAGCGCCCCGATGCCCCATCTGCAAGATCATTAGTCCAGAATTAGGTGTCCGTCCCGCAAACGGCAGTCCAGCCTGCTGGGGCAGTCCGGGCCCTTGGCGGCCGTGGTGCGCTGCCTTTCAGCGGCTTTGCCAGCAGAGTGGCTGAAGTGGGCAAACACACCCCAGGACACTGAACATGTCTGCCTGGCTCCCATTTAAGGCAGCAGTTGTCTTTGAGACTTGTCTTGGTGAAGCAGAGAAGCAGAAGATCCTCTATGTTAGGAGGGAAATGCCTTCCTCCTTCTATCGCACATGTCTGGATGCACCAGGCAGGATGGCCCTCCCCCTGCAGCTCACAGCTGCTGTAAAGCACAGGTGCACTGAAGGGCTCCTCCGTGTGCACGTGTCCCCAAAGTACACCTCAGTGAGGCCTGGGCAAGCAGAAGCCACTGGCTGTGCCTCTGAGATTGAAGGGCCACCCTGTCCCATTGGAATCCCAGCGGGTCAAGGTCTCTTGCTCGGCCGCTGATTGGCGTCTGTGTTTGGGGTGAGGAAGGGCAACGATGGCAGGAGCTTGATGTTTGCAATTCTGTTGAGGACAAATACTAGCTGAACTCATTCTGTTTTTCTTCTTGAGTAACACCATCCCCTGCCTTGAAAAGAAATTATGGGAGTAAGAGAGAGTTCAGAAATATTTTCAAGCCATGAGAGTTGATCTGTGTGGGAGACACAAGTGTACTTGCATTAGAGACTGCAAGCCTGATTTGTTAGCCTTATTTTGAATTTCCCTGTGATCTGGGGCATTTGTGACACCCAGCTGCAACTGAGTACTGACAGAGCCCTCTGGGAGGAGAAAGCAAGACGCCTTACCCTGAATACGTAATAGGGCTTAATGAAAGTAAATGGGGACTTATACCAGCAGAAATTGTTCATGATCCTACAAGATGGTTTCTCCAATAAACTGAGATTTACTGAAGTGGGTCCCAGATAGTTATTTATTTTCTGTGTTGTTCAGATACCCTGACCCTCATAGTTTTAGCAGCTATGATTATTCTTTAGAAAATCCCATGATATTGATATTGGATTTGCCAAATACCTTTTGCTCTATTAGGAGGAATCGATAACAGATTTCATCACAAACTGGAGTCTTAATTATAAGCCCAGCCTTTGCTGAAAGAACGGACCTCCCATAGGGGAAGGGCTTCCAGGCATTTGGAGGATGGACTACAGGGACAGAATTTAGAAAGATACGTGCTTACTGGAATATTCCTAAGCTTGCTTTCAAGAGCAAACGCCTGGTCATTGTAAAAAGCTCTTATTTGGGGGATTACAAGATCTTGCGGTTTCCATCTCTCACATTCTACTTGCCCGAGTCCTCATTAGGGTTTCAAGTTTCCCAGTGACCACAGAGCTTCCCAGCTCAGATTTAATCAGCAACAGGCATCCAGCAGGAGGAAGGGCTGCCCTGCCCCCACGCAGCCTCCCATTAATGAAATATTCGCCAAGAAAGCAGAGCCGGAATGCAAACAAACAGCGCTGACCATATCCTTGCCCCGCTCCTAACCTCCTATGATCTTTGGCTTCTGTTCAGTAATTGCATTTATTTTGACTTCATTAAAAAATGTGAGAGATGAAATTTCACTGAGGTCCGAAGTTCAAAGATTTACAGCCCAGATACAGCAGAGACAGTCGTCTTGCTGCTCTTACCAGTTTGCGATCAGAAGCCCTGTTCTACTTAGCATGTTTTCATGCAATCAAGGTAACTAATGTCCCTCATTTTCTCAGCAATTTGCCACCAATCTAGAATACACTGTCATAATCTTTCTCACCTGATCTTTTCATTCACTCTTGAGTGAGGTGTGGTAGTCATCCTCATTCTTCAGATCCCAAGTCCCTCAGTTCCCCGCCTTCGTGAGACTGGAGATAAAATGCCACTCGGTGAGCAACACCTCCTCGCCCCAAGTCTTATCCGCAGGCCTCTAGCAACTGAGGGAGCCACAACTTTGTCCCTGGCAGCGTGGCATCCTAAAAAGTCACTGTACCATAAAGCCACATACAATCTATAGCAAACTATATATAGCAAAGCCACATACAAGATATAGCAAATCTCAAAAGAGAGATCAGAAAACTCAAGTTAGCAAAGGTTAAGTGTCTGAACCAAGTTGGGATTACCATGTATGCCAAAAATGGAGGGGGACAAGATGATGAGAGTGAGGGTCCTCTCTCAGCTTGACGGTGGATCGGCAGATTTGACTGATGAGTCAAGAGCGTAGTAGAGAATCGCTGACGGGAGCCACTAGTGTGTCTCCTGAGGGCAGGAGCAAGACAGGTGCTGACCTAGGCATAGACAGAGGACACGGAGCCCAGCAAACGCATATGGCGAATGGGGACAGTCGTGGGGATGCACTGTGCCCCCCAGGCTGCTGACGCACAGGGGAGGGGCGAATATTGAGCATGAGGGTTTTGTGCATCCTGACACTGGCAGCTCCCCAGAGAGCCCGGCCCAGGAGGGCACTTGGTAGCACGCTGTCTGGGCAGCGCGTGCTGGACGTGTGGGTCGCGGTGCGCTCTGCACAGAGGCAGGTCTTTCCCCGTGACTGCACGCCAGGGGACACTGCTGCCACCACAGGGTCCTCTTCTTTGCAATGTCTGCCTTGGCTCCTCATTATGCATTGAAAGTAAAGCGCCTACAGGGCGACCACAGTGACTGTTTTTCTCTTTCACATTTACTGCTTTCAAAAACGGCTCCGAAATTCATTGTAACTAAGATTGATTTCCATTTTTTTCTGCTTATTTGCAACAGAGGAGGAAAATAAGAAGAATTGTCCTCAATTGTCCAGATGTGGCAGCGTATTAACACCAATTTACAGCTTTATACTAACATGTCTCATATTTAAAGTGACACACCTTAAAATGTGGGATGGTGTGCTACATAAACAACAGTGTCAAAGCAGTTTGGGGACATTGTCAATGTCTGCACCCCCACGAAGCTTCACCAAGTTGAACCCACTGAGCCTTTAGCCAGAGAGAAGTGGCCTCGTTGTTTCTTTCCTAGTCACATGGACAGTTCTTCCACCATCCCTCCCGTATAGGAACTTCATAACAACTTAGACAGATGTAAGAGCTGGCACTTTAGAAAAGAAAAAATCAACCGCAATTATAGGAACAGACTTGGCCAGTATAAAAGAAGTACAAAAAGAGAGAAGGCATAAACACCAAAAACTAAGAATGAGAAAGGGGACTTAATTATAAACGTGGACTTCAAATTTTATAAGAAAATATGAATAAATCTATGTTAATAAGTTTTAAATATTTGGGAAATTAACTATTTCCCAGGAAAAGAGAAATTACCAAGATTAACTAAAGAAACATGAAACTTGAATAGAATCACGGTTACAGAGATAAGGAGTGGCAGGAACATGGCAAGAATGTCTCTGGGGTGGCAACATTGATAATTTCTTTTAAAGCTTGTGAGGTTTGGATAATCTTTACATTAAGTAAACTGTTCTAGAGAATACATAAATATGAAAAGTTTTCAAATGCCTTTTTATGTTAACTATGGTATCTAAATATGAAAATGCTAAAACAAAGGAAAAGCGTTAAGCTTACTTCCGTTATGAATGGCAAGGCCAAGATTCTAGATTGAAGAGTAGCAAATGGTGTTTGGCCACATATTTAAGGAATAACAGTCCATGTCTGAGTTATTCTCAGGAATGCATTGCTGATATATTAAAATTAAGCCCATTAGTAGACTACCTAAAACAGACTGGCCAGAGGGGAAATATTACAAGTTCATTTCAAAAACTATCAAAGGGGCATTCATTAAATTTCAACAGATAGTCTTATGAAAACTGTATCAAATCAGCAATGAGAATGACAAGGAAAATGAAACAAAATTCAGCGGTGGGCACTCATGACGGTGAAGTTCCTGAGGCATGGCTGTTACAATCAGATGCAGGGAAGCATGTCTGTTATTATTTACTACCTTTCTAGAAGTCCCCAGTGCTGACTGAGACAAGGAGGCAGAAGTAAGGGTTATAGCCGTGACCAAGTAAGTGAAGGGGAAGTTGCCTCGTGGACCTCAGTGCTCTGTGGCTGTACTCAGATGTGACAGCCAGCACTGGGAGGCGCAGCCGGCAGTCCCAGCCCTTTCCCCGGCATGGGCACGTGGGCAGGGAAGAGCAAGTGGCGTCACACTCCCCTTTAGCCTTTGTTAAGGCTTCCTTGTGCCTCTCCCAAAGTCATGTGTTGAAGTCCTAATGCTCGGAATGGGACTGTTTGAAGACGGGGACTTTAAAGAGGTAACTAAGTTAAAATGTGGCTCTAAAATCCAATATGACTGGTGTCCCAGCAAGAAGAGGAGATTTTGACAGAAAGGGAAGGACAGAAAGGGGATGACAGACATAGCGAGACAAGGGGAGAGGTGTCAGAAGAAACCAAACCCGTCCACACCCTCGTCTCAGACTTGCAGCCTCCAGACTGTGAGACCCAGACTGTGGCACTCTGTCACGGCAGCCCTAGTAGACTAGTGCACCTTTTTTCTCACGTTGTTTGTGTGTTCTAGTTGGTGTCCAGTGACCTTGGCTCCATCCGCACAGCCCCCAGCGGTAACACAACGCGTTGTGACTGTGGTGCGCAGGTGCCCAGTGGCACAGAGCGAGAGACCTTGTGAGTCTCCGCAGCCACAAGCCAGCCTGACACGTCTGATGCAGAGCTGCCGCCACGGACTCGCCAATGCTGTTGATGCTGCCTGGCCGAGACCACGACAGGGATTCCAATAAGATGGGAGAATCGGGCTTTTCCTTTCCAAACTCACGCTAACCCCTGTGCTTCTAAACTCCCTCTCAGAGCCATTTGTCTCTGATGACTCATGCGTTGTGGCCAGCACCGATGCTCTTTCCAAAAGCCCATACGATTTAGTCATTTGAACCAGTGTCTTGTCAAAGTCCAGATTTTCTATCTTCCCCATCCCATAATGTGGGCTTTGTCGGACAGCCTGACCCTCCTTGCATTTCTTGAACAGCTCTGGGGAGGTACGCTGATGGTGCCAGAAAAAAAAAAAGTATTACTTAGTTCTGACTAAGGCACTGAGAACTCCTCCCCATATAGGAGACTACGTTGCTCTAATGAGGAGCAGATGGAGGGCACGGAGGCCGTAGCCAGAAATCTGGGAAAGTTGAGAAAGAGGAAAATACCAATATTGCCCAATCCTACAAGTTAGAAAACATGTTTCATTCAGCTACGGTCTGCACTGTGGTAATTCAATACTGACAGCATTGCCCCATTGAGGAATTCAGAATCATTAAAAATTAAATTAATTTAATCAAGAAGCTACTACTCTTGAATACATTCAACAGAAGAGATGTTTTCCTTTGGCTTTAGAGCTTCAGTCTCACTCTTAAACTGCAATAATCTCAAACAAACCAGTGATTAATTACCACATTTTTAGCTGAGTGGGAAAAATATGATGTAGGAAGAAGCAATGGGGAGCTTCTGTCTTTGTTCAAGCGATGCCACACACGGCACACCTAGTTGGTTTGCTGCGAGGCGCTGAGTCGTACTGTGCACCGAGTAGACAGACCGCAGCCGGTTCTTTCAGGTCTCTCTTCATTGGCTCAGACTTGCACAGCCCTGAACCCTCGTCAGTGTCCTTCCCGGGAAGGGTTCTTAGGGGCAGAACTGCCAGTCTTGCGTTGCTTTGGGAAACACTGATGACAACAACAGGAAACAGCAAAAGCTGTGAAGTTTCCTTCTTTCACCTTTTCCCTGTGCGGAACTCAGAGGTGTCCCCCTGGGTTTAAATGATGAAAAGATGCACGCAAATCTCTATATCGCATGCCAAATCCTCGGATACTCAGCACTAACAATGGCTTTTACCAAATGACCCAGAGGAAGGAGTGTATTAGAGACCCAAGGAACCAAGTTTGCCTTCTTTTACCATTTTACCAAATGTTCACCCAACATTCTGCCTCTCCTTCTTTACTAGCTCCTCCACCTCAATTCCCTGACCTTAAGTTCTGGAATTTTCCCTAGAAGCCATGTAATGTTGGTTTAAAACAAATTGAAAATATTCTTAAAAAAAGTATTTAAACATCTCTGACTATTCCAAATCTTTTTCTCTTATATTTAGTCTTTTATTCTAGTACAAAAGGAAATAAAATACATTTAAAAAAACAAATGAAGAATACAGAAAAGCAAGAGAACAAGGACAAACCCCATAGTCCCACCCACCTTGGGACAACCACTCAGCCTCACCTTGGAGTATGTCCTTAGATACCTTTCTCATGAAAATTAAATTATATAAATCATTATTATTTGTCTGAGAAATTGTCTCAGAAAATCTTTTACTGATGGACATTATTCAATCTTTTCACTACCTAACGTTCTGCAGAGCAGAAATCCCAAGCTAAAATTTAATCACATTTATGAACACTAGGGAAAGTTTCTGAAAAACTGACAAAACTGCTTGGAGACAGGTAAAAGTTTACAAAGCTACCCACTAGGACGCATCCAAAAGGACCCAGTAATTAGATGTTTGTTTTTGACTTAGACATTGTTTGAGTAAATAGTCTTGTTTTCCAACATGAATGTAGGCCAACTAATGTCAGGTCAACCTATCTCAGGCCAACATAATGCTGCCAAAATTGTGCACACGAATCTCGGAGACTTTCTCAGTTTTTATCTCTGCATTCTTTTCTGTGGAACTCGATCCTCTTCATCCTTGTCCTCACATTGTGTCCTTTCTCTCAGCTCCTTCAGAGCATCCCTGGTTCTCCATCTGGCTCTCTGCCTCAATTCCTGACTGTTTTCTGAAAGTTCCTGCCCCCTAGAAGTCCAAAATCTGCTGGGGGAGAAACCTATAGCTATTGGCAGAGGGTGTAGTACTTAGTGAGTACCTCCTCCCTCACAAAAAAAACAATACCTACTGTTACTTTGCCAGCCTTTTATTCAAGAACAAGTATAACATGTACTTGAAGTCTTTTTTAGTATTCATAAAAATCATGCCTGTTTCCTTTCCACCATGTAAGAATTGAATGCACTGAGATGCTGAATGTATGTGATTTGCCCAAGTGCAGAGGAATTTTAAACAGAGAGGTATGACCATTAGAAAGTTATTTTCTGCACAGAGCTGGTTGCAGTATTTGGGCATGAGAGTTGGCTTTGTATGAAATTGAAGAATGTTTTAAAACTTGAAAAACTGGGCACAAAAATGAAAACTTGCTGAGTTTTCAAATTCTATTATGGCAAATTCTTTCACTAACCTTAAATTTGGAAATGTAAATAACATTCCTCCAGGCAGTGCAGAGCTATTATTTAGAAGTTAAGAAAACAGACTCCCCAAGCAATTGCTTTTGTGAACTTGGTTGGCACCACAATATGTGTTTCGCAAAGTGTCCAAGCAAAATTTTTTACAGGGGGTCCTGTTGCTCAATGTGGTTTCACGTGTGTTTGATCGCGTTTCGCAGAACATGGACGAAGTGCCCAGATTAGGATTGGAAGGAGCCACTGTGGCTGTGCTGGATGCCAATGGCTTTGGACGTGAGCTGGCAGAGTGGTAATCAAGTTCTTAGTGTAGAGAGTGTTTTCTCCAGAGCAGTTATTACTCGGAGCATGTACTATTGACTTGCTTACTTCTCATAACAGACCTACAGGGTACACATTCTTTGATTTTACAGATGAAAAGACTAAGACACAGGAAAGATAAAGACCCATCTGAGGTCACCAGCCAGTCCTGGGGGGACTTGGGGCTGAGCCCGGGCAGCCTGGCTTGGAGCTGGCGGGGTCCTGCCCCTCTGTGGTTTAGTGCTATCAAATCTGATGCCTTGGGCATTGGTTGGGAAAAGCAATCCATATAATTCTTATAAATAAAAGAAAACAATTTTGGTCACTACAAAATATACTGTATTCAGTCCACGACTGCGTGAATTCACTGGCCAGTCCCGAATGCCCTCTTCTACCTTCACGTAGGTAGGAGGGAGACGTGCAGTGTCACCCTTGCAGCCAGCACAGGCTCTGCGTTTCCCCACGCTGTGCCTCCCCGCCTCCCCGCCTCCCTCCCCAGAGCCGGGGTTGTGTTGGAATCTGGGGAGCACACACACTGGGGAGTGCGCCGTGGTTGGGGAGGAAATGCAATGCCGCCTCCCACCGGGAAGGAGGGGAGGGAGAGCACACGGACAGGCACAGGCGGTCCCCAGCCTGGAGTGACTGAGGAAAGGTTTATTTCAGGAAAGGATAAAAATCTTCTGAGCACAAATACAGCCAGGCCTCAGAGAGCAGGCGGGGTCAGGGCCGAAACTGGGGTCACAGGTTTCCAGAAGGCAGGGAGGAAGCAGGAGGACAGAGGCTGGAAGTGGGGGTTCCTAGCCTGAGACTCTGCAGCTTATTCACTATGTTCTGTTCGTCCCAAAATGTAAAACGGAAAAAGAAATGGCGTCTTCAACCTGAGCCCAGCCCCGGCCGTGCGGGCGCCGAGCTGACCGAGGGAAGGGCATCTGCTGGTGAGAGAACGGCCGCAAAGCCCTCTTTCAGTGCCCACCCGAGGCTTCCCTTCCTGTTATTTGTGGGTGGGAAGGGGCACAGGGAGAGAACCTTCTGGCATATTGACAGAGAAGCTCTGTGGCTTCTAAACCTTCACCCGCATGCATTCGCCAGTGTTGGTCGGATCCTCTTGTCAAACTAATTGCACATCAAGTTCTCCGACAGGACATTCAGGATCCAGTGTCCACTTTGGGCAGCACAAACAATGGAAACCTCAGCAAAAGCATTGCCTTCTTTGTCTGGCCATGGGAAGGGGCATTCTCAGAGAATTTAGGGGACAATGATTCTGGCCAAACTCGGGGTGTGTTGCAACACAGAACGCGTCTGTAAATGCAGCTGCAGATCCCACAACCTCCTCCAAGGATTATTTTGGTTTCCCATTTCAAATCCTGGCTTCTGGTCTGTGGCTTTTGTTTTATAACAAAAATGTCAGTGCCCAGAAAGCCCCGATGCAGTCAGGAGGCAGAGCCCAGGGCGACGGTGCAGGGCAGAGCTGCCCGGGGAAGGGACGTCACCTTGTTGGGAGCCTTCCAGCTCTCCTGCAGGGTGTGTGCGAAGTGGATCTTGCATCTTGTGTCTGGGCACAATTTATATTTATGTTGAAATGATATCTTTGTAGAGAGCTATTTTTTAAATTTTCTCTTCGCCATGCACATTATAAAAGGAAACAGTTGGCTTTGGTTTCTTTAATAAAGAGCTGGTTGTAACCATTTCAGAAACCCATTATGAAATTTTTTTCAGACAATGACAATTGTGATCATTGTGCGTCTCAAGGTTACAGAGTCGAGCCCGCTCCAAGTGGGCTCTAGAACAGGAAGCTTTCCTTCTGCACAAGGACCCGGGACGGAGGAGACCCACCGGCAGAGCAGGCTGAAGCGATTTGCCACTTGTCAGATCCTTGGATGGCCAGAGAACCCTCCACCCTCACCACATACGCCCTCACACGTGCTGCGTGCCCCATGGTCCCTGGTGTCAGGAAAGCACGGTTCCCGGGGCCAGAGGCAAACCCAGCCTTGGTCGTCTTATTCAGGGCGTCTCTCCACCTGTTTTGCCCATCACCAGAGGCTTTGTCATGGAAGAAAACTCAGTGGGGCAGGGGCAAGCGGCGGGGGAGTTGACCGACTTTCTGGAGAGAAGGGGTGTGGTAAAGGGTGGAGAGGCTGTCGCTCTCAGAGAGGCTGCCCAGCCTCACCGGGACACCGTTCCCATGAGACCCTTAGTCTGGGTGGCCTGGGCACCAGATGAGTGTCTCTTTTTTTTTTTTTTTTTTTTTTGACAGAGTCTCACTCTGTTACCCGGACTAGAGTGAGTGCCGTGGCATCAACCTAGCTCACAGCAACCTCAAACTCCTGGGCTCAAGCGATCCTTCTGCCTCAGCCTCTCAAGTAGCTGGGACTACAGGCATGCGCCACCATGCCCGGCTAATTTTTCCTATATATTTTTAGTTGGCCAATTAATTTCTTTCTATTTTTAGTAGAGACAGGGTCTCACTGTTACTCAGGCTGTTTTCGAACTCCTGAACTCCTGACCTTGAGCGATCCTCCCGCCTCGGCCTCCCAGAGTGCTAGGATTACAGGCCTGAGCCACCACGCCCCGCCCAGTGTCTCTGTAATTAAGGAGCTTCCTGCAGCCCTGTCTGCTGCCAGGCGCAGGGCTCTTAAGGAATGGGACTCTTCCATCTAGGACCTGGGCAGAGCCCCTGATGTCTTCACAGCAGGCACCGGCTCCTCCACTCCTTGCCACTAGGAGATTTCTTTTCCCATCTTAGGCCTCTCCACCACTTTGGCCCAAATCAGTCTTGCCAAACAACAAATCACTTGACAAATCACAAAACAACAAAACAAATTGCTCTTTTGGTCTATCTATTCGTACTTATATTCAAGTCTTTAAAGAACGTCAGAGCGCACCAACTAGAAAACTCCCTCTGGAAGAAATGGCTAATCTGAAGAGCCCTGGATCGATTAAAGAAATTGAATTTGTTGTGTAAAACTTTCCCACAAAGAAAACTCTAGTTTCAGGTAGATTCCCTGGCGAATTCCACCAAAGAAGAAAAAAAATTAAAATAATAACGAGATACCACCATACACGTGTTAGAATGGCCGAAATCCAAAACGCTGGCACCACCAAACGCTGGCGAGGATGTGGAGCAACAAGAGCTCTCGTTCCTTGCTGGTGGGAACACGGAATGGGACATCCACTTTGGAAGAAGACAGTTTGGCAATTTCTTAAAACTGAATATACTTGTACCATGTGATCCAGCAGCTCAGCTCCTTGGTATTAACTCAGAGTTGAAAACTTGCATCCACACAGACACCTGCACACGGATGTTCACGGCAGCGTTGTCCGTCATTGCCAAGGCTTGGGAGCAAGCAAGATGCCCTTCAGTAGGCGGATGGAAGACTAAACCGTGGTACATCCAGACAACGGAAGATTATTCAGTGTTATAAAGAAATGGCTATTGAGCCATGGAAAGACACGGGGGAAACTCAGATGCACATTGCTAAGCGAAAGAGGCCAGTCTGGACAGGCAGCTTGCTCTGTGACCCGGCGGTATGACACTCTGGAAAAGGCACTTCTGTGGGGACAGTGAAAGGGTCAGTGGGGGAGGGAGGGATGAGCACAGGTGGAGCAAGGGGCTTTTAGGGCAGGGACACTACTCTATATGATGCTGTAAGAGTGGATCAAGGCCATTATAAATTTGCCCAAACCCTTCAGAACTCAGACACCAAGAGGGAACCCTGATGCTAGCTGTGGGCTTGGGTGGTGACGGTGTGGCAGTGCAGGTTCATCAGCTGTCACAAACGTCCGCCCTGGGGAGCTGACGGTGAGGGAGGCTGCCCACGTGTGGGGCAGAGGCTGCAGGAACTCTCTGTAGTTTCCACACAGTTTTGCTGTGAACTGAAAACTTCTCCCCCCAAAAAGCTGTTTAAAAAGTAAAATGAAATAAAGAGGGGAAGGAAGAGAAAAAAAAGGAGAGGTGAGGAAAGAGGGCAGGAGGAAGAGAAAACCAGAGGGAGAAAAGACAGGAAGATGAGAAAATGTGGAGAAACGACCCTCCCTGGGTTAGGGGGGGAATTGTGGCTGGACAGTGGTGAGTAGGGCACTGGGAATGTTCCAGAAGCTCTTCTATGCAGTCGCCACACTGAAGTCCACTGTGTTCATCTCTGTGTGACCACACATGGCTGATAGAAAGGAGCTTGAGTCCTAAGGAGGGACGGTCTCCCGTTTCCAATGGCTCTCTCCTTATTCCTGCACAGGGCTTTGTCAACACTTTTGTGGCCTCTGAAGAGACATTTCATCGTTCCTGCTCTCTGTAACATGCCCTCCCCATGGCAGAGAACTTTCTTTTAGCTCAGCATGGCCTACAGGGCTGAGACGCTGCCCACGTCTTCAGCTCTGCCTTCTGTCTGAAAGTGCTCACTTGAAAGGCTCCGGCCGCACCAGCCTTCTCTCCTCAGCAAAACACAGCGAGCTCCCTTCTGCCTTGGTCCCCTCAGGACCTTTGCACGTGCCGCTCCCACGCCTGGAACGCTCCTCAGCACTCCCGGGCCTGCCAAGGTCCGAAGGCCTCAGGTAAAGGTTACCGGCAAAGGAGGCTTTTCTTTCCCCACCTTCAGACTAGAGTTGATTCCTTTACGTCAGCCACAAACTCCAGTCTCCGATCCCACACTAATTTAGAATCTTAGCACGTACCCTAATAGGATAACAGGTGAGGTTGCCCTTTTCACCTCCCCTCATTTGCAAAAGCACTCCCACGTTCCGCCCACACCTGTGGGTAAAAGCAGACGCCAGCCTGCCGGCACGCAGGCGTGCCACTCCCTGTCTCCGAGGCCCCGTGCACCAGGTCCCAGCCTCCCTCCTCCGATGATGCCACATCACTGAGCACCAAGCTCCTAGCAGATCACCTGCTTCTGCAAGCTTTGGACTGGGGGATGCTGGAGCTTTCTAGACTCCTCCTGACTCCCGAGGCTCACAACAGCCGCTGCCCACTGTATACAACGCAGGGAGAGCCTGGGGTTGGAATCCGAGAGCAAGAGCAGCGACCTTCGACCTTCGCTGTGAAACACAAACTCAACACAGTTCCCGGGCGGAGCTTGTGGGTTCGTCTCCAAAACCCACAGGCTCAGATCCCAGCTCTGGCTTGAGTCTGTCTATAAATTACTTTTATAGGAATGCTATCATGTTATTGAAAACCGGTAAAGCCCTCCTAAGCACGCAGCTCTTCTGTTTTTGTAATCTTGCTGTGAATGAGCTTCTATGCGTTGCTTCCGCCATCTCCATCCAAGCTACTCAAGCCCCTTAATACCTCCTGGTAGATCTTTCCTGTGGTCAACTTTCAGCTTAAGAACACGGACTCTGCTCCAAATGGAATAACATTACTACTAGATTATTCTTATAGCTCAATATCTATAGGGAGCTAACAGCTGGGCCAAAGAACGTAAATAACATGTGGGTTTTATTTGAGCGAACCCTTATCAACAGGGAAGCAGCTGCCTCCTTGCGTCTCCTTAGCTTCTCTTTGTGTCCTGTGGACAGATTGCTTTCCAGTGCATGAGATCTCAACCACTCTTCAGACTTCGCAGACGAGGTGGAAAACAGCCCCAGAGCTGGGTGCCCCTCCTCCCTGCAGTGTGGCTGCGGAGCCCCTGCCCTCCCCAGGCCCTCCCCGCCCAATCCCAGGCCTTCAGAATGCCCCGGTCATGCTCGGGGACCACTGCACTGTCTGCTTCCCGTGTCCACCCAGCGTCTGGGTCTCTGTGCTCGGGACCAACTGTCTGACACTAAGTCTGACCACATCACCCCTGTCTAAAACCCTTCAGGTTACCTACTGTCTGCAGGATGAAGTCCCAGGTCCCTCACTGGGGAGATTCGTGAGGGCCTGGCCTGGCTGCCGCTCACCTCCGTCTCCTGACCCTCCCCGAGCGGTGGCCCCACCCCCAGGCCGCAGTGCAGCTCCCACGCATGTCGCTGGGGCCACTGCCTTTCCTTTACATGTTTTCTTAGTCCCTTTCTCTGCACGACTATGTAGCTATCCTTCAGGACCTGCGCCTGCGTGTGTGTGTGTGTGTGCGTGTGTGTGTGTGTGTGTGTGTGTGTGTGTGCGCGCGGGCACTCGGCGCTGCGTATTCCTCTAGAAGAGAACTCCCTGCAGGTGACAGTGAGACTGAGTGGGCGGGAGCCTCAGGCAGCCACCAGAGCAGAGAACTGGGGCTTCTCCACCCCCCACCTTCTGCTGTTTAATTTGGGGGCACATTATTCAGCGGGGGCCGTCATAACAAAATATCACAGACTGTGTGGCTCAAACTACAGAAGTTTATTGTGTCATAGTTCTGGACACTGAGAGCCAAAAGCAAGATGTCGCAGGGCTGGCTTCTCTGGAGGCCTCTCTCCCTGGCCTGGAGGCGAGTGCCTCCTCCCCGTGTCCTGACGTGTCTTCCCTCTTCTCCTAAGGACGCCAGTCTGGATTGGCGTGCACCCTAACGACCCCAATTTAACTCAATCGCCACTTCACAAGTTCTATCTCCAGACACAGCCCATTCTGAGGTGCTGAGGGTTAGGACGTTAACAGGTAAGCTTTGGGGTGGGATATAATTCAGCCTATAGTGGGGAGTGTCCGATTTCTTCCCTGGTCTCAATTTGTCTCTTTATCTGTGACATGGGGGTGGGCAGCCTATAACAGGTGGTCTTGTAGCTCCTTCACTGCTTTGGATTTTTCTGGATTAAAAATCAGGCAACATGAAGTGGGACCTTGAGCCATGAGACTGTTGTGTTCTGTTAGAAAACCAGGCAGGTGTCTCTGATCTGAGCCATCCGTGCAGGTGCCTGAATCCTGCCTCTACTTTTCTGGCTACACACTTTTCCCTCTAGTTTGGGGAGACAGAGGAGGGAGGCAGAGGAGGTGGGAAGTGAAAATGCCCAGATTTCTAAATGGCACTAGAGGCAGGAGAGCTGGTCTCCAACAGCCAGAGGGACAGCGAGAGGAGGGACGAGGGAATGGCGCCAGTTGGTGTGTCCATGCCAAAATGCCCAGGAAAAGCCACTCGAGGTCCACAGTGGCTGGAGACGTGAGTGCTGCTCAGGAAGGGTGGGGTCCTCTCCTTCCGACCCAGTCTTTGAGGTTGTTCCAGCACGTGTCCCTGTCAACACAAGAGAGGTCCCCCTCACTGCTGGGGGTGTCCCTCTGGGGTGCCAGGGGTGCGGGCCCAGGCTGTGGTCTGGGTGGTCCCTGGGTCATCTGTGCCAGATGTCTGCCCTAGAGAAAGTGAGGCAGCCAGGGACTGTGGTGTGCACTTTGGGACAGGACACATCAAACATTGCTTTGAAAAAGAAAAAGGTTCTGGTGTATTTACTTTTGAAACCACTTGCCAGCTCGTCCGGGAGAGATGGAAGGCGGAATAACTTGATGGTTTTGGAGCAGACAGAACTCTGGCTTTCAAGTTCAGGTCCAACTCTAGAAGCATGTCCTTCACAGTGGCCCAGGGAGTGACTGTGGACTGTGTCATGAACGATATTGTCATGGCCATGTCTTCCATTCAAGCCCACATGGGGACCAGGAACAGAACATTCAGCCGTGGTCATAACAGAGGAATGGCCACTTTCTGGAAGTGCTCTCCAGTGGGACACCTCGCTGACCCTTCCCCAGGCTCGGGCTGGGCCCCTGACCCCCACACCCCTTCCTGCAGTCCCCGCATACAGTTGTGGAGGCTGCGCACAGGGCACAGTTCACCCCTGTGACTGTCACAGACGGCATATTGTAAGATGACTTGTTCTCCTCAGATCAGTTCCGTGTCTAGAGCAAGGGGCAGCTTGGTCTTATGCTAAGCAAGGTATCCATGCGAGGTCTGCAGGGCTGGGTGTTCCTCGGAAGACTGTAATACCTGACCGACCACTCACCTGTTTTCCTCTGGACTGTGAGCCCGCCGGCACCCGCCATGTCCAACCCGCTTAGATTGTGCGGGCCCAGCTTGTGCGCAGGGTCTATCACGGGCCAGCGCCAGCATGATGGGTCAGAGGAGTTTGGGGAGATCTGGGGTGAGAGAAGAGTCCCTGGACGTCGTGAAGAGAGGGGCTGAGCAGGGGCTGCAGAGCGGGGCTGGAGGCAGAGAGGAGGAAGGCTGCACACTGCATGTGACAGTGCCAGCCAGACGCAGGAGCCCGCAGCAGGCCTGGAGCAAGGTCCACCCTCTGTGCGCTCGGGCTGCCTGCCCAGGTGCAGTGGGCAGGGAGAACAGCTCTGCAAGGGTCTGCAGGAGAACTCATGGGTTGGCACTCCTTTCGTTTGTAAATTTAAAAAATTTTTTTAAGTTGACAGCTAAAATTGTATATATTTATTGGCTGCAACATGATGTTTTGTGGAATGACTCAATCTAGCTAATTAACATATATGCATTACCTCATGTCCACGTTTCCCTCCTGTTTAAGTGAAATGTATCCTTTGGCCAGCATCTCCCTGACGCCCGCCGCCCCCCCCCCGCCCCCGGCCACAGGTGACCACCCTTCTACTCTCCACTCCGAGAGAACAACCTTTTCAGATTCCACGTGTGAACTAACATTTCTAAAGTGCCTGGAATTGCACCTGGCACAAAGACGGCAGGGCACAGTGTTAAATAAATAAACAAACTAACTAAAAAAAGACCTGAATCCTGACAACGTGAAGTCCAGCTCCCGTGAGCCTGGGGCACTGGGAGGTGGCGCTGGGGCGGCCGAGGGAGCGGAGGGGCGACTGAGGCCCGACGGCGGCCCCGCCCTTCTGGGCATGCACGGCCTCCGCGGAGGAGCGCAGTCTTCTGTGCAGGCTCATTATACTATGGCCTTGCCTTTCTCTTTCCCCAAATGCAAGGACAATGAAGGACCACAGCCACCTGGCTGCGGGAGGCAGCTCACCTTGCTTAGCCAGGAGGCAAGAGTGCGGCTGCCACCTCCTCTCCCCCTGTCCCCGTGGTCTTCCCGACTCCTGACGTCCATCATGGCACCTCCGGGTCTCCCACACGAAAAGTGGTGTAGACAATCTGCCCGGGCAAAGCAAAAGCCAAGGGCCACATTCACGCAGGTTGCAGGGCCAGAAGTTTCTAGGCCGGAGGAGGCAGATGAGAGAGACCTACCAGGAAAATCGTTGGTTGCAGAGCGAAGAGCCGCAGCCAAGGCTCTCTTCCCTCGCCTGGGAGTCGGGGCCCCTCGGGGACCCCGAGGATGCAGCAAGGGGGCCGGGGAGGCAGGTGTCACGGCCCGGGCTCCCTCTCGGAGGCGTGTCTGGGCACCGGGAAGTCCCCTCCATTGTCCCTACGAGGGACATTTCACACAAAGAACGTCCCGTCCTATCTCAGAAACCCCTTTCGCCCCGTGCTGCACATCCTCTGACGAGAGTGGGCTCTGCCTTTGTGGTCAAGGAGATTGATTCTTCCCAAATGCATCCGTTCCTTTTACCAACAGCCTAGGAGGGAGGCGTCCTCCCCGTGTCCAGGCTCGGGGGCCAAGGGCTGGGCTCGGAGAGGGAAGCGCGGCCCAGGCTGCAGGGCGACCGCTTGGGCCTCCAGGGCGCCTGGCTGCGCAGAGGGAGGCTGGGCAGGGCCACCGGGGGCCGAGTTTCCTTTTTATGCTCTTAATAAGCTGACCTGTTTTTGAAATACATACCTTTTTTCTAAAACATTCATTGGGGGAAAAATGGTAGAAAAGCTACCATAAGAACACCCGGGGGCTTATCAAATTAAGAGCTAAGGACCAACCCTCAAGCCTGACTCATTTCGCCCTTGTCTGCAACCTCACCCAGCTGCGTGGGTGGGCCGGGCCGCGGGGAGGGAGCTGGGGTTACACCGGCCTGTCGCGGCCAGGAATGCCCTGCGCATTCTGCAGGACATGCGAGAGACTGGGAGCTTCCATATCACACAGCGAGGAATCTGGCCGTTTGGGGGCAGCCAGGCCCTGAGTCTGGAGGTGAGGGAGCAGTCTCTGGCCCTAGGTCTGTCAGTGGGGAACAGCTGCCACTGGCCCCCAAGACTGCTCTCCCACTGAGCTTGCGGGCGTGACCAGGGGCAGTGTTCCACCCGTCCCTGTCCCTGCCTCTTCCTGCAGGTCCTCCAGGGCAGCCTCTGGTCTTCCCACCCTGTGCGCGTGCAGGTGGGGGCTCAGGCAGGCTTTCCTGGGCCTTGCTCGCCCCTTCCCCAGAGAAAGTGTCCCTCGGTGACCTCCCTTCCCTGCTATCTCAGCGAGTGTGCGCGCAGTCTCTGGAGAATGGTGGAGTGTGTGGTGACCTTGGCTAGCACCTGGTGCGCCCTCTAGGCCCAGGTGAGCTGAGGGGGCAAAGCAGTCTTCTTTCTCTACTTTCGCTTCTCTCAGAGGTGGGATGACGGAGGACAGGAAGGCAGAGGACAGTCGCAGCAGAGCTGTGGGACTTTCTGTAAGCAGAGGGGGAGTCTCTACATTCAGTCTCGGGCGAGGAGCCCCGCGCCTCTCCACGCAGTAGCACTGGCACATGCTGCAGCCACTGGCGGGGAGTGGGGTTCAAACCAGGGCTGTGGAAATGCCCTCCCGTCCTGTGTCTGCTTGCCTGACCTCCCAGGTGACAACTCAGTCCAGGGCCAAGTGAGCTCAGGGACAGGAATGTTCATAGTTAGGAAATGTGGCTAGTGTTGGGTGCTCCTGGGGAGGAGGCGAGTCTGGGGAGGGGCGTTACTCTGAGGGACTCTAGGAGGGCCAGGGCTCGGCCTAAGAAGAGGATCTGTTGTGTCTGGAGTGTTAATTTGTCTGGGAACAACTTTGAACTTGGCCATGAGTTCCCTGTTCTGGGTCCATGCACAATACCTGACTGAGTAACTTCATGGCAGAAGTAAAGGACAACCTACTTATGAATGATGGGTGTGTCATGATGCAGGCCCCTGGGGCCTGGGGAAAATGAGGCAGGGAGTGAGAACAAGTGGAGTGGTAGAAAGAAGAAAAAGCATACTAGCAGGTGGGAAGAAATGGGATGGCCCCATTGTCACACCTCCTCCAGGCCCCACCTCGCACCTGGCTGGGTCTATATGGAGCACAGGGAAGCCCTTCCCCTGCTAGTGTGCATGGCTTTAATTTTGAGCGCAAGGACAACGTGCACTTGAATGTTGTCATTCATGACATTGCAGTATTTTGGGAAGATGATCTTGGTGCCTTCCTGCAGCTGCAGTGATGACAATATACCAGGTCAGGTACTTGGCACAGTTTGCCCATCAGGGTTGAGTCTCCACCTTGTGATCTTCATACACTTGGTGGAGCCATGCCATCCCTTCTCCAGGGACAGACCTCAGTTTCCCTCAGTCTCTGGGCCCTGTTCTTCTGTGCCTCTTCATTCTCCAGCTCCCTGTGATGGGAACACGCCTGCCAGCAAGTTCAGAGTGAGGTTGCCTGGATGCACGTTTCAGCATAAAATATGATGCCTCTCTCCCGAGAGCCCTGCAAAAGCCTCATGGCTCCTTGTGGGTTCTAGTCAGCTCTGTCGATCCCTGAACCAGTCACATTAATTTTGTTTAGTAGAAATATACTTGATTTCCACTCTATCTCAATGAGCTATACTTCTACCTGGTTACTGTGCATGTCTTAATTGTTTTGAACTCAAAAGAGACATAATGATGCACAGACAGAGGCTTACAGCCAGATTCTCTGTCAACACAGAGAATACACAACACAGATACGGGATGGATTACGTGTCTATAACGCATTTTAGGGAGATCACCACAATGGTCAGGCAAAGTGCTCACTCATTGTTGCCCCCAGTGTGGAATAACTTATCTGAAGTAAATGAACAACAGCAACAAAAAGCAAAATTGAAGATCCCAAATTAGCAAAGGACAGGGAGAAAGAACTAGAGAAGAGACTGAGCAAAAAACCACAGCTCTGGTACCATCTGGGACTCACCTCTGTGAGCAAAGAAAAGAGGTGGCTGAAGCCACCCATGAGGTGCACTTAATTCTCTGGAACACATTTTTACCTGCCTGCCAGGTGAGTCCCTGGGCATCTCAATCCATGACTTCCCAAACTATTAAAAGATTATTTTTTAATAAGATATAACCATATCTATCACATAGATCTAAAAGGAACACTTGTTAGCAATTGTACTTTAGTTATTAATAATGAGTAAGGCAATGGCCATATCAATCAATTCTCACCCACATGCCAGCTCACTCCTGGAATTCCTACATGCATTGCATTTAAACTTACATGTTGCCAGAAGGAAAATATTATTATTCACATCTTGCAAATGAAGAAAACCATGGCTTAATGAGGTGAAAAAGTTTGTTCAAACCCACAATTAGTAATTAGTCCTGGTTTAGTGTGGTCCCAAAGCCCACCTTTCTGTTTTCACACCCTTCAATAAGTGCATGCAGGATGACTCCTCCTGCTTTTCAGTGGGCAGAACGAGAGACAGTGACCGTTCTGCTAGAGTCTAGAAGCTGCTGCCCTGGAATATCAGCCCAAGGAACCTGCCGCTGAGCAGAGCAGGTGTCCCGGCTGACGGCTTGCAGCGCTCGGGCTGACCTGCGGGCGGGTGGGAAGCCAGGGGGCGCCGCAGGGAGCAGTGGGCCCTGTGGGACTCTGCCCCTTTGCTGGCAGGGCTACCTGTAGAGCACAGGACAAATAGGGGCCAGAAAGAGCCCCTCTTCATAGGCAGCTAACATAATTAGCGAAATTAGCCAAACACAGAGGCTAATGTTTCAGAGAAACTCCCCAAAGGGTCTGGGCATATATATGTGATGAGTCTCCTGTCTGGTCCCCAGCCCAGTCCCTGAGTTTAAAGTGCTAAGAACTCCAAAAGGTGACGTGAGAAACATTTGGGGACACACTGTGCCCCAGGCAAAAAGAATCTGATGCTGCTATTAGAAAAATTGGTGTGTGTGCAGATGGCGCCCTGAAATTTAAAAACAACGTGATCCAGCACGGCTTCAGCATGCGGCATGCTCAGCCTCTGCTGAAGAAGCCACGCCACGCTTTTGAAGCTGAAAGCCAGAGAGCTTTCGGGCATTTGCCCCAGTGCCCACAGGCGATGAAGGCCTGGGTCAGAGGGCAGCAGTTCTCCAAGGACAAAAACAAACTGTGCAACACTGGACACAGCTGGGGAAACTCCCTGCGCCTGGGGTTGTCCCCTCAGGGAAGACTCCCTGTCGGGGCTGCAAAGAGCAAGCGGGGTCAGTCCGTGGCCTTGACACTGTATTCCCCTCACTGGTTTGTTCATAACATATGCGTAGAGGATCCTTGGCAGGGACAGCCCTGCGCCTGGTACTGAGCATCAACATGCACGGGTCCTGCTCGGCCTGCAGGGGGCCCGGGCCAGCTCCGAGGGCCGGCCGTGCTGATGGGAGCAGCTTCCGCGTGGACAGGAGGGAGCCAGGGCTCGGCAGGGCTAGGGCTGGGCGGTGATGCCAGCGACACCCAACCTCCAGCCAGTGCCTCCACCTCCGCGGGCTTCCGTTTCCTCTCGCAACTCAGGTTAGTTGTTCTTTCATCATGTGTGTGTCGTGAGGTTTAAATAAATTCATATATGCTAATACAAATATAAATGAATATGTATTTATGCTAAAGTAAGTATGTTTATACTGACATAAATATATAATATAAAAATAATAAGTACACTAACATTATGCATATGCCCGTATGACACGTATATATGAACCGACAACCCCACCTCCTAGGCCCTGCAGCAGGTGAGTAGTGGTGGGGCTGGGATTTGAACCCTGGAACCCAGGCTCCAGAGTCTGGGCCTTTATCTGCTCTTGGTTCTGCCCCTGACCCAGGCTCTCCATGTCAGGCTCTATGAGCCAAGGACGGGACAGAGGAAGGTGTCCGAGAGGCAGCTGGCCCTTGGCCACAGGTGGCACGTGTTAGGAGTTGAGCGACACACAGTGGGCAATGGGGGCCACAGCCCTTGATGTGGGCGTGCAGCTGGAATTCTCTCTCTGTGCCCCGCAGAGCAGAACTTGCACGAGCATGTGCACATCTCTGCCCCTTGGTCTCCTCATGTATCAAATGGCCCCACCCCGGGAGGCCCTGCCAAGGCCGTGGAGGGCAGCGTAGGAGGCAGGCTGGGCTGCAGCCAGCCCTTGGTGAGTTCCCATCCAGCTGCCTCCCTCCTCCTGGCGTCCCTCCTTCCCCACTATGCAGTGAGCAGGGCTCTTCATCAGTCACTATTTCCCACATCTTTTGCACAGAAAGTAGCTTCGCAGTGCCCTCCCCTCTATTCTTCCTCTTCTCATTCCTGCTTCCCTCATCTGCTTGTCGGTGGCTTTTGCAGGTTGCTCCTCTCCTGTCCCTCCCTAAGCAGTGGGGTTTCTCTGAGTCCCACCCTTCATGCCATGTCCTCACAATGTGCACGTCCGTATTCGATGGTGCCTAGTTCTACAGCTCAGCCTCATGGTCCTCATGAGCTCCTGACCTATATTTCCAAAGACCATAGCAGCTGTCTCATCCCACCGCTGTGTGTCTAAACTGGGACCCTCCTTTTCATGCCTGTATTAGTCGGGGTTCTCCAGAGAGACAGAGCCAATGGGAGACAGAGCGATCAAGAGACAGATGAGGGGGGATTTTCTGGTGGATTGGCTCTCTCAGTCACGGAGGCTGAGAAGTCCTACGGGGATGTCTGCAAGCCGGAGACCCGGAGAAGCTGGCGGCGTGGCTCAGCACAAACGCACAGACTTCCGAGCCAGGGAGGCGGCCGGTGTACCTCTGTCTGAGGCTGACGGCTTTATAACCCAGGGAGCTGCTGGTGCCAATCCTAGGGTCCAAAGGCCGGAGAACCTGCAGCCCTGACATCTAAGAGCAGGAGAACAAGGGTGTCCTAGCTCTAGAAAAGAGACAGAAGACAGAATTTGCCTTTTTTCTGACTTTTTGTTCCATCTGGGTGCTGAGCTGATTGGGTGGTGCCCACCCGCACTGGCTGAGGATGGACTTAGTCCACTGATTCAAATGCCAGTCTCTTCTGGAAGCAACCTCACAGACAGCCAGAAATACTGCTTCCCCAGCTGCCTGGGTATCCCGCAATCCATCAAGTTGACACCTAAAATTAACCCTCAAACCTGCATTTCCCCCGCTATCTCGATGTCCCCATTGCTAGCTTTTGCATGCTCTCCTTTGTGGGCAAAGTGGTATTTTTAACAACAGTAAGCACCTGTGTCATTTGCCGGTTTGGGAGCCTTTCTGAGACCTTCCTGCATCCAGTCCAAAATTCTTCCTAAGGCCACAGGTCCCGTGACATGGCCACTGCCTCCATATTGTTCTCTTGTTCCTCTGCCACCTGCTCTAAATGTCCTACCTAGGTTCACTCCTGCAGTGTACCCGAAATTTTCACCTATGTGCTTATACATAGGCTGCCTTGAAAATATTCTTTCTCCTCCTTGTGCACTTGTCAAACTGGTTTTTATCCATCTGTATTCAAATCAAAGATGGTTTTCTCTGCAAAGCCTCCCACTCTATACCTGTAAAGAAACAGGCACTTGCAGAGGTGTGGGTGTCACTGCGAGACCAGGAGGTCCTTACAGGTAGAGACTGTGTCTCGTTCATCTTTGTATCTCCTCCCCCACCTGTCCCTTTTTACAAATAAAGAAACATTTATTTTGCAAATAAAGAAGCTGAGGTATAGGAAACGAATGTTACCAAGAGTCTATGCTGGCATTTAAACTTTGAAACCATGGCTGCTTTAATTTACAAGTCAGGAAGGAAGAAAGGTATGTGAGTGCAGGGTTTGCCCACTCTAGGGTAGCATGGCTAGGCTCTCCCAGCACTCCTGGGAGCCTGCAGCAGTGGACAGCGCGTGGCCAGGCTGGCTTCAGAGACAAGCAACCGGGACAGTCACATGGAGGCCCTCCTCAGCAGGGCCTCATGCTGGGCTTACTGTTCTGCTGTGGACAGCTCGAAGTTCTTAATAACTTCATCTTCAGCTTTGTGATTTGTAAGTGAGTCCAGTGGGTCACTGGGGACGGCACGCACCGCGCACGGCAGCACCGGCTGCCGCATCTGGGGCCTGAGGAAGGAGGGGCTCCGCGCGGAGGCAGCCCTGCGAGGCTCCCCCGTCCTTTTTATGTTCTGTTGTGCTGTGATTAGAAAATACCACTATTTCCTCATTACATTTTATGAGCAATAAAATGTTTTTAAAGGATAATCTTTATAGCTTTTTATTTTTAACTGCATTTCGTTTCCTGCATTTTGATCAAGGGGCCCTATTTTCATGTTGCTCCACAAATCCTGTGGTCTGCCCTACAGATGGGATGTGAGAGAGAGCAGAGCATTTTAAATTTAGAAACATAGAGACCAAGCAGCCAGGAACTCAAAAGATAACATGACAGCGCAGAGTGATTTGCGAGAGATCCGGTGGAATTAATAGAGAGAAATAAAAATGAGGCAGGTGTGAGAGGGGAAGGCTGGCTCTCTATGTAATGGTTATTGACATAATTTTAGCAGTAGTGATAGAGAAAGAAGTAGCTTTTAGAACTGCAGCCTGAGCAATGAAAAGAGAGAACGAATTTCAAAGCTATCCTCACGTGTGACCCAGAGTATTGCAGAATAGATTTCTTATTTGGTTTTATTGAGCTGGGTGATAACTCGGAGATAGGAAAGGTGAGATGTCAGTAGCAAGAGATATTTTAATAATGAGAGAAACTTGGAAAAGGAAGAGAGTTGTATTGCTGACTAGATGAAGAGATGAAGAGCTGAGGAAAAAAGAAAAAAGGAACTAGTATTTATTGCATGCTCAATGTTTGAATATTTATTTTATTTATCCAGGCATCTTAAATCACTAAGGGTATAAATAGGTACAGACACAGATACAGGTATAGAGACCTGTACACTTCTAGCTGCCTGCCTAAAGAAACGGTAATTCGTCATCTCTCACAGAGATTAACAACATTCAGAACATCTCCAATATTTTGTATTAAATGTTTGTTATTTAACCAAAATCATCAGGGATAACAAAAATTAAGACCAATAAAAATTTAGACCAGTAATTAATATAGACCCAAAGGTGAAAGAGCATAGATTTTAACATAATTGTGATTAATATGTTCAAGCAAAATACATTATAAGATGTAAAATGTCAAAGTGTTTGTACCCCCCATAATATCCTGGGGAAAAAAAGTTGTAAAATGTCATCAGAAAATTTCAAATTTTATTTTTAAAAAAGGCTTAAATAAAAAATCTCATATAACAAAATAAAATAATTAATTTAAGGATTTAATGGGATAAATGCAGATCTGATGCAGCTAAAGAGAATATTAGTGAACTGGAAGATCGATTAATAGAAAAACTCTAGTATCACTGAGAAAAACTAGAGGAAAAATACAAAAGTTGCATTATTGACGTGTAAGACTCAATACAAAAGTTAAACCAGTGGTGTGTTGGCCAGCTCATACTGAAAAATAAGTAAAAGTAGTCATTTATATGAGACTTTAATATGTCAGAGATGTACATTTTCATCTCTGGAATAATCACTAAAAGGATAATGAAAGTAGTAACTAAAAGTTAATATAAGAAAAAATTGAATAATAACTTTTTTTTTTGAGACAGAGTCTCACTCTGTTGCCTGTAGGCTAGAGTGCTGTGACATCAGCCTAGCTCACAGCAACCTCCAACTCCTGGGCTCAAACAATCCTACTGCCTCAGCCTCCCAAGTAGCTGGGACTACAGGGCATGTGCCACCATGCATTGCTAACTTTTTCTATATATATTTTTAGTTGTCCAGCTAATTTATTTCTATTTTTTTTTTTTAGTAGAGATGGGGTCTCACTCTTGTTCAGGCTGGTCTTGAACTCCTGAGCTCAAATAATCCACCTGCCTCAGCCTCCCAGAGTGATAGGATTACAGGTGTGAGTAATTACTTTGATTAATCTAAATAGAGATATGGAAAGAGAAAAATATGAGCATAAACTAGGTAGAACAAATAGAAAAAGAAATAGAAAGATGATTAGTATAAACCTAAATACATCAGTAATGACAATAAATATTAATGTTTTAAAGAGTGCAATAAAAAGATAAAGATTACCACATTTATTTTTGTTATAAAATTTGTATGCTTTAAAAATGGGATGTGCCTTATATATAAGGACACAGAACTACTCAAAGTAAAATGATGGAAGTACCTAAAGTCTCTGCACAGAGAGAGAAATCCCATGTAGGAGTGATGTCACCAAGATGGTAGAATGAAAGATAACATGCTCAAATCCTCCCACAATGACAAGAATTCTGTACCCATCCATAGTCAAAAGTGTCCCTTTGGAAGCCTCAAGATTTAGGTAGGAAGGAGTTCATGAAAACCTTATGGAACCCAAAACACTGGAAGGTTGTTATGAGAGTGCCAACCAACATTCAAGTGGCTGATCCACCAAGCTTGCCCTTGGATTCAAACCCAGAAATGACCCAGTCCTCCAAGGGGACTGGCTGGCTATAGTTCTATTTGGTCTTGAGCCCACAACCTAAACCATCTGTGAAGGGGTCTAGAAGGAATCATACACAGTAGTGCTTGGCAGAAAGGCTCCTCTGCCCTCTGATATCAGTCTCAGCAGTGAACCTGAACGTTGCCACGTAGCCTGGCTCCAGCCCGTCTCAGTTGAGGTCCTAGATAAGAACTACTTGCATAAGGACCCAGGGGGAAACTAGCCAATCTTTTAACATAGGAATCTGAGCCTTCCTGATAGGATTGCCAAACTTCATCTTACAGCAGTTCCCAAGGGCCCTCAGCCTCAGCTACAGTACTTCCTGCTGTAATCAGGGAACTATCCTGTTTGTGCAGGGTCCTCCTGGGACATGCACACCTCTCTAAGACAACAAGACTGGGATCTCCAGCCTCCATATCATTGCAGATTCCATGGAAGCCAAGTCCAAGATCTGGCCTTTTTGCTTTAATCAGAGAACTGTCTCATCTCTGCAGGGTACTCCTGGGAGATGTGCACCCCTCTAAGTCAATGAGACAAGGCTCTCCAACCTCTGCTCCACAGCAGATCCCAAGCAGGTCCAGTCTCAGCTCTGGCCCCTCCTATTGGAGTTAAGGCACTATCCTGCTTATGCATACACCCATCTGAGCCAATAAAACAGGTCCACTAGCCTCCTTCACAAAGCAGATACCAAGGGGATCAGTCTCAACTCCAGCCTCTCTTACTGCAGTCAGAGGCACATCCCATCTAGTAGAGGGCCATCTTGCAGAGGCCTACTAGGAGGCACACCTGTCTGGGCCACTGGAACAGTCTTCTGGGCTCAGGTCCCTGGCCAGAATTTCCACACAGCCCCAGCATCTTTCTTGGGTCTTTCCCAGGTTCCATCTGGGCAGGAAAGCCACATTAATCTCAGAGTCCTTGTGAGACTCTTGGAAAACCTGGGCTCAGAGCATCCTCTACTGCTGAGGCAGCTGTAGTGGTCATAGACTCAGGTAACTTAATGGTCAGTCTGCTTAGAATCCCTGGAAGGTCCTCTGAAGAATGACAGGCACAAACAAAGCCAGACTGTGAAGCCTAAGATAAATACCTAAACTCTCAATGCACAGACATCATTGCACTCCCACAGGCATCAAGAACATGGGAAACATGACCTCACTAATGGACAAAACGAGATTCCAGAGACTGACCCTAAAGTGAGGGAGATTTATGATCTCTCAGACAAAGAATTCAAAATAGCTGTTTTAACAAAACTCAATCAACTTCAAGAAAACAAAGAGAATCAATTTGGCAATTTATCAGAGAAATTTAATGGCTAGGTTTAAATAATTTTTAAAATCACATGGAATTCTTGGAGATGATAAATATAAGGAATGAAATGTAAAATGCAGTAGAGAACATCAGCATAACTGATAAAACAGGAGAAAGAATCAGTGGGCTTGAAGACAATATTTGAAAATACAATCAGAGGATAAAAAGACCAGAAGGAAATGAAGAAAGCTTATGTGATCTATGAGACAACATCAAAAGAGCACATATTCAAGTTATTGGAGTTAAAGAGGGAAGTGAGAAAGACAAAAGGATAAACAGTTTATTCAAAGAAATGATAACAGAAAAATTTTCAAACCTGGAGAAATATATAAATATTCAGGTATAGGAAGGCCAAAGGTAGCCAATCAGATTCAGCTCAAATAAGAATACCCCAAGATACATTATAATCAAATTCCCAAAGGTCAAAGACAAAGTGAGGATCCTGAATGCAGTGAGAGAAAAGAAGAAAATAACATCTAAACAAGATCCAATAAGCCTGGCAGTACACTTCTGAGAAGAAATTTTAAAAGCCTGGAGGGAGGAGGGTGATGTATTCATATTGTTGAAGGAAGAAAAATTGTATTAACCAATAATACTGTATCAGCAAAGCTATCCTTAAGAACAGAAAAACACTTCTCCAGACAAATAAAAGCTAAGAGAATTTATAGCTATCATACTTGTCCTATAAGAAATGTTAAAGGGAGTTCTTCAGACTACAAGAAAAAGACAGATATGATTATTACACAAATCTAGCAATTGTGGTGTGTACCATTACTAAGAAGACTAAAAGACAAAAGTAAAAAATGAATAACTACAACAATGTGTTAAGTATAGGCAATATAAAAAAACATAAATTGTAACATCAAAAATTCAATAGATGGGGGCAGAAAAAGTTACCATGTATAGGTTTTTGTTAGATTGTTTTATGTTTTTTTTTATTTTTTACAATCAAATTTATGTTGATATCAGCTTAAAATAATTTGTTATAACTAAAGTAATTTTTTAAGCCTTATGTTAACCACAAAGCAAAAACCTATAATAAATATACTAAAAGTAAAAAGTAACAAATTAAAATACACTATCAGAGGAAATCACTTAACCACAAAGAAACACAGTAAGAAAATAAGAAAAGAAGAGAGGACTTACAAAACAACTAGAAAACAGGTAACAGAATGGCAATAGTATCATGCCTTACCTACCAATGGCAACATTGAATAAAACTGGACTCAGTTCTTCAATTAAAAGACATACAGTGGCTGAATGGATTATAAAACAAGACCCAAATATATGTTGCCTACCAGAAAGTCATTTCACTTACAAAGACACACATAGACTGAAAGTAAGGGGATGCAAAAAGATATTCCATGAACAAAGAACAAGAGTAACTATACTTGTATCAGATAAAATAGACTTTAAGTCAAAAACTGTAAAAAGAGACACAGAAAATCGTTATATAATGATAAAGTGGTCAGTTCAGCAGGAGGATATAACAATACTAAATATATATGCACCAAATGCTAGTGCACCCAAATATATAAAGCAAATATTAATAGACTGAAAAGGAAAGAAAGATTGAAATGCAGTAATAGTAGAGGACATCAACACCCTACTATCAGCAAAAACAGATCATCTGTGCAGGAAATCAACAAAGAAACACCAGAGTTAAACTATATTCTAGACCAAATAAACCAAACAGATATTTATAGAACATTTTATGCAAATTCTACGGAGTACACATTTTTCTCATCAGCACATGAAACATTCTCCAGTTTACCATATCCTAGGCCACAAAAAAAGTTGCACCAATTCAAATGAGTCAAAATCATATCAAGTATCTTTTCTGACCACAATGGAATAAAACTAGAAATCAATAACAAGAGTACCCTCAGAAAACACACACACACAGAAATTAAACAACATGTCATCAAATGGCTAATGTGTCATTTAATAAATTAAGAATGAAATTTAGAAATTTATCAAAACAAATAAAAATGGAAATACAACGTATCAGAACCTATGGTATACAGAAAATACAGTACTAAAGAGGAAATTTAATAGCAACAAACATCTACATAAAAGATAGAAGGAATTCAAATAAGCAACCTAATGATGTACCTCAAGAAAGTAGAAAAACAGAACAAACCAAACTCTAAATTAGTAGAAGGAAAGAAATAACAAATATCAGAGCATAAATAAATTAAATTGCAATAAATAAATTGATGAACCTTTAGCTAGACTAAGAAAAGAAGATAAAAGACCAAATAAATACATTGGGGATAATAAAAAGCAAACATTACAACTGATAATACAGAAATTATTGCAAACTACTAAGGATTAGTAGAGACTACTGTGACTAACTATACACAAATAAATTGAAAAACCTAGAAGAAATAGATAAATTCCTGGACCCATACATATCACAAAAATTGAACTATGAAAAAATAGACAACCTGAATAGACCAATCATGAGTAATGAGATTAAAGCAGTAATAAAAAGTCTCCAATCAAAGAAAAGCCCAGGACCTAGTGAATTCACTGTTGAATTGTACCAAATAATCAAAGAAGAATTAATACCAATTCTACTTGAACTATTTCAAAAAAAAACTTGAAAGGAGAGAATACTTCCAAACTCATTCTATAAGGCCAGCAATACGCCGATACCAAAAACAGATGAGGTCCCAACACAAAAAAGAAAACTATAGGCCAATATCCCTGATCAAAACTGATGCAAAAATACTTAACAAAATACTAGCAAACTGAATTCAACAACACATTAAAACATCATTCACCATGATCAAGAGAGATTCATCTCAGGGATGCAGATGATTCAACATATGCAAATTAATAAATGTGATATATCACTTCAACAGAATCATGGAAAAATCTTTATGATTCATCTCAAAGGATGCCCAAAAAGCATTTGGTAAAATTCAACATCATATCATGATAAAAACTCTCAACAAATTGGTTATAGAAGGAGCACACTTCAATATGATAAAGACCATATATGACTGAATGGGAAAAAATTGAAATCCTTTACACTAAGACCTGGAACAAAACAAGGATGCCTGCTTTCACCAACATAGTGCTGCACATCTTAACCATAGCAATAGCAAGAGAAAGAAATATAGTGCCTCCAAATTGGCAAGGAAGAAACCAAATTATCTTTGTTTGCAGATGACATGATTTTATATTTAGAAAATCAAAAAGACTCCAACAAAAAATTCTTACAACTGATAAACAAATTCAGTAGAGTTGCTGGATACAAAAATCAATATACAAAAATCAGTGGTGTTTATTTACATTAACAAGAATCAATCTTAACAAGAAATAAATAAAGCAATCCCATTTACAATAGCTACAAAAAATAAAATGCATAACAATAAATTTAACTAAAAAGTGAAAGATCTCTATGAGAAAAATTATTAATCATTGATGAAAGAAATCAAACAAGACACACAAAAATGGAAAACCATCCCATGCTTACAGATTGGAAGAATTAATATTATTAAAATGTATACTACCCACAGTGATCTACAGATTAAATGCAATCTCTATGAAAATTCCAATGATATTCTTCATAGAAATATTTTTTAAAATCCTGAAATTCATATGGAAGCACAAAAAACCTTGAGTAGCTAAAGCAATCCTGATCCAAAAGAACAAGGCCATAGTCATTACACTACCTGATTGCAAATTATAACAAAACTATAGTAATGAAAACAGCATTGTATTGTCATAAAAACAGACATATAAACAAATGGAACAGAATAGAGAACTCAGAGATAAATTCATACACGGCCAACTCATTTTTGACAAAGACACCAAGAGCACACATTGGGGAAAGGACAATCTCTTTAATGAATGGTAATGAGAAAACTGGATATCAATATGCAGAAGAATAAACTAGATTCTCATCTATCCCCATATACAAAAGGTAAGTTGAAATGGAATAAGGACTTAAATGTAAGACCTGCTATGAAACTACTAAAGGAAAACATTGAGGAAACACTTTAGGACATTGGTCTGGGCAAAAATAGTTTAGGTAAGACCTCAAAAGCACAGGCAACAATAGAAAAAATAGACAAATGGGATCCCATCAGCTAAAAAGCTTCTGCACAGCAAAGGAAACATTTAACAAAGTACAGAGTCAACCTGCAGAATGTGAGAAAATATTTGCAAACTATCCATATAATAAGGAAGTAATCAGTATATATAAGAAACTCAAACAACTCACTAGCAGCAAAACAAACAAATAACTTGAATTAAAAATAGGAAAAAGACCTGAATAGTCATTTTTCAAAAGAAGACATACAAATGGCCAAGAGAAAATGCTCCATGTCACTTATCATCAGGGAAATGTAAACAAAACTACGATAAGATATCATCTTACCCCAGTTAGAATGGCTGTAATAAAAAAAGACAAAAAATAACAAATGCTGGTAAGGATGAGGAGAAAGGGGAAAGCTCATATGTTGTTGGTGGGAATATAAAGCAATGCAGCCATTATAGAGAACAATATGGAGGTAAAAAAAAAAAAAAACTGAAAATAGAACTACCATGTAATCCAGCATTTCCATTTCAAAAGAAGGGAAATCAGTATATTGAAATGATATCTGCACTCCCATGTTTATTGTAGCACTATGCCCAAAAGCCAAGATATGGAATCAACCTAAATGTCCATTAATGGACAAAGCAAATTTGGTGTATATATATATACAATGGAATATTTATTATTCAGCCATATAAAGGAATAAAATCTTATCATTTGCAGCAACATGGATGGAACTGGAGGTCATTACGTTAAGTGAAATAAGCCAGGCACAGGAAGACAAACACCACATGTTGTCACTCATAAGTGAGAACTAAAAAAGCAGATCAAATGAAGGTTAGATGGCATTGATGTACTTTTCCCTATTCCTTACACTAAATAGAGCTCAAAACTCTGGATATTATACAGAAAACAAACATAAGAAGGCTCTGAATGGCGGAGAGATGAAGTGAGACTGGACAGGGCCCTTGAGACCCGGTGGTGAGTTCCCTGGGCTTTCTTTTTGCCCTGTATATCTCAGACTGAGCACTAGAAAAATCAGCAACCTGGAAATACCAAAGGGAATAGACAAAAGAGCTCCAAGAAAAGCTGCTTTTTGTACCTAAAGGACCAGGAAAGGGGCAGCCTAACAAGACAGATAATATAGACAATAACTACTCTACTCTAGCTAAATGCCACAGAAAAACTGTGGCTACGCTCTCACTCGCATCAACAAAGTGGGGAACTTTGCCTTCCACTCTTGCCTGGATGTGACAAGGTGTACCTTTGCTCTCTGGCTGGCTGAGGTGATAATGGAGAAAACTGAGTGGGAGTTGGAGCTTTCTTCCCCACCCCCTGTAAAGAGGCTTTCCCATCCCCATAGCTTCAGCGGAGGCCACTTGGGAATCCTGGACTTCCACTTCAAGCCAGTGGCAAGGCAACTCCTTCCTTTCCCTTCAGGGGCTGTCAAAAGACACTGAGTGGGAGGCTGAGATAACCACACCACACAGAGGCACTGCTGTCTCAGCAGAGGCCACACAGAGAATGGTAACAAGACATCCCTGTCTTCCTGTCCAGGGCAGTGTCAGCAGAACCCTAGTGGGAGGACTGGGGTCCCCTTCTCTACAACAGTAGCAGGGCTCCCTCTCCAGAGGGCCGTGAAATCAGGAATCCAGATCTTCCCACCCAACCTATCAGTCATGAAGTAGCACCTTCCCAGCCCTGCTGGGGCAGTGTCAAAGGAGCTGTGG
Organism: Microcebus murinus; assembly: GCF_040939455.1. Classification (NCBI taxonomy): domain Eukaryota; kingdom Metazoa; phylum Chordata; class Mammalia; order Primates; family Cheirogaleidae; genus Microcebus; species Microcebus murinus. The sequence continues at coordinate 68,884,032 of NC_134117.1, forward strand.
TAAAACATGGTTTAAATAAAATCCAAAGCCTCATAACATAATACTCATATGCCTGGGTTAAATAACAAATCATTTATTATACCCCAGGCCAGGAAAGTATCAACTTGAATGAGAAAAGACAATCAACAGATGTCAGCACCCAGATGGCACAGATGTTGGAATTATCTGACAAGGCTTTTAAAGCAGCCGTCATAAAAATGCTTCAATGAGCAATTATAAACACATTTGAAACAAATGGAAAATATAAAGTCTCAGCAAATAAATAAAAGATATAAAGAAGAATAAAAACAAAACTTTAGAAGCGAAAATACAATAACCAAAATTAAAAATAAATGGATGAGGAGAGAGAAGGAAAAACAATAAATAAATGAATAAATAAGTAAATAAAAATGGATGAGTTCAACAACAAAATAGAACAGGAAAAAGAATCAGTGAATTTGTGAAAAGAACAAGACATATTACCCAGTCTGAATAACAGAATAAAATAGAAATATTAAAGAAGAACAAACCTTTAGGGAGTTCTGAAACTATGACCAAACATTACGCGTGTGATCTAACATGTGTCACAGAAGGGTAAGAGGAAGAGAGAAGCGCTGAAAAAGTTAGCAAAGAAATAACAGCTGAATGTTTCCCTGATATGGCAAAAGACAAGAACCTATAGATTCAAGAAGATAAGTGAATCCTAAACAGTATTAACCCAAAGAAATTCATGCCAAGACACATCACAATCAAACTTCAGAAAACTGAAGACAAAGAAAAAAATGTGAAAGTAGTGAGAGAGAAAGGGCATCTTACTCCCAGGGCTAAAACAACATCAGAAGTCATGAAGGCTGAAAGAAAGTGACACAGCATTTATCAAAGCTGAGATAAAAGAACTTTTAGTTCCAAATTGTATATCCACTAAAAATAGCCTTCAGGAATAAAGATGGGATAAAGAGGAAATGAAGATATTTCAGACAAAGGAAAACTACCTACCCTGAAAAAATGGCTGGAGAAAGTTTTTGAAACAGAAAGGAAATAAGAAAAGCAGGAATCTTAGAACATCAGGAAAAAGGAAAGAACAACAGAAAAAGCAAAAATATGGGTGAATACAATAGATTTTCCTTCTCTTGTTGAATTTTCTTAACTATGTTTGGTGGTTGAAGCAAAAATTATAAAATTGTTTGATGTGATTCTCAATGTATGAAGAGAAAACATTTCAAACAATTGTAAAGAGAGAGGGGAAGGGGCCACCCAGGATGCAAGGTCCACGGGAACGTGCACTGGCAATGAGACAGCATGTTCTTATACACGCGAATTGCACAAATGCCAATTTCTTGTTTAGATATACACAGCATAGAACCGTTGGATGGGTAAAAGATATACAGGACCTGTACTTTCTGTATCATCTTGATATCTTCGTGTAAATTTTTAATTATTTCAAATAAAAAGTTAGATCCAAAGGGAAAATAGAGGAAGAGAGATGTGCACACAGGGAGAGAATACTTTTCCCGTATCTTCAATGATAAGAATATATCACCAAAGACCATACAATTATTTAAATGTTTATGAAGTGTTTTTATAAACAACACCAAACTGATAATTTTAAATATCAGAAGAAATTAATGTATTCCAAGAAATACACAGTTATCCAAAACTGACACACATAAAAATTCAAAATCTAAGTAGTCCTATATCCGTTTTAAGAAATCAAATCTGAAATTAAAAAATTTCACCTAAAAGAGACTTCAAGACCAGATGGCTTCCCCAGTGAATTCTTCTAAACACTCAAGAAAGAAATAAACTGATTGTACCCAAAGTCTTTCATAAAGTAGAAAAAGATACATTTCCAATCCGTATTAGGAAGCCAGTAAAACCTTGAAACAAACATATGACGAGATTACAAAACAGGGAAAATCTAGGGCAGTCTCTTTTATGAACTAGGCATAAATATGCTAAAGAAAACATCAGTAAATGAAATCTAGTTATAAATTCACAAGCTGATTCCAAAATGTATGTAGGAAGATGACTATGGGCCAAGAATAGTAGAGGCAGTCATGGAGAAGAAGACCAGAAGAATGAAGAACATGAAGAATACTGCCAGACATTAAGACATTTTAAAACTATAGACATTAAGGCTGCGTGTTATTAGCACAAGGAGAGAGTAAAAGATTAAATAGGCAGAACAGAGAAACCCTAACTGTCCAAACATGTAAAGGAGCTTGACTTACAAAAAAAGTTGACATTGTAAGTGCTCTGTAAAAAAGATAGTATTTCCAAAAATCCAAGTAGAGTCAATTTGATATTTACATGGAATATGTTATAAATGCATCTTGATCCTTACCGTATATCATAGGTATTGCATCAAGTTTAGAACTAAACATGACCTAAACATTTAACTGTGAAACATTGTGATTTCTAGAAGAAAATTAACTTAATCATAAAATTATATTAGAAAATATTTCATCTCTTAAATGCAATGCAAAATTTTTAATGATACTTTTATTAAAAATTAGCTTTTATTAAAAAAATAGCTTTTTTTAAAAAGCTAAATTGGTCTATGTAATATGATTAAGAATTTCTGCTTATCAAAACATACCATTAAGATAACAAAGCCACAGTGTCAAGAAGATATTTTATAACCATATATATACACACACATCCATATATGTATATGACAAAGGTCCTAAATCCAGAATATATAAAGAACTCTTACATATAAATAAGAAAAAGAATAAAAATTTTAAAAACAGACAAAAGTCTTGAAGAGGCACTTTACCAAAAGGAAATTACAATGGATACACACACAAAAAGCTCAATTCCATTAGTCATCAGGAAGTGTAAATGTCGGCCACCCGGGCCATAAACTCCTCCCACATGACTTACATTAAAAGAACCATGATATCACTTCTATGTGTAACAAAAATGCATATATATGCAAACCAAAAGATAGCTTAAAATATTTATTGTAATATCATCTATAACAAAAAAACTGGAAACAAAATGCCCATCAATAGCAGAATGAATAAATAAATTACACTAAAATCATACAGTGAAATACTAGATAATAAGAAAGAATTAAACATTGCTACATGCTACGATGTGCTTGCATCTCACAGACATAATGTTGAGCACAGGAAGCCAGACACGAAAACACGTATGCTAGCATTCCATTCTACTTGGAACGGGAGAGAGAAACTGGGAGGGGACATGAGGCTTCTGGGGGCCTGGTGATGCTTCCTTTCTTTATCTTGGTGGTGGTTATGCAGGTGTGTTCACTTTGTGAAAATTCAATGAGCTGGACACTTAGGATTTGTACACTTGTAAGTATGATATTTGTCAATAAAAGTTTTCTTTTAAAAGCATAGCAAGAATCAGAGAAAATATGGATTGACAGCATTTCATCCAAAAGCTGAAAGCCCAGTGGAGAAAGAGCGATTAGTTTCACAGAGGCACATGCACACAGACAGCACAAGTCTTTCAGGTCTCAGGTAGTGTGTGGAAGTGCATGTCTTTCAGAACACGAGCTGAATCCTGGGATGGTGTCTTCCAAGCTCCAGCTCAACTGCAAATGGTCCCCAGCTCACGATGGGTTTCTCAGGGTGCTAAGCACATTTTCAACTTACCGTATCTTCAACTCACGGTGCATGCGTTGGGCCTGTACACCTGAGCCTTGCAACTTCCTGTTCAGTTTTCTGAGAAGAAAGTAACTCGGTTCATCAAATAGATGGAACCCTTTCCAACATCACAGAGAGGAGCTGACAGCTAATTAGTTTCTTTTTTTCTTCTCCCTTTTAAGCTGTATGAGGAGGGCAGGCTTTTCCGTTGTTCTGCATGAAAAACATGGCACCACCATCAACCCACCAGACACAGTGCCTTGTGTGCAAATGAAATTGCTTATCTTAAGTCAATTTGATGAAAATCTTGGTTAAAAATAGCCTTTCTACCATCCCTCTTTGTGCTCAGGGCCTTGGAGGCATCACCGGGCCGTACTATGGTGGTTAAACTTAACGACCCTGGGCGGTGGGGTGCTGGCCGGCAGCTCCTGGTGCAACGCAGACCCGCATGGGGGTGAGGTGGAAGACTGGGCCAAAGCTCTGCTCTCCAGTCTGGAAACCACGGTCAGGATGACCCGGGGGCCTCCTGGTCCAGCTGTCACCTGTGATTTGTTGTAACGACTTATGAGTTTAAATGCTGGAGTCTGACTCTCTGGTCCTGAAGATTGATTCGGTGGCTTAGGGCTCATGATCTTGAGCTTGTTCCTGAACTTCCTTGTCTGTATTCTTGCCTATAAAATGGGAAAACACACTGTTATAAGAATTTAAAAGGTTTAATACCTGAAAGTGTCTCTTAAAGACATCTGTTAACATATACTGCCCCTGAACAAGTTCTCATCCTCCACGTTGGTAACAAAGGCATATAAATAACAAAGAATGAATTAATTCCAAACCCCTGAGGCTGTAGGAAACTTAACCCAGTGTCACTGCTGCTGAAGCATTATCACCCTCTTCAGAGGTGGCAAGTCTCTCTGGAACTGCTTAATCTTGGGGCAAAGACCAAGATTGTTAACAGAGTCTACAAGTTCCTGCACTGGGCAGGGGCCGTGGGGGACATGGGCAAGGGTCATGGGCCAGGAGATGAGCATCTCTTCTTACCCGACTGTCCCCAACTGCCCCTGGACTGACCGGCTTCAAGGGTCTGGTCCAGGGCTGACCCAGGTCTGGCCTGGTTTTGCGTGGTTTGGGACCCTGTGACTCTGTGAGGGGTAGGGTTGGCCTCATAGGGGATCAGCTGGTTCCACCCTCGGCATTCTCGTGTGCCGTTGTCGCCAGGTTACAAGGAAGGAAACTGAGCTTCACAGTGGTCAGTAGCTTAGCCAGTGAAGGGCAGGACTGGGCAAGTCTAAAGCCAGTGTTTGTTCCACACTCTGCCCTGCCCAGGCATCGGGGCGGAAGACCGGCTGAAACCTTCCTTAGCCCAGCCCTCCTCTCCCGCCTTCCCTCACACTTCCCGCATTCCTTAGAAAGACTGCTGTGTGAGGGGTTAAACTATCCTGAAGATCTCGTCTCCACCTGACAAAACCTGTGGTGCTGCTCAAAGGATTTATACGGGTGCGGGCTGTGGGCAGCCTCGCCTCCCCTACAGCTATAATGTTCAGGCCTGGTGTTAATAAGTCCCGGGATGGGACACAGCCCCACAGTGGCTGGGGTCAAGGCTACATCCTCATCCTCACCGGGAACATTGCAAAATGTTGTTCCACTGATTATGCTGGGTCAGAAAGCTCTGCTTCCTGGTCAGCAAAATAGCTGTGGGGGTCTGCTGGTGCGGGCAGGCGATGCCACAGCCTGCAGGCAGAGAGCACAAATGCAGCCTCGTGGCAGGGCCCCTCCCCGAGAAGGGGTAGAGAAGCACCGAGTCCCAGAACAGGTTCACCTGCTTCTCTCCACACCATGGCCCTAGGGAATCTGCTCTGATGGTCTAGCTAGTGAATTCTGGCCCAGATTCCCAACATCTGCCCAGCAGGGCCTCCAGCTACCAGTCAGATGGGAACTTAAAAGGCTACGTGAGCTCCAGGTAAACAAAGCAAGAGTTGAGGTAACAGCAAAACTCAGACAAATATTTGCCCTAGGAACCACCTTTGAACTGTCCCCTGTGGTGCAGGTCCTGGTTTGCTAGCAGAGCCTGGCCTCTGCAGCCCCACCCTCTGCTCAGAGTTTTGAGATCATACATAGTATTGCAGAGGTTTCCACAGGCTCAGTGGGAGTCAATAAGCGATCCTGGCAGACCAAAGCATGCTATTTCAGGCTCCTCTACAGAAAGCCCAGCCTGGCTCTTGTGCAGGCTGGTGATATATATATATATATATATATATATATATATATATATATATATATTAGTTATCTTGCTTATATTTATTTATTTTATTTCGGCATATTATGGGGGTACAGATTTTAAGGGTTTAATAAATGCCCTTCCCCCCCTCCCCCCACAAATCTGAGTTTCCAGCATGACCATCCCTCAGATGGTGCACATCTCACTCATTATGTATGCATATAGTTTTGTCTCTGCCGCTCCGGATGAAGCACACCTAGATACTTTAGTTCTGGCACCCATGCTTTAGGAAGGACATAAAAAACTGAAGAATGGCCCAAGAACATCTTGAACCATAAGACAGATCAAACAGATGAGTTAACTTAAAAAATAACCCATCTCCTGGGCCCGTGACTTCCTGGTGCCTTTTCTATGGCTGATAGGAAATGATCTTGATGCTCAGAAGGTGTGGGTTTATTATTAAGACTGTAAGTAAGAAGAAGAGGGACGATATGAGAAGAAGAAAGGAGAAGGAAGAGGAAGAGATGGAGATAGAGGAGGTAGAGGAAGAGGAGGAAGAAGGGAGGGAGAGGAGGAGAAGATGGAAAATAGAATTTATATTTACCAAGTGCTCACTGTATACTAACAACTTTGCATGGATAACCTTATTCAATCATCAAAACAATCTTTTAAGGTGGGCACTAACATTTCTCAGTTTTCAGATGAGAAACTCAGGCCTGGAGAGGTTTGCTAACTTCCCCACGTTCATGCAGCCAGGAATGGTGGGGCTCAAACTGGCCCAGGCAAGACAGTGTGACTCCAGAGCTCCCTGCTCTGTGCCTGTGCTCGTGTTCTGTGTCCACACAGGATGCCCTGTCAGATGGGTCCATCAGCCTACACGGGTGTGTCCATACTGGACGAATGCCCAGTCAGGAACATAGAGACCCCTTTAACTTCTAGCCTATAGTGAAAAGGGGAAGGCCTAGTACCGAGAACCCTCAGCTAATGGGATTTTTATTCACTGAGGATTTTCTTAGAAAACTAAACTTCCAAGATAGTTCATAAGGCTAAAGACACTAAATTAAATCTTTAACTTCTGAACTGCTAGGCCCTATCCCAAAGAAATTTGAAATTATATTCAGAATTATATCCCCAAAGCCCCCACCAAACAGTCTAATCATTAGAGTAACTTGGGGAGTCTGAACCTTGAGTCAAGATTCCAAAGGGTTCCACCACCGGTTCTGGCAATAATTGGGCAGGCGGCCTTGGAGGGGCCACTTTATGTCTTTCGGTCCTCTTGTCTATACAGGGGAGGTTTAGGCTCCCTGTACCCTGTAAAGAAAGAAGATAAGTACATTTCAGCAAATGTTGAAACTGAAAGAATGGTCACGTCACCATCCTAAATCGCCAACTGACTTGGGTGCGGTGAAGGAAAGAGGTGATCTTGGCACAGGCCACGGAGGGACCTGCCTCAGACTGGTTTTGGGGCAAATTAGGGGGGACGCTCAGAGAGAGTGATGTTCCAGCTGAAACTGGAGGGGCAGGTGATGGTAGGCAGAGATTCTAGCCAGAAAGAATAGCAAGAACGAGGCCCAGAGGCAGAAGGGAAATGGCTGTATATTTGGTCATGGGAACTGGGGCTTGTTGAGAATTGGGCCTGGACTTCAGGTATGAACCAAGGCAATACCAGGCAAGCCAGGGACAACCGACATCCTGATCACCACCTGTGTTAGCATGCTTGGTTTTCATCCTCAGAGAGATGTAGGGTCCCAGACAGCCTTCTTTATTTAGTTATTTATTTCTTTATGGATTTATTCATAGATTTTTTAGATTTATAAGCTTATTCTTATTTATTTTAATTTTTTTATTTCAGCATATTACAGGGGTACAAATGTTTAGGTGATCTATATTGCCCTTGCTCCACTCGAGTCAGAGCTTCAAGCATGTTCATCCCCCAGATGGTGCACACCACACCCATTAGGTATATATATATACCCATCCCCTCCACCCCCCATCTGCCCGACACCCAGTGAGTGTTATTACTATATATGCACTTAAGTGTTGACCAGTTAATACCAATTTGATGGTGAGTACATGTGGTGCTTGTGTTTCCGTTATTGGGATACTTTGCTTAGTAGAATGGGTTCCAGCTCTATCGAAGATAATACAAGAGGTGCTATATCACCATTATTTTGTGGTTGAGTAGAACTCCATGGTATACATATACCACATTTTATTAATCCATTCGTGTATTGATGGGCACTTGGCTTGTTTCCACATTTTTCCAGTTGTGAGTTGTGTTGCTATAAACGTTCAAGAACAGATGTCTTTTTTATAGAATGACTTTTGTTCTTTTGGGTAGATGCTCAGTAATGGGATTGCTGGATCAAATAGTACTTCTACTTGTAGCTCTTTCAGGTATCTCTGTATTACTTTCCACAGAGACTGTACTAGTTTGCAGTCTTACCAACAGTGTATGAGTGTCCCTATCTCTCCACATCCATGCTAACATTTATTGTTTTGGGACTTTTTGATAAAGGCCATTCTCATTGGAGATAAGTGATATCTCATTGGGGTTTTTGATTTGCATTTTCCTAATGATTAGAGATGTTGAGCATTTTTTCATATGTTTATTAGCCATTAGTCTATCTTCTTTTGAAAAGTTTCTGTTCATGTCCTTTGCCCATTTATTGATGGGGTTGTTTGGTTTTTTTTCTTGCTGATTTTCCTGAGTTCTATATAGATTCTTGTTATCAGCCCTTTATCAGATGTGTAACATGTGAATATTTTCTTTCATTCTGTAAGTTGTGTGTTTCCTCTCATGAGAGTTTCCTTGACTGTGCAAAAGCTTTTTAGTTTGATCAGGTCCCATTTATTTATTTTTGTGGTTGCTGTGATTGCCTTTGAGGTCTTCTTCATAAATTCTTTGCTTAGGCCGATGTCTATACGAGATTTTACAATATTTTCTTCTAGAATTCTTGTAGTTTCACACCTTAGGTTTAAGTCTGTTATCCACTGTGAGTTGATTTTTGTGAGCTGTGAAAGGTGTGGATTCTGTTTCAGTCTTCTATGTGTGGCTATCCAGTTTTTCCAGCACCATTTATTGAATAAGGATTATTTTTCCCAGTGTATGTTTTTGTCTGCTTTGTCAAAGATTAGGTGGCTATATGAGAATGGTTTTATATCTGGAATCTCAATTCTATTTCATCCATCTATGTCTCTGTTCTTGTACCAATACCATGCTGTTTAAGTTACTATAGCATTGTAGTATAGCTTGAAGTCTGATAAATTGATGCCTCCCAATTCATTCTTTTTGCTTAAGATTGATTTTGCTATATGGGGTCTTCTCTGGTTCCATACAAAGCATAGAATTATTTTTTCTAGATCTGTGAAAAATGATGTTGATATTTTAATAGCAATTTCATTGAATATGTAAATCACTTTGGGTAGTATAGACATTTTAACAACCTTGATTCTGCCAACCCATGAGCATGGTATGGTTTTTCACCTGTTTGTGTCCTCTGCTATTTCATTCCTCAGTGTTTCATAGTTCTCCCTGTAGAGGTCTTTTAACTCCTTAGTTAAATATATTCCTAGGTATTTTACTTTCTTTCTTGCTATTGTGGGTATTGAGTCTTTGATTTTGTTCTCAGTTTGACTGTTGTAGCATATAGGAATGCTACTGATCTATGTACATTGATTTTGTAACCTAAGACTTTGCCAAATTTGTTTATCAATTCCAAAGTCTCATGGCAGAATCTTTGGGGTTTCGTAGATATAAGATCATATAGTCAGCAAGTGAGGACCTGCATTCTCTCACCATAAATATTTGTCACAGCAACGAAGCAGATATTATCTCTAAGGCCAGGTAAATACTGCAAGAGTCAATCAGAACTGACTTGGAATGAAGAAGAGGTAAACACATAATATGAACAGTGGGACTTGTTAACTTATCCTTAAATACTCACATCTCCCCAAATCGAGAAGACCTTTTAAAAACCCTTAAAGCTAAGGTGCTGTCTAGGAGAAGGCATGGCAATTTTACCTTAATGATAGTTGTGGAGGTTAAAAAGACCCAAGGACAACATAGTGTCTCCTAGGCAGAGGTAGGACCCAGGGGAGAAGCCCTGTTACAAAGGTCTGCATGCATGGACCAGATCTGGGCAGAGCCACCACTGTAAACCAAGTGGGGCACATGGGACAGGCACGGTGAGTGAGGAAAGAGGGATTAGTGCTTTTAGATATTGGTTCCTCTACAGAATTCAGTGTGGATGAAATATGTTTCTTCCTTCTCTGGGCCTCATGGAAAGAAAGAAGAAAGGAAGGAAGGATGGAAGGAAAGGTAGGAGGGAATGAAAAAAGGAAGGAGGGAAGGAGAGAAGGAAGGGTGGGAGGTAGGAAAGGAAGGGTGGAGTGAATAAAGGAAAGGAGGAGGGAAGAAAGCAGGAAGGAATTCCTGGCAGGACATGGATGACTGGGACTGCCTTGGGAGGGGCTCTGATTTTGGTGGGGATGAGCCCTGAAGACTGCAGTAAATACTGGGGGGTGGAGATATTACCTGAGGGGAAACTTCAGGGCTTGTCCACGGGGAATTGGGGCCACACATACTTGGCCCTTGTGGGAAGTTCCAGCAGGGTCTTCTGCTGTGGGGGAGTTTCCTGGGCATTCAAATCCCTGGAAAGATCCATCATTTCCTTGGGACAGGAGACCCTCCTGGGGCCAAGCTGGGGGCGGGGGGGGGGGGGGAGCCCTGGGTCCAGCCTTTCCAAGGGCCAGCTGTGTGGAGGGGCTGACACTGGCCAGATGGGATTTGAAGTCTCACCCGTGACAAGAACTCTTTGTCCTCGTCAGGGGTGCGGAGGCTGGAAAAGCCACCCCTTCTATGCAGGACAGTTTGTTCTGTCCTCAGATGATGTGGACCTGCCCTGGCACAGGCGGGAGACACTGAATACAACCTCCTCCCCAGGACATAAAGGTTTGGGCTTGTCACAGGCGGAGGAGGCAAGCTTGAGTAGTGGCTCGCAGTGGTATGGGAATACGGGAAGAGAACACTTCCTTGGTTCCCTCCTAGGAGAGTGACAGATAAGAATAGCAGTGGTGGCCCATGGACACTGCCCCTAGATCTGCTTTCCCAGGGACTGTGTCACCTGCTTGAGGATCTTGCCACAACAGGGAGCACCTGGGGGAGGACGTCCAGCTGCCTTGTCTGGACGGATGTGTATGGGGCCTCAAACGTATCACTCACTCATCTCTGCCATTCCACCACCTGCGGCCCTGGGAGAAGATGGGATGTTGCGGGACTAAGCCAGGCTTGGTATTCCAGAAAGCCCAGGCAGCGGCTCCTGCACCAGCATCTCCTCATCTAAATTCGTGGAACTGTTCTTTGTTCGATGGACCCATCTGTCCTGACCTAGGAGGCGTTCTACAAGTGGACCATGCCAGACCCTGCCCCTCTTGCACCCAGGAGCTCAGGAAGAGAGTCACTGTGTCATGTGATGGTGGCCTTGCCCGCCGCTCCTGCTGCCAGCTTCCAGTCTCGGCCTCACTGTCCTCAAGTGGCTGCTCGGATGTCTCTGGGATGCCTCACTGTGTGCAGGTGGCACTCTTGGGTGTCAGCCTGCCCTGGGTCCCCACACTAGGTCCTGCCTCTTCTCTCTGGCTCTGTGTCTCACAGCCTTGGGAGGGCCCTTTGCCCCAGATCACAGTGAGATCTTCGATGTGCCCCCCACCACCTCCACTCCTGCCCCTCCTAGCCTGTGACATTCAGCCAGTCCTGAAAGGTGTGACTTTGCTCCCACATCCTCTTCAGAGCTCTCATGGATGCATGCACCTCTGAGCTCTCATAGCCTGTCTACTGGGTAATTAATTTGACACTTAACACACACCGCCTTGTCCTTCCTAAGACAGCATCCCTTGAGGTGGGGGTTAATCTTCTCATCTCTACGTTGCCAGCTGTTGTCCCCAAGGCACATCTGTGGCACTGTCAGGAGAAAGCCCCAGTGAATCCGGCAGTCCCAGGACAAAGAGAAAAACGGGGCCCAGAAGGTTTTAAATTAATGAACTAAGATCCATATTACGATGCTGGGAACATTTGTAGAAGGAAGAAAATAATAAAGAGGAGAAGAGAAATTAGTGAACTAGGACAAAGTACTCTGGAGAAAATAAGTGGAACCAAAGTTGTTTTGAAAAGACTAATAAACATGTCACACGTGGGTGAGGCTGACGGGTTATATGTGGGCAGCGCTCGATGGCTCTTGATCCAAATGCCATCCAGATGTGGGGCTTCATTTACCAAAACAAGTCTGAAATCCCTAGAAGACACTCCTATCCGAACCTCTGGTTCATTAACATTTATTTGCACGCCACTTCCCAGGCCTCTCCTCCCCTCGTCCCCAAAGCCAGGCCCCGGAGGAGAAGGGGGTGGAGGAAGAGGAGGAAGAAGAGGAAGAGGCGGAGTCTGGAACACAGAAAGCCGTACCCTTTCCTGGACTCGAAGACCTTAAGCGGCTTGGAAGATGGAGATGCCATCCGCGAGTCCCTAACTGACCACCGTTCACTGGAGATCAGGGAAGAGCCAGCGCCGCTCGAGCAGAGGCTAACTCACCGCACCTGGAGACATGTGCAGGGCACCTGAGGAAGTGGCTCGCTGGACCTCACCTGGGGGACAGCACTGCCTTGGAGAGAGGAACCAGGCCGGATTTACGAAGCCTGCCGCCAGGCTGAAATAATCACCCGGCTCTGAGCCGCTGCGGCAGACTTCAAAGCGCTGCTTGCTGAGTGGGTAACTCTCGTTCCAGGGCATGTGCCAGCTCTCCCCAGCATTTGCCAGCACACCATGAGCAGCTAGCTCAGGACTAGTGGAGATATTTCTTAGTTTGTTAAAAATAAGGTGAAATTATAATAAAAGTATCATCAGGACAGAAAGGCTCTCGCAAGGTCTCTTAGAAGTGGGCCACATCAAGAGAGACTCTAGCACAGGCCCTTGCCCTCCCATTCGGAGTCCTTGTACCCAGCCCAGGAGACCTGCAGGGCCCCAGCGAGGACACAGAGGAGAGCTTTCTGAGGTTTCCTCTCTAACTGCTCTCTTTCATCTGGAACCAGGACATCTTGCAATTCAGCAGAAATCTGCTGGGGACTTGATGCATGCCGGGCCTTAGGATGGGATCTGGGGACACTAGATGAGTTAGGTACAAGTCCTGCCCTTGAGAAACCAGTCTAGCTGGGAAGGCCGTCAACTTAGCACAGATGGAGGCCACAGCGAGGTGGACGGTACACAGAGGTTCGTGTGAGTGAGTGAATGAGGAGGGGGTGAATAACTAACGATGGTAGTGGGGTGTGCCCTCCGGCCCTGCGTTCTCTGGCTGGCCCTCCTGCTACCAAAGGCACATTGGGTAAGGTGAGCATGATGATCGTCACCCACGCACTTTTACTTGTTATTTTATTTTATTTTTTTCAGAGACAGTGTCTCACTCTGTCACCCAGGCTGGAGTGCAGTAGTGTGACCATAGCTCAGGGTGTCTTTGAACTCCTGGGCTTGGGTGATCCTCCCACCTCAGCCTCTCAAGTGGCTGGGACTACAAGTGTGCACTGCCACTTTTAGCTAATTTTTTTTATTTTTATTTTTTGTAGAGATGAGGTCTCAGTATGTTGCCCTGGTCTCAAGCCCCTGGCCTTGGCCTCCCAAAGGGCTGGGATTATAGACATGGGCCACCACGCATGGCTCCACCCACACACTTTCCTGAGTGAAAGAGAAACCTGTGGACAGTCGCACAAGGACCACGGCAGTGAACCAGGATTGTCCTAACTACACTGGGATACCTCGTAATTCTAATTGTGGAAAAGTAGAAAGACAGGGAAGCATAGCGTGGGAAAAATGACTATTTCTATCTCACTCATTTCTTTTTTTATTTTTTAAAATTTTTAAAGTTTTAATTGTGGTAAAGCATACATAATGTAAAATTTACCATCTTACCCACTTTTAAGTGTACTGTTGAGCAGTATTAACTATATTTACATTTTTTTACATCTCCAAAATTCTTTTCATCTTGCAAAAATAAAACTCCATACGCATTAAAGAATAGCTCCCCACTCCCCTCCCCCTAGCCCCTGGCCACCACCATCCTACATTCTGCCTCTATAAAGTTGACTGCTCTGGATACCTCATGTAGGTGGAATCATAAATATCTGTCTTTCTTTGTGGCTGGCTTATGTCACTCAGCAAATGTCCTCAAGGTTCTTCTCATTCTTGATAAGTGTTATTAATACCACAGCCTCAAATTCACACTTGCAATGACATCACCGAGAACTTAAAACGGCAGAAGTCACTGCATCATTGCTATTCTCGGAGGATTAGACTTAGCTTGGACTTCCCTTACTTTTGTTTTCTTTTGTTTGCATTGGGTCAGGTACATTTAAAGAGTTCTTAGACTCTTGGAGTGCAGGTTCCATTGTGGAAAAACACAGTTGTTCAAGGCTCAGAATGTCTCTTGGTCTGGCAGCTACTTGAAGATTGGCCACCAGGCCGAGGCTCCCTGGGACTGGCAGGCCCAGCCGGGTGACATGTTATTGTTTCGCTGGCACTTAGTCTGTAAGGGATTTTGTTTGTTCAGAAACTCCTAAATTTGGAATTTGTGACTATTTTATAAGTCCAGGTAATCCTCAATTTTCTTATGGATTTTATAACTATGTTTTATGTGAAATTGTGTCATTCCAAATTGTAGAGCAACATATACAACATGTAGGTAGGTAGGTAGAAAAGTGTTATGACCGAAAATGCACTAATAAGTTTGTAAAGCTATAATTCACCTGTAACTATACTTAACTCTGGGAAATGGAATTTTTAAAAACGTCATATAATTTGATACTGCTTTTATTAATAATTTTATACTTTAAATAAAAATTCTTTGCAAAACAATCATTTTGGGCATTGGGTTCACCTATCCTTTAAGACATTTATTCATCTGTTCGTTCACGCATCCAACAAGCCAGCAAGGACTGCGAGCCAGGGACTGCTGTAGATGTCAGGATACTACAGGAACAGCACGGACAGAACTACTGCCTGGGCAAAACTTACATTTAGAAAGAGACAGACAGTAAATAAGCAAGAAAATACAAACAATAACTTCTGAGCATGCTAAATGAACTTGAGACAATAAAGTAGTTCAGTGTGGCACAGAGTCGCTGGGGCGGGGCGTGGAGGGTGGGTGCTCTGCAGGGTGCTCTGCAGAAAGAGCTCTCTGCAGACACGGACACAGAAGGAGCCAGCAGACGGACAGCTGGGAGGGGACGTCTCAGGAGGGCGAGGGGACGTGTAGTGTCCGAGCTGGAAAGGCTGGCGAGGACTGGAACAAGCAGGGAGGAGGAGATGTGTAAGGAGGGTCCCCGTGGGAATGAAGCTCATCTGAGGGATGAAGGAGGAGGGCAAGAACCGGCAATCGCACGGCTACGCAGGTGAACTAGTGCCTTGTAGCGGGAGGTGCCGGACGCGCCGGGCGCCCAGGAAAGGACAGCTTCCCGGTCCTCCGGTAGACAAGACTGAAACAAGAGCGCGCGGGCGTTCATTCCGTGAGCGTGCGGTCCCCACGTGCTGTGCTGCTCTGTTGCTTGCTCCTGTCCTCCACCTCGGAGGCGCCAGTAAGCAGAGCACCGGCTGCCCGGAAGGCACCGGGCTCCGCTGGGCTGAGTGAAGTGGTCTCCTAGGAGCCACGTGGGGCTGCGGAAGGGGAGGGAGTTGACGCACGTGGTTGAGAAACACCGGGCATGCGTGTAATTCCTGGCTCTGGCTGAGAAACCGCCTGTTCACTCTGGGCATCTGCTTTCTCACTTATAAAAAGGAGGCGGACATGGCACCTACCTCACAGGGCGATGATGACGTTCCAATGAGCCGGGTGCCGCCGGCCTCGGACCAAGCACTCAGCAGCTGCCTGCGGACTCGGAGCGTCACTCCTCGGAGGCTAACCCGGGCGGGGTCCGGCCGACAGGTGTCGTGAAGGGGCTTGCAGGATGGACGGGGAGGACTCAGCTGCTTGGGGGCACCCTGCTCATGTTTGTCGGCTTGCTGGTTCCTGGGAAACTAAAGCCGACCGGTCACTAGGATCCTGGGGAAGAAATGCAGCCTGGAGCCCTGGACATCACAGAGTTTCTAGGGCAACGGGCTCGACTCTACACCTGCGTGCGCGCTGCTTTCTTTAACCATGCGTTCCCAGACGGTCCCACGTTGCCTTGGCATTCCCGCACCTATGCGGTCGGGGCCATCGCAGAAACTACTCTGCTCAGCGGGAAAGGAGCCGGTTCTGGTTGTCCCTGTGTGCTGAGAAGGACGGAGGCCAACACAGGCAGAGTCCAAGTGGGGTGGACACACAGGAGAGCTGTCCCCGGAGAGGGTCCGCAGAGGGCGACTGTCCGCAGGAAAGCGCAGCCGGAGACAGACCGGGTGTGCGTGTGGCGCAGAGGCTCCGCGCCTGAGAGCAGCGGTTTGAATCTCAGCTCTTGTGACTTTTGGCTTGCGCCCTCAGCCGCGTTGTTCATCAGCATAAACCTCGGTTTCCAGATCTGTAAAAGGAGGACAGCTGCCGTGAAGGCTCCTGGATAACAAATACGGTTCTAAGGTGAGTGCTGGTACCGAGTGCTCCACCCGCAGTGGGGAGTCGGCGCGGCATAGCTCTCGGGGGGACTCCGTGGCACTGCTAAGGGGGCACGGTTACCCCTGCTTTAGCTGTGAGGAAGCAGAGGTGGGCGAGCTGCCGAGTGACAGAAGCAGGTTTTGAACCCAGATCTGACGGTGGGTCATGCCTCTGAAATTTGAATATGTGCACAAAAGGAGAAAAAGAAATGTGTTTTAAGGTGTTACAATAAATATGAAAGTGCTTGGGACACTGTGAGCTCCACACATCCGTAGGAGAAGAGGCTTTGTCCCTAATCCCCCTCAGCGTAACCCAGAGGCGGAGGCGCGGCCCGCGGCGGGCGTGGGCTCGCAGCGCACACTCCTCCCGTGGCCCGCTGCGCCGTGACAGGTGCCGAGCGGGGCTCGCGCGGACCAGGCCGCGTGGCCTCACCAGTGCCCCGGGCCGTGTGGGCGAAGGCTCTGCGTGTGGTGCCGGAGTGCTTGGGGCCCTCGTTTCTCAGCCCTGCTCCTCCTCTCGCCCCTGCTCTGAGGTCTTAACGCCGCTGAGGTGACTCAGCCCTCCCTCCAGGCGGCCTGTCTGGGGGCTGGTCCCCGTCATCACACCCAGCCTCCTCCCGCCCCGCCGCACTTCCTCTGACTTGCCTGGTTTTCTCTCGCTCCCAGCCCGTCTGTCTTGTGTGAAGCGTGTCTGCACTGCATCTTCTACAAACCCCATTGTGAGTTTCTTTATAAAGACTCAGAACTTTACATCTCTTGCAACGCGTTCTGATTGTAGAATCCTAGTGGCCACCTCGGACTTCACCTCCCCAGTGGGTCACCGCTGCTCAGAAACACGGCAGCAGCACTCCTTTCTGTGGCTGCCTCCAACATGTCTCTCCAAAACCTGCAATTTAATTTTCACAGGAACAACTCATTTTGTACCCATATTTCATCAATTTGACAACATTTATTTCAATTGAATAAATTTGATAACAAGTATAAGAGTTATAAACAGATTTGGGAAAATGAAAGACCCTTGACAACCACCCAAGTCAAATTAGGGAAGGGAGGGCTCTGCACGCACCTTCTGGGTGTTTGCAACCTGAGTGGAAGGGGGTCCGGGCGCCCAGACCCCGCCCGGGCGCCTGGGTAGGAAAGCGCCCGAGCACATGCGGCCGCTCCTCAGAACGTGCACCGCCCTGGCCACCTGCCGTCTTCTCCTCGTTCCCAGCTTATTCCTCAGGTGTCTGGTATCCCCTCTGTGAAATCTTCCTGTCCTTCTACCAACACTGCCCTTCCTAGACACTTGGATGACACCTAGAATTTTCCATTAACATAGAGCTTAAAACAACATGTTGCAATTGCTTTTCCATTTTTTATCTCCACTACTAAATTGTAATTTTCCTTCGGGTCACGTCCTGAACCTTACTTGCCATTGTTTACTCAGAGCCCAGCACAGTGTCTGTCCCATAGGAAATACAAATGTTTACGAGAAAAGGGACAAACCTAGAAAGATCCAGTCCTACTCAGCTCTGGGGGAAAAAAAGAAAGAAAGGAAGGAAGGAAGGAAGGAAGGAAGGAAGGAAGGAAGGAAGGAAGGAAGGAAGGAAGGAAGGAAGGAAGGAAGGAAGGAAGGAAGGAAGGAAGGAAGGAAGGCCCATAGAACTAGACTAAGCTTTCAAGGCTCGTTCTTCTTGAACTGACACCTTTAAGTCAGGCTGGCCTGTCCTAATACCGTGTGCCCTGCAATCAACACAAGCAATGCCGCTAACAATCCAGAACCTTCTCACTGTGAGTCGGAACTGCTCCCAGTCTAGTGAGTTTTCTCTTGGCTTTGGAATTTGGGTGCGTGTCCTGTTGGTGCCCCCCAAGTCCTCCCCTTAGGCCTGGATCGGGATCTGATACCCCTGGGTGTCTGGACAGGATCCGTCCCCTGGCTCTTCCACCATGATGTATTTTAGGTGGGATGTGCCATCTGGCTTGGCCTCAGGACCCCCACCCTGTCCCCCAGCAGTTGGCCAGGCTGGTGCCAGCCCGGGGAAAGGAAGGTTGTAGATAGAATGGGGGCTCTTAAGTGACACCAGGCCTGCTGACCTCACAAAGTGTCCCTGAAGCAAGTGTGTGTTTTGGGACATCTTCCCACATTGAGGTTCCTTAATTTTCCAGGGTGGCCCCTCTTAAGTCTTAACCCCAAAGTCTTAGATGACCAAACAAGAGTTTCAAAATTCTCTGTACTTTGTCTACCAGAAGGTTGAGAAATGTGCTTGCTAGAAAGATGACTTGTCTCCTGTCCCCAGTGAAGTCTCAGACCCTCGTCATGACAGGTGAGCACAATGGGCGATGCTCACAGTGAACAGAACGGTCAGGTAACCGTGAGGAAAGTGAGACATGAGCTACGCATAAACAGTTGCTGGTAGCAAATCTCAAGGCCTAGAAAACCACATTTCTGTATCAGTCATGGTATTTAAATTTGATGACCCTAAACTACAACCTAATACCCCTCGAGTTCCCAATAGGCAATTTTTCTTCTACGCACCCACCAGTCTGTGTGTTACAGACGTCTCCGTACCCATCACAGTCTATGTGATTGTAGTACCTGTTACTCTGCTTCGCAGATTGGCTGCTTTTGCTTAGAGCATTGCCATGGCCAGTTTTAAATGCCTATCTTGTAATATGATCAGGTAAGAATATAGGAAACATTTTTAAGTTTTTAATTGATTGTGGTTATGCAAATAATTCTTGGTTAATACACTTGGGCCAAGATTCCCCTTCTTATGAGCATTGTGTTTATACCTCACATTGACCCAGGAACACGGCGTCTGAGACGCTTTCCCTGAGCAAAGCAGAGAACATACTGCTGGGGCAGAACCGAGCCTGGCTGGCCTGGGGAAGGGGAAGGGTGTGCGACCTTGCTTGAAGGTCGACCAGCTTTCAGGCAAGCTGATCCTTGCTTGAAACATTACAGTGCCCAACAAAACAGAACACACACACACACACACACACACACACACACACACAGCGTGACAGTGACGGCAGCAGCACAAGGGGAAGCCATGCTTCCAAAGGCGGAGCTGAAAGGCGTCTGACCCTGGGACTGGAGAGCCGCCTGATTCTTCAGTCAGTCCACCTACCTCTCAGGTTCCCAAGACTGAGCTGTGGGGAGGACTAAGGCATCACGTGGCATCCGTGGCCCCGGCCTGCACCAGGCCACGATCATGGCTGTGCTACATAAGAGCAGCTGTGGAGAGGACTGGCCTCGGGGCGGGACAGGGTGGGGAACAGGCACAACCTTCGAGGTGGAGAACTTGGGGCAACGGAGGGTGTGGAGGAGCAGGAACAGCCGCTGAGGTCCTCTCCTGCAGGGTCTCCAGAAGTGCCTGACCAAAGGACACTCTTAAAATTGCAATGTAGCAGTATAACGCCAGTAGCAAGGGTTAAAGACAGAGAAGACATACTTGCCTTGACACAGGAAAAATCAAAATTTTAATATTTTGGAGTCTATAATAGAAAAAACCCACATCAATAAAAAATAAATTTTTCATGACATCTCTTTTGGTTGTTTCTAAAAAGTAAAATACTCCCTCATCCCTGCTCTAAATCTTTCTCTTCCCCATGCTGAAAAGCAGCGCACGCCGGGGAAGGTCTCAGCCCTTCCTCACCGAATAGTTCCAAGAACTGGTCACCAGGGACAGACAGGGTGACACTGGCCCATCTCCTCTCCCTCCGTGAGACAGCAGCCAGGTCTTACAGCTGTGTTGAGACGAGTCCTGGGTGGGTGCCCACGCCCACGGCCTCTGGAGAGCTCCCCTGCGGACCGCTCCCACCCTCCCTGCCCGCGTCCCCCTCGGCCCTCAGTTCCCCTCCTTAAAGACCAGCCAGCGCTTCCTGGCCGCCTGCTCCCTGGGCGCTCCCCTGTGGCCACAGCAGGTCTGCCGGCCTGGTTCCTGGCCGGAGGAGGACAGGGCGGGCCCAGCGCCAGGAGTGGAGCGGCGCGGGCAGGTGACTGTGGATCCCCAGACCCAGCAGGGGACTGAGGCAAAGGAGGAGGACCCTCCTGGGTTCCAGCTGCCTGTTCATAAAGTAGCTTCAATTAAACACACTCCACACTGTGAGGATTTATTTTTTTCAATTAAAACAAATTATCTTTGAATAGTTATAAGTTGTATGTAGTTGTAGGAAATAATGGGGGAACAGATTCAATTTCCCCATTTCCCCTGATAGTAACATCTGTGTAAAGATAACTGTCATGACCAGAAAATTCACATTGATGCAACCATTGACCCTATTCAGTTCTCACCAGTTTCACGTGTGCTCGTGTGTGCTCGTGTGTGTGCGTGTGTGTGCGTGTGCGTGTGCACTTGTGCATGTGGTTCTATGCGATTTTATCACCTGTCAATTCATATGACTTCCACAGTAAGATACAGACAGTTCTATCGCCATAAGTGCCCCTTGTGTTACCTTCTGAACTTGTTCTCTTCTCAGCCAGGTGTGTGTCAGGTGAGACGTGAGAGGCACGGGGTGTGCCTGTCATGGACAAACAGTGTCAGCACACGCTGTAGGCAGAATGTTTGTGTTCCCCAAATTCTTGTGCTAACGTTCTAATCCCTAAGTCATGATATTCAAAGGTGGGGCCCTTGGGAGGCGATTAGGTCATGAGGGTGGAGCCCTCACAAATGGGATTAGCGCCCTTGTAAACGGGACCCCAGAGAACTTTGCCACCCCTTCTACCACATGAAGACACAGCAGGAAGGTGTCATCTATGAACCGAGAAGCAGGTGCTCAGCAGACACCAAATCTGCCAGCATTCCAGCCTCCAGAACTGTGAAAAATACATGTTTGCTGTTTAACCCCCCATTCCATAGTGTTTTGTTACAGCAGCTCACCCTGACTGAGACAGCACATGAGATTTCCTGTCCTCGCCCTGAGGGAGACCTTTGGGTTAGAACAGAGGACCAAGAAGTCACCCTGCCTCTCAATATCAACCACCCAAGACAGCAAAACAGATTTCCCAGCAGCTCATCCCCTCACGGGAGTCTTTGCTGTGCCACGTTCTGTCCTTGGCTTGTGGGAAAGTCATCCCACTTCCCAGACTGTTCCCACAGCCCTGAGAGGGTGACGAGGCCGCGCCCTGCAGCAGAGCACACAGCTCCTGGGGCTGCCAGGGGCCTGTGGGGCACAGGAGGGTGCTCAGCTAGGCGCCGGGCTCTGCAGGAGCCCCTCTCTGCAGCTGGGCTCTGAGCCCCGGGCCTGTCCCTCCACGGGAAGCTCCAGAATGCAGGGAGAACTGGGCACCACATTCATAGGCCACCTGGTATCATCATCAGACACTCGTTCCTGTGGCAGGTGGCTTCCCACGTGGCCCTTTCCATGCTGGCCCAAGGCGTCCCCAGCTCGCTAAGGCCAGAGTCCTCAGAGGAGGATGGTGACAATGGCCATGGAAACTTCCTTCTGGACACAGGGCCTTGTCAGTGTGGATTTGGGGGAGCTTTTCCTGGAGCCCATGAGGCCCAGACCCCTGGTGCTTAGGCAGCTCCTGGAGCTTCAGGGGCTCGTCGTAACTCCCATGGTGACCTCACTCGCATGTCACAGGCTCGAGGCTCTTACAGCAGGAAATAAGCCAGCACTGTCCCTTGGCTTCAGTGGTCTTGGCAAGGTGGCAGGTGTTTGGTTTTCACAAATGCCTCATAAGCTTTGGTCTCTGTAAGTCCCAGGAGTGGGCCCACAGTGGCATCACTGTCCACAGTACAGGCCACAGGTGAGGTTACTTCTCACACCTTGCAACTCAGGGTAGGGTTAAAGGCTCACTCTTCACCTGGGTAAAGCCTTGTTGGGTCCCCAGACACTTGCCTATGGACCACCCAATCTGGTCCAAGCCACATGATTTAGAGGTGCTCATCATTTCCTCAGGATTGCCTTAGAATGTCAAGTGCCTGCTGGCACCCTTACAACTTGCTGGGGGAAAACCCCACAAAAACAAACAAAAACACCTCTTTGGAGAAAGAGCCATGCTCATGCAGGCCCCAGAGGCTGTGGGTGAAGAAGACGGCACCAGCCAGTGGAATTACGCGGTGACAGTCACCCCTTCTGCGGTCTGTGCCGAGACAGCTTCTCTGGTTCGGGTCTTGTTCTGGTCACTCGGCGCTGCTCCCTCACGAGCTCACCACCTCTCGTGGTCTCCGGGTGATGTGTTCTGCTCACCGGCAACACCCACCTGCAGCCTGGTTGGTTCCTCCTCCAACCCGTGCCAGCGGTGCCACAGAGCTGTCTCGCAGGTAAGTGGAATACCGGAATACCGGTAGGCTGCCGGGCCGCCAGGTTTCCTTACCCTATTACTGTTATTTTTTGAGACAAGCTGTCACTATACAGGCACCGTATTCCACCAATGCCTTGAATTCCTCTTTTCTTTCTTTCTTTCTTTTTTTTTTTCCAGTGGAAGTTCTTTTTATTAGTCCTGGTATTTTCTCCATGTAAGAATATATTTCATTTAAAGAATGACTAAATCATTTAGAATTATGCCTAACAAACAGAGGGTTTAATCTAGCTGGGTAATACTATGTTTGGCTAAAAATATTTGGTAGAAAAAAAATGACAATGACTAGGAATCTAACTCTAAACAGCAATGACAAAAGAGGTACATCAATACAGGTGGGTGTATGATGCCATAATCTTAAATAACCAACTTTGAAGGAATTTGCATGTATGATTTTCAGGATGTTTCATACACACATTACACTATAGCCATAGGCACAGATTTATCTTGGCTATCTCTGAAGCAAACACGTAAATTAGAGATCGCCTGGGAATCTTGAAAATTATTAGTGGAGGAGCACAGGCAGAGGCGATCAATAAGGTAATTCACAGGATATCTGTTTAGAAGTAGCTCTTTATAAAGGAAATGCCACCTTCCCCATGGACTAGTTTCCCTGTTCTTTGAGGTTGAATGGCATTGGATGCCATGGTAACATCTGGAAGTGCATACTGCCTATGATAGGGGTAACCAATCCTTGCAGGAATTTGACGATAGAACTGCAGGGTATGAAGAGGAAAGCCCCAAGTACAGTTCTGCAAAACCCAAGATTTCATAAGTCAAGAGGAAAATTCAAAAGTGTCAGAAATATATCAATTGAACTCTGTACAGAGTATTATTCTAGATTAGATGGGAAATATTAGACTGAAAAGACAAAAAAAGCTTAGGGGAGTTTTGTTTCTTGTTAAGAAAAATATTTGAAAAAGTACAGGTGGGAGATCTTTTGGAGGATGATTTGTGTGCCACGGAGCATGAGCTCAAAGACTTCCTTGTCTTGTAAAAAGATATCTCTATGAGCTAATATTACATGGACTTGTATTATTTGGAAGAGTTATTTTTCCCTAGTGAACTAGTTTTAGAACAATTTTGGTTTATGGAAAAATTGTGCAGAAATTACAGAGTTCTAACATGCCCACCCACAGTTTCCTCTATCACTAACATCTTGCATTGCTGTTGTACATTTGCCACAATTGATAAACCAGTAGTAATATGTTGTTATTAACTAAAGTCCATAGTCTACGTTAAGGTTCATTCTTTGTGTTGCATAGTTCCATGGGCTTTAACAAATACATAATTTGTGTCCACCACTACAGTATCATACAGAATTGTTTCACTGCCCTGAAAATGCCCTGTGCACCATCTGTTCATCTATTACCCACTTACTTGGAACCCTTGGCAAGCATTGCTCTTTTTACTATCTTCATAGTTTTGCCTTTTCCAGAATGCTATACAGTTGAAATAATACAGTATGTAGCTTTTTCAGACTGACTTCTTTTACATAGCAATATGCATCGAAGGTTTCTCCATTTGTGTGTGTGTGGTTTGATAGCTGATTTTTAATGGCTGCATAATATTCCATTGTATAGATGATCAAAAAAAATCAGCAAGAAAAAGTTTAACAATCCCATCAATAAATGGGCAAAGGACATGAACAGAAACTTTTCAAAAGATGACAGAATAATGGCCAGCAAACATATAAAAAAATACTCAACATCTCTAATCATTAGAGAAATGCAAATCAAAACCACAATGAGATATCACTTAACCTCGTGAGATTGGCCTCTATCAAAAAAATCCCAAAGCAACAAATGCTGACGAGGATGTGGAGAGATAGGAACACTCTTACACTGCTGGTGGGACTGCAAATTAGTGCAACCTCTGTGGAAAAGAACATGGAGATACCTCAAACAGCTAGAAATAGAAATACCATTCGATCTAGCAATAGCACTATTAGGCATCTACCCAAAGGAAAAAAAGACGTTCTATAATAAAGACATCTGCACTCAAATATTTATGGCAGCACAATTCACTATTACAAGGATGTAGAAACTACCAAAGTGCCCGTCAATTCATGAGTGGATTAATAAAATATGGTATATGTATACAATGGAATACTACTCAATTATAAAAAATGATGGTGATTTAGCGCCTCTTATATTTTCTTGGATAGAGCTTGAGCCCATCCTCCAAAGTGAGGTATCACAAGAAGGGAAGAGTAGGCACCACATATACTCGCCATCAAATTGGCACTAACTGATCAACACCAAGGTGCTCACCCAGTAGTAATATTCTTTGGGGGTTGGGGGGTTGGGGGAATAAACTCACAACTAATGGATGTGGTGAGCATTGTGGGGGGGGGAAGGGCACACCTCAAATCATGGTTTGGGTGTGGCAAAGTCATAACATGTAACCAAAATGTTTATACCCCTCATAATATCCTGAAATGAAAAAAGAAAGAAAGAAAAAAAAATAAAGAGATGAGAGAGAACATTCAAGGAGCAGAAGCAATAAGTGAAAAGAACAGGAGCTCAATTGAGAAGCCAAATGTAGGTCCGAATTACAGAAGCAAACAATAATAATATGAAGAGGAGGCATGAACCTTATCAGGAAAAATCTTGGTGTTGTGTTTGCATCTTGGGATTTTATCCCAAAGGCAATAGAGTATCTTTGTAGAATTTTTAGCTAAGAAGTGTTATATTTGGCATTGTAGGTAGGTCACTGGTACAAGTATAGAGAATATTTTGGAGAGGACAGGGCCAGAGTGGGAAAACCCAATTAGAATGAGATGGTGGCAGTCTCACTGAGGGATGGCAAGGATAAGGGAGTGGGGCAGAATCAAAACATAAAGGAGATAGTGATGAAATGTTTCATCCCCAGTTGTATGCCTGTGAGAGTTTGGTAAGGAATAGGAAGGTGGGAGAAAGAGAGGGTAATAAAATCTCTCACTACAGTAAGTTTCAAGCTTGTGTTCTGGACCATTACAATTTGTAATAAATGGTAGCCAGGTGAATATTACTTCCAAGGAAAAAATACACAAAAAATTTCAGAACATGAGATGATTTCTTGAAATGAAGTTTTAAAGGAAATCACCATCATTTTGCAGTTAAAAAGTAACCCTCAAACAAGATATCCTTCAATAGCTAAATTTATAGACTGTGGTATATCCTCTTTTCTTTCTACCTAGACTTTTTTGGACCTCTTCCCAAGCACAGCCTTCTCACCGTTACTCTCCGATACAATTGTCTGTGCTAGGTTTCCTTGCATGCTGGCCGGAGAGGAAGCACCTGGTCTGAGCACAGCCACGAAGACACATGAGCAACCCCGTCAAGACAGCGGGCGGCCAGATACCAGCCCTGAGCGGACACATGCCTGTCTGTTGGACCGTGCATGCATAGGTACATGTATGCACATGTATGTGTGCACGTGCATGTTTGCATATGGCTGTGAGACTCAGGGTCAGTGTTGACTCTGTGTCCAATCGCTCTGTCTCCACAGTCCTCTAGAGCTCCGTCCAAGGTAGCAGCCACTGGCTGCATGTGACTACAAACATTTAACACATTGCCACGTAAAAAAATATTCTTTTTCTTGGGGCCACAGTGTTTTATTATGAAAATAGAATGAAAACTTTGAAAACAACATGATCCTTTCCAATTTAATGAAAAATTTAATGAAAAAAATTTATTTACTTCTATTCATTTAATCTATGTTTTTAGAATTAATTCTTCAATATTAATTGTAAAAATAAGAACAATAACAAGTAAACTTTTCATGAAGCAACTGCAGAGTTTTGCCCTGGTTTTGCTTCAGGAGGCCCTAGGCTCAAAACTAGCGTGAGTTAAATACAGCTCACATGGCAGTTAATGTGTTAAACTTTAATTAGTTAAAAACAATTAAATTCAGTCACACTAGATGAATCTCAAGTGCTCTGCAGCCGCACATGGCTAGCGGCTGCCACACTGGGCACTGCACATTTAGGGCATTTCATCACTACAGAAAGTTCTTTTGCACAGTGCAGCTCTAGAAATTTCTGACTAAACACAGAAGGAGTGGCCGGCTTGGCTTGGGCCATTTTCATTCGAGGCCTGGGAGGTAAAAGTTTTGTGGTTCCTGGGTTTTGAGCCCTGCCTTTCCCGTCAGTGGCGTCATCGCCAGTTTTCAGTGATCTCAGCGGCCCGGGTTGCCCAGGCCCTCCACATCCACGCACACGGGTCATGAAGGCGCGGCCACCCCGCGGGGCCTGCGCTCACCCGTCTGAGCCGCACGTTTTCAGGGGCCTTAGTGTATAACAAGTGAGCTCAGCTCCTGACGCGACATTAGGCAATGAGGTTCCAAGAAGAGAAAATTCAGAGCAGAGGACAGACAAGGGTGTTGCCACCTACTCATCTAGGGAGGAAAACTCGAGCCCACAAAGTTGTCTCCCCTAGAAAAAATACTCCTAATTTTTGCTATTTCTGCAGCAAATGCTCTGTGGGGTCCCCTAGCCCTGGTGGTTCCGGCCCCTATAATGTTTGCAGCTGGGCCCTGGGGGCCAGTTCCCACTCTGCGAGCTCCCACCTGTTCTCAGCCCTGGGCGTGCAGCCCCTGCTGTGGCCTAGACCCACATTCTGCCTCTCTCTCTGACTGCAGCACCATGCCAGCATGGTCTGAGCAGCCACTGGTCTTGGGCTAGAGCCAGGAAGCAACTTTGGCTCCATGCCCTGCAGGTCCGCTGCCTCCTCCCCTGCCCGCCGAGCCCAGGTCCTGGGCCAGCCCTGCTCCTTTCCCCAGAGCAGAGTCCAGCCCCCAGCACCGTCTCCAAACTCATCATCGGTTTGCTCTCTTTTCTGGAAAGCACTGGGGACGCAGCAGGGGCCAGGCTGTGGCCTGAGCTGCTGTGTGTTCTCCCGATCTTCACAGCATCCCAGCCAGGTAGGTGCAGTCATCGTCCACCATCCATTTTGCAAAGGAGGAAACTGAGGCACAGAGAAGCTAAGCAAATTATCCCAAATTTCACAGCTGGTAGCATTTGACTGGCTTAAATCATGTTCACCGATTGTTACAGCAATGGTTAACCATTGCTTCAACTCCTTACTCAAACTTATGTCTAAGACACAGGCTTTTTTCTCTTTCTACCACTGAGAGCACCTTAGCCTATGAGTAAGAATTGTGCGAGAAAGATAAATGAGACAGAGGACTTTGTCATCCTTAACTGCATGTCCTTTTGATGATCTCAGCTCAGGGCAGGGGGCTGGAGGGCAGCCCCAGGGCGGAGGTGCCATTTTCCCAGGGCAGGACCCCAGGAGAGCGGCTGACTGCTCTCGAGTGTGCCTACCTGGCCCAGAAGCGAACAGACGCGTGTTCTCGCTGGAAGTCTCTCACCTCCCACTCGAAAGCCCAGGCCGGGGCTCTCCCGCCTGCCGGAGCCCAGCGGATGGAGCAGACTGGATGGAGCAGAGATTCCGGGATGGCCTGGGCTGTAAGTGGCCCTGACAGGGCAGACAGAGGCTCTCGGGGTGGCTCTGGGGCTCTCCACTCAGGCCCAAGGAATCTGTGCTCCGTGAGAGCAGCGCTGCCCCTGAGAGCACAGGCTGCCTCAGAAAATCAAAAGCAGGTGGGAGAGAAAGTGGGGTGCGGCAGGACGCCTCAGAACTGGGGCTCGGGTCTCTCTGGTGCGCCTCTGTGCATCTGTCTCCCCCTCTGTCAACGGCCATGACGTGGGAGGCACGGTGTGGCGGCCGTGCCTGGTAGCCCCTATGTTCCCACCACGAGACGGGGCCCAGTGTCTGCCCTGCGTCCCTCAGCACCTGCTCCTGCCCTGGCGCCAGGTGAGCAGCGGGTGGGGAGGCGTCCCGGGCCACAGATGTTCCTGCAGCCCCGCCAGGCGCCTGGTCCCAGGGCTGCACACACATCTTCACAGGTGGGAAGGGCAGGACCCCAGGGGTAGGGGAAACAGGCGATCTCAGGGCCTCTCACCCCAGCACTGAAGCCCGGGCAGGTTTCCATCGGCCTAGTAAAGTAATTGAGCTCAGGTTAGATTAAATCCAGACACATCCGTGTTTAGTGCCAATTACTCACCGCCGGCGGGGGCGGGCGAGGGGTCTGGACTGTGTCACCTCCTGCCTTCTGGCGACTGACTGCTCCCTCAAGCTCAAGGTGAGCTGACCTGAAATAGCAATAGTCGCGGCCCTGGCTTTGTTTACCCTGGAGCTGGCACTTGGCCTGGATCTGCTGCTGCTGCTCGGGAGGGTGGCTCCTCCTCGGCCTGTTCACAGTGGGGGACCGGGCACTCGGGGCCTTCTGTCCCTGCCACGGAGTGGCTGGGCTGACAGTGGACCCCTGTGGGCGGCAGGGAGGGGAGGAACTGGGGCCCAGCCCTGCCGCTCTCACTGCTGGGCACAGGCACAGGCAGGGCGGTCCCCTCCACCGCCTGGGCGCGGCCTGGGGGAAGGCTGGGCAGGCGGGGCGCGGGACGCTGCCAGTGCTGCCTACTGCCGAATTCTCGGCTCGGGAGGAAAGCAACCCGGATTTAAGAGCTTCGCTTCCCACTGTGAAATGGCTTAACTGGAGCCGTGGCCTCATGCCCAGGGCCGGAGCCCCGGCTGCACCCTCTTCGGGGCCGCTCCGAGCGCGGTCTCCACGCCAGCCCCAGCTCACACCCTCGCTGCCAGGCACAAACGCGGAGGAGGCCGGTGCGAAAGCAGCAGGCCTCCAGAGAAGGACATGCAGGGTGGTGAGCTCAGTACTCGGGATGGAACAAACTATGAACAGGAACCAGGGAAGACCTTGGGGAGAACCTTGGAATGAACCAGGAGGCAGCAGAGCCCCAGGCGAGGGGAGTGGTGGTTTGGCAACATGCTCTGTCGCGCCCTGCAGAGGACGGAAGGGATCTGCTGGTGACCACAGCATAACTGAGAGTGTGACAAAGCCCCAGAGGAGAGCTTTGTCTTTGAGAATGGAGAGGGAACAAAGGCACCTTGCTGGGAGTTTTCTCCTCATTTTTCAACGCAACATTGTCCCACTGTTATTACTTTCTCTTTTAGTGAATAAAGGCTTTGTATTCGTTATTTGTTGCTGTGTAATCAATCACCTAGAAACATAGCATCTTCAAACAGCAAGCATGCAGCATCTCACACAGGTTTCGAAGGCCAGAAATCTGGGAGCAGCTCGGTGGGGTGGCTGCGGCTCAGGTCTGTCGAGAGGTTGCAGGGATGACGTTGGCAGGAGGGCGTCATCTGCAGGCTCCATGGGGGCCAGAAAGCCCGTCTCAGGCGGCTCCCTGCGGGCTGTTGGCTGGAGGCCTTGCGTCCCGGCTGACTGCTGAGAGGAGATCTCATTACAGCCCATGGGGACCTCTCCACAGGCTGCTGGAGTGTACTCACTGTGTGGCAGGTGGCTTCCCTAGATCATGATGACTTAGTGTGACAGCCAGAATTCCGAGGTGGTCCCCTAGATTCTGCCCCTGCTGTGCAGTCCCCCTCCATATTGCAAGCTGGACCTATACGATGCTGGGCCCTCACTCCCATGAGTATGCCAGAGAGCAGAAGGGGTGCTGCAATTAAGAGATCTGGCCCGTTGACCTTGAGTCAACCAGAGGGGAGACATACTGGGTGGGACTGATCTAATCAGGTGATCCCTTAAAATAGATCAGAGAGATTTGAAAGCCAGGGATGTTTCTGCTGGCCTTGAATGAGTGAAGTGCCATACTGAGGAGGAGCCCAGGTGTCAGGCCCAAGATCAGCCTCTAGGAGCCGAGAATGACTCTAGCCAACAGCAAGCAAGATAACAGGAACCCCAGTCCCACAATCTTAAAGACCTGCATTCTGTCAGCAACCTACACGAGCTTGGGAAAGGACCCCAGACCTCAGCTGAGACCTCTGTCCTGGCCAGCACCTTGACTCCAGCCTGTGAGACCCTGAGCAGAAGACCCACTCATACTGTACCTGCACCCCTCACCTACAGAACTGTGAGATCATAAATTTGCAAAGTTTAGAATGAGTTCCTGGTAATTCATCACGCAGCAATAGAAAACTAATAAACTCATTCTCTGGAGCAGTACCCCATTACCTCTGCCTCTTTTCTATTTGTCAGAAGTGAGTTACTAAGTCAGCCCCCATTAAGGAGAAGAGCCCACCTTTTGGAGGGAGCGCTCAAGATTTTGGGACCTCTTTTAAAGCAGCACAGGCCTGCAGTGAGTGCCATGGGGCCACGATGACAGACTCGATGCTGAGACGAACAATGGCTAATGCCTCTAAGGCCCTGAGTGAATTCGTGAAGGATGACTACAGGCTTAGGTAAGGCAAGTGAGAGAGTTCTTTTAGGAAGTGACAATCCCAGCTACAATGCAGAAGGTTGGTGCTTTTCCCCCACTTTTGATATTCCCTTGTGAGCAATCTGCAGAGTAATTGCATAGAAGCAGGATGAGGATGGAGCATTCCTGTCTTTAATTTGAAAGTTACAATGTGTTAATCAGCCCCAGTCTGAACCTTGCAGGAGTGCTAAATTTGGGATGCGTTAGTTAGCATCTTCCAGATGGGGCAGGAGAGGGGGACACACGGGTGGAGTTCAGATGACAGCCTGCAGGCACAATATTTTGGGACATTTTTAGCAGGACAAATCTCACTGTCTCCAGAGCTACATTCCATTTCTGTGCCATAAAACTCCTGGCTTTTGGATTAACCAGTCTTCAACACTTGCTATCAGGTCAGTCCTTGAAGCAACTGGGAATTTTCTGGATCTGCTTAGACCATTAGAGAGCGTCTTGCAAAATAACAAATGCTGCCTGAAAAGTTCTTTAATTTCCACAACATTTTCTATTACATGGCTACACAGATAAAATGAAAAGACACCTCTACAGTGCCCCCACCCCGCTGCTTTCTGTGATCCTAGGGGCAAGATGCCCTGAGAGATGAGTTGAAGAGGTAACTGTGGTCTGGCCGAGTGACAGGCCCAGACCCTGATATGAGCAGAGGGGGTCTACACTCCTCAGGCTTTATCTTCTCAAGAAGCAGAGAAGAAGGAAAAACAAAAACCAGATAGTTAAAGAACATGTCAGCAATTTGGCAAAAGTCAGAGAAGTCAAAAAACCGTATGAGTTCATAAATAAGCCACAGATCCTGGCTGGATTTAGTAACAATTCCCAAAGGCTTTGTCTATTCACAACAGCTCAGTTTGGTTTCATTTCATCTTAGCTGTGGCTGGAGGCCTGCGCGGAGCAGGGCAGGTGCGGGGCGGGTGGGTGCAGGGCAGGGAGGGGTCAGATGGGAGGGGCCCCGGAGGGCTCAGAGTCAGAGGTGCGAGGCAGGGGCGGCGGATGGACCCTCTCTCGGGCTGCCTGGGCTGTGTTCCCGTGGAGTGTGTGAATGTGGCTGCATTGTCACAATGATGGCGGTGCGGGTAGCAAGTATGGCAGGTATGAAGGTCAGGCATCCCAAGAGAAGAGAGCTGAGGGAGCAGGGCATGCACTTGGGGCCCTTCTGGGCTCTGCACACCTGGAATCCCTCAATCTGAGCCCTGAGGGAGCTATTGCTGCTGGGCGCAGCGACCCCTCAGATCTCAGTGCAGAATGGAGTGCCAATGTCCCGGGCAACACCTGCTCTGGCCTGTTCTTTTGCAGGTTTCTTTGTGTGTAGGGAACACAAGGAACACAGGGAAGAAATAACACATCAGGGGCCATCTATCTTCCGTTGGAGGAAGGTTTCTCCCCTTCTGCACAGAGACCTCTGACTTTTGCCACTTTTCCAGGTTGGGGAGGGAGGGAAGGTAGCTTCCTGAACCGACCTGGAAAAGAGTGGCTAGCTGAGTCTCCTCCGGATTGCTCCGTCCACAGCAGGCGTCAGGACAACCAGCTGCCTGTCCACAATCCCTGGTCCGGGGCTGCGCTATCAATCCACACCTGGAGGCGTCATACTGACTTAGGGCATAACGTGCATGGATTTTATCATTTAACCCTCACAACAGTGCTAGTAGGCAGAGGTTATTCTTGTTCCCTTTACAGCTTAGGAGACCCCAGCAAGGCGTCTGGCCCAAGGTCAGAGGCCTAGCAAGTGGCAGGACCAGGACTTGAGCCCAGGTGTTTCACTATTGCACCAGAGCACCCTCCTGCCCAGCCACAGACTCCCCAAAATAGGGCTCTAGGCCTTTGGCGTGAGGGATCTCTAGGAACAAACCCAGCACACAGACCTTGAACTGGCCCGAGAGGCAGACGAAGAGACAGAACTGCCTGGCAGAATTGAAGGCAGGTGGCCAAGAGGAACGCGGCCTACCC
Source organism: Microcebus murinus (assembly GCF_040939455.1). NCBI lineage: Eukaryota > Metazoa > Chordata > Mammalia > Primates > Cheirogaleidae > Microcebus > Microcebus murinus. The sequence goes on from NC_134117.1 coordinate 68,916,975, forward strand.
GGCTTGGACTCCCTGCCAGACTTGCTTGTTTCAGGGGAATTGTTTGTGTGGGTCGTGCTTCTGACCCCCCTCCAATACCTGATATGTGACATCTGTCCTCAGCTCTGTAACACCATGGGGCTGTGGTGGGGTGAATTATAGTCCCCCAAAGATATATCTATATCTAATCCCCAAGACCTGTGAATACTGCCTTACACAGCAATAGATGAGATTACGTTAAGGACTTAAAGAGGAGGCACTTTTCCTGGGTCATCCAGGTGGCCCTAATGCCACCACGTGCCTCGTCAGAGAGGAGTGGAAGGAGCCATGATGCAGACCTACACAGGCCACAAGACCCTGGGATGGCAGGGCAGGCTTTGGAGGGAGGCGGCCGCTCACCCAGGGGTGCTAGGGCAGCTCCGGGTGCTGCAAGACACAGGAGGATCCTTCCCCGGAGCCTGCAGAGGGAGTGCGGCCCTGCTGACACCTCGATTCCAGACTTCTGGCCTCCAGGACTGTCAGAGAAGAAGTTCTGTTGTTCAAGGCTGCTGAGTCTGTGGTCTTTCGTTACAGCAGCTGCAGGAAACTAAGGCATGGGTGACGCCCTCCCCGGCCCACCCCGCCTGCACTCGCCCGGCGGGAAGGGCGTGCACCTGAGCAAGGGCGTGAGTGAGCAGCAAGACGTGGTCGTCAGGCCAGCTCTGAAGGCCACCCCAGCCAGCGTGCGGGCTGTGCAGACAGACAGCTGCAAGGGCTTCCTGGAGACGCTGCCTGGACCCCATGCCCAGGGCCTGGAAACCCAGACACCCAGGCAAGGGGGCTGGGAGGAGACTGGGGAAGTAGGATCCTCCTAAGCATAGTGTCTCATGACGTTTTAAATTAACGTTATATCTGCTGCTCTTTCCTTTCTAGCAAGGGAAAAGCCATCCGAGTCCTTGCACAGGCGACACAGCACCTCACTGCCGGATGCCTTCAGAAAGAGGACAGCGAGGGTTCTGGGTTAAAGTTGGTGTGAAGGTTAGGATTAGGGTTCTAAACTAGTGTTGAAATATAAAAATTGGGCTAAAATAGAATGACAGCCTTTTGTCCAAGAAGAGGGTATATCTCATGAAAACTGGAGAGAACATATTTTGCCCAGAGAAACACTGATTTAGTCAATGTGACATCTAACCGGAAACAAAGGCATGTGGGGAGCCAAAGCCTCAGCCCACACGTGAAGGCAGTTCCCGGGAGGATATCAGGTGATGCGCCTAACTAAGAAAGGCAGGACAGGATGTCCAGGAATTCCCAGGGAAGAGGAATGATTAGGAAGGGAGTCTGAAATAATCCTCGCTCCCAGGTGTGTACGTGCCTGCACAGGGGGCTGGGGAGGGAATGAGAGGCCTGAGAGCTCAGTGCAAGATCAGAGGCGAGTTCAGCCGTCCTGAGACCTGGTGGGGCTGTGTCTGCACCAGAAGACCCTGGTGACAAAGGCTGGGCCAAAAGAGAGCCAGAGCCTGCCTGTCTCTGGGGAAGGGACTGGGGAAAGGCCCCGCTCGAGGGAGGGGCCTCGCTTGCTTCCTGCTGTGCCTCCCAGCTCCACCTGCGGGCCAGGGCTTCTGCAGTGGAGGAGGGAGGGTCTGCTCTGGGGCTCTGGCAGATGCTCAAGTTTGCTGCTCTAGCCATTGTGGCCCCCCTCCAAGTCCTCCCTGAGTAAGAGCTCTCGTGGGGCCCCCTGCCCTTGCAGCATCGCTCCCCCAGGTTGGTCGCAACTCACATCCTTGTCTGTGGCATCAATGCCGTCTGTGTCCAAATTAGGACAGAGCAGGTCTGTGCACTCTCAGCTGCTCTTGTTCCTCAGACTCCTCCGAGGACCAAACTCAAGGTGGCTGTGTGCAGAAACTGGCTCATAGGATTAATAAAGCAGTGAGTGACAGCAGGTGTGACACCCACCTCGTTATGGTGCCCCCAGAGGGTGGGAATCCCTGGTACCCTCTCGTGGCCTTTCCCAATTCCCAGAACCTCCGTCAGCATCCAGATTGCATTGCTAGGCACATCCTATGTTTCTTGCAGACAAGTTTACTATGCACATTGTATTGAAGCTTAGTTTTTCACTTAAGACCCAACTGAAAGATTTCCATTTCAATTCACATAATCAGTCTGCCTTAGTCTTCTCGGTGGCAGTGTATTATTTCATAGATTATCCCAGTTTATCTCAGTGCTCTGTTGAGTATGATTTGTGGAAGGAGTCCCCTCTCGACGGAAAGTTGGGTTTTTGCAAACAAGTCTGTGATACATCCCAGGTACATATATCTTTACATACTTGAGAACATGTTTCTGTGTTATAAATTCATAAAAGAGGAATCTTGGTCAAAGAGTATATTTTATTTTGACAGATTTGAAGACATTTTCCTCCATAAAGTTTGCACCAGTTTATAGCCCCACTGATAGCACATGAGAGAGTTTCAGCCCGGCCTTTGTGGAAGTTCAGAAACCCAACACCAAGGCTTGAGAACTTGCCCAGCAGACAAGGCCATCAAGATACTAGGACAACTCGTGTAGCAAGGGATTGTCCTAAGGGGATTGTAGGATTTCAGGACTGAACAGAGACTGAGAAGAGCAAAGGGTGGAAGGATTGAGTGACTAAGGCCAGAAACCTTTAGTTAGCTACCATGACAGAAGGGAAACACGCGTTCAACTCAGCTAATTAAACCAAGCTGTATTGTTTTTCTTGGCATTCTTTGCTTCCTCTTTGTAGCAACTCTTTCGAGAAGGTAGCCTTGACTCTGTCCCTCCTCGAAAACTGATATCTCACCTGGGAGTTGGGCACAGATTCTCCTTTACCCCCTGATGGTGGATTTACCACCAGATGCCTTGATATTTTTGTTAACTGTTTTTTAATTTCATTTCACACTTGCTAAAGAGGTTTTCTACTTTTTCATGTGTCTTTTATTAAAATGATTTCTGGAAACCATGCTGAGCTGTGGCTTTTGGAAACAACAGGGGTGGAGCGCCGCCCGCCTCATAAGCACATAACCGAAAGCGCGTTGACGCGCACAGTGCCGGCTTCCAAGGGCTGCAGGGCGCGTCCGTGGAGAGGCCCCTCTGCGCGGCGCTGGGTCGCTGCCGGACAACGCGGGGTTGGAGGAGCACCAGCAGAACCAGGCACTTTCTCAAGCCCAATCCAGAAGTGGCTCCTTGAAAGCTTTCTTTTATATACTGGCTGCCCCGTCCAGAACCTGGTGACAGAAACTATGAAGTCGTGCCGTTTATGCTTCGTACGTGCCACCTGGCCTGGGCGAGCGCCTGTTTCTTCTGTGAACATCTGTGGGTGATCAATAGAAACACTGAATGCAGCCAAGGAGTGCAGGCCAGGGGAACAGTAAGATCCTAGGACTCTCCTACGCTGCTGGCGCACGCAGCACCCGGGATGAGGCCCAGGCGCACTGCTGGGGTCCCTGCTTGGCTGGGCCGCGCGCTTCCTTGCATGGGTCTCTGGGCCTCAAGTCAAGTCATCTAAAACAGGGCGTCTCTCCTTGCGCGAGCGCCAGAGCCGCGTCTCCCAAAGCGGCTGAGGAGAAGCGACTACGTGGCAGCGGGGCGAGACGGTGGGGGTTGGGCGGGAGCCGTGGGAGGAGCAGGGCCACGAATCTACAAAGGAGGCAAAGCCAGGTGGCATGGGGGAGGCAGGAGGAGAAGGAAGGCACGGAAGGAAGGAAGGAAGGCGGCAGCTGACAGTGCTACCCGCAGGGAAGCAGGAAGGGAGGAAAATGTTTCCCTGGGTACAGCAACTAGGAGGCCTCTCAGGATTTGCCAAGAGTGGCCTCGGCGAGTCGGAGCAGGAGCCGGGCTCACTCTGCCGCAGTTCGCGCCTGGTGGTTTTCACGCCCTTCCTCTTCCTCTCCCACAGAGGCTCCTGGAAGTGGCACTGGACTCCAGAGCAGCGTGGCCCACTGGCATGTGCCACTGTGACCTCCTGAGGACAAAGATGCTGGCAGTTTGGGCCCACCCTGTGCAGGAGGTGGGTGGGGTCAGGAGGTCCTCCGGGCCCTGTGCCCATTGCAGCACGGCGAGGGGCGTGTGCAGGCCAGAGGTGACACCGCACTCTCGGGCAGGGCGAGAGCGCCACGCTACCCAGTCACGACCCCTGTTCACTGCCGCCCCCAAGCTCTGCTCCCGCCTCCCTCACTTCTTTCTTCCACCACCCTCCGGTCTTCCTGCCCCGCTGGAGCCCACCCTCCCCTACTGAGTGTTAAAGTGGCATGGAGGCCGGGCGAGGTGGCTCACGCCTGTAATCCTAGCTCTCTGGGAGGCCGAGGCGGGCGGATCGCTCGAGGTCGAAACCAGCCTGAGCAAGAGTGAGACCCCGTCTCTACTATAAATAGAAAGAAACTAATTGGCCAACTAATATATATAGAAAAAATTAGCCGGGCATGGTGGCTCATGCCTGTAGTCCCAGCTACTTGGGAGGCTGAGGCAGGAGGATTGCTTGAGCCCAGGAGTTTGAGGTTGCTGTGAGCCAGGCTGACGCCACGGCACTCACTCTAGCCTAGGCAACAAAGCAAGACTCTGTCTCAAAAAAAAAAAAAAAAAAAAAAAAAAAAAAAGTGGCATGGAGACCAGGTAGCACGTAAAGACTCGATACATTCCAAATGTATGTGCCTTTCCACAGGCAAATCACACGTGCTTCCTCTTTCCCAGCGCCCCTTAGCCTGCACCTGTAGCATGAGTGCTTGCAGGAGTGTGTGTGCGTGTGCGAGCGTGTGCGCGTGTGTGAGCATGAGTGCGTGTGCGCCGAGCACGGAAGTGCGAAGTCCTGCCCCCCGTGCTGTGCTGCCCTGCGTGTGGGGAGCACACCTGCCACGCAAAGGCAACACTAACAGGAGAAACATCTGCTGCCTCATGTGCCGCTCAAACGCAGGTGACAAAGATTGGGCGTTTGCTCCCAGCTTTGCCCACCTCCCAGACAGAGGAGGAGCCGTCGAGAGACGTTGGGAGACGTTGGACATGTTGATACAATCAAGTCGTGCTTCAGGCAAGCCCAGCTTCCTCTCGCCTTGCCAGGACCAGCTGTGTCGTGGAGGAGCCGGCTCCCCGTGGCAAACAAACAAACTCCTTAGGTTGGCCACTTCCCTGCTCAGGGCCACAGGCAGCCCGGAAGTTCAAGCGTGCCACCCCGCCCTGGTGTCCATTCTTGGTGCCACACCTCCTGCCATCCTCTGTGGAGCCCCAGCCCCGTGTGAACATCCCCGGGCCTTCTGCCTTGACACCAGGCCCCTCCCGTGGCTGCCGGCCCCCTCGACCTCCCACGAGGTCTGTCTCCAGGCGCCCTCGATGGCAGAGCTCTCTGAAAGCTGCTGTGACGGTGAAAACACAGTGTCACTAAAAACAAATGAAGCTGCCAGGTCTCTCCAAGCAGAAGATTCCGAAGGACAAGCTCCAAGCGTCAACAGGCCAGTGACCACAGGCCAGGAAACCACAGGCCCAGCCGGGAGATAGCCTCCTGTTCTGCCTCCAGCGCCCTCTGTGACTTGACAAAAAATGTTTTCCATCCAGACATTTGTTTCT